>NC_084651.1:4000701-4656951 GCF_019802595.1 Syngnathoides biaculeatus | reverse complement strand
ACAAAACGTAATTTCCAGCCTATAAAAAGCGACTTTTTTCTACATGCGGTGATGCGGCTTATTTGTGCATTTTTTTTCTAACGGCCACAAGGGGGCACTCGAGCGGAAAAGGTAAGAGTGAGACCGGTGGAATATATGTGCCGAGGAAGTGACTTTTACTGGTCCGGCCCTGTTAGCGCAGTGCTACTGTCAGCGTTAATGCGGTGCTAGTGTCAGCGTTAGCGCTAGCGCGGCCTGTACCAAATAGTATTTCCTTTCCAAATGTACTGGGTGTGGCTTATAACCAGGTGTGGTCTGTAGGCTGGGGAATTACTGTAAATTAAATGTACTCCTAATTGTAGCTGATTAACAACAAAAAAACCGTTCCAAAAGATTTAATGGAAGTTCGTCTTACACTATTGAACTGTACCGTTCATAAATGTACTGCACTTAATTAATAAAAAGTAACTTTATGCACAGATTATTTAATTTAGTGATTCATTTATATACCACTAGAGGGAGCCAGCCTACCGCTATTGTTACACGATCCATCCATTTTCCAAGTACAGGGAGTCCTCGGGTTAAGACTATCTCGACCGAAGACGTTTCGGCTTGACAACGCCCCCGTCAGCCATTTTGTCCGGCTAATGCTTGCCTGTGTTTGTGCGCCGGGAGTATCTTCGCATTTTCTTCTTCTTCTTCTTCTCCATCCACCTCTCAGCCGTAATGCTAAGTACATCATCTTGTTTATGTCAACGTATGTAATGTTTTTTTATACAAAGTATTTTGTTGTAAATTCTGACTTTAATGGCGGAATCCGACTTAAGTCGAAATTCGAGAGAAGTCGCTACTGTAGGGACGGATCTCGGTCGTAGACCGAGGACTCCCCCGTACCGCAGTTTTAGAATCGCCGCTTTACAAGAATGTGACTCAAGGAAAATGTAGTCCGAAAAATCATATCTCGAGTCCATAATCGGTGACAATAAAACTACTCAAATACCGAATAACTGGTGGGTTCATTCAGATTTTTATAATCACAGTATGAACATCAAATAAACCAAAATGTGAAATAGGAACGTGCAATTTCATATATTTCCCGGCAGTATCATTTGATGTAAATCAATAAATTAAAGCTTCATGAAATATCACGTAAAGCAAATTCAGCCACAGGAAACTTTTTTTTTTTAATCCACTTTCTTTGTTTACGCTGGTGAAACGGAACACAATCGGCTCTTGCCGACTTTTGACTTTTGGGCCTCAGACCATTAATGATGATGATGATGAAGATGACGACAATGGGGTGTGACGCAAGAGTTTTCCGATGTGGATGATACTGCATCAGGAACTGATTGGCCCACTCTCCAAACGCCAACAGTACCTGATGCATTGCCTTCAGCATCGAGCGAAACGTCGTTCACGCCGAACCCGTCCGGACCAGCCGTGCCCACCTGCCGCACTTTTACACGCGCGCGGTGAGGAATATCAGGCAATTGCTTCGGTAAGGCACTCGAGCCCAGCTGGGAGCTGCAGCGTGCAAGGTTACGTGGATGTTTTACAGTAAATATAATTTAATTTCGACGTGACTAGCTTGATTTTTGGCACACGCACTTGGGACGTGTTCGAAACTTGAAGGGAAAGACTTATGACTTGCTCCCACTTAAAAAAAAAAAAAAAAAAAACCAACCAATATTTTTAATCTCCGTGGAGCTGATCGTGTCTGTTTTGTCCGTGCATTGCCAACTAAAATAAACACTCGTGCAAGAACCTGTTAAGTTTTTGTCTCCTTTTTTTTTTCCATCCCCCCACCTCCTGCTTTGATGAGCAGGAAGTGACATCATTGAAGCAGATGTTCCTCTTGTAAACAGCTCAAAACCCGCTGACGCGGCATTGGTTTGACCACCTGCTGACCGCTGCACGCCTCTCACAGGAGAAGGTCAGCATATGCAAGGCAGGAGCCCCCCCAGTCCCCCCCCAACACACACACACACACACGCAAAATGACGGAGAAATATTAAAAAGGTCAAATCATTTAAAAAAATAATAATAATAATTCACGAGTGTGAGAATTTGTCATTGCAACAATGAGAATCCATCAATCCATTCATTTTCTGAGCCGCTTATCCTCAGGAGAGTTGGGGGAGTGCTGGAGCCTATCCCAGCTGTCATCGGGCAGTTAAGCGGGGTACACCCCGAAGTGGTTGCCAGCCAAACGCTGGACACGTGAAGACAAGCAAAAGTCGCACTCGCAATCACACCGGCGGGGCACTTTACGGTCTCCAATGAATGCATCATTTTTGGGGACGTGGGAGGAAACTGGAGTGCCCGGAGGAAACCCACACTGGCGGGGCCGGGATTGAACAGGGGTCCTCACAACTGCGAGGCCAACGCTTTACCAGCTGCCCCGCCGTGCCACCCAAATATTTATATCTACTTTATTTAAATACTAGCAGTCTTTTTATTGCAATTTACAAAAGGTTAGCTTTTTCTCCTTTTGTATTCCATCACTATTTTCTAGTAACTTGCTTTATGAAATAAAGGTTTAAAAGTATTGCGTCTTGTTTATAGCTACTATTGTTTATTTTATTTTATTTTATTTTTTTAATTTTTAGGCTTCGCTATATACATGATAGTTTTACATTTGGTATATTTCTCTTAGTTTTTTCACTTTAAAAGACAATATAATTTAGGTCCTTAGTTAATGTAATTTAGGCTATTTATGAGCATTTTCATATCTATTTGTTTCAGTCACATAATACAGTGTGCATATTTATGGTTGTCTGAGTGGGCAGTGAACAAAAATCAAGTTTTTCTTTCAAAAATATTGAATTCCCATAATTTTTTTAGAGCTCAGTTGAACAAAAATAACTCCTCAGGTTTTTCATTTTGAAGTGGAGAATTTTATTTTTTTTTCATATTTGTCGTCATTAACACATAATGGCCATATTTAATGTAGTTCACATTTGTATATTTGAACATTTGAGAGGCTAATGACTCCCAAAAGTTCCATTTTTCTTTGTGCTTTTTCAGTGACACATTTCATTATTGTATTGAATTTTTGTCCGTTTTTCAGAGCCTTGTGATTTTTTTATATATTTAGTTTGAGTGGACTAAAAACTAGTGAATTTTAAAAAAAAACCCTTTTTAGCTATTTTAAGGGAAAATAAAAATACTCGATTTTAAAAATTATTTAGAACAAGTGGTTTATTCAAATGCCATTATTCTTTGATGGAAAAAGATGACTTGTTTTGGTGACCCCTCACGGGACAAGCCGAAAGAAAAGTAAGTAAAGGTTTATTCTACTACCAGCATGACATTTTTTGATTAATCCAACCCCCAAAAATGAAACAAGATTAAAAAAAAACAAGTTTTACTGTGTTCATAATCACAAGGTCAAAAGGAGCTTCAACTATGCAGTACTACGATTCGTCGATAGGGGGTGCAGGCTTTTCCTGCAAAGATTACATTTAACTGTTTGTAGGTGACTTTTCAGTTTATTTTACCTTTCAAAAATTTCAAGTGATTCATCGAAAATGCAAATTTATTTTAATTTTTTTTTTTTTTTGGCAAAACTTAATCTTGAATCAAATCTTCTAGGGGACAAAAAATAGGAGTCAGTAAAGAACAAAACCAAGTGCGCAATATCACCGTATGCCACCAGAGGGCGCCTTCGCAGCCTGTTTTCCGGCCCTCCGGTTGGAGCCCGGTGAGTGCGGTCTAACCCAACCTGGCCGGTACGCCGAACACCCGCCTCCCGCCCCCTGCGTGTCATGCACTCACCCCCACTCGTGTTCATCCCGAATGCTGTTCCACTCGCACACCATCCACGCCAAACCAACACCTCCGCCGTGTCGGAACTTTTTTTTTTTTTTTTTGTTATTATCCTTCGCTCCCCAGGTAAGAAGATATGATCGGATTTGTATTTATTATGATTTTTTTTTTGTTTAACCCGAGCATGTTCTACCCACTCCTGCGTTGTTGTTTTTTTTTTTTTTTTTGCCCCCCCCCCCTGTTCACATTCCCTTAGTAGAGTTAACAGGTTCCGACATCAACGTGACATTACAAGAGATGTCAGGACTCGTTCTCGACGTCATCATAAGTGCTATTAAAACTTGACTGCGCTCCCTTTTCCGTCTGCACAGTGACCGTCAACATGTTGTGGATCTGCGTGGGTCTCCTCGCTGCTCTTTCCCCCTTCGTCGTCCCACAGGAGGTTCAGGAGCCAGTCTCTTATTCGGTAAGTTGGGGGGGGGGGAACGTTGCATTTTATTTCTTCCAAGCGTTTAACATTAATAGTTTTGAAAATAAATACAATGGCATTGTTTAAAAAAAAAGTGTAGTAATGAGTAACTAGGAAGACAAGTTACTTTAAAAAAAAAAAACTGTTTGAAGGTTTAGGTACTTTGTAATTACTGTTTTTATATTATTTCATACCTGTTTTTTTTTCATGCAGAAAGTAATATATGCCGTACCTTCGCTAGCAAGTTGCATTTTTTTGCTGAGCTTAAGCTAAGAACTCATGTTCATCAAGTTTAAACCTTAACACTGCTCTTAATAATCCATCCATCCATCCATTTTCTTTGTTGCTTATCCTCACGAGGGTTACAGTGAGTGCTGGAGCTTATCCCAGCTGTCAACGTGCAGGAGGCGGGGTACACCACGAAAAGGTTGCCAGCCAATCGCAGGGCATAGAGATACAAACAGCTGCAGTGATAATCACACCTAGGGGCAATTTATAGTGTCCAATTATCCACCCATCCATTTTCTTTGCCGCTTATCCTCACGGGGAGTGCCGGAGCCTACCCAAGCTGTCAATGAGCAGGAGGCGGGATACACCCCGAAGTGGTTGTCAGCCAATTGCAGGGCATATAGACACAAACAGTCGCTCTCATAATCACACCGAGGGGCAATTTAGAGTGACCAATTATCCATCCATTTTCTTTGCTGCTTATCCTCACGAGGGTCACGGGCAGTGCTGGAGCCTATCCCAGCTGTCAATGGGGAGGAGGCGGGGTACAGTCTGAAATGGTTGCCAGTCACTCACATTCACACCTTGGGGCAATTTGGAGTGTCCAACTAACGTTGCATGTTTTTGGGATGTGGGAGGAAACCCACGCAGGCACGGGGAGAACATGCAAACTCCACACAGGCGGGGCCGGGATCGAACCCGGGTCCTCAGAACTGTGGGGCCAATGCTTTACCTACTGAGCCGTATTAGTTTAAGTTAAGTTTATTTGCCGTTTTGACATACGGAGCGCAGTCCATAATTACACCGTGGAATTTTCTTTTTCATCAGCGCAACAGTGGGCCAACTCAATTTTACAAAATATTTTTTTAAACGCACATATAAAATTTGAAAATTATTTTCCAATTTTTTGTCCATTTTTTTGAAAAATAAAATTCACTATTTTACGAATGCCCATTTCTTAATTTTATTATCACTCATACTCATTCAACCCAACAAAATGTAATGTCACGTATATGTGAATTTTGTGCCGCCGCGAAAATGAAATTATTTCCCGGATATCTAGTTACAGAAAACGGATGGCTGTGCATCACAACAACAACAACAACAACGACTGTGTGCCTTTAAGGGGCGTGGCCTAGTGAGCGCAATCGATGGATTGCGGGCGTTTTGTTCTGTGAGGACGTCGCAGTACCTTATTTGCTCAGTGGCTCCTTAATACATTATTTACCTTCTTCTTCTGCTAGTCTAATTAAAGGATTACGCCTCTGGATATGATTTGTGTTATTAATACTTTTGTTTCCTTCGCAGTGCACTGAAGGTTATGAATTTGACAGTTTGAGAGAGCAGTGCAAAGGTAAGACTTGACTGTAGTTGAGTAAACTACTCGTACTAATCAAAGTATTGCTAAGTTGTTGCGCATAAATCTCACCTGCAATAATAAAATTCCGAGGGAGTTATGTAATATCAACATGTGGCAATGAAGGAATTGTGCTGCTAAGCCACACCCCCAAAATATGTCTTTGCAACGGTGCAACATTTTGCTGATCGTTGAGTTCGCTTGTACAATTTTAGCATTTTTGGGATCTTTTTCGTAAAGTCTGCAGCTCAGTTGTAGATGCAAGATGTGGTATGCGTTGGATCGTGGCTGTGAATAATTCCTGGTAAATGCCATATTTTTGGCATTAATTTTTTATTTAATAATTTTAATATTTAATACATGCCTGATCGTGAAGTGATTGACACACGATGTGGTACGCTTTGGCTCTTGGCTTCAAAATGGCTGTCGTTCCATCACGGCAAACGCCATATTATTATTATTATATATATATATATATATATATATATATAAGCGTGCAGGTATTTTGACGTTTGGCTCAAGCCTCAAAAACGGTTCGACAATAATTCACCGGCGCCCTTTTCAGACATCGACGAGTGCGCCCTGCTGGACGACGCCTGCAAAGGAGGCATGCAGTGCATCAACCACTACGGCGGCTACCTGTGCCTCCCCAAGAGCGCCATCATCGTCATCACCAAGGACGGCGAGGAGGTGACGCCCCAAGAGCCCCCCGCCCCGGTGCCCGCCGTGCCGCCCGGCCAGCCGCAGCAGCCCGCCCGGGTGTTTCCCGGCGCCAGGCTCCCTCACGGCGGCAGGATGACGGTCCGCTGCTCCGCCGGCTTCGCGGCGGACGAGCAGAACGTCTGCAGAGGTGAGACTGGGCGGAGTGAAATTTGGGGGGAGGACCCGGGGGGGGGGGGGGGTGGAATACAGTACGCGTTGTGCTCGGTCAGTCAGCAGGAGCGTACGCTTCAAAGAAATAATCCATATTGCTATTATTTTTGGGGGTGTCCTAATACTACCAGTACCGAGTCATAATTATATATATATAAAAAAAGCATCAACATGATACAAAAATACAATAAAATCTTGGTCAGGAGCGGTTCACGAGCAATATTTCTCTAGATCAGATGGTAAAGAGTTGGCCTCGCAGTTCTGACGTAACCGGGTTCGATCCCGGCCCCGCCTGTGTGGAGTTTGCATGTTCCCCCCCCCTGCCTACGTGGCTTTTCTCCGGGTGGGCACACCGGTTTCCTCTCACATCCCAAAAACATGCGACATTAGTTGGACACTCTAAATTGCCCCTAGGTGTGATTGCGAGTGCGGCTGTTTGTCTCTATGTGCCCCGCGATTGGCTGGCGACCAGTTCAGGGTGTTACCCCGCCTCCTGCCCGTTGACAGCTGGAATAGACTCCAGCACTCCCTGCGGCCCTTGTGAGGATAAGCGGTGAAGGAAATGGATGGATGGATAATTGGACACTCTAAATTGCCCCTAGGTGTGATTGTGAGTGCGACTGTTTGTCTTTATGTGCCCTGCGATTGGCTGGCGACCAGTTCAGGGTGTTACCCCGCCTCCTGCCCGTTGACAGCTGGAATAGACTCCAGCACTCCCTGCGGCCCTTGTGAGGATAAGCGGTGAAGGAAATGGATGGATGGATAATTGGACACTCTAAATTGCCCCTAGGTGTGATTGTGAGTGCGACTGTTTGTCTCCATGTGCCCCGCGATTTGCTGGCGACCAGTTCGGGGTGTAGCCCGCCTCCTGCCCGTTGACAGCTGGGATAGGCTCCAGCACCCCTCACAACCCTCGTGGGGATAAGCGGCAAAGAAAATGGATGTATTAAGGTGTACAAGTCGCCACTGAGTTTTTTTTTTTTTTTTTTTTTTCTCGAGCAAGCAAGCAAATGGAGGATTGTAAAGACGTCAATGTTATTTTGGGCACGCTAGCGTTTCTTGTCAAGTCGATCCGAAGTCCGATTGGTCAGCGTCACCCGTTTCTAAAATAGTTTCGATGACTCGGGCCGGCACCGCTGATTCCGAAGGCGCTGGGCAGATTACGAGCGCATATTTTTACGTGAGAAAAATGAAAAGCGGCACATCACCGTGCAAAAATGCTTACGTACCGTCTGCCGTCCGGTCTTTCGAAGAGCGTGTATTATTCTGCGGGTTATTCTGCACGCAATATTTATGGTCACTAAATACATTTCTGACCAATTAGATGTTGGCAACGTATTGTGTAAATCAGACGGATCAATTTTCAGAAATAGGCAGCTGACAAAAGATCGACTTGGTCGTTTGACTCGGTGCTCGACGGTTGGGCAGGCGGTCCGGAGATCCAGCTATTTTTGACCTTTGACCTTTGGCCTTTTGCCTTTGACCCGAAGCCGGCGTCTTTCTGCTCGATAGTTGTGGAAACGCTCGGCTCGTCCGCCTTGAAAGTGGCTCCGGATCTTAACCCGGCCGAGCTGATCATGTTATGGGCAAGGGGCGATTAAGTGCAGTGACTGCTCAAATACAGTCCGACCTCGGTTCTCGACCGCAATCCGATCCAGAAGGCGGTCCGAGAACCGATTTGTTCAAAAACCGAATCGATATTTCCCACGTCTGCGTACAGAGGCTGCGTTATACGCAATAACAATGCGCGTCGGGCCGTGCGCATTATGATATTCCCGTTTTTCTGTGCAGTGCGTTCGAATTTTACAACAACAAAAACGCGTCGTGGGTCAGCTGGTTGGGCCGCTCGCGCTGTGTTACTTCCGGGTTTTGTCGCAGGCGTTCGAGTACCGATTTTCGTTTGAAAACAGAAGCAAAAAAAAAAAAAGAAAAAATCTCGAAATTTTCGTTCGATAACCGATTTGACGTTCAAGAACCGAGTATTCGCTGTATTCCGAAATGCGCACATAATTGAAGATTATTTGGTTAATTCTGATCCTATGTGCGACTTATCAGACGCTAATGCTAGCTAGCTGATGCTAATCTCTGCTAAAACTGAATCTTATTTGACCTTTTGGATTCTTCACGAGTCTTCGTCACAATCCCGAATCACTTTTCATCTCCGTTTATTGAAAGTTGGGAGAACCAAAGCCCGCGCTCACGTTTCGTCTTCCCCGACAGGCCCCGCCTCTTAAAGGCACGGAGCACACGCACTCAGCCGTTACCCTGGAGGAACCTCCCGCGATAAACGGGCCATTCAAAGAAATACGTGCTTGTTTCATTTGACACTTGAAGGAAAAGCAGATACTCCAAAGGCTAAATCATTTGTATACAAGTCGTTAAAAAGTCAACTTTTCATCATCATATTAAAAAGATTGCAGCGTTTGATAGCTTTGACTGGCGGCCAAAGGCGGCTCACGAGGCCTCGCTTGCCGATTGGAATCCTTCATCGCCGCCGTACTCGACGCGCTTCAAAAGTATTTGGCCTGCAGGGGCTCCTTATCTCCCAAAATATCATCAGTACGCTTCTGTTGCACCGGCACGGCTCGGGGACGCGCGCTCCCGCCCGCCGCATTGGGCCGGGCCGGGCCGGGCGGTATTCGATAATTACGTGTTAATGACCGGAGCGCTCCGGAGGTGAAGCGTTCATCCATCTGCGCGACACATGTCACGCTCGGTCCAAAGCGGGCGTGCGCGCCAGATGTGTTGCAAGCTCGCGTGATGTCACGTTTTGTAAACTGCTCGCTTGCGGTGTGATGATTTTGGCTCGTCCTCAACGAGCCTCAACGAACGCGCTGGAGCTCCCCGACTCCGTCAAACTCGGCGACCGCTCTCGTTTCGAACGCTTCGGAACCACCCGCAGGCCCCGTTCTGTTCTTTGATCCGACTTGCCGGGCGTTTACTTTATCGAGAGTGCCCTTTGCATTTTTTTGGTAAACTGTATTTATTCAGTTTTTGAAGCTTATTTATTTTATTTTGTTTAATTCATTCAGGGTGGCGGCATGTTGGGTCAGATGGAAAGCGTTGGCCTCACAGTTCTGAGGCCCCGCGTTCAAACCCGGACCCGCCTGTGTGGAGTTTGCATGTTCTCCCCGTGCCTGCGTGGCTTTTCTCCGGGTGGGCACTCCGGTTTCCTCCCACATCCCAAAAACATGCAACATTAATTGGACACTCTAAAATTGCCCCTAGGTGTGATTGCGAGTGCGGCTGTTTGTCCCGATCTGCCCTGCGACTGGCTGGCGACCAGTTCAGGGTGTACCCCGCTTCCTCCTGCCCGTTGACAGCTGGGATAGGCTCCGGCACTGCGCACGACTAACCCTCATGAGGATAAGCAGCAAAGTAAATGGTTGGATAAAGTCACACATTTCATCTGAAGGATTTACCTTTATTTCTCGTCAGTCATGCGCTTTAATAAAAAAGTGGAGTTAGCCCAGCATATTCATCAATCATTTTGTAAACATTTTTTTGCGGTATTTGGTTGCAGTGCAGCTGGCGTGCGTTCGCTGCCGCGGTGGTCAAGGCTCGGAGCGGATGTTTGAAAAAAAAAAAAATAATAAAACCAACATGATTTGTACACTTAATGCACCGACCCGTGTGATGGTGTTCCTCGTGTGTGTTTTTGTCAAGCGCGAGCTTTTATCGGGGTGTAAAAACACGGCAGCGGGCGACCGCAGCGAGGCTCGTCGTAACGTCGCGGCCCCTCCGACGGGCCGCCCCGCTTGTTTTTTTTTTTTTTGATTTGTTTTTTTTGTTTTCGGTGACTTCGTGTCGTCGCGTGTGTGGCGGGTAAACCGAGAGATCAGCGAAACGCTCAGCGGGGAAAAGAACGCGGCCAATTTTCCACGACTTGCGTTGCCAAAGGAGTGTTTTGAACAGAAAAAAAAATGATGATACCGCAAGAAGTGGCGAGTACAAATAACTACTACATTACTGTACTTACGTTCTGGAACTGGACTTGTTATTCTGCTGACTACTTTTTACTTTCACTGCCTACAGTATGTATGCATTCTACTCCAAATTGGCTCTTTCATATTTGTTCATCTGCAGAAGATGAAATTTGCTGTGATTGTGATTCTTTCCCACTCCAAAATCCGAATCAGGAAAACCCGACAGATGTGCCATGACAAATTTTAAAAAAAGGATTTTCGCCCATGCAGTAAGATGAGCTCGTTTAAGAGAAATACGCAGAGTACCCACTAATTACAAACAACTGTGTTCAACGTGAGGGTCAGCCAATTTTTTCATTTTATTCGTTTCTACGCCAGCACTTAAAAATATATCTCAATTCCCCCCCCCCCCAAAAAAAAATGTCAGGAACTGCTGTTCTGTGCCGAAAATAAGAAAAAAACTACCAATGATGCCATCAATTAATCGACTTTCAATCCTTTAAACTTTATTGACTCAATTTTGGATGATCCGTTTTCTAGGGTCAAATCACATCGAGTCGCAATTGGTGAAACTCCACAATCTAGCGACACTATAAAAACCAACCATTTTCTTTGCCGCTTATCCTCACGAGGGTCGCAGGAGTGCTGGAGCCTATCCCAGCTGTCAACGGGAAGGAGGCGGGGTACACCCTGAACTGTTCGCCAGCCAGTCGCAGGGCAGATCGGGACAAACAGTCGCACTCGCAATCCCACCTAGGGGCAATTTTAGAGTGTCCAATTAATGTTGCATGTTTTTGGGGTGTGGGAGGAAACCGGAGTGCCCACCAGGAGAAAACCCACGCAAGCACATGAAAACTCCACAAAGGCGGGTCTGGGATTGAACCCGGGTCCTCAAAACTGTGAGGCCAACGCTCCACCATGCCACCGACTATAAAAACATTTTTTAAAAAATAGTTTTACTCCTCCTTCAATGTGTCAAATACTTTTTAACTGTCTATGAATGTATTTGAACACAAATACACAAATTGCAAACAGACATGTAGAAAATAACCTGTGCGTTTTGCAAGCCTCATTGTACGTATGCGTGCCTTTAAGAGGCGGGGCCTGGTGGGATCGGCACGTGAGTGTCCCGTGTGAGAGCTGTGGTCCAAAGCAGCTTACCGTGCTGGACATTACTGCGTCTCTCCTTTCCCACGTGCGAGGGCATTACTGCGAGATAGTACAGCGAATACCCGGTTATCGAGCGTCCCCGTTTTCCGATGAAAATTTTGTGATATTTTTTTTTGCTTCTGTTTTCAAACGACAATCGGTACTCGTACGAGCACCGACAAAACCTGGAAATAACCGACTGGCAAACCCGCTACGCGTTTTGTTATCACGTCGCGGTAGCTGACTGTTTTTTCTTCCTATTGAGGACTATTAACCCCCAATCGCAGAAAAGAACTTCTGGGGGGGGGGGGGTCACCCCCTCCGAAGAGATTTGATAGTTGACAGTTTTGCATTGCTTTTTTTCTTGCAAACTTTAATAATGCTCTGTTCCATTAGGATTTTTGCATTTTTCAAAGATTTCGTTAACTCAAGTTACGAGGTCATGTTTTTGTATGCTATAATTTTTGTCAAAATTTAAGAAAATATATATATTTTGTTGCTTTTTTTCCCCCCAATTATTGCTTGTTTAAAGTTATTCTGCACTTTTGTTAATAAAAAATTGTTTACAAGGCTGGGTGCTGAGTCGCTACGGATACGGCAATGCACTCCCAGCCTAGCCTACTCTACTACTAAAGCATACACTTTAAGCAAAAACTAAATATTTTTCTTCAAATAAATATATTCTTCAATTATTTTATTACATAAAGTATTTAAACTATACATGTGTTTCTACTATGCAGTTTATTATCAGGAAAAGCTAAAAAAGTGTTTTAGAAAGCCAATTTTTTTTAAAGGGTTGGAACGCATTATTTCTTTTTCCATTCATTGTAACGGGAAATATCGATTCGGTTTTTGAACAAATCACTTTTCGAACCGCCTTCTGGAACGGATCGACAACCGAGGTTGTACGGTACGTGAACAGTGATTTGCGATACAGCGCGCGGGGGCTGCCGTAGCTGTCAACTCGTATGGTTTAGCCGCAGTTCACACGGATTTTGTGGCGAATGTCACGTATAAGGCCGTATATCACAAATCATACGGATTTTGAAAATTTCCAAGCCGAAGGCTCGGCATTTAGAGCTGGTGAAGAAAGTTGCCAGGAAATAGACTTTGATAGTTAGACATTAACTTCAGACGTTATCTTTATGGAGATCTACAATAAAAATCATTGAAAAACATTTTTTTTCCCCCTTCGTTATTTTGTCATATAATTTACTTCGGTATGTTTTTGCTCTCTATTTGGATTTTTTTGGGTAGTTTATACAGGTTGGCGCTGGGAAAAGTTGACAGGTATGGGGTGGGGGCAGCGGGTAACAATGCAACTTGGCGAAGGCCCCCATTTTGATGCCGCTCGAAGCTTTCTTTCATTTTTTTTTTATGTTGCTTTGTCTGCAGATATCTTTTGACAAGTGACAAAAAAACAAAACAACAACAACAAAAAAAACCTCTCTGACCTTCAAGTTGAACCTCAGTCCGTTTGTTGCTGCACTGACACAAATTGGCACCTGCGTTTGCAACAACCGCACCAGCTATAAAACTTAAGTGCGAGTGTGACAGCTTAATGATAGTTGCATTTCCATGACCTCGCCCACCCACTAAACACGCACACGAGGGAAGATGGCCGGCCACAAGTCGCTGGCCGTGAGTCTTAATTATGCACGCAACGTTTTTTTATTTCCAGCAGCGGTTGAGATCCCTCGCCCCCCCCCCCCCCTCCCGCAAATGAATGTTGCCCATCAAACGTCGGTCTAATTCGTCATTACAAGTGATGACAAGCCGTTAGTGTTATTATTTCAGGACGCGTTCCGAGACCACCCCTAAAAGGGCTGCGCGGAGCGGCCAACGACAATCAAGCCCGACGCTTCATTGACGCTTTACTTCTGAGCGCGGGGCTTCATTTACTTTTTTATTTTTATTTTTGTACGCTTCGGGTACAAATGAAGTACAACAACAGAAACGGAGCAATTCGATGGGCGTGATGCCCTCGCGGGCGGGAAAGGAGAGCCACCTAAACATCCGTCCATCCGTTGTCTTTGCCGCTTATCCTCACGAGGGCCGCGGGGAGTGCCGGAGCATATCCCGGCTGTCAACGGGCAGGAGGAAGCGGGCTACACCCTGAACTCGTTGCGCAGCAAACACAGCAGCAGAGACAATGCTTCCTTGTCAACAGGTGGTGTGCCTCAAGGCTCACAGCTAGGGTCCCTCCTGTTTCCTTTAACCGGAACAATTTTCTTCAGAGGATTGTTATCGCATCCATTTTTCTGTGCTGCTTATCCTGACAAGGGAGTGCTGGAGCCTATCCCAGCCGTCAATGGGCAGGAGGCGGGGCACACCCGAAACTGGTTGCCAGCCAATCGCAGGGCACATCAAGCCACACTCACAATAACACCGACGGGCCATTCAGAGTGTCCAATTAATGTCGGATGTTTTTGGGATGTGGGAAGAAACCGGAATTCCTGGAGAAAAGCCACACAGGCACGGGGAGAACATGCAAACTCCACACAGGCGGGTCCGGGATTGAAGTGTGAGGCCAACGCTTTACCAGCTTATTCACCATGCCGCCAGTCATGCAAATCTAAAATCATAATTCTCGCAAGGTTAGTCTGCGTGACGAAGCGGCCAAATTCACTTCAGTTCCAGACCGCACTCAGGCCACCCCCCTTAAAGGCACACATCACACCACAAATATTGCAGCGGCACGATGGATCAGCCGGAAAGCATTGGCCTCACAGTTCTGAGGTCCCGGGTTCAATTACGGCCCTCCCTGTGTGGAGTTTCCGTGTTTTCCGCGTGCCTGCGTGGGTTTCCTCCGGGAACTCCGGTTTCCTTCCACATCCCCAAAACATGCAACATTAATTGGACACTCTAAATTGCCCCTAGATGAGATTGTGAGTACGGCTGTTTGTCTCTATGTGCCCTGCGATTGGCTGGAAACAAGTTAAGGGTGTACCCCGCCTCCTGCCCGTTGACAACTGGAATAGGCTCCAGCACTCCCGCGACCCTTGTGAGAATAAGCGGCTAAGAAAATGGACGGATTGATAGATGGAAAATGAGCTTGTACCTCAAAACAGAATACAGTGCTGTTTGTCTTTATTAAAAAAAAAAAATACCAGCGTATTAGTATCCCGAAATTAGACACTCATGCGCTGCGGCGCGGGGCAAGAAGGGACTTGCCCCCCTCGTGTTTACACGTCTGCTTCGGCTGAGGTCACGACGGCCACGTTAGCGCCCGCATGCCGGGCGGTCTTCGCCGACATCTCCACCTGTCGTGGTGGAAATCTTTCTCGAATATTAATCCCCGCTTTGCGACGGTGGGCGGGGTGGGAACCCGGACACTTCCTTTTTTTTTTAACATTTTTTGACAATTTTTTTCCGAACGCGCTAACGTTTTTGTAAACTGTGAGCGTGCAACGCACTCGGGAGGAATATCTCTGGAATGTCAGCACCGCTAGCCCCCCCCCCCCCCCCCCCTTTGCCCCCGTCTTTTGTGATGGTAAAAAATTACTCATCACCTTGACAGATAAGCATCACATCGATCTGCGGGAAGGAGGAATGCGGGCGGGAGAAGGAGAACAGGGAAAGTGAGGGAGGGAGAGAGAGAGAGAGAGGACAAAATGCAAGTATTAAACGCGTCAAAATACATATTTTATGGAGTGTTAGTTAGGTATGTGCTTGTATGAGGCGGGGCGCGTGAGTGTGAGCGGTGGCCGACAGCAGGTCCAGATGAACATTTGTACGTGTGTTACGAAAAGTGTATCGGCAACTGCGGCGTCCCCTCAATAAGTACTCTAAGTACAATAAGTACTCTAAGTACAGCCGCGCCTTGAGATCGAATGTAATTTGTTCCGTAAACATCCTCGTAACTTAAATGAAGTCATATTTGTGTATTCAGATGAATACGAATGCCATTAATACATTCCATGCACTGCCCAAAAGTTTTTACTTTGGAAAATAGTACTTTGTATTGCAGTACTTCTAAAAACGTAATCGAATGGAACGTATCTTAGTGACTTGTGGTGCGTGTGCACAACTCGGCCAACGGGGGCAGCACAATCCGACATTGCTGTTTTTTATTGGCCATCCGTCAAAAGTCTCCACCCACGCACTAAAAAAAAAAAAAAACCCCACCGAATTTCTGGCGTTTCAGCATCTGTTCGGGTTCGAATCTGCTTGCAACGCGGCAAAAGCGTATCTTAGCGATCATTGCGATGATTCCAAATTTTCCTCTGCACTTTTTGCAATAACCCGAAGGTGAAAATTTCCCTTGCCGAGCGCAAGGCAGCACCGGCGTGCTCGCTGTTTTTCGCCGCCGCCGCTGCTGCTGCTGCTGCTCGGGGAGCGGCACCTCTGCTGCGCGGCGTCCTAGGAGGTGAACGTGTCCACAAAGCGGTTGTTCTCCTGTTGTTGTTGGTGCCTGTCCAGAGAGCAGCTGCTTCCTCCACTGATCTGCTCACCGTGTGCTGATCTTTCCGTTGACCTCATGTCGGGAAAGGGCCGCGCGCTGCCTATAAATCTCCATGCAGCGCTTTGTTGTTTTCTTTTGTTTTGGTTTGTATTTTTTTTGGTAGCAATCTCAGCTCTATCTATCTATCTATCTATCTATCTATCTATCTATCTATCTATCTATCTATCTATCTATCTATCTATCTATCTATCTATCTATCTATCTATCTATCTATCTATCTATCTATCTATCTATCTATCTATCTATCTATCATCTATCTATCTATCTATTATCTATCTATCTATCTATCTATCTTCTATCTATCTATCTATCCCACCAGCTAGCTAGCTACCTATCCTTCGAGTTAGCTAGCGATCGATCTATCTATCTATCTATCTATCTATCTATCTATCTATCTATCTATCTATCTATTATCTATCTATCTATCTATCTATCTATCTATCTATCTATCTATCTATCTATCTATCTATCTATCTATCTATCTATCTATCTATCTATCTATCTATCTATCTATCTATCTATCTATCTATCTATCTATCCCACCAGCTAGCTAGCTACCTATCCTTCGAGTTATCTATCTATCTATCTATATATCTATCTATCTATCTATCTATCTATCTATCTATCTATCTATCTATCTATCTATCATCTATCTATCTATCTTATCTATCTATCTATCTATCTATCTATCTATCTATCCCACCAGCTAGCTAGCTACCTATCCTTCGAGTTAGCTAGCGATTGATCTATCTATCTATCTATCTATCTATCTATCTATATATCTATCTATCTATCTATCTATCTATCTATCTATCTATCTATCTATCTATCATCTATCTATCTATCTATCTATCTATCTATCTATCTATATCTATCTATCTATCTATCTATCTATCCCACCAGCTAGCTAGCTACCTATCCTTCTCGCTAGCTAGCTAGCTATCTACCTATCCATCTAGCTAGGTATCTAGCTAGCTGCCGGGACACCTCGGGATTATTTCTGACCGTTACGGCGGACTGAGTGCGGAGCACAGATCAAAAGGAGCCGCCCTTTGAGCGTGACTAAAACTCCCCTCCCCACAACATAACACGGGAAATATTTCGCACCCCAACGTGAATAAGAGTTATGTCTTCGATTCTTTTGATTTTCTTATCTGTCTTGTGCACTGGCTTGCTTTGAAAGGGAAACACTCCCATTTTTTTTCTAGCCCCTCCCATCCAAGATTCTTTTCATGTGCAAAATAAACAGATTAAATTTAGTGAAGCAGATATCTCAAAATGATCCCTTCCTGAGAACAGTTCATTTGTATTTAACTTTTAGGTTCAATATGATATTTAATCAATAACTTTTTTTTATTGAGCTTTAATTTAACCATTAGTTAAGTTCTGTCATTTCCGGCCCATAAATGTGACTTTTTTCACACGCTTTCAACCCAGCGGTTTATGCGTTGATGCGGCTAATTTGTGCCTTTTTTGTAACGGCAGTAAGGGGGCACTCGAGCGGAAAAACTAAGAGTGAGACCGGTGGAATATATGTGCCGAGGATGTGACTTTTACCGGTCTGGCCCTTTTAGCGCTCCGTCTTCCCGATCAACCAATACCGCTATTTCTTCATGACAAATGAGGACAAATCCGAGAAATCGCCGCCGGGCATAAATGGTGTCCCATGTCATCGAGCCTTTGTCGCGGCACGTAACACGTCACATCCGCGCACGTCGGTCATCTGACCCTGAAAATTCACAGTTGTCGATAAAAATCTTTTCAAAACACGATTAAATGAGAGAGGATTTAACATCACATTATTAAGATATAAGATATGACCGTTTTGATACATTTTTAATGCAAAAACCAGCAGATTTCCCCTTCGAGTTCAGTCGCTAACCGTGGGAACGGATCCCAGTCGTAGACCGAGGACTCCCTGCGCTTGGCTCGGCTTCGGCTTCAGAACCGCATCTTCGTATCCACGCGCAAATTCTTTGAGGCTGCCCCTCCAAAGCTCTCACGAGGACCTTTCGAATTAATCCCGAATCGAGCGAGGGGAGTTTTCAAAACGCTGACATCACACCGTAAATCAAACTTCAAATCTTCAGCAACCCCCCCCCCCCCAAAAAAAAAAAACAACCGAAAAAAAAAAAGCCAACCTCCACCCTTTTTTCTCTCTCTCTCTCTCTCTCTCTCTCTCTCTTTCTCCCCCCCCTTCCCTCCCTCCTCATTCTTTCCACTTCCACTTGTCCCCTGGAAAGCCTCGCTCGAGCGTGTTGCTAACAAGAGAGCAGTGTCGAGTAAATGCGGATGACCTCACACATCATCACTTTTCGTGGCTTGTTTCAGTCCAAAAAAAAAAAAAAATAATAAAAAAATGGTTTTATGTGTCAACTATATGGACTTACTCCATGCGGTAAGTTGTGGTTTGGGGAGGGGCTTTACGGGACCCGGGAGCCCTCCAAGTATGGGATAACGCAAAAAAAAAACAAAAAAAAAAACCCCCCACACACACACACACACACAAACGCACGAGTACTGGCAGCGTATCAAAGGCTCAACGACAAAGTAGCAGTTAGTGAGATGTTCCCGGGCCGCACATGTGCTTTTATTTAGCGCGTTCTTTCGCCTTACAGCGGCGCACACTCACGTAATAATAATTGACTTGAAGGCGTTATAGTGTGCCAGGTTTTCTTAGGGTTCGCGCTCGTCTTCGCCGTGACAGGCCAAATTGCGCTGGAGTTCATCTCCGTGTCGTCCCGGAGACAAACAGAGGACCAGAAAATGCTGACGCGGCGAAAATGCGGCGCGAGCGGGGGGGGGGGGGGTTTGCAGTCCAGATTTAGCGTTAGCCTTCAATGCAGTACCGCGTCGTACCGCGCAGGGCTGAGTAATTAGAGTGGGAACAGGAAGTAGAGGCCTAACGAATCTCTCATAATAAAGCGGTGACTTGAGATATGAGTTTACCGTCATTTCTGGTCTATAAGACGTGACGGTTTATGCGGTGATGCGGCTAATTTGTGCATTTTTTTTTCTAATAGTCGCAAGGGGGCACTAGAGCGGAAAAGGTAAGAGTGAGACTGTTGGAATGTATGTGCTGAGGAAGTGACTTTTACAGGTCTGGCCTTGTTAGCACTGCGCTAGCATGGTACTAATGGTGATTTTTACCGGTATGTTTTTTTTTTTTTTTTTTTAAACTGGCCCTGTTAGCATTAGCATGGCAGAATTAGCATTAGCGCAGCGGTGTTAGATGTTAGCGCAGCGGCGCTAGCATTAAACTCTCTGTGTAGTGTCTTTCTTTGTAAATATCTCGTGTTTCAATGTGGGCACTTGCGGCTTTTACACCGCTGCGGCGTACATGTGTACCAAATGGTATTTCCTTTACAAATGTACTGGGTGAGGCTTGTAACCATGTGCGCTCTGTAGGCCGGGAATTACAGTAGCATGTTCTGAGACAACACTCAAATCACCTATCCCCATTGAAATGAATGGGAACCCAATTAATCTGTTCCAGCTCCTCCTAAAACACCCAAAAAATAGTTTTTTAAAAATGCTCTTTTAATTTTTATAATAAGCCACCAACAACAGGTATTTGAGTCGGGACAATTTCCAAGGAAGTCCACTTCTATGCCTTTCTGTGACTCTTCCAGTCTTTGCGTCCTGATTGCTAACAATTTGTGACCATTTCAGACACAGCATATGCGTCAACTTCCTGTTTTGTGCTCCAATCTGTGCCAAAAATTTCAAATTGTCTTCAGTTTTGATAACGTTCAGATATTGCAACGATTTTTATTATTATAAATTGAACAATAGTTTAGAAAAGAGTTTTGAATTTCAAAACGTGCTATCCACTATGTTTTTTTTTTGTGTCATCTACTTCTGGTTTCACCGTCAAATGCGCCAACAAAAATGACTTTGACGGCACTGGTCTAAGCTCAGATAGCCGTGGTCGTACTTGCAAACGTTTGTATTGTGTTGTTATTTTCATGGGTAAAGCGTATATTGCGGCGGCACGGTGGGGCAGCTGGTAAAGCGTTGGCCTCACAGTTCCGAGGTCCCGGGTTCAATCCCGGACCCGCCTGTGTGGAGTTTGCATGTTCTCCCTGTACCTGCGTGGGTTTTTTTCCGGGCATTCCGGTTTCCTCCCACATCCCAAAAAACATGCAACGTTAATTGGACACTCTAAATTGCCCGTAGGTGTGATTGTGAGTGTGACTGTTGTCTCTCTGCATGTGCCCTGCGATTGGCTGGCAACCTGTTCTGGGTGTCCTGCCCGTTGAGAGCTGGGATAGGCTCCAGCACTCCCCGCGACCCTTGTGAGGATAAGCGGCTAAGAGAATGAATGAACTTATATTGCCATTCAGCCCCTTATTAGACATCAGAAAGTGATGCAAAAAGTCCCAAAACCGAGAAGCTTAGATAAGGTCAAAGTAAATTGACTTTGAAAGGTTACAGTCCCCCCCCCCCCTTAAAAAATATTTTCTGAGTCAGGTATGTTGGATTGTTCCAAAAAAGCATTTTGGCATATAAAGGCCTACACCCCCCCCCCCGCCATCTGCAGGAATTTGGCTAAAATTCATTTTGCCAGGCAGAGTCCTCCGTAAATGTCAGGCGTGCCCACGTCGTTGAGTGGGAGCCAGTTGGGATGAACATGTGGCCGTTATCCGATCGAGCGGTCACGCCATGTCATCATCCAAGCCGCTTATCCTCACAAGGGTCGCGGGAAAGCTGGCAAAAGGCGGACTACGCCCTGAACTGGTCGCCAGTCAGTCGCAGGGCAGATTTCGACAGCGTCGCTGAGCGGGAATCGATCCCACCATTCCCCACACTAAAGGCAGGCGTGCGTACCACTGCACCATCGCTCCTGAACAAGTGGTGAAAACAATTTTTTTTTTTTTTTTTAAATTCATTTTTAAGATTGTTTCTGCTTCAGTGGCTTCCTGTCAGCATTGTAACGTCAGGAGTTTTTAAGCGCCGCCGTTGGTCTGAGGCCGCTGACAGGAGGCACGCCGTTTCCAGTCCCGCTGAATCACCAAATACCTTCAGCCGGGAGGTGCGGTCCTGACTTGATCCCGACTTTGAAAAGTGCGGCTGTCGTTTTTTTGACGTTCATTTTAAATATCGCGTGGTCCTCCCCAGCCCTCCGTTACGCTCCGAAACTTGGACAGTTTGCGGGTGGGGGGGTACATTCCAGACCCATTCCCTATGGGAAAAAAAATCACTCCCCAAAAAAAAACCTCAGAAGCAAGCCTACTTCATATAAAAATGTTGTACCACTTTTGCAGAGTAATTACACCAGAAATATTCTGGTCCGGTCCACTTGAGATCAAATTGAGTTGAATTGGCCCCTGAACTACAATGAATTCGACACCCCTGCTTTATGGAAATACATAAGGAGAATGCAGCTCTCCAAAAAAGAGGTCAAGCGTGTTTGCTTCAAGTTGTTGGTCATTACGTTCACTCTTAAACTGGCACATAAAACAAAAATATAAATATATAATAATAGTAAATATTCCATAACAAGACACCAAGACTTTAGGAACAACCGCAGTAGAAAGAAAGCACTATTCATTAAAAAAAAGACATTTGACATATGTCGTTTAAAAACATTTTTTTTAAAAAAGGTACCAAAGTTAAAAGCAATACAAACACAACACTAAAACGTGTCACGAACCATCGGTGCGGGGGCGGACCCAAATGCAGGACTCCAAGACGAGGACATGATGTTCGACGTGGTTTTATTTCGGAAGCGGGTCGATACCAAAAAGCAGTGCGAAACAAGGCAGAGGAGGCACAAAAACGCTAAAGCTAGGCAGGATCCAAAAAGACATTCAGCAAAGTCCGATGACCGTGGGGCAAACTAACAATCTTAACAGGACGGGATTATAACCAAAGGACGCAGAATGGCTGTGACGAGGATAGCTCAACACTGCACTTATTCTCAGCGATGGAGAATCCCACTGGCGGTGAACGCAACACACTGACACAAGGCAACGAACTGGCAACGACAGTGACAAAACTCCAAACTTCGATACAGGGTCGAATTCGAATCAGGCCACGCCCCTCTTGGCCGGGGTCCAGCCTCGCTCGTGACAAAAACGGGCGTAGACCCTCATGAGAGTCTCACGTTGTGTTGCACGCCAAGACGTAAAAAAAAATGGGTTTTAAAAGGTGAGCGCGTGTTCCAAATTTAATGCAAGCAAGCAATGCAAAACGCCATAGATGGGCGAGTGCAAATTAACGTAGTACTTGTGGTGATTGTAAACCTTCATAGAGTTCTGACACTTTAACACCCACATAAAAGCAACACATATAGTACAAACAGAGCCTCTTTTTTTTAAATGCCATATTCCATGTTTGTATACTTCGTAAGGGATTGCAGTACTTTTCTTTACTGCGCTGCGATTGAAGTCCTTCCAAGCCACATGAATGAGTGTGGATTTTCCCGTCTTTTTTGTCTGTCTTGCGAGTGCCCGTATGAAACTCGCGCCCGACGCCTCTTGGCTTTTGTCTTTTAACGCCGCTTGAACGCTTTGCCTTGCCGCCGGGCCCAGGTGCACCCGTGCCACGTGCTACGGGTGCATTTTCCGTGCCCTCCGCTCGGCTTTCAAAAGGTTTTCCTTCCATTGGAAATAATGGAGACGGATTATGCTTTCATCTTTTAGTAACCTTTTTTTTAAAAAAAATGAAAAAAAAAACTTTACACACTGCTCGCCCCACAGCAATAAAAAAGACCTCATAGGCGTCACTGATGGTGCAGAGGTACGCACGCCTGCCTTTGGTGCGGGCACCGCGGGATCGATTCCCGCTCAGTGACGGTGTCGATATCTGCCCTCCGGCTGACTGGCGACCAGTTCAGGGCGTAGTCCCCCTTTTCGACCGAACCTTGCTGGGATAGGCGCCAGCTTTCCCGCAACCCTTGTGAGGATAAGCGGGTTGGATTATGACATGACAAAAGATCTGTTTCCATGTGTCTCGGCCACTTGGGGGCAGTATAAAACATACGTGGCGACGGAGGAGCCGTCACAACTCGACACCGCTAATATTTATTCAGTTGGCACTGATAGTGTAGCGGTGTAGTGTACGCACACCTCCCTTTGGTGGGGGCGGCGCGGGATCGATTCCCGCTCAGTGACGGTGTCGATACCTGCCCTCTGACTGACTGGCGACCAATTCAGGGCGTAGTCCGCCTTTTCGACCGAAGCTAGGTGTAATAGGCTCCAGTTTTCCCGCAACCCTTGTGAGGATAAGTGGCTTGGATAATGACGACATGACAAAAGATCTGTGTTTATGTGTCTTGGCCACCTGGGGGCAGTATAAAACATACGTAAGCTAACCCCTCAACACTAATATTGATCGATCTTTGTGGAGGATAAAGAATATGTGCCAATGATTTATGGTTTCATTTTTGACGCATTTCTCCACTTGTTTAATTTCGCAGCTGACGGACAAGCAGGAGACCCCGACGATGTTTTTTTTATACAAACTATTGACAATTATACATAAATATCTAATGACAAACACGCCCCTGAACAATTGTGTCAAGCTTTCGACAGAATTCTGGCGCATTTCTTTCTCGTCCCGTTGTTCATATCGCCGAGCACATTTCTTAATATTTTTCCACTCGCCGCAAACATCTCTTTTTTTTCTCTCTCTCTCTCTCTCTCTCTCTATTTTTGGTCGGGCGTGCACGCCAAATCACAAAAATAACGACTCCCTCTTTCCCAATCCTGCAAACGTGTGTGTGTGTGTGTGTGTGTGGTATTGAGGATAACTCACTTGACATAGTGTGAAACCCGTGCCCGATGGCTGTCTGCGTAGGGCGGACCACCCAGGAGAACTGCTGCTGAGATGAGAGAGGACGGGCGTGTTTGGGGGGGGGGGGCGTTAGTTAGATAGACACACGTTTCAAAAGAAGACGAGGGAGGGAGGGAGGGAGGGACGTAGCAGATGGCGGTCAATCATACGTGACACGCGTTTCGGGGAGAAAAACAGATTACAAGCCTCGTGTTGATGTCAGATAAGGAAAAGATTCGACGTTTACGCCGGCGCGTGTTTTATTGCAACTTTGTAATTCGTTGACGATATGCAAGAACAAGTCATCCATTTTGTCCGTTCGGTGTATGTACGCAACATTGGTACCTGGACGAGGTATATTTATGAATAGAGTGTGTTGCGTACGGCACGGTTCTGAGGACCCGGGTTCGAGTTTGTGTGTTCTCCCCGTGCCTGCGTGAGTTTTCTCCGGGTACTTCCCAAAAACATGCAATTGCCCATTGGTGTGATTGCAAGTGCGAATCTTTGTCTCTATTGGATGGCGACCAGTTCAGGGTGTGCCCCGCCTCCTCCCCGTCGACAGCTGGGAGAGCCTCAGGCACTCCCCGCGACCCCCGTGAGGATAAGCGGCGAAAAGAAAATATATGGATAGATGGACGGATGACTTGAAATACTTTTTTCACCCTTTTAAGCAATGAAAGTGGCACTATATTGAATGAAAAGAATGTAAATGCAAATTGTCCTATTTGTGGATTTTTTTTTTGTTCAGCTTTTGATTTTCATCCCTGCATTATTTTGTAAAAATTCTTTTACATTTTTTGGTTTTTTTTTTTTTTTATGGGGAGGGGGACCAATCTTCCCAAATTTTTCCAAGCATGTTATCCCCACTTATTTGAGACTTTTGAGGTTTTAATTGGTCTCATTTTTAATAATTTTGGGGGGGTTTAATTGGTCTCATTTTTAATATATTTTTTTTTTACGTGATAAAATGGGCAGCACGATGGGTCAGCTGGTAAAGCATTGGCCTCACAGTTCTGAGGACCCGGGTTCGGTCCACGACCCGCCTGTGTGGAGTTTGCATGTTCTCCCCATGCTTGTGCGGGTTTTCTCCGGCCGCTCGGGTTTCCTCCCACATCCCAAAAAACATGCAAAATTAATTGGACACTCAAAATTGCCCATAGGTGTGATTGCGAGTGCGGTTGTTTGTCTCCATGCACCCTGCGATTGGCTCATAACCAGTTCAGGGTGTACCCCGCCTCCTGCCCGTTGACATCTGGGATAGGCTCCAGCGCTCCCCGCGACCCTCGTGAGGATAAGCGGCTAAGGAAATGGATGGATGTAATTAAATGATCAGAAATTAGATGTGGATTTCCCTAACCCAACAGTTCACTGTATTTGTGTGTTGGCTTAGGGGCGTGGCCAAAACACTGCACATTTCGTAATTTTAACACAAAAGTCGACCGAGCGACGATTCGTAAATCGGAACACTTGCGTTTCCGGTTCGTAAAATCCGACGGATGTTTATTGAAAGGGAAAATCGCAGATCATACACGACGACGCCCGCTTTTCCCGTGTGAGTTTACGATGCGTGCAGTGTGCGACCGTGCCGCCGACGCCTCACACCCACCCACGCACACACACTTTGCGTCATATGGACACATTGCTAGTTCTTGTTTGCCATATTTTTCAGTATGCATGTGTGCGTGTGTGTGTGTGGAGCGCAGACGTAGACGAGTGCGCGACAAGCCGATACACTTGTGGGCCCGAGCAGACTTGCTTCAACACCAGAGGCTCGTACACCTGCCAGTGTCCTGCGGGCTATCAGAGGAACAGAGACCAATGTGTAGGTCAGTCTTTGGCGTTTACTCATGCTACTGCACTTCTCCGTGTACTCGTACTAGCCATCCATTTTCTTAGCCGCTTATCCTCACGAGGGTCGCGGGGAGAGCTGGAGCCTATCCCAGCTGTCACGGGGCAGGAGGCGGGGTACAGCCTGAACTGGTCGCCAGCCAGTCGCAGGGCACATACTGAGAGACAACAGTCATACTCACAATCACACCTACGGGCAATTTCGAGTGTCCAATTAATGTTGCATGTTTTTGGGATGTGGCAGGAAACCGGAGTGCCCACCCGGAGAAAATCCACGCAGGCACGGGGAGAATGACAGATGGAAATTCCACACAGGCGGGTCCAGGACCTCAGAACTGTGAGGCCAACGCTTTCCAGCTGATCCAGATCCGTGCTGCCTCTTTTACATATTTTATGCTTAATTGTATTTCATTTCTATAAAATCCCCTTCTCCCTCCCCCATTAGTTTGTTGTATCGCGATTACACTGTATTAAGCAACGCATAGTACGAGTAGGCGGAACGGTGGATCAGCTGGTAAAGTGTTGGCCTCAGAGTTCTGAGGTCCCGGGTTCAATCCCGGACCCACCTCTGTGGAGTTTGCATGTTCTCCCTGTGCCTGTGTGGTTTTTTTTCCGGGTGGGCACTCCGGTTTCCTCCCACATCCCAAAAACGCGCAACATTAATTGGACACTCTAAATTGCCCCTCGGTGTGATTGGTTGGTTGTCTCAATGTGCACTGTGATTGGCTGGCAACCAGGGTGTAGCCCGCCTCCTGCCCGTTTGACATCTGGGATAGGCTCCAGCACTCCCCGCGACCCCTGTGAGGATAAGCAGCCAAGAAAATGGATGGATGGATGGATGGATATTTTATGTTTACTCGGATTACCTTTGTCTGATATTTACAATTGGTTGATGATCTTAAACATGAGGGAGAGAAACTGCAAAAATAAAATAATCATATTTGAGAAGCGGGGCACTGAATATGATAAAAGTTACTTGATTTAAAAAAAAAAAAGAAAAAAATTTTTCAGAAGGGTTTAATGAATTACAGTTCCAAGGATTAATCCTGCGTTATTTATGATTTTTTTTTTTTTTTTTTGACCGACATGCCCTCACGAATGACAGAATGTAAGAGAGATGGACTCAAAAGATCCGTTGAAATAGTGCCTGTGTGTGTGTGTGTGTGTGTGTGTGTGTGTGTGTGCCTCTCTGCAGACAGGGACGAGTGCGCAATGTCCCACTACTGCATGCACACGTGCGTGAACACTCGGGGCTCGTACTACTGCGAGTGCAATGCCGGTCACCAGTTGGCCACCAACAACCACAGCTGCGTCGGTAAGTCACGCGGAGGGCGTTCAGGAGTCGTAAAAGCAGCCGACGGTACGCGGCCGAGCGGACCGCGCGAGTCGTTAATAGCGATCGCCGCGGCTTATGTCGTGAAGCTTGCGGGAAGGAGGAGACAAGACCACACATCGCGATTTGAATCGTCGTGGACCCAGTCGGGAAATATCATTCGGTAAATTATCAGGCACCAGTGGCTCTCAACTGGAATCCACTCACTTACTGGGAAAGGACGTTTTTCAGCAGGAAGGCGTGGGAGAGGGTCTCGCCCGGCTTGGCAGTGGAAGTCGAGCTTGAGTAGAAGGGTGGTGACAAAGGGAGGCCAGTAGATGGCGGCGCTGCGGCGCTTAGGTGTGAAAGTCAGCACAGCTTTTACGTTGAAGATAAAAATGAGGCTGCGAATCTCAGCCTGTCGCGTCGGTGATAAGGGAGAGAGTGAAGCCGACAAGTTGGAAGTCAGACGAGTTTAGATACGTCACGCGCCAACAGAGTACGATGTGTATGATAAATATGGGATGAAGAGAAATCGCAGTCGGGAGAAAAGATGACAAAGTGCAGGGAGTGAATGAGCAACGGCGTGTAAACAAACAAAAAAAAAAAGCCACTGATGTTTCATTGAATCAACGTTGCTCCGGGCCACGTTTCATATTTTTATAGCTGTCTTTTTTTTTTTTTTTTGTCCTAAAAGCAAAAATTATTCACAAAAAGAAAATTTGCATCCACTTTTTATGGCCAACTCAAGTTCTTCTCCTAATTCCACTTTTTTTTCTGCAGAAGAGTGAGATTCCACTTTTTCTTTTGCAAAAAGTGTGACACTTACATTTTCAAAGAACTCAATATTTATTAATATAAAGATCAGCCAAAATGCTCTAAACCGACTTGTAATATTTACAGCTTGTAAATATCACTTTGTTTGAAAACAGCTGATAGTGAATTTTATTTATTTTTGTATTAATTGTAACTCAAATAAAAAAAAATAGACAAACCTTTAAAATAGTACTACAGTACATGAACATGTGATCTTTTTATTATTATTATTTTGATACATTTAAAAAAATGTCTCCAAACTTCATTTTGTTGTTGTTAATATCAGGTGTTGTAGATATTTTTTTGCACAAAACTGAATTTTAGCCATTTTCTGGAGTAACAAAAATTGCTGAAACTGTGAAGCATTTAACTTTATTTTGCATTAGTAGTGGTCATATTTAGTAAAATAAGAGGTCATAAATTTGATAAAAGTGGTCTTTTCTCCTATGTCAAGGAAAAGTATTAAAATAGCAACGTGTATGTACGTTATGAACAATCTTAGTGAATACTTTAAGCATATTTAGCCGATGTATTCAGCGTATTTATTCAATATGCAGAAAGCAGATTGGAGAAAAAATCCTCCTGCTGGCAGACTGCAACCCGACGTAGTTCACGTTTCATATAATTATCTGCCCGTTGTATTAATGTCGCACGTTGCATTGTGTCACGTTGTTAGATGTCAACGAATGCGACACGCAGAATCCCTGTCAGCACCACTGCTACAACCTGATTGGCTCCTTCTTGTGCCAGTGCGACCAGGGCCACGAGCTGGCCCCGGACTTGGTTTCCTGCCAAGGTACTCTAATCGCCCAACATCGCATACCGTGTAATACTGTATCCACGACGTATCGGGATTTGCGGCGAAATCTCAAGATGAACCTAATATCGGGTACAACCTTTCCAGGTGAACTTCATTCGAACATTTGTAAACTTTTAAAATTAAAGTGAAAACGAGATATTTACAAAGAAAGACCGTACAAAGAAAAGAGTTTAATGCTAGCGACGCGCTAACGCTAGTAGTCCCGCTAGCGCAGCGCTAGTGCTAACACTAATGCTAGCCCCGCGCTAGTGCTAATGCTAACAGGGGTGGTTAAAATAAAACTTAACGGTAAATATCACTGGGAAATGCCAGTAAGACAGCAGCATCACGCTAGCACAATGCTAACGCTAGTGCCGCGCTCCTGCTAACGCTAGTGCTAACGCTAGCGCTAATGCTAATCTAGCCCCGCACTAGCGCTAACACTAACAGGGCCGGTTAAAATAAAACTTACCGGTAAATATCACTGAGCCACACCAGTAACACAGCAGCAACACGCTCGCACAGCGCTAACGCTAGCGCCAATGCTTGCTCCGCGCTAGCGCTAACATTAACAGGGCCGGTTAAAATAAAACTTACCGGTAAATATCACTGAGCCACACCAGTAACACAGCAGCAACACGCTAGCACAGCGCTAACGCTAGCGCAGCACTAACAGGGGCTGTAAAACTCACTTCCTCAGCACATATATTCCACCGGTCTCTTTCTTACCTCTTCCGCTCAAGTGCCACCTTGCACCGTTAGAAAAAAATAAATGCACAAATTAGCCGCATCACCGCATTAAAACGCAGGGTTGAAAGTGTGTGAAAAAAATCGCGGCTTGTAGGCCAGAAATTACGGTACATGTCTCACTGTTCAATGCTCCGGGACGTTTTGCGCAGTTCACCTGTAAAGGTTGTAGTGGATTTTCAGTCCAATCAAAAATTCGTATCCGTAAATATTTGCGAGACGTGTATAGCGAGTTCATTGACATATTCTTGTTTCCTGCGCAGACATCAACGAATGCAGCTTCTCCAGCTACATGTGTCAGTACCAGTGCATCAACAGTCCGGGGAGTTACTCGTGCGAGTGCCCTGAAGGATACCAGCTACAGGGCAACCGGTTGTGTCAAGGTACTTCTTAGTACTGTGATTGCCAACCTTTTTTACGCTACATCTATTTTCCGTACTGCTTATCCGCACAAGGGTCACGAGTGTGCTGGAGTCTATCCCAGCAGGTTATGGGCGTGGAGCAGGGTATACCCTCAACCGTTTGCTTTAGCAAAAAACGTGAACAAATGAGTTGTTTTATTTTAATGGTAAAAATCAGCTGATGTTTTTAATAAAACATCCTGGTTTCTAACTTGATTATTCGGTTTTAGAGAGTATTAAAGTGACAGATGACACTTTGTTTTTGTGGGTTTTCAGTTTTGAGGCTAGCCAGAGTTTTGCACTGTTCCACCCTAACCTAACCCTGTTTGATGCAGTAGCAGTGAATGTACAGACCCGTGTTCTCACGCCGTCAGTCATGTGTAGACCCAAGTATCATCAGTTGTGGTAGGATACTTGTACGGGTGGAACAGTACGGGTACCAGTATTGACCCTTGGGTAACACCACAGGTCATAGCCATTCGGTCTCAGACACAATAACTGATTTCAACAAAGTACATTTTGTCCTGGAGATCAAACTCAATCTCGGTCAGAGCAGTACAAGAGATTCGTACTTTGCGTTTCAACCTTTGTAACAAGATCACCTGGTCGACAAGCACACCATACAGGACCGGTAGAACCACGAGTGAGACTTTGCCTGCATGTGCGTTCAGGCGGATCTAATTTGTCGCAGTGAACAGAGCTGCCTCAGAACAGCGATTGGGCCTAAGAAACCCGAGTTGTGAGGTGTACTATGTCACCTAAAACAATATTTTGTACTCTAACTGTATATTGACGCACAACACAACTCATCATTGTGTTGAAGGAAGTTATTGGAACTACTTGTTTCTCTTCAACGATCCAGTCCCATCGTGGGATAACGGGAGGTTTAATCTTCCCAAGTAATTTGTTTTTGGTCACTCTCACTTCTTCTTCTTCTTCTTCTTCTTCTTTTCCTTTCGGCTTGTCCCGTTAGGGGTCGCCACGGCGCGTCATCTTTTTCAATCCAAGTCTGTCTCGCGCATCTTCCTCTCCAACACCAAACAGTCCTCATGTCCTCCCTCACAACATCCATCAAGCTTTTCTTTGGTCTTCCTCTCCCTCTCTTCCCCGGTAGCTCCATCCTTGCCATTCTCCTACCAATTTCCTCACTCTCTCGCCTCTGGACATGCCCAAACCATCGACGTCTGCTCTCTCGGACCTCGTCTCCAAAACATCCAACTTTGGCTGTCCCTCGAATGAGCTCATTTCTAATCTTATCCAACGAGAACCTCAACATCTTCATTTCTGCCACCTCCAGTTCCGCTTCCTGTTGTTTCTTCAGTGCCACCCTCTCTGATCCGTGCATCATGGGCGGCCTCACCGCTGTTTTATAGACTTTGCCCTTCATCCTAGCGGAGACTCTTCTGCCGCATAGAACACCAGACACCTTCCGGCAGCTGTTCCAACCCCGCTTGGACCTGTTTCTTCACTTCCTTACCACACTCACCATTGCTCTGGATTGTTGACCCCAAGTATTTGAAGTCATTTTGGTCACTTTCACTCCGGTACCAGCACCTTGGCCCAGTGGTCGGAGAGTTCTAGGCCTTCATTGTCTTAATTACCTCTGCCGAGGAGGGACTGTTATTAGACGGAGTTCATGTAAAGGCTGCTTAAATACAGTCGAACCACGAAAGATAAACACAAACTTCCAACTTTTCTTCCTTTTCAATGATGGTAATGTATAACATCATCATTAAAACGTTCATGTAAAACTTGTACCATTTGTACAGTCTTACCACAATCAGACAGAATTCACATCACATGATGAATCGGTTATTATGCCGATCTCGGCGTCAGAACTGAGCCTTCCCTCTCGGGCCGCACTCGAAGCCACCAACACATCAACAGAGCGGTTTCCCCTCGAAGCCGCCTCAGTGAATTCGCACACACACGCGCCGTGTTAGTTTTTGAAGTGGATTTATTTGATGTTATGCTTTGGCCCCCGCTGCCTCGGTCAGGTGCACGCCACTCTGGGGGCGCCCATGAATCCTGCCGCTTGTGCGAGGGGAAGCGCTGAATCCGCGTCACTGTGCCACAAATAGACCTGCGGTTTTGGGCTACCTGTGACCGGGCTATTTTTTTTCACGCCCCTGCCCCGGATGACCTTTTGCATAACTGGCGTCAGCCGAGCAGGATTCCCCTCACTGGACTCCTCGGCGGCGATCCTGGGACTTCAGTGGGAACTTAGCACAGAACTCACGTCGCATTATACAAACGTAGAAACGGGAACCCTGTGCCACGTACATCATCGAGAGCACCCCGGAGTCATAATTTATTGAACAATATGACGAAATCATGAAACATTAGGATACATTACACTCATCATTATTAAATGTATTAATGTGTGCACGTCCGTATAGACATCAGTCACTCACGTTTGAAAAATGTACGGGTGTGGTCAGTCATGCCCGCGGATGTAAAGCTGCGGGTATGTGTTCTGTTTGTAATTATGAGTGTAGCGCTTTAAGAGAGGAGGGGAGGCGGTGTCAGGTAAACTCGGAAGTAGAAGTAGTTTAGAATAGGAACAAAATGATACAAGGACCTTGATGCCTATCTTTCCAAATGGATCACGTTCGTAATCCAAATCCGGAGGCTTCCTTCCGTAGCTCTGTTTTAACGCCGCGACGTTTGTTTTGTTTGTTGTGTCGCACGAGCAGACGTGAACGAGTGCGAGACAGGCACGCACAACTGCCAAGACGATGAGATGTGCTGGAACTACTACGGCGGTTTCCGCTGCTACCCCAGAAACCCCTGCGAGGCGCCCTACACCCAATCCTCGGAAAAGTACGCACAACGCACACCCGCTCGTTCCGGGTCCGTCGTTGTTGCGCCGTCGGTTAAAAGCCGGGCATTTTTGCAGCCGGTGCATCTGCCGCTCTCAGGCCGAGTGCCAAGGCCTGCCGCCGTCCATCGTCTACAAGTACATGAGCATCCAGGCCGAGCGCCCCGTGCCCGCCGACATCTTCCAGATCCAGGCCACCAGCACCTACGTCAACACGCAGAACACCTTCCGGATCAAAGCCGGGAATGAGGCGGGGGACTTCTTCCTCCGGGTAAGTTCGAGAGTTATGCCGGGATTTTATTTGTTGGACGCGGTGTGGTGTGGTGGTGTGATTTGAAGAGCCCGTAGCCTAGTGACACCCTGAGAACGCCGGATCTCGTCGGATCTCGGAAGCTAAGCGGTTTTGGTCCTGGTTAGGACTCGGATGGGAGATCGCCTTCTCTCCCAAGCTAAATCCAGATGGGTTGTGTCGGGAAGGCCGTTGGGCGTAAAACTGTCCCATCTGAGATGCCCTAACGGGACAAGCCGAAATTCATTGCGATTGAGAAGATTGACTCAATTTAATGAGCGTCAATCAGTTAACGGTAAATTGACTGATGAACTCGATCACCGAATGGATCGAGCTCGAAAGTCAAGGTGCCACCACGTTCGCTAAGAGGAAAATACGGATCGGATTCGATTCATCGTCGGTCAAACTCCGAATGGTCATCCCGAGGTAATTGACCGACGCCTTGCCGCCGCAGCGTTCCAGCAACGTGAGCGCCATGCTGGTGCTCACCAAGCCTCTGTCGGGCCCCAGGGAGTACGTGGTGGACCTGGAGATGATCACGCACCACCTGACCATGAACTACCGCTCCAGCTCCGTGCTGAGGCTCACCATCATCGTCGGAGCGTACGCCTTCTAAGCATCCGCCGTTACCACGCAGCCAATGTCTGTCTTTCCGCGCGGCATACTGTACATTTCCCATACTTTACCTTATAATTCATAGAATAGGAGCGCTCGCAAACAGGAAGTGCCCACCGGACGGCGATGAAGAAGACATGGAGGGGGGGGGGGGCATATTATGCTCCATGTACAAACATCGTCTCGTGCCGAAATAGCGCAAATGAGAATTACCGATACAAAATGTAACAGCCACCCTCAGACGAAAATAAAAGATGCAGCATAATTTCAGGTGATTAAATATTAAATGGAGGGTTCCATGTTCAATTGAAATTGCACGATATGAGAACCTGGTTTGATCCTGCACAAACGTTCAATTTTCAGTCATTTATGAGTTGAACAGATGCAAACCACTCTTTGTAAAACGGATACAATGATGTGGATTGAATCTGGTTTGTTATTACAAATGTTGAACCTGCAAAAACATCAAATTTGATTTCCGTCACATAAAAATTTACAGACATAAACAACACAACAGAGGTGTACAATTTCAGTCAAATTTCATATTTGGACAAAAATACTGTATAAACATCTTACCATTTTCACGAGCGTTGCCCGGAATGGATCCAGATTGAATATGGTTTTACACAAATATAAACACACATAACTTTGTTAAATGGCTGACCTGGATGGGATCCATCTTGATACAGATTATGTGTAAATCCTGCATGAACGTGCACAATTTTGTTCAAATTAGACACGATTTGACAGAAATATGAACCCCTGACCGTGTTAAATGGGATCATTTGGATCAGATCCAGATTGAAACAGGTTGGACACGTTTCACGCTTGTATGAATGTGTACAGTTTCCTTCAAATTGGATTTATTGACAGTTACGCTGCCAGCGATCGGCCACGTTGAGTGGGATTGAAAGGGGTGCGACATTATGTTCCAACCCTGTAATAACATACAAATTGACAGACATATAAATATGGTTTGATTTTTTTTTAATTTTGAAATAATAACTACCTAGCCGTTAAAAAAAAATAAATCCATGTTGATCTATTAAAAAAATAGTTACAGTATACACAAAGCAAAGGGGAAATCACATGTATTTTACAACACTTTTAAATATAATTTTTTTCGTCTGTGCTCATGAGTAACCAGTTTCTCATTTTCCCGGAAAGCTTTCAGAGGCCGGACTTTCGCGCCAGGCCGTCGGGTCGCTTGCTTTCATACGCATTAAGTCATGTAGGTAACAAAATCAGGGGCGTGTGCGCGAGAGAGGGCGGGGGGAGGGGGGAGGCCGAGCCGTTAATACCTTTTTTTCGCCGATGACACTTCCAGCGCCAATAACAGGAAATGTGCGCGGCGGCTCGCCAACGGGGGCCGGCCCGCGGGTCGCCCGGCTCCACCCGCGTGCGGCACATATGGACGACGTGTGTGTGTGTAGCCTTGACTTTAAAAAAAATACAAATAAATAAAAATTATTTTAACTCGGTCGTCAGCCATCGTGCCTTAAAAGGACAAGACGCAAAAAAAAAATATATATATATATATGAAAAAAAATTACCCCATCACGCACAGCACTAATCAAATTGTTCATGCTTTTCCTATATTGTTTATATCTTTATATGTATTTTTCTTGGGTCTCATATTTAAAATATATTTTTTTGAAACACGTATCTTGTATCGAATGTTTGTACCCGGAAGAGCGACAAAAGTTATATTGTGGAATAAAATGATTTCCAAAGATTGCTGTCTTGAAATGAGTTTTATTAGTAGTGGTAGTCCATTCCATTTTCTTAGCCGCTTATCCTCACGAGGGTCACGGGGAGTGCTGGAGCCTATCCCGGCTGTTAACGGGCAGGAAGCGGGCTACACCCTGAACTTGCAATCGCAGTTGTTGTATTCCAATGATTACCAGTATATATATTCAAAAATATATACACTAATATTGGGTGGCACAGTGGATCAGCTGGTAAAGCGTTGGCATCACAGTTCTGAGGACCTGGGTTCGATCCCGGCACCGCCTGTGCGGAGTTTGCATGTTCTCCCCGTGCCTGCGTGGGTTTTCTCCGGGCACTCCGGTTTCCTCCCACATCCCAAAAACTTGCATGCATTGGACACTCTAAATTGTCCACAGGTGCGATTGTGAGTGCGGCTGTTTGTCTCGATGTGCCCTGCGATTGGCTGGCGACCAGTTCGGGGTGTACCCCGCCTCCTGCCCGTTGACAGATGGGACAGGCTCCAGCACTCCCTGCGACCCTCGTGAGGATAAGCAGCTAAGAATATGGACAGACGGATATGCTAATATCGCCGCAACTTGAGCTATCGTGACCATCGTGCGTCATACTGCCCCCAAGTGACCAAGGTATGCACACCAGAAGGAGCCGCACGATATACAATAGTCGAGTGATATTTTTCTTAAATCTTTAAAAAAAGTTATTAAAGATTTTGTTGTTTTTATGGGCTGTAACATTAAAAAAAAAAAAACTCTTTCATTGCCGGCTTTTCTCACCTAACATGAATATTTGACTTCTAAATCCGTCAATGGTAGCGAATGTGTGTGTTTTTTTTTAATGGCGCTTTTGTTCGGTAACGCGAAGAGATGGTTCGAGATTTCATGGAGCAAATTCTTCTTTTCGGTCAAGGCAAAGGATTTCATTTTGTGGCCAACCACAGCAATCTTCTGAACCCACAGAAAAAAAAAAAATCCTGACTCCGCCACTGTCAAAGCGCTGACGAATTTCCATTTTTGTTGTCTCTTGTAGGTATTATTTTGTACTTTATTTCAAAAGGAAAACGGTGTGTTGTGAAATGCGCTTACCTGCTGACACGCACACGTGAGTAACGACAGGAAGTATTTAATATTTCCCGTCCTTAAGTTACCAGGCACACGGTAACAGACGGGGGGTCAAAGTTGAAGGCCACCTCCACTTCCTGTTGGCGTGCGCACGTGTTGCGCTGATTTGTCGGCCTTTAGTTTTGCGTCACGCGTTCCCGAGGTACTGACGATGCCTTCTCGCTCTCGTCAAAGCGTTCCTTTCGTGACCCCGTGTACAACGACGTGTCCGTCAGGGGGTCTACGACGCCAGCCTTCACGAATTTCTGCACAAAACGAAAATTCCACCGCACACCAGGGTGACTTTTGCTACACTTCGGTTTATTTGTGGTTGCCAACCTCCAAGTTATTCATGCTAACAACAATGCTAATGCTAAACCCGATGCTGTAACCTTAATGCTAACCCTTAAGGAATCAAACCCCTAACATAACATCCCTTGTTCAAAATGAAAAAACTTTTTCTGACCGTGACTCCGACTTACCTCGGCTCCGCGGCTTGTGCCGTGACGGCCTCCTCGCGGCTTTTGCCTCTGAACCTCTTGGGCGCTAACTCCTGCAGAGCTTGTTGAAACTTGTCAAAGTTGATCACGCGAGACGACTCCTCCCTACAGATACAGACAAATGATGACTCGATGGAGGCCGAGAACACCCTTTAGGCCACCAGTTTTTCCCCGCCATTCCTTCATCAAATTTAAGATTTTGTTTTATTTCCAACCATTTGACCAAACTCCTAACCAGATCATTTCAGACTGTACATCAGACAAGGAGAAATGCAAAATGAGAACGCCGCTGCTGTAGGTCACAGCTCACTCTCAAATGCTCACGCGCAGACGAACAAGAGTCCAGATTCTGACCTACCGTAATTTCCAGCCTCCAATCCGCATCTTTTTTTCACACGCTTTCAATCCTGTGGTTTATGCGGCAATGTAGGAAAAAAATTGTGCATTTTTTTTCTAACGGCCGCAAAGGGGCACTCCCGCTGGATATTGCTCGAACACTTTTGAGGATGGATTCACTCTTCATGCTTTTCCAAAAGACCCGGTTCGTCGTGAAAAATGGATCGCACGGGTGCAAAGGACGAGAGCTTCGTCGGTTCAAAATGACGGGTAGGTGTGTATACAGCTACTATTAAAGAAAAAAATAATAGTTCGGGTGGTGTGGGGGTGGGGGGGGCGTAATCCTTCTCTCAGAACGTAACATAAGATCTACATAAATGTGTCGATGTGTGCTTTACGGCGTTGTCGTCGCTCGCGGCTGAGTACGCCGCGTACTGTCATGCATACTGTCGGGGAGTCTGTTGTTAGTTAGAAGTGATCCGCATATCATTTAAATATGCCTCGAAACGATTGGGTTGTATTTCCACGGTCACGTCACTCGGTTGTGAGATGTTCTCTTCTTCGAAAAGAGCTTCCGTGTCATTTATTTTTTCGTGTGGACATTGAAGTGAATAATGTTGTATGTATTTTTCATTACCATATCGATTTTGGTGACACGGTGGGCTCAACTGGTAAAGCGTTGGTCTCACACTTCTGATGACCCGGGTTCGATCCCGGCCCTGCCTGTGTGAATTTTGCATGTTCCCCCCGTGCCCGCGCGGGTTTTCTCCGGGCACTCCGGTTTCCTCCCACATCCCAAAAACATGCGACATTAATTGGACACTCTAAATTGCCCATAGGTGTGATTGTGAGTGCAAATGTTTGTCTCTATGTGCTCCGTGATTGGGTGGCGACCACTTCGAGGTGTACCCCACCTCATGCCCAAGCACAGCTGGGATAGGCAACCAGCACTCCCCGCGACCCTCGTGAGGATAAGCGTCAAAGAAAATGGATGAATGGATGGATATCTATTTTAAAATGTTTATAGGCATGACAGTGGCCCTTTAAGACAAAATCGGACAACCAATAAGTCCTCCTTACCAGTAGAGGGCGCTACTCTGCGGTGGTTCACCAGATTGGGGGAAAAAATGAAAGGTGTTTCTTTATAATTTTCTCTCATTATCTCCATAAAAATGTAATGTATCAAAAGGAATAGTGGAACTAGTATCCGTCTGAAAAACAGTTGAAATCCCCCAAGCGCCCACACGCGCTTCTTTCGAAAACGTTGGGAGTGGTTTTCTGGTAAGTTGTTACTGGTGTTAAGTGGAACTTGTAAAACGATCCGCGATGTGTCATTGTTTCCCATCTTTAGCCCCCTGCTCTGTTTTTTTTTTTTTTAATTTTTTTTTTTTTTTTTTTTTTGCTGTTAGTGTGTGAGTCAACCCCCCCAGGGGGAATCCTTTACCCTCCCTCCACTCCATCACCTTCCCCTTTTCTGCAGCGCTCTTTTGAGTTTTTTTTTTTCACGTTTTTGATGACCGTCCCACTCGCGAGGTCATTAGCTAGCGCTGGAACACTTCATCAATTACGATCAGCGCGTTCCGTCAAAACGATCAATCAACGTTATTTGGGGGCGTGGGCGGTGGGGGGTTGCACCACCCCACCCAAAAAAATGGCTCACAGATCACGCAGAATTTTGGGTTTCAAGCCAAAATTTGTGCTTCAAGACACGGTTCACAATCAGGTTTCAAACCACGGTCAGGGTTTAAAGTATTAGCTCGGGATTCAAACAAGGGTCTACGGCAGGGGTCGGTAACCTTTTCGACTGAGAGAGCCATAAAGGGCAAATATTTAAAAAATGTAATTTCAAAAGAGCCATACAGTATTTTAAAAACTAAGTACCAAGTATTCTTGTTGAAACCTTCAGTGGTACTCATATTTTTGTCTTTTGTCGTTTCCGGAATTAGTTGTTCCGTCACGATCAGCGTTAGATCCTTCCGCACCTTTGGACATCGACTACCACGCAAAAACTACGGCAACCCCACGAAGACAAACTGCCTCCCACACCGAACTACGGCAACCCCACTAGGACAAAACTTTTCTGAACGACAGAAATCACATGTATGTCATTATGAGGGCTCCGCGAGCCAGAAGCGTCCGCCGAAAGAGCCAGGTATGGCTCGCGAGCCACAGGTTCCCCACCCCTGGTCTAGGGTTTCAAACCAGGATTAGGAGGCCAAATAATTGTAGGAATTTCAAATTTTAGCTTTTAAAACTTGGATTAGGGTTCCAGACAAAGGTTTGTGTTTCAAATTGGGGTCACAAGCCACAGTGAGGGTGTCAACGTCAAGTTCTAGTCCAGGGTTCGGATTTTGAACGAGAAATTCAGGCCAGCACGCTTTCGAGATTTGTTTATGCGATTGCGCAATTAGAGCAACGTTTTGTAAGCATTGCCTCATGGTTTCCAGTCAACTCTCATCAGGGGGAAATAGAAACGAGTCTGTGTTACGGTGCGTCCCCAACACGCCGAAGGAAACCCAACACCGGGCGACGACACGGGCGGCGCCGCAGCCGCCGGGACGCCGCCCGTCGCGCTCCGTTAGCCGCGCTGCTAACGGACATTCCTTAGCGTTGTTAGCTCACGATGATGTTGCTTCGGTGGGATTTGGTGCCGGGGGTGCTTCGGGAGGGACTTAATCAATATTTATCAAAATAAGATGAGAAAGAATATTTAAAAATGGATTAAAATAGATTAAAAACATTAGAGGTGTTTCTTATTAAATGTTTTAAAATCTGCAGATTGTTACAGATGAGCTGGTAACAAGCTTTGCATCCCACCAACCAATCAGAGGAAGGAAAAATAGTGATATCATTGAGGACCTTGTTAAAGTTGAAAAAAAAAGGGTTTTAATCAAGAATTGTTTTTTTTTTTTTTTTTTTTTTTTTTCAAAATCAGAATGCCAATTAGTAACATTCGGTCGTTCCATCGCGGGCCTCAGAACTGATTGTGGCGGCCTTGGGCAGATTAGATTGTCACGGCAACACAGAGGCTACAATCTGATTGGACAAAATCCACAAAACCTTACCAACACTCTACTGTACATGGTGTACTTGATAAAAGTGTCTGCTAAGGGATCATTTGGAGTTTTGTACAGAATATAATTTCATGTATGTATAGCCATTACGTACGTATATACTGTAATTTAGCGATGTACAGAAAAGTACCCATTTTTCTAATTAATGTACAGTTTTCTGTGTAAAGGGTATCACGTTTATGACTTTAAATCAATAATTGAACAATGAAACAGTTTTGCAAGACTAAGAATATTTATTATTCAATATGAATTTTAATTCTACGTATTAATCAACTTTGGGGTGATCAAAAGATATTAATGATATTGAATCTGTGTAATTACAGTCAAAATTCATTTGATAGTTTGAAATCAAGGTCATTAAATCTTGAATTAATGGTAATGTTGAACCAATGTCATATTTAAAAAAAATAATTTTAACATTGTTTCATCTATGTGATTCCACAGATAGATAGATAGATAGATAGATAGATAGATAGATAGATAGATAGATAGATAGATAGATAGATAGATAGATAGATAGATAGATAGATAGATAGATAGATAGATAGATAGATAGATAGATAGATCGCTAGCTAACTCGAAGGATAGGTAGCTAGCTAGCTGGTGGAATAGATAGATAGATAGATAGATAGATAGATAGATAGATAGATAGATAGATAGATAGATAGATAGATAGATAGATAGATAGATAGATAGATAGATAGATAGATATAGATAGATAGATAGTAGATAGATAGATAGATAGATAGATAGATAGATAGATAGATAGATAGATAGATTACTCCCACGGGAGTAATAATGTTAAAAATGGAAAACAGGGGCTCGCTGCATATCCTCTGCACACCGTTTGTTTACTTTCCCTTTCACGTCCATATTTTCTAGTGAATGGCCAGCGCATGCGTGGGCGTGAGCACATGCATGAGTGGCAGCCATCAAGGCGAGCAGGTGAGGGCAGGTGAGGAGTCGGGGCGGAGGCCTCCCGGACGCGCCAGGCGCTTAACAGAAGCCCGAGCGCGTGTTACCGCCGTGGCTGCTGGGAAATAATAACGAGCTGGAGGCTGGCTGGCTGGCTGGCTGGCTGGCTGGCTGGCTCGCCGCCTGATCAAATTCCTCGTGCGGCCTCGTATCTATGCCTACCAAAAATATTCGGCATACCAGCAAGGTTTTGTTGACTTGTCCGAGCAGGGTGCACCCTGTTGCCTTGCCAAGCGTTACCAAGCTTTTCTCAGGCAGCCAAGTGTGGATTCTCATGCCCTCCGGTTCGACTTCGTGATCTTGTTTGTTTGTTTGTTCGTCGAGGAGGCCGCCAAATGCATCGGCCGCAACACCAGGTACGCAAAAAGCTCCGTTCCGATCCTGCTTTTGCAACTTCAATAATGCTCAGTTATGATCGGCAGGGGTAGTAGGAATTTGGAATGCTGCTGGTTTATGTGGTTGTTTGTCATGGTGTCATTTTTCCGATGACGCATGCTGTTCCAAGTCTGACCTGCAAGGGGCAGCACGGAGCTACACGCTAGACAGACTCTCGTAAAAATACAAAGAGGAAGAATATTACGACAACTTCAGTAGAACCTCGGTTCTTGACCACAATCCGTTCAAGAAGGCAATCCGAGAAGTGATTTGTTCGAAAACCAAATGGATATTTCCCATTACAATTAATGGAAAAAGAAATAATGCGTTCCGAGCCTAAAAAATTAGGCTTTCTAAAGCATTTTTAAAAATCTTTTCCTGATAATAAACTACATAGTAGAAATGCATGTGTAGTTTAAATATTTTATATAATAAAATCATTTAAGAAACATATTTGTTTTTTGCTTAAAATGTATACTTTAGTAGTAGAATAGGCTAGGCTGGGAGTGCATTGCCGTATCTGTAGCGACTTGGCCCCCAGCCTTGTAAACTTTTTTTTTTTTTTTTTTATCAACAAAAGTGTAGGATAACTTTAAACAAGCAATAATGTGGGGGAAAAAAGAAATGGAAATATTTTTACAAAAAGTAACAAACAAAAACATTAACTTGTAACTCGAGTTAATGAAATCTTTAAAACAAAAATGCAGAATTGCTAATGGAAATGAGCATTATTAAAGTTCACAAGAAAAAGCAATGCAAAAATATCAACTATCAAATCTCTTTGGTGGGGGTGACTCGCCCCCTGGAAGTTTTTTTCTTTACTGATCTACTGATCTAGTGTCACTTCCTTGGAACCATGATTGGGGGTTAATAGTCCTAACGGGACACGTTTGCGTAATACACAATAACAAAGCGCGTCGTGGGACAGCTGGTCGGGCCGCGCGCGTTCTGTTATTTCCGTGTTTTGTCGGGGGCGTTCAAGTAGCGATTTTCGTTCGAAAACAGAAGCTAAAAAAATCTCTAAATTTTCGTTTGAAAACCGATTTGTTTGAGAACGGGGACGTTCGAGAACCGATTGTTAAATGTAGTTGAAGTTCAAATCAAAATAAAGCTTGGCTAACTGTTAGCTTATCTTGTATGCTAACGACATAGTACAGTAAGCTAGACATTTCTCTCAGCATGATGAAGTTCACACCACAAAGACAACATTACACTATTAGTATCAGATATGTGAGTGAAAAATGTAATTTTTTGTTTTTCATGATTTGAAGCTCCCCCAAGTACATGCAACTATTTTTATCGTTGCCATATTTGATGGTGTCAATCAAAACCAAAATGTATTTGTATTATTTTTATAAAGGCAGATATTTTTAAATACAGTTTAAATCCCTTATATTATCACTGTGAAAGCAAAATGGTAAATAATAATATCTAGCAGGCCAATTAAGGGTCCGTTCAAGGCATTTCTAAAACAAAACAGAGAGGAACTGATTCATTTTTGTCACGCAAGTACAGAAATACAAAGAGAAAATTCAAACCTTTCACATGATAGTAGTTCAAACTGAGTTCAGGTCCAATTTTCACAAGCTAAAAATGTCACCATAGTCCATCAAAATCATTACATCTGGCCCAATGCCCAAACCTGAGGAAAACCAGCATCCAGAAGTAATCACTGCCGTATAAATCACCGAGGTATGATTTTATTGCAGCCATAAAACTTGAACTCACACTCCCGAAAAAGGACGAAAATTGGAATTAGCCCACCGTAACTATCAGCGGCTCTGCTAAAAAAAAAAACTCGGAACTGAAACTGGAAATCCTCTTCATATATGATACTATTTATTGTTATGCTTCCCGAGAAATGCAGGAATCGCGGCCGTCTCCCTCGATCTCACTCTTTATTATTATTATTTTTTTTTTTTTGTTCCAGCCGATGCTTGCTTGTGAGAGCATGTAATTGCATTTGGCCCTGGGTGTACTCGCACTCATTAAACCGGTGTCAGCGCCCATTACATTCCACAGCGGCGCGGCTCAGGTGCAGCGTCGGAATCCCAGGAACGAGTTGCGTTCCCTGGGTGGATGCGCCCCCCGACTTAGGAGGAGGAGTGGAACTCAATTCCCTGGAAGATAAATAAAGTGGGATCCGCAAAGTCGAGCGCGGGAAAGGTCACGCGAGATATAAATTCAGATAACCTTTTCAATCATTTTATGCTGTATTACAATTTGTTCCTTACCACTTGTTGCCGACTGCCTGCTCGCTTGGTTCTGCAAATAAGATGCGTATTAATATTACTTTCAGTTGAGGTTTATTGACACGAAACGAAAAGCAAACTCAGAATTGGATATTTTAACACCCAAAATGTTCAACCGAACAAAAAGATAAACGTAGCTTTATGCTAACATCCATTGCGAAACGCCACGGGCTTGCTAACGGAAATTAGCATAGAGCGTAAAAATGATGAACCTTCAGACAATTGCTACTTTAACACAAATGGAGGAGCAACATAGACAAAGCAGACAACGGTATTCACGGGTATACTGGACTTTATCTGTGGGAAAAATGATTGTTTCTGAAAGATTTGTTGGGGACCTTCTGTGTTTTTTTTTCTTCTTTGATTTCTTGATTTTTGAAAGTTGCTTGGGGCTATCTTGAAAAACCCGCGTCATTCTTATCCCAAAGCACCCGTTTAAATGAATTTACCTTCCGGTGTTCCACTAGTTTAACTCTAATCCACAAATAGAGAAAATCTGCTCGTGTGAGACACCGTACCCTGTAAAGTTTGTAATTGTCGATAGAGGCCACAAGATGGTGGCGAAGCCCTGTATGAAGCTCCTCAACTGACTTCAACATACCTTAATTCCCGGCCTAAACAGCGCACCTGGTTATAAGCCTCGGTACACAGAGTTTAACGCTAGCACTGCGGTAACGTTGGGATCATGCTAGGGTTAATCTCTCTCTGTGTACCAAGGCTGATGTGGTAGCTTTGGCGCGGCGCTAGCTTTAGTGTGGCACTAGAGTTAGCGGAGTGCCAGCATTAGCCCAGCGCTACCGTTAAACTCTTTCTGTGTACCGAGGCTTATAACCAGGTGCACTAACACTAGCGTTAGCACAGCACTAGCTTTAGTGTGGCGCTAGAGTTCGCGGAGGGCTAGCATTAGCGCGGCGTTAACGCGACGCTAGCGTTAAACTCTTTCTTTGTACCGAGGTTTATAACCAGGTGCACTAATGCTAGTGTTAGCACAGCCCTACTGTTAATGTGACGCTAGCATTAAACTCTGTGTACCGACGCTTATAACCAGGTGCAGTAGCTTTAGCGTGGTGCTAGTTTTAGCGCGGTGCTAGAGTTAGCGCAGCGCATAGTGCTAGCATTATTGGAGCGCTAGCGTTAACACGACACTAGCGTTAATGCAACGCTAGTGTTAAACTCTTTCTGTGTACCGAGGCTTATAACCAGGTCCACTAATGCTAGCGCTGTGCTAACGCTGACACACCACTAACGGTTGCGCGGCGCTAACACTAGCGCCACATCACCGCATAAATGGCAGGGTTGAAAGCGTGTGAAAAAAGACGCGGCCTGTAAATTTGGAAATTACGGGAGTTGCTTGGTACTAAGATGCGGCCAAAATTTCAAATAGCATTTTCAGAAAATAGCAGAGGAAATTATTAACAGAACAGGAAATACACGGGGAAACATTAGATTAAAAGGATTTTTTTCTTGTTGAAAGAAGCCCTTGACAGTAAAGCAGGTTCCACAAAAAAAAAAGGAAGTAGCATTAGATTACTTTGTTTGATTATGCAATTTAATGCGGGCCTTGCAAATATTATCAGATCAAAAATAGAAACATATCAGCTCGCTATCTCACTGTGACTTGTCAGGAGAACAAAAAAAAAAAAAAAAAGAGTGGCGTAATTTCAAGGATTCCATTTGTTTGCGCTCAGAAAAGATACGATCTGCTATGTTTGGGAGCCAATCCATTCTGGGATCAGATGTGCAGAATTCCAAAAATGCCCCTCCGCATGCCAAGATCCAGTGTCTGAACCGCGCCCCCCCCCCCCAACCTCCTCGCCGCCCCTTATTTTGTTCCACCGAAACTACCTCATCTCTTTGTTCCGTTATCTCAAAAAGGACAAAATGTTTTTTTTTTGTTTTTTTCCAGCGACATTTATTCGGACAAAGATGACGGGCGAGAGAGAGAGCTTTGCCGCTCGCGCTTGAGGCTGGAAATTCCTCCGAGCCGTGCAGAATGTTCTCAGTGGCTTTCGGGTCCCATAATCGTCACTTATTGTGATGCGCGGCGTCACGCTGAGTCCATTGTTAGCTGCCGGGGCCTTGGCGCCGCGTACGGCTCGGGACTTTCTATATCCGGTTTCTGCTTGGGGAGCGCGGGGCGACCCGGTGGACTGTACGCAAAAGTGCGTCGTAAGTGGGGCTGAGCTGCAGAACCTGGCGCAGGAGTGGAAAGAAAACCAAATGACTGTTCACAAGTGAAAGTAAAGGTCCCAGCTGGTAAAGGTCCCGGGTTCGATCCCGCGGAGTTTGCGTGTTCTCGCCGTGCCTGCGTGGCTTTTCTCCGGGTGGGCACTCCGGTTTCCTCCCACTTCATTAATTGGACGCTCTAAATTGCCCCTAGGTGTGATTGTGAGTGCGGGTGTTTGTCTCTATGTGCCATGCGATTGGCTGGCGACCAGTTCAGGGTGGACCCCGCCTCTTGCCCGTTGACAGCTGGGATAGGCTCCAGCGCTCCCCGCTACCCTGGTGAGGATAAGCGGCTAAGAAAATGGATGGATGGATGGATGGATGGATGGATGGATGGATGGATGGAAGTTGCTACTCATAATTTGCCTTCGCGGACCACATAAAATCATGCGGAAAGCCCAGATTTGGCCCCCGGGCCTTGAGTTTGACACCTGTGCCACTTTATTTTATGACATTGTACTTGAGCACAATTCAATTCGTAGTCATAATATATTATTCATAAGTGAAATTTACTCAGAGTACGTGTGAATTAATTATTTTATGACCAGCATGGGATTGGGTAGGGGCTGATATTCATATGATGATTTAAAATTACATATGATTTATTAAAAAATATTAAATATATTATATAATAATATATTGAATTAAATATTCTTATTTATTTTCATAATTAAATAAATATTATATATTATTATTATATAAATATTTAAAGTCGATCCATCCATATAGTACTCCCAACTGTCTTTTGGTACACGCACACAGAAACAAAAATTCACACCCAAACTCATAAATACAATAAAAAATATTGACTTTTTTTTCCCCTGCACATTTTTTCGCTCGGTAGATGGAATTAGTTAATTCCACCCCTAATTTAAAAAAAAAAACAATAAACAAGTGGGGTACTGAAAAATGAATATTAAATATTTTAAATCTTTTGTGGTAAAACAATCAATTTCGTATATTTCTATTTTTTATTTTTTTATCTATTTTTCTATTTTCCATTTCTATTTTTCCTCACTTTTTGTTTTACTTTTATCCTCAGTACAAAATAGGTTGCTTTGGACCTCTAACTTAAATCATACTAGCGAACAATATTCCACGTGATGCTATATATTATCATTAATTCAGTTAATAAATTATAAGCATTATGAATCATATTAAAAATGTGAATATTTGTGTTTTATATACTCAGTTAAAGGTACAGTTACATCCATATTTTCTACACCCCTTATCATCACGAAAGTCAGAGAAAACCCACGCATATAAGCTACACGAAATTAGTTTCCCTGTAGTTTTTCCTTCTTAACTTTTTAAATATAGTATTTAAAAATTACCGAAAAAAGTTCACCAGCTCACATTTTCTGGTATGGCCTGACACCTAGTGGCCGCAGGACTCATGTACTTCCCGTTGACATTATGTGCTCATGATTGAAGGGAGGGGCATTACTTTTCATAGGCATATGATATTAAATAAAATTACAAGTGTACATTTTTGTGTTACTGGTGGGGTCCAGGAGGCTAATAGTGCACCACGCGCGCCTACTAGTTGGACCTAGCTGTGTTACAGGTGCGGCACACTGTTGTTTGCTAAGTGTAATTGGGTACCCGTCGTCCAACTAGTGAAGAGGAGTGTACTAGTGCATGGATATTAAGTAGCTAGTACCTAATATCACAAGCTATTCCACTACTGTGTAACCAAAATTAAAAAAAATGTATGCGCAAAAAATCGCAGCGATATGATGAGTTGTAAAACAAACAATAAATGAAGAGTGAGTAAAGTAACTAATTAGACAACATACGTTAAACAAATTTTAATCACCATTAATTGTGTACTATTTAGGGGGAATTAGACAGAACACATATATATATATTTTTTTTTAATCTTGGAGTAATATGTTGACCACAGTCTGTGGTAGGGTGTTGCTTTATTTAAGTCCCAGTTTTATTTCCACAATGAAAAATGAACAACTGGAAAGAAACGTTGCTTTTTTTCATACATTCAATCTTAGCAGTCTCGGAAATTAAAATTAAAAATAACCGCAGTGACTGACGAGGGGGCAATACTGACATTCTCCTACAGATGTCACTGTCGACCAAATTTATTTTTTTACTTTTTCTCCAGCCAAGGCCTCACCCTGCTGCTAGTTAGCTAAAGCATGTTCACCGCCCAATTAGCATGACAACAATAATGCCCCCCAAAAAAAACGTCGTGCTGCACCCTCATTTCATTCATTTTTTTTCTTAAACATAAATTGAATTTGGACCCTTAGTGGGCCTTTTTCAAGGGATTTAAATCAATGCCTCGGCGCTAACTTTTTGCTGGTGACTCCATTGGGGAGGCGACAAAAAAAGGGAGAGAAACACAGAGAACGAGGTGAAAAAGAGAAAGAGAGAGAGCGAGAGAGAGACCTCCATCCTTCCTGGTGGGAGGTTTTGAGATGCGCATCTTCCTTCCTGCCCCTCCCTCTCTCTCTCTCTCTCTCCTCCCTCCATCTCGTCCTCGCTCTTCTTCCCTCCTCCACTCGGCGCTCCGTCTAGCCAGAGCCGGCCTAGCTTCCCCAAGGCCGAAGCCCGGAACCTTTGGAGCCTCACGGCGAAGACATCTTGACGCGAGCCGGCCGAGGCAACCCCCCACCCGCCACCCTCCTCCCACCCCTTGCCGCGCTAACTTGGCCGGGCCAATGCCGCGCTAAGCTAGCCGCCGTCTGCGCACTTCCTGCCGGCTTGGCTTTGTGCTGAGGAAAAGGGTTGGCGGCGGCGGCGGCGGCGGTGGTGGTGGTGGTGGTGGTGGTGGTCGGGGGGGATGTAGAAGAGAAGGTGGGTCCCGTAGCCGCGTCTGCCCTGTGCCCGTCCGTCGAGCGGCCTCTTTGCTAGGCTCCCACCTCCTCCGCCCCTCACACAAGATGTCGACCAGGACGCCTTTGCCCACGGTCAACGAGCGTGACACCGAGAACGTAAGTCATTTATTTATTTATTTTAATAAATGCGTTTTGTTTCGTGAGGTGTTGTTTCAGTGCGGACGGGGGAGGAAAGCAAATGGCAGGCGGCTAGCTAGTTTGAGGGAGGGCTAAAGCGCAACGCGGCCAATGAGGACTCACCCCGCCGCCTCTTTCGGGAATAAAACCCACCCGGGACCAGAATAACTCAGCACGGAAGGTGCACTTGGCCTGGATGTGACGCTCCAGTGCTGGGAAAGCCGGCCCACAACACGCGCACTGCGTCAGCCCTCCGCGTTGGAATCTATATTTAAAAATGGCAACGTGAAACTAAATAACCGCGATTTATTCACCTCAATATTTCGGTTGTGGGTTGGTGGGTGGGTGGGATGTTATGTTGGCCTACTTTTTGGCTCGGAAGCATCGCAATGTGACATCCATCACCTCGTGGGCCCCGAACTGCACGCTCGGTCGGTGCCGGAGGAGGAGGAGGGGTGGCCGGGTATTATTCATAAGCACTCCCTCCCTGACACGACACCGACCGACCTACGTTGCACATTTTTTTTTTTTTTTATGGAAACATATCCAATAATGATCATAAGCGATACACAAGAGTTGGAGCGATGTTTAAACATTCATTGTAGTTTGGAGTCACGCTGCACGGTTGCCAGCACAATGACCGCACAAAACCAATTTCGTTTCTTTCCTTTTCCTTTTTTCCTGTTCCTTAGTGTTTGAAATTCCTGAATTGTATTGTTTAGATGAGCTTGAAATATGGAAATGCGTCAATATGGAAGTTTCCAGTTGCTTAGGATCCTGGAAAAATGCATTGATTTACACATGATGACAAGACAATAATCATAGACAGGCCTCCTTTTTGTGTTCAGGGGTGCGATTGGGGCTAGAAATGCTGTAATTTCAATGTCTTGTGAACATTGGGGGACTTAAAATGCTGTAATTCAAGTATTTTGGGGGGCTTGGAATACTTAATTGCATGTATTGAATGTTTCAAGGGTGCTTGAAATGCCAGATTTTCTGATTGTAAGGTAAGAGTATTGAATTTGGGTGTATTTTTTGACACCATTTTTTGCACAAAGGCACAATAGGAGGGATGATGATGATGATCAAATACATTCTAGTTCAGAGCACATACTGCATGGTGGTGGCACAATGACGACGCAAAACCCCCGTTTATGTGTGCCTGGTTCCCCCTTTGATCCGTAAAATATTTGAATTTTAATGTTTTGTGGTTCTGGAGTACTGGGAATGCATTAAATTCTCATGTTTTGGGGTGCATGGACTACTTAAATGCTTGCCGATGGTATAAAATAATTTTACATGATGAGTTGGTGACAACACAACAACCACGCAGAACCCCACAATTTTGGGCCCAGACATGTCATTGGTACTTGAAATGCTTTAGTTCTGTTTTGGGGTACTCGGGATACTTACATAATTAAATCTTACTGTTTTGAGTGCGTGGAGTGCTTCAAAATGCTGTAATTCAAATGTTTTGGGGTGCTTGGAATACTTAATTGCATGCATTTGAATGTTTCAAGGCTGCTTGAAATGCCTGATTTATGATTTGGGGAGTGTATTTGAGGGTATTTAATTTTTTGGGTGTCTTTTTTCCCCCTTATTTTGCACAAAGGCACAATAGGAGAGATGATGATGATCAAATACATTTTATTTTGGAGCACATGCTGCAATGGTGGTGGCACAATGACGATGCAAAACCCCTTTTTATGTGTGCCGGGTTCTCTCTTTGGTCCTTAAAATACTTGAATTTTAATGTTTATTTTTGGTTCCGGAGTACTGGGAATGCATCAAATTCTAATGTTTTGGTCTGCTTGGACTACTTAAATGCTTGCATTTGAATGCTTGGGATGGTAGAAAATAATTTTACATGATGAGTTGGTGACAACACAAGAACCACGCAGGACCCCTCAATTGGGGGTCCAGATGTTTCATTGGTACTTGAAATGCTTTAGTTCTGTTTTGGGGTGCGTGGAATATTTACATAATTAAATGTTACTGTTTTGAGTGCGTGCAGTGCTTCAAATGTGCCGTTATTGTGCTGATGTTTTATTGTTTTGATTTCTGAATGGTTAAAGCACAATTACTAAACAAAAACCCTTCCATCTGTGTTCAGGGGTTCCAATTGTGCTTGAATTGTCACTTCTAGTGCTCGACATGCTCGGAAATGCATGAATATTATGCATTATTGTTTTGTGGTGCTTGAAAATGCGATCGAGAAGCTGGGTAATGCCTATATTTAGAATGGTGACAAGACAAAATGCCTCATTTTTGTGTTGTGTTGAATTTTAAGTTGATTTATTTGCATACTTAAAAAAGAAAAGAATTATAATGTTTTGCGTCCTTGAAAAGCTTTTTCGGTGCTTGGAATTTGAGTGCTCGGGATGTTTGACGGTTCTTGAGTTTCAATATTTTACTGTCAAGGTCTGGCAAGCACTTTTGAAATGCTTAACAATGTCCTCGCTACAAATAGCGAGCAAATAGCTAGCTGGCATCTCGTGTGAAGTAATGAAGTTACACATGTTGGCATAAACGTACGTACTTTCTCTTTATTTCTCCATCCCGTTGTTATTGAGACGTACGCACAGATTACTTTGTGTACGGCTCACTGTCATCGTCAAATAGCAGCGTGCGTTGCATTTCTGTAAACATTAGTTTAGACAGCGTTAGGTTCCTGAAAGTGAGGCTCAGAATTAGATTTAAAAGCATGTGCAACACTCTTAAAGACGACCTTTCGTAGAGGTGTGTGAACTAAGTGCGTTTGACGCACTGCTTTAAAGGTCACTCCAGCCATTTTCTCTAGTTAACACTTTCTGGCGCATCTCGGACTCGACTTGAAACTAATGCGGTGTGTGGCTCAGACGTCGCTGCACTTGATATAAAAACGTTCAAATGACAGGTTTTTGTGCTATAATAAAATAGACCGAGCTAAATCATTTCAGAACTTTTTCTCTTATCTATTTATAAAGCCAAGATTGAACTTTCCGAGAGTATTTTCACAACACTGCTCATTGCCAAAAGAACGGCATTGAAGCGGGCAAGTGGCAGCTTCACGGTTTGAGGCTGTTTTTCTTCAGCTGGGCCTTAGAAAAGGTGGCGGGAATTAGGAACAGTTCCAATGAGCATTCAGTGGTTAACACAAAAGCTTCAGGGTTCTGGTTGAAAGACAAAACAAACAAAAAAAAAAAGTCTTGAAGAGCCGACTAGAACCGCTGAACTCGGTGTTAATTAAGTGGAACTTGAAATGGCGGCAGGTGTGTGCCGAGTGCCACCGAACGACATCCGTTTGAATGTGAATTGTGTGTTAATGTGTTCATTATGAAGACAGCCACATGCCCAATTATAAGAGGGTGTGCACGCTAATGCAACTATCATATCTCAGTTGTTTGGTATTGGTTCCTCCGAACTAAATGATTAATTTTTGTCCAATTAAGAGCTCAAGTATCTTGGGGTCTTGTTCACGAGTGAGGGAAGAACGGAGCGAGAGATCGACAGACGGATCGGTGCGGCGTCTGCAGTGATGCGGACTTTGTATCGGTCCGTTGTGGTAAAGTCGAAAGGCGAAGCTCTCAATTTACCAGTCAACCTACGTTCCTACCCTCACCTATGCGCACGAGCTGTGGGTCTTGACTGAAAAAAAAAAAAGATCCCGGATACAAGCGGCCGAAAAGATTTTCCGCCGCAGGGTATCCGGGATCTCCCTTAGCGATAGGGTCAGAAGCTCGGGGAGCCAGACGAGGTGGCTGGGCCATCTCATCCGGATTCCCTCCTGGACGCCTCCTTGGTGAGGTGTTCCTGGCACGTACCACCGGAAAGAGACCCCGAGGACGACCCAGGACACGCCGGAGAGACTATGTCTCTCGGCTGGCTCGGGAACGCCTCGGGATCCCTTCGGAAGAGCTGGAGGAAGTGGCTGGGGAAAGGGAAAGTCTGGGTATCCCTGCTGAAGATACTTTCCCCGCAACCCCACCTGGAAGAGTGGTAGATAATGGAAGGATGGATGGATGGATGGATGGAAGTTCCACAAGTTCAAAGTCACATTTGTGGTGGGAAAAGGTCTTAGCGCCCCCCCCTATGTTATATCACCAAAAAAACAAAAAGCTGGCACTTGTGCAAGGGCATGTTGTGTAGACTTCTTCTATCCACTCTATACGTGTCTGCTATTGAGGAAAATCAATAAACAAAAGGCACTCAGTCGCAGCCAGCCGGGCTCGAATGAGTCTGACTTCAGCTCGCAACCCCCGGCCCACTATAGCAAGCGAACGTCATTGCATAACATCTTATTACTCGAGAGACTGGAGGCTTTTAGTGGACAATTTTGTGTGTGTGTGTGTGTGTGTGTGTGTGTGTGTGTGTGTGTGTGTGTGTGTGTGTGTGTGTGTGCGTGTGTGCGTGTATCAGACTTCCGTGAAGACATTACTTCGACGCTATGGAAAGAACATTTATTCTGTGTCCTTGTTATCTAGCTTAAGGTCCATTTACTACTACGCTGTTTGTCAGTACTAGTAAGACAATTAAGCGCACTCGTAGTATGTCTATGTCCGAATAGTGAGGCAACTGGGTCTATTAAAGTGTTTGGAATGTTAAGAATAAAATAATTTTTAATTATCTTATCTGGACGAAAATACATGTTCAACTGTTCCGTAAAATGCATATCCTGTTTGATGTTTTTTCAAAAACAATACAAGTGTTTATGAATTAAAGTCTGCGAACTTTGACCTAGTTTCCTCTTGCCTGCAAAACGACTCATTTAGTGGGCGGACCTCTGATGTCACAAAATCTGGGATGGGCTGTTTTGGAACGACGATAAACCGGGAGTCAATTGTATTTGAAGCATTTAGTGCCCAGACAAAAGGACAGGATACCGACTTTCGGATTTCAGAATAAAGTTTTGCGGTTCTGCTCGTGACATCTTGGGAAAATGGTGACAAAAATAGGGTTTGGGCGGGTCTGGGTACTGTCTGGTTATGGCATCAGTTTACCATGTGAAAATATATTTATGGTGAAGTAAGTTATGAGCAGTTATAGCTCTCAAATAAACGTGGCAACATTTTAAATGGATTACGTTCATTAACATCGTTATTTGTGAAAATGTACCAACTTAGACTACGTTATCAGCTTCTGTGTGTTTTGGTGCAATAGTAAGCATTTCCTCCGCAAAGTGTTTGTCGCGTACCAAATCACTAAATACACGGCGTTTGCACAATTTCAAAACAAGACCGAAAACTTCGTATTTGCATTCAGGATATCGAAGCCTTGACTATTTACCAGTTTATGACTTATTAAACCAAACAAGAACTTTGCAAACGCTTACCAGTCGATATTTCCAACCCGAAGCATTTCCTCCACGATGGGTCTGCGTCGGCTTCTTCGTGGCGAGCTACTTCGTCTGAATTCGAACGTGTGTGGGCTGTCGAACTGGCTGAAATTGATAACCTTCACCGTCTTCGTGGGACCCTTCAGAATAATGTTCATCGCTCGAATTATCGGGAAATTCATCGGCGTTCTTACAGTGTGCTCCTACGGGATCCACGTTGGCGTCACGACGTCCTCCGTCACGCTCCCGATCGGCTTTTTCCGCGACGTTTCCGTCCTTTTCCGGCGAATCCAGGAATGTGCGATCATTTGTTGCAGATAATCGAAACATAAAAATGTTTCCTTCGAAACGGATTTAAGATTCGTATTCAGCATAAAAACTGTGTAATATTAGCAAAAAGGTGCACTGGGGTCCTGACATACACTTTAACATTTTTTTTTTTCTAACAAATGCCCAAATAATGGTTAGATATCCTTTATATCAAATATGTCCTCATATGACTCTCCAAAATCCAGAATAGATACTATATATTGTACTAGTGTGCTTTATGTAATCACTTGTAGGAAAATCTAGGCAGTGGTACGGGCTACTAGTATTGAGGCAAAACTACTGTGGATGACATCTATGTGCTACTAGTGACACTCAAATGTCTTTCCATTTGAACATTTATTGAAAAAAAAATTCAAAATAAGACAGTTGTTCTACTAGTGCACCCTGGTCATTTTACTAGTGGGCTGAGTTGTCTTACTAGTGAGGACAAAACAGATAGCTACTAGTGCATGAAGCTAAAGTGGGATATCAAGGATTTTGAATTTTAAAAATTTAAGTAGTAAGACAAATTTGTTGTATAAGTGCACCCTAGTCCTTCTATGTAGTGCGCCTAATCGTCTAGTAGTCATACAAAAAGTGTACTAGTGCATGACCCTGAAGCTGGATAACAAGGATCTTGAAAAATTGCTCACTTGGCTTTCATGTGAGCATTTATTAGAAAAACACCATGAGTAAGACAGAGTTGTTCTACTGGTTAAAAAAAAAAACTACCTACTGACCCTAGTTCTGAAATTTAGGATATCGGTACCACAATTTTATTTTTTTCCCGGGGGGCCAAGTGAGCCCTACAAGACGTGCGGTGAATTTTCCTCCAGAAGAAGAAAATTAAGTTGGATATCGATGAAATGGCGAAGCGTCTTTCAATATGACTTGCTTCGATCATTTCGTGTGGTTTGCAGTACACGGGAAGCAACGCTTGTAAATTTACGGCGATGTGACGCACCAGCCCGTCAAGAAGAACCTGTCCCGGTTCTCCGTTTTGGTTCATTCAGAGCAGTTTGGGAGCAGGCCAAGTGTTCAATCATGTTTTTTTTAACCAGTTTATCCTGCCAAACTTCCAAATTGGTCTCCTCCAGAGAATTGTTTTTATCAAACACGCCCCGGTGACTCACGGGATGTCAGATGTGAATCCGCACCCCGCAGGGTGTAGCGTTCCCCCGCCTGAAACGGGAGCCGGCCGGCCGGCCCGGCCCGGGGTGCCGCACCGGGGGTATTATCCTCTGGCTGGGCGTGGCGCTGCGGGAAGAGCGGAGGATCACGGAAGCGCTGACTCGGACGGACGTGGGCGGCGTTGTGTCCGCAGCCACCCGCCGCTAATTCACCTCCGTGTGACAAATAACGCAACTGGTGTCGCCGTACGGTTAGAAGGGCCGCACTGGAATTTGTGAGCGTTCTCTCAGAAGCTTGAAAAATGAATTAGTGTCATCCGGTGCTGATAAGGTCAGTGTGTCAGGGAGGGAGAGGAGGTCACGTGACTCGTTCATTAGATTAGCATGCAGGCTGCTACTTTGTGTTCTCCCGTGTAAACAGCAGTGCAAACACAACTTTTGCATGCAGTCTGCTTACAAATGTAAAAAGCAATTCATCTTCTCTGCCTTGTGAGCGCCAACATATGGTATCACTAAAATATGTGCTAGCATACATGCTAACAATGTAACCAGTGTTTTCACACGTCACACAACAATTGCGCACATAAGACATACTTTTAAGTGCATCGTATGGTTGCAAAAGTATGATACATATGCAGCCATCCATCCATTTTCTTTGCCGCTTATTCTCACAAGGGTCGCGGGGAGTGCTGGAGCCTATCCCAGCTGTCAACAGGCAGGAGGCGGGGTACACCCTGAACTAGTCGCCAGCCAATCGCAGGGCAGACGGAGACAAACAGCCGCACTCACAATCACTCCTAAGGGCAATTTTCGAGTGTTCAATTAATGGTGCATGTTTTTGGGGATGTGGGAGGAAACCGGAGTGCCCGGAGGAAACCCACGCAAGCACGGGGAGAACGTGCAAACTCCACACAGGCGGGAAGGGAATCGAACCCGGGTCCTCAGAACAGTGTGGCCACCGCTTTACCTGCTGAGTGTATAAATACTGCATCCATTATTCACAGATTTTTGTAATTTGCGGGGGTGTAAGGAACGTACAATGAATTGAACCAACCCCCCCCCCCCAATAGTCACTCTTCAACCACTTGCTTTAAACACATTTAAATGAATTGAAATGAAATTAAACTTATTAAAATCTTTTTTTTTTTTTTTTTTTTTAACAGCATTCATCAGTGGACGGCTTCGCGGAGCCCCCAGTTCCTCCGGCGAAGTCGGCGAGTCGCCACAGCCTGCCGCGATGCCGCAACTCTTTCACCTCCGCGGAGGAGCACCCCCATATTGGGAACTACCGCCTCCTCAAGACCATCGGGAAGGGGAATTTCGCCAAGGTCAAGTTGGCGCGACACGTCCTGACCGGCCGAGAGGTACGTGAACTTCAACCCCATTTATTTAATTACATATTATATATATCGGGTTAAGACGTTCTTGACCCAAGACGTTTTGACTTTACAACGCCCGTCCCCCGTCCGCCATTTTGTCCGGCTAGTGCTTGTCTTGGCATTTATCGCCCCAAAGAAGAAAGCTGTGTCTTTTAGCAATGCTTCTGCGGCCATAACAAAATCCATGACCATGGAAATGAAGCTCAAGAGCATTAAAAGGTTGGAGAAAGGGGAGACGCCAACGCCACGAGGCTTCAGTCGGCCGACCGTGGTGACAATAATTAAAGTCACCGCCCGTATTTTAGCAAATGTGAAGGGTTCCGGTGCTACGTCAGATACAATGATCACAAAACAAGTTTCTTTGATACTTGTCAAGATGGAGAGGATTGAGGACTCCTCGCCATCCACCTCTCAGCAGTAATGCTAAGTACATCATCGTATTTATTTTAATTAATTTGTTTTTAATACAAACTATTTTGATGTAAATTCTGACTTTAATGGTGGAATCCGACTTCAGTCGAAATCCGAGTTAAGTCGCTACTGTAGGGACGGATTTCAGTCGTAGACCGAGGACTCCCTGTAAATAGGTATGAAAATAAATAAATGAAAATAAGACAATTTGGAGAGGAGACGGAGGAATACGTCCATACAGATTTGAACCTCTGGCTGTCTATAATGTTGAATATTCGGATGGTTCTTCGGACGGGAATGACGCGGAGTCTGACTACTCGGAGGCCATAATTGCATAAAAAAAGGCCCCCGGAGCTCCCTCTCGGCCCGACCAAAATTCGTAATTGGCGACATAAATATCCTCAACACAACCTTAAATGATATCTGATGAAAATCATTATTTTAAAGTTACAGTACCAATGACATGACCTATCTCATACATTATTTTCAACGAGTGCACTTCCCCTTTAAGTGTGGAAATTACTGAAACAAACACCTGTGCTAACGTTAGCTCAATCTGCTGCTGAGCTCCGCACTCTCCTATTTGTTGTAGCGTAGCAGCCCAGCGCTGAGTTTTCACTTGAATAAAATGTTTCTTTTTATCATGGCCAACAGCCACAAGCCGTGACGTAAATGCAGAATCCTCCTCTTCGTTGCTGTTAATTGTGAGTTTGTATTAGTTGCTACTAGTGCGTTCATTGTGGCGGGGCTATTGGGGTTTGCGGCTACTACTGAAAAATCAAATTGCCCTGCCTGCAGAACTCCAAAGGACATAATTCAGGCATATTAAGAAGTAAGATATTAATGAAGTTGTACTATTTGATGCCAATCTAAATTGGTGATGGTCCAGAATGAGCCATTCTCGGTAAAGCCTAAGCAGACAACAACCTGCATTGTGCAACAGTCGGTTCCATCCCTCGTTAATCCCCCGAGTTTCATCTAGCGCGTGTCCACATTAGGAGTATTGACGCCATTACACCCCCCCCCCCCCCCCCCCGTCGCAGCGTCAACCACGTCCTTGTCGGCGGCCAATGTTAAACAGGCGTATTGGATACGGGGGTCCGGGTCACGAGGAGAAGGTTACTTGCTCGCTTGGCTTTGTGTGCCCGATTGGCTCTGCTGGCTCATCAGGATGCAAAGACGCGGATCAGAGCGTGCGAAAGATCCTTTGGAAAGAACACAGACCAATAAAAGCGATGCAATCTGCAAACAAGGGCGAGACACAGCGACTGGAAGGGAGCCTTGAGACGCAATGGGCGGGATAAAGTCCTGACTGATCACCTGTCAATGACACTCAGAGTTTACTTTAGGGTACAAGTTAAATGTTTTTGAAAGCAGGAATCTTCCTCTTTACTGCCCGTGTGTTTACCTTGACTTTCAAGTTTTAGGAGTTACAATATGAGCCGTTGTTGGAATATTTTTTTGCTTTGCGTTGCAAACCAAAAGTACGACCAAGCTTCAGTTATGGTGCGGCGAGAGGGAAGTTAAAAAAAAGTAGAGCAGTCAAGGTACTGATATACCCTCGCATGTGGGCAAGGAGACCCACAGTCGCCCATGCAGTTTCAGGCGCGAATCAACGAGAACGCCCGCAGGGAGCTGCTGTAGGTCACAACTCACGAGTAGATTGCTCACGCTGTAACAAGCAACCAACCTGTCTTTAGCTGTGATGTCATTCACTAGGCCGCACCCCTTAAAGGCGCACACCCAACAAGCAAATATTGCAGCACATCCACTAAATATGGATTTATGAAAGCAGTTAATTTCTTAACGTTCTCTTTTATTATGTTTTTATACTATAAATTTTTCTTCTTACATTACATTTTTTTTTCCTCATCTGTTTTGGACATTTGGAACGGATTCATGAACTTTCAATTTATTCCAATGGAGAAAGTTGATCTGATCTTAGTAAATGTTCAATGAATCAAACCATACATGCCGTACCAGTGTTATCACTGTTATGATATTCAGGTTCGCTTCTGAAATTATTGTCGCAGGTTCGCATGTCGAAAGCAAACAGGAATTTGACTCAAGAAGCTCTCGGCGTACTCGCACGCTTGATAGAGAACAAGTGCCGAGAAGATCTAAATATAGACGCGCTGAAAAAGCAAACGTAAGAGCAGTTTCTACAGTATGAAAAGTATTTGATAAGAAGAAAGTCGACCACACAAAATGGAGACGCAGAATTAGTACTTAGTTACTTGTTCCTACTTTTACTGTGTATTTTTTGTTTTGTTGAAGTTAGCCTGTTTGAGAGGGCGGCACGTTAGCAACTGGACATCGCTGCCCTATATGCGCACTGTATTGTACAATATGTATCCATATGTCATGACAACGGGTGGTGGAACTAGGCACTTGAACAACATTTTAATATTCCATAATCGAGCTACCCACTATCCACAAAAGGTCTCTTCAAAGAAATCACTGCACAGGAACCACTACGGTGGAATGCAAAACTGTTTTGATTTATTCAGTGTCCGACTTCAGAACATTTTGACCCGTGGGAAATCATGGAAATTAAATTAAACCGTTTCAGGGTCAAACTGCGGCCAAAACGCCAGCCAGGCAACCTGTGGCAAGCGCTAGCGGCCGAAATCATGATTGCAGTGACGCTTTGGCACTGAAATCCTCCGTCCACAGCCTACTTTCTTCTTTTGAACGCATATTTAATGCTTTCAAAGAGACTCATGCGGTGACTCAGCATAAACCCGGGCTGAATAATTCACATATAGACAATACACAAATGGAAATACTGGCTCAGCATGTATTGTAAGAAATGTAGTAATCATCCGTGAGTGCGTAGCGACTGTTACCACGTCATGTTTAACAGGTGTTGTATCCGTGCTGAGATGGAATTAACTGTCCTGGCTAACGACTCGTAGGTCTTAAAGAAACGCTGCTCCGCAGGAATAACCTCCAATCTGTGAATAAGCGCTTTGCTATTTTGTTTGCCAGGGTATTGATATACTGACCCCACATTGTAATCTTTGTTCTTTCTGTAAAATGCGAAGTGCTCGCAGTTCTATGCACACTTCTAAAAGGAAAAAATTGCTCACATTTTTGGGCATTCAATTTTTTTTTTTTTTTAAAGTGCCATTTCCAAATTTCCATTAATGCTATTGTGATTATGGGGTGGGAAAAAAATAACAGCAATTCAAGAACGTGCAGTTCTCTCGTGAGCTATTTTTAGAAGAGGACCTTACCACGTGGGTGACCCCTGTCATAGATTTTCCAGAAATTATACTGTAAATCTATAAACAACTCCGACTTCGACACACACGGAGCATCAGCACATACAAACAGTTCATAGAGTAATTTTAGAGCTTTGTGTGTATGTGCAGAACACATTTTATTGACACTGTTTACATTTTTGTGTTCACAACAGTCCACAATCGTTTCACCTTGATTTTTGTTAAATTCATGAAATCTTTTATCCACCGTTAAGCAGAAAAGTTCGTGTAATACACTGAAGTGCAGAACGTGTCCAGTGGGAGACACTGATAGAGACATCGTGATTGTGACTATGCAGTTTTTGGTATTGATTGAAGTGGTTGCATATTGTAAACGGCGGCGAGTGGGAAGGCTTAGTAAAGACCAGAAGCTGCTGAATGCTCACAAAAGTGCAGCGAAGCCGATCCGTTTTCCCTTTTGCACTTTGGGCTGATCGTTGAGCTTGCACGCCTCGCGCTGCTGACCCGTGCAATCTGCAGGGCCAAGACTGCCTGACCTGCAGAGTCATGTACAATTTATTTATTTTTTTTTCCACGGCTGTCTTTTATGCTAATCTGTCTTGTGTTTGCTGGTGCCACTTCATTTGCATGCAGAAGGCCACAGAAAAACACAAGTCGTGAGCAAATCTTTCCCATTTATGCCAATCGAAAGCTCTTTGAAGGTGCGATGAGGATGGTTTGCTTCAAACAGGACAAAACCCCACGAGGCTATGAATTAGTTTTGACACTTCGGCGAGCTTCTGTCTCACTCTCTCCTTCCTGACCTCCCACCCCCATGTTTTGTCTTCCAAGGTGGCGGTGAAGATTATCGATAAAACCCAGCTGAATCCCACGAGTCTACAAAAGGTGAGTAACGTTTGCTTTATTGTCATCTATTTGACTCATTAATGTATGTATTCATTTTTTAAATAATAGTAATAATAACAAAGGGCTGGGTGAATGTTCTGAACTCCTTTTAGCAGAGCCTCAAATTAAGTCCGTTTGTTTTGTTTCTTCTGGAGGTAGCGCATTTGATTCCATTATTATGGAATAAGTGCCAATATTATTGGGTCATTTTAACCAAGAGATAATTAATAATAGAAAATAAAAACCACATCTCAGTTAAGATAAGATAACGCAGATACAATCGTCATACTACGGTCTTCCTGTTTTGCTTTGTAAAGGATTTTGCTGTAGAACGTAATCACATCCAGTCTGACCTCAGGGGTTGTGTTTGATATCGTCACCTCCACCTCTCTTCCACTTAAGCCCCACCCACCTCTCTTGACTCGGTTAATTTTGTGGTTTGACCGCAGCTAAAAATACAACCGGCTGCCTCTTTGTGTCGCTTACCTTTTTGTCGAACAGACATCAACATTCACGACACAACGGACCGTTTCCTGATTACTGCGTCTAAATCCGGGCCTTTCTCATGATTTGACATACGCACAAATGCACGAACATGCACGGACGCGCACGCTGATTAAAAGTCAGTCCTCGTAGGCAAGTAGAACACTGCTACTAATACCACCGCTAATGTGTGTGTGAGCCACCTGCTTTGAGTTTGGCTTCTAAAAATACTGCGGCTTGACTGGCAGAGGCGCTTTATTCCCCTGCACATCACATTATCACAGCTCACCTCCCTTGATTCTCGCACGTTGTACATGACAAACAAATTGCCACGCGGCTGTTGCAGGCGCAAATTAAAGAGCCATTACAACAATCGCACCCTGTGAAAACAACAGTTAACGCAGAGCTTTGATATTTACGTAGCATTAAGGCAAATCTTTTTTTGTTGTTGTTGTTTCTGGCAGTCTCCCACTAAATTCATAAAGTGCGATTTACTTTTAAGGCATTATCATTCAGTAAACCGAAGACCCATCCGTGAAAATCTGCAATTTTGAGAGACCATCTAAGTTCTTTTGGGAGTTTTGTCCCTCCCACATACTGTAAACACATGTCAATTATAGAGTGCCCTTAAAGTATTGTTATGCCCTCACATTTGGGCGCTTTTTTAGCAGAAGAAATGCTCATGAAATCACTCATGAACCTGTAATAAATTAAAAATATTGCTAGCATGTTTTTGTTCCCAAAGCCATTTTTACAGTAACTTCAATTACTTTTATCTCGGAATTCTGCTTTCAAAACTAGTTATCCATCAATTTATTGATGTATATATTTATCCATCCATTTTCTTTGCGGCTTATCCTCAAGAGGGTCGCGGGGAGTGCTGGAGCCTATCCCAGCTGTCAGCGGGCAGCAGGCAGGCTACACCCTAAACCAATCGCAGGGCACATGGAGACAAACAGCCGCACCCGCAATCACACCTAGGGGCAATTTAGAGGGTCCAATTAATGTTGCATGTTTTTGTGATGTGGGAGGAAACCCACGCAGGCACGGGGAGAACATGAAAACTCCACACAGGCGGAGCCGGGATCGAACCCGGGTCCTCAGAACTGTGTGGCCAACGTTTTACTCCCTATACATTTATTTTGCATGTAGGTAGTACACTTTTGTAGGTGAAGTTATGTGTTTTGTTGAAATACATATTTCATTCTCTATATTTTATGTTCAGTTTTATAGTCAACCTTATTTGGGAGTGGAAGTAACCAGTAAGTATCACTTTTCGCAGAATTGTTGACTTTTTGCCAAAAAAAAGTCAACAATTTTTTGTTGCGGTATACTGCACGCTGGCACTATCTAGTGTTTGAAACTCAAATGTTTGCTCGCAAAAAATAAACACAGAAGTCAAGATACTACTGCCCTGATCAATTTTGCGCTTGTTTATTGTAGTATTCCGCGACTCCCCTACGTTCCAAGAAAGTAGCCCGATCGTGCATTTTCAACGCGTTTTGCATCAGCGGCCTTGCAGGAATGTAATGGTGTCTTTTAGCTGCAAGAATAATCAATTCTCTTCCTCGTTGAATTCTTGGCAGGCTAAAAGTAATAAACACATGACATGATGATGCGGAATGCCTCCAACTCGCAACAGGAGTGTGACTGTGTTCTCTTGATTTTATAGGCGAAGCGAATGCTTTCAAATTTGAAATAGCAAGTCACATTTTTTTCCTCCTTTTGAGGAAGTGCTGTGTGGAATTTGTCCCACCCCCCCCACCTCTACCTCCCCTCCGGTGTTGTTCTCCGTCCACAAGCACATCTGTAATTTACTTTGATCGTAATGGGATTTGTCTGCAGTTATTCAGCTAATCAGTGCAAGGGAGATGCTCGTCTCATCTGTCCCGGATTCATTTCGTCGTCCGGGCTCTTTTGTTCAACAGCCCATTATGTAGTTTGCAGTCTGCGCGCACACATCACGTTAATGAAGACCTACGCCGGCGTGGCGCCCGGACGATTCACATGATGGGGTTCGGTTGTCCGCTGCCAGGTGACACCGTGCATCGGGGGCGTCGTATCATGTGAGCGCGGCGACCAATCAGGTCTGTGTTATGAATTATTCAGTGCACTTTTCAGACGTCTGCCTCCCTCGCTCCGCAGGGTCAGCACAAGTAGACAACCTTTTGGATTTTTATGGATGATAAATGATTACTTTATTTTGCATGCATGCTTTTTATGACTTGTTGATTTGCGCTCGTCATATTTATGACTTTGTCGAATGGACTTCTTGTCGGGAGGCTTTTCTGATTCCAATTTAATCTTCCCAGTAAGAAATAATGACAACACTTATGCCTCGGTCCTCCACTAAGCTTGAATAAAAGGCAAGCATCATCAAACTTGATACAGGGGTCATCGTTTTACGACAGAGTTCAGCTTCTACAGCCGGAATCACTAACCTGCGCTATCGCAGCAGTAATATTTTTGCTCTTAATTGGAACTGTATTTCTTGGTGTGAAAATCATTTCCAGATAAGTATGTGCCAGTGACGTTTCAAGCTATGCCTTGATTTTAAACGGTCAAGGTTTCAAAAAGTGGAGGCTTCGAATTTACCCACGTACCAAACATTCTGTTTAAATAATAAAATACCTTGCGTTCAACTTAAATAGGCTATTTAATCAAACATTTCAGAGCCATAATTGCAATACGATGAAAAGTTATTATACCATGAGATTCTGTGCGTATGCCTAGTTCTTGGTGAGAATTAATAAATAATCAAATGAAAAACTGCAAGTATGGGTGTTTAAACTACCAGTAGTTCAACAAACTACATACCTATACCACATTTATTTTTATTTTTGTGAGAACCATTTTAATATTTGGGTTATCTTTAGATTTACTTTTTGACACAGTACATATAGAGTACATAAAGTGGATCCCAACAAAGGAACAGGTACGGCGTGTGGGTCGTGAAATATGTTGTTTGTATTTTACAGTACAAAATAATTTTTTTGTAGGGTTTTTTGGTTCTCTAAAATGCCCACTACAGTATAAAATTATTGTAAATAAATATATAAAAAGCTTGAAAATGTCCAAAAATATCACATTTTCTCCAAACTTGCCACGCTCGTGGGCTTGGTCATGATGAAATTGTTAACATGCAATATTCATCATCACCGACACCCTTTTGGAGCCATGAGGAATCAGTGTGGCGTTCCAAAATGTGATGCGAAAGGCGAGCAGCTTATTGTACTAAAAAAAAAAAAACACACACACACATTCTAGACTCCAAAGATATGTTTTTTACTCAAGAGTTAACGCCGTAGCCATGCCGCTCTCTCTCTGCTTGTACAATAGACGACAGATCTGAACCATCAACACATGGCCACCCCGTCAATGCCCCACATTCAACATGGGCACGGGGGGCATTTCTTTTGTAGTTGGAACTAGTAATATTGTATATCTGTGATGCAGAAATAGGTCAGTCCCGTTCCTCTGCCTACATTGGGCCTCAGCGCTCATAAATGACAGCGGCAGATTCTCTGTCAACAGCATTAACAAATATAAACTACTTTTGTCCTATATCTTTTATATTCGGGTCTGTTTTATCGAGGGTCCATTGTACATTGCTAATGAAAACATTTGACTTTCGGACTGCGTTTGACTGAAACCTTACACTTCTCAGTTTGATGCAGCGCCGTTGTAAACTGCACCAATAATTAAGCATTGTTAAATTAAAATCTCCAGCTATGCCAATGAAAACCAAGGGTGACTATTTGATATATCAGGAAATCGTGCCGCTCTACCTGATTTTGTGGTGTCTTGTTGCATATTTCAATGCCTTTCTATGGATGACTGTAACTATATACAGAAGGCCTATCTGCAATGCAGATGGGCTAGTGTGTGTCTTATAATGCAGCAGTCGTCTCCTGGACTTGATCCATGACCTCATTGACTCAGCATGTCCGATGCCATTGTTGGGAACAACGCGACTTGGGCCGCATTCAAGGGTAACGCCCACCACCAACTTTTCTTTTTCCCCTTAGCCGACCGACGTGAGTCGTGCAGTAAAATATTAGCTTTTTGTGGGTCGTCAAGTGTTGCTGGGTTTCACGTGCCAACTGGGTGACGCTAATTAGAGTCCATAGAGCTTTTACGGGGCATGTTACGAGGACATTTTTGGGTTTAGATGTCTAGTCATTCTTTGGCGATGTTCTTTGAGGCTCTGAGCTGCTTTTATTTTTGGACGCAAGCACATTTTAGTAATGAATAAATATTCACGAGTTGAGACTCGAGGTGTGTTTTACCCCTCAAGATCAACTACGTTGTTTTTTTTTTCCAAACTGTTATCCCCTCCCAAATGACATTTACTGTAAAACTATCCTGTAAAGACATGCTGCTTGTGTTTACTCTTGATAATAATGGTCAAAGTAAAAACAAAAAGAAGTGCAGTTCCTTTAATGGATGTCGGGCTATGTGAATAATACAAGAAAAAGTGGTGAAACTCGATGAGATTAAAAAAAGGAAATTACGCTGGATTATAACAATACGTCACGATGAAATAAAAATGATTTGATTATATGAGTAGGTAGTTTTGAAATTTAATGTCTATTGATCTTTTTAAAAATGTCTGTCTCAGTGCAATGTCAATAAATTATGATTATGGTATTAGGTAACAACTACGTACTCGGTCGGGTATAACAACTCAGTAAATAATTTTAAGGTCTAATCACACCCCCAATTTTATATCTGCGGGCATGACTGACCACACCTGTACATTTTTCAAATGTGAGTGACTGCTTTCCATATTTTGGTTTAGTTTTTTTCATTTTTACTTTCAGAAATGTTTAAAATGCAATTTCTTGTCATGGATTTTGTGGCGATTATGATTCACACACTGTCCGAAAGTCTCCAATGTTCGGGATCATTTGCCACTTGTATGCTTAAATGTCGTCACATTCAACTTGGCCTTCATATAGGTACAGATGCACATCTGTTGGTTGAATTTAGTCATGTTGTATATGTCTGTTTTCCAAGCCACTTGTATATGTGAAATACGCCTGTCCTACTCTCTGCCTCTATCAAGTTTAAGTAACGACCGGAAAATATCTTTGAACACAATAAATGTCAAGATAGTCCATTTCTTCTGATATCCGTTAAATCCAGGCCTGAGAAATTGAAGTTCCACACTATACTGTAAAAAAAAATCATGAAAATGTGGTTGTGGAAAAATCATGCGATAGTGGAGGCAAGAATTGTGAATTCCAATACAGCAGGGGACCATGGTATATCCTTTGATGCAAATTAGGGGGAAAAAAAAAAAAAAGATTTGCACAGACTAGTACTGGCCGACAGCCCCATTAGCGTGGCTCTGGTTGCCGTGGTTGTCGAGACAGATCAGAAGTGCACGCGTTGTGTTAGATATGGCTTCCTGTCTTACTGAGCGGGCTGTGTCTAAAAGCGGAATACAAGCAGCATCCAGTCATCGGTATTGATGAGTGACTCAGGATTTTTACATCCATGACTGACGAAGGCTGCAGCGTCCTTCAAATGACGCCAAAAGTTGGAAGAAGTTCTTTGCTAATGTCCTTTGTTTAATCCCGGAAAAGAATCGTGTGATGCAAAACAATCTATTTTACTCCCCGCACCATGGGTCTTTTAGGAGGATCATAGTAAAACCACAGGGAGCGGAACATAAGCTCACGAAGGAACCCCTCTTTCTGGTTGTCATTTGTAATTTGCGGTCATTTTTGGGGGCTCCTACGTGAGGGATTTAGTTTCCGGATTTCCGCCTTATCACCTTTATGTTCGTCTGTCAATCTGACACTTGAGTTCTCTTTTTGTGGCCTTAAAGGCTCTCCGTTGGGCTCTCCATCTGGCACTGCACTCGCATGCTAAACCACTGCATGTACAGAAGCAGATTTTTTTCAGAATGGCAGCTGTTCTTCATGAACTTAGCCCACGAGTGTACCGAGCAGTTCATTTCACAGTAATAGTTTGGAATGAAACCTTTTTTTTTTTTTTTTTTTTACGTCGCTGTGTGATGTTAACACTGCGACACAGTGCAGTGAGCCAATGACCTCCCCTAAGATGAGGAATATGACCGTGAACAAAGGACAATGATGATGAAGGACGTCCAGTTTTTCCTCTTTTTTTTTTTCTTGGCGTATAGCTGTTATAAAAAAGAAAAGTACAAGCTTTGTTTTTGCAAAGACAATATTTGTATTCTTCCCATTCTTTTCACACTGCTCCACAAAAGTTGCTTTTGTATTTATATTTTTGTTTACCTGCCAGGGGACTGCAGGGTTAAAATTAGTTTCAGCCTCTCATCCTCAAAATGAAAGTTGTTGTTTTTTTCCCCTTTCATTGGTTCACATCGTTTTATATACACAGTCAATGTGATTTGACAGGCGCGTATGCACCCGCGCTCCATCGCGCTTGCAAATCTGCACAGTCGAGCACGAAAAATCCCGTGCGTAAAATTTGTTACGAGTAGAAATCCATAGATATTGAAAGACGTCGCTTATTTTGTGTCGTCTTGACCAATGTTCCCTCTAACCTGCGCCACTGCGCAATTGCACACTTGTCGCACACTCGCAATGAATGTATGCACATGAAAACCGATCCAGTGCAGTGAACCACAGACTCTTTTTTTTTTTTTTTTTAAACATGGAAGCACACGGTCTCTAACAACAAGCTGCTGCTCAGCCTACTTCTACTTCCTAGTTTACCTGACACCGCCCCCCTCCGCTCTTAAAGGGATACACGCATAATTACAAACAGAACACAGAGCCGCAACTTTACATCTGCGGGCATGACTGACCACACCCGTACATTTTTCAAATGTGACTGACTGTATACGTAAAGGAAAGACCATTTTTCTCTCTGCCAGTCAACGGTCAGGGGTATGTCTTGACTCCACCCTTTAAGTATTATACTACAAGCAAAAGACTTCCAAAAAGCAGAAACTGTGAGAATCCAATCACTTTGTGTCTTGCTCAACTTTTAGCGATTGAAATTGCGCTGGCAGCCGTGGGCATGACAAGATCTAAGTTCTTACTGGTGGTGATCGGTTACAATAAATTAGCTCACATCGATGCATAGCGTTGGCAGACATGATTTTGGAGTGCATTGGTTGCTTCTGTTTTGCAGTGGACTTATTGTACTTTATCTTCTTCTTAATGTGTTAAGTAATCTTTTACGCACTCTTTCCATCTGGTTCGACTCCACTGTGCCAATTTATTTCTCTAAAAAGTGGCCTATGAATCTGTAGTAACGTTAATATGGGTGGGAAAATAATCACTTGCTTCAACTTTTTCTGTAATCAACTTCAAGTTAATCGATATTGTTATTTGAGGTCTCTATTAAGTAGATCAATGTGCATATGTTCCGAAATATCACAAAATGTGACAGGTTTATTCCCAAAACCGTTGTCTGTTTTTCAGTATTTAGAAGTAATCGCTGAAAGTCATAATCTCGGGAAAAATAACCGGCCTATTTCCGTACGACCCGGTGCCATTCCACTGACCCGGTGTGACTCTGCACACAGGAAATGAGGTTGGCCCGAGCTTCCAAAGCACCTCCTGAGATCTGCCAGAGGAAATGCATCATATGACATCTGTGGTCGGGGATGTTGATGCTGTCATGTTTTTTAGGCATTCTATCCCTAAAATAGGCCTCGCCGTTAATCCCCTCTTTGCCCACCATCCCATCATCCCGCTCCGCTCCGCTCTGTCTGGCTCTCTTTCGGCCTAATCTGTAAATAAGAACTGCTTATTTTCAATGCTGAAATGCTTTTTTTCAGACCATTGGAATCCAAATCCAAGAGTGATACAGCTTTGGAATCGGTAAAAGACATTAGTCCTCCTTTTGATCGCCTGTAGCTGAAGTTGATGGCGCTCCTTCAGAGAAAAGTCCATCCTCGATTGTGTATTTTGTCCCCTTTTGTAAAATAGCCCGCTGTCGGGCTGCGCTCCCGTAATGGCTGTTTATATGCATCTCGTGCCTGCCACGCCGCGTTAGCCATTGAGAGCCCGTCCAGCCGGAGGCACGACGGTGGCTTCGGTCTGGTTCAGATGGGTGGAAAGCGATTAGGCGGACACGTCGAATGTTGAGGCTGCTTAGTCGTGCATATATTTATGACTTTACGTGTTCATGGATGCGTTTTTACTGTTGCTTGGGATTCAAGTTTTGTTTTTTTTTTTAATTTTGTTTGTTTGTTTTTTTGGGGAACCAAGGCACATTTTACTTTAAAAAAATCTCATGGCAAAATAATGTATACTGAAAAGATAGATCTCATCTCAATTCTGTCACAAATTTTTGTATTTCTGTAAGAGTGCATGAAACTAATGGAAATTCATTCTGCATCAATTCATCACTTTTATTCATGTACAAGCAAAAAGACCGACCTTAATACGCTCCAGCTTGAATTTAAAAAAAAAAAAAAAGCATTATTCACTCGTGTGGACATGTTTTTGAGTCTTACGTCTTTTTCACACTGCCGCACAAAATTGTTACATTGTTTAGTATAAAAATATACTGCGCGATTTCTTTTCTGTTCAGTAATACCACTGTGCCTCACAATTATTACTGCATTGTGACCTTTAAAAATAAATGAAATTTTACCGTACACGGATCAGCGGTAAATTACGGTCCCGGTTTCTGATCCACCCCTGCTTCTCTCTCAAATTGGGAGTGAGAAGCAGGATTTTGGGAGGATGTGGTGGCTCCGTTCCTTCCGTCTTGCGACTGGACATTCTAAGGTTGTCGTATCATAATTTCTTGTGTATAATGCAGTGAATGTTAATATATTTATCACCCCTCGGCAGGTTTTCAGTGTATCTTAACTGTTTTTATTACATTGCAACAAGAGTGAATGTGTTATCCGGGTAGATGACCTCTCTCGCTTTCAGTACATCGTACAAGTCGGCTGTCATGCTAATGGCCACGCGGTTGATTGAAAAATGCTTCCGTAAAGCTCCAGTTCCAGAATTAAACAATAGATTGAGCCACAATATCGAATACCTTACTTACAAACAAGTAAACCTTAAGTATTAATTATATTACTGATCTGAATCGGTTAGGAAAACTCTTTAGAAAAGGCTCAGCCATAGGAAGAAGGATTTTCTTTATTTTAGGGGTGCACATTATATTCAAGAGCATATTTTACACAAGAAATGACGATGATTCGTATCACAGTGAAGCTCTACACCACCGAAATAAGCATAATCAAGGGTAGGACATGTTTCTTTTTGACACTATTCGGGCCCGACCTGTGCGTGCACATAAACGCACGCCCTCCTGAGCGCAACGGGAACGTGGTAACAATAATGTGCTTGTTGGAGGAGCATCTGTGACTTAAATAGTCCAGCCAGTCTGTGTAAGTGTACCCGGTCTGATATGTGTTGTTGTGCATGTAGGGCCTCTGCAGTAATTATGGCTAGTTTGAGAGTCTGGGTGCCCCTGGGTGGCTGGAAATAGGTCACTGGCACAGGCTACTGAAACCCAGGCACGTTTTACAATGCACATTTTGCGTTTTATTTTTGCCATGCTTTTACATGAGTTTCCTTCGATTTCTATTTTAAGTCATCAATTACCTACAGAACAAACTTAAGGTGTCACTACGTGACTCCGCCTTGCGCCTGCGGATATTATTGTCATTGACACCGAGGCCCCCCCATCGAAGCTCTCATTACATGTCGTCAGGCTTGGCGGCGACAGCATCCCTATCGAGCTCCTATTGACCGCCGCCGTTTCCACCGTTTTCCACAGCTCCCCTCAGATCTGTTGGCATCTTTGCTTCCAAGCGGGTGCACGCGTGCTTCCCATGTGAGGGGGCGGGGGGGCTTCAGGGCAGTGACGCACAAGAGGGAGCGAAAGAGCGAGAGAGGCAGGAAGAGGCAGGCGTCAAGATGAGATAGCGAAGTCTTTAGTCCGGCGCTCATTCATGAAGATGGAGAATGTCCATCTCGATGGCGAAGTCACGTGAACTGAGGCCATGGCCCGTTTTGTTTATTGTCTTGTACTTCAGGCCATTCTCTGCTTATTGATTAATTGCAGATATTTAACAGGCTTACAACAGAATTTTCAATCCAGCAATGTTGATTTTGCCACAGGATTTGTTTACGAGGTTTTTTTTCAATAACAGAGCAGACAATTATGAGGAATAGAAACCGTGGCCATGAGAAAATAAGGTCACACAAACCGCTGAACCATATAGTTTGGCTTTCACAGTATTGGGGTAGAAAATTGATCCAGCGATTATGTTTCATTCGGAGGGATTTATGACTTTTCAAGCTAAAAATGAAAATGGTAAAAATAATATTTAACTAGTGTGCTGGATATCCAATATCTACGGTATGTTAATGGGGTGCCAAGCGCACATAATAACTTTGCAATATAATATCGCAATATGATATACAGACATTATTATTAGACATTATTTACATTTCTTTTTGGTCATCACTATTTATTTTGTTTCATTTTACATTCATCCATTCTTCAAAGCACTTATCCTCATAAGTGTAAATTTTTTTTTTTAAATATTTTTTAAAAATCACATTTAATATTTTAGGACACTGTAACATAATGCCATGTTTGAATATTAACAGTGTACTTAAATGATAGCTGAATTTAAAAAAATTCCATAATTAAAATTTTAAAAAATGCAAAAATCTTGTACTAAAACATTAAATACACCTGAACTGTACTTGACTTTTTTTGCATACTACTCATACCGCTAGTGATCCAATTACCACATTTTAAACAAAGTAACGATCAGCTCTATTATTGAAGGTGTTTTGACAGTGTGAAGCGGCAAATGTTAAAAACATAGCATAGTAAAATTTCTTTTCATTGCAGTGTAGACAAAACATGCTGTAGAATATTAAACGATCCAATATGAATAAAACTCGTAATACTGTTTTATAATAAATGAATAAATGATTTCAGTGCTTTCCATTCTTGTTTAGTTTAGTTTTGAGCAGTCTTAATGAGACGAGAGCCGCCCGTATAGGAAGTCGAGAGCGAGACCGGAAGACGGTATTTGAGGAGAAAGTACCTGAGAGGTCCCGGCTGGGTCGGGCTCGGGCCTCACTTAACTCCATTTGTTGACCTAGAAACACGTGCGGGCCATTCGCCCGCTTACAAAACATCTAGGAGAGTAATTTAATTTTCACAAGTAGAAATTCTTCTCTTAGGATGGACAACAGATCAGCAAAGACTGCCGACAAGGACCGACGACGACATTGCCGTCCGCGTCAGAAGGCAGGAAAGTGGCTTTTTTGAGAGCGCCGGGCTCATTCCGGCAGTCCACAGAATGTAAATGATTCAACAGCACCTCTAAGTGGCTGCAGGAGATCGTCTGACATGACGCCAAGCTGCTCTTAAAGCTCTGCAGGCAGTCGATAAACACAATGCTGGGAGAACAAAGATGATTGTGCGTGATTTGATTGGATTGGATTGGATTGGATTGGCTGGAAGCTCGTGTACTGAATACTGCAGTGTGTCAGTGCATTTTTTTGTTTTGCTGCTCATCATCCTTGAGAGCAAGATTTATTGCCGGGGCATCAGTCATGTTGCCTTACATAGCGCCCAAGTCCCATGATGCTTCAGTACTCTCGTCTAATCCACTTTGCAACTTTGTGCGCTGGCCTGGCACGCGTAATGACATTTTCCCCAAACACGCCTTATCAGCAATTTACCAAAATACAAATGTCTGTCTATGTCTCACCAGCTCTTCAGAGAAGTGCGAATAATGAAGTTACTGAATCATCCAAATATTGGTAAGTTGATAATGATATTAAAATTACTTTTGTTTTTCTGTGGGGGATATGCGATATCATAAATTTGGGCACAATATATAAGAAACCTGTTATTACTAAAAAATAGAAATACTACATATTAATTATATGAAATGCAAAATTACTTCTTTTATTAATTATATAACTGCAATCAAAATTATGAATGATGTATTAAACTACATTATAAAATATTTTTATTAGTATTTTCATGACAAAAATATTTTGTATAGTTATTTTATTGTATCTGAATTGTTTTAGGAAATAAATGATTACTTTTAAATATGTAATAATGAAAAAAATCAAACCCATATTATACAAAGATTTGTCATTCATAAATTTCTAATAAAATGTCATACACGAGTACTCGTAATGTTTTCTTTTGTTGTATTTTTTTTTTTTTTTTTTTACAAATTTGCTATCATGGCTAAATGCAAACCTGGTTAGACTTCATCAAACTTTCAACCTCAATTTAAAGAGCCTGGATGTAACCCTGAGTGGGGTTCCAGATGCGTAGCATGCATTTGACAGCCATGACAGAGCTTCAAATGAGAAAATAAACGGCGAGTTTTCTATCTTCACCGGTGGTTTGCGCTGTTTATTAAAAAGACAACAACTCCTTGTTTGTCCGCTCTTTTCCCTCTGTAGTAAAATTATTTGAGGTGATTGAAACGGAGAAGACGCTGTACTTGGTGATGGAGTACGCCAGCGGCGGTGAGTCCTCGACACTCTCTTGACTTTTCGACTGCGTGAATGCGATTTCACAATCCTCAAATCACACTGCAGCTTCTCCCTTGAGCCACGCCCCGACTCCTATTTATGAGTAATTCTGCCCAAGGTGTTACCAAGTCCACACGCCCTGAATGTGATGTTCCCCTGTGTGCTTACAGGTGAGGTCTTTGACTACCTGGTGGCCCATGGGAGGATGAAGGAGAAGGAGGCCAGGGCCAAGTTCAGGCAGGTGAGTCACCGACGGCCTCCATCGGCATCATGCGACAAGATCACGCTGTGTCACTGACTGCAGAGGGAAGCTGGAGCGCTCGCCTTTGCTCGCAGCTCGCAAGGGGTGACTGACGCGCACTCTGCAGCCGCTTGTGCTGACACCCAGTGGTGTGTCGTCAGCATTGATCCAATGGGCCCACCCTCTTATGTTCATTTGACAGCAAAACGCAGTGAATGAATGAGGCTTTTATTCAGTGTAGTCAAGCCCATTTGACAGATAATCCACTACTTTCACGTCCACAGTATCCCTATTTGAAAGAAGGTGACTCATGCTGTGTTTGTAGACTTGCATGTGTGTTACAGGGTGGGTAACATTGGGTGCACGTGCACTATCGAAGCATACGCTAGGGAAGTGGTTTTTACACTTTTGTGCCTTTTCGCCTCCAATTTTTGATCACGTGTTTGGATTGGGATACCACTCGGGGAAAAAAAAAACGTTTAGTTAAAAAAAATAGCACAATTAAACTGGACTGACCACAAATGTTAAATAAAAAATATTCTTAGCAGTTCAATAAAATTGTACTTAAAAGTTACAGTTAATACAACAGATGTGTACTTAAAAAATGTGCTTGAAAAGTATTAAATGAATTGTACTGTATTTTTTAAAAAAAAAAAAAGGGTTAGACTTTTTTTTTCTTAGTTTAATTATTATTTCTAACATCTTGACAGCTTGGACATTAACATTGGAAGGAGGGAAAAATGAAGTTAAATCACAATTCAATATAAAATGTATAAACCATAAAAGTCCAAATAAAAGTATACTTAACCCAAAAATGGGACACTGCCCGCGAGAGGGCTACTTTTTTTTTTTTTTTTTTTTTTTTTTTTTTTGTGTAGATCGTCCCAGAAACCAGAATCTGATTAAAACACTTGAATATTTTGATATACTGAAGGATATAATGCGTTAAAATCAGGAAGTCCCAAAAATGGGACACTGCCCACAAATGGTTTAAATTTTTAGAAACAAGTATCAATTAAATATTTTTATTTCAGTGATTCTTTTGCATACCAATCAAGGATGTCCATGTCCCACTATTTCTACTTGTTACCACCCTGAAAATCACTTCATGAGGTGCAATTTTTTTTTTTTTTGGGGGGGGGTGATGGAGCTCGAATCGCGGACTAGTCGCTGCTGCCATTTTTTCTGCACAGTACTACAATTACAAAAAAGTTCAGCAAGAGGGGAATGATTTGCAATTAAAAAAAATAGCTGTCATGGGATTGTATTTCCAGGCCAAGAAAAATGTGACATTATTCAAGACCTGTGATGTTTGTCTTTCAGATTGTGTCTGCTGTGCAGTATTGCCACCAGAGGAGGATAGTTCACAGGGATCTCAAGGTGACGATTCAAACTATTCAAGGAATATTATTCTTTTGATGAATACATAACCTTTTTAGTCACCTCACTTGCCAGAAAACACACTCTTGGTGAAAATGTATGTATTTTAGTGCTCCTCAAGTTGAAACCGCAAAAGTGACTGTGTAGCACGTGGTGGAAAGTTTGTGAAAGGACTCAAGCACCCGAAATGTGTCAGGCAGTCATTGATTTTGTCTCGAAAAAGCCAAAAATAGCACTAATTCTTTCATTCATTCATTTTTAGGTGTCATACATCGACAGACTTCCACTACAAAATCAGCTTAAATGAACAATGTATCTAAGTTAAGTTCAATGATTGTTTTTATGGTTTGCCCCAATGACGTAGAATAAAAACTAGACTGCGCACTCTGCATCCTAACATTGGTTCCGCCATGATCAACAGACTCTGACTTCCGCTCAGGGGAAAAAGCATGGTAAAAAATACACACATTATTATGGAAAACGATGCGCTAAATCTATATACTTTGGATGTTTTGGATCCCTAGTGACATGAATATAATCTAAACATTTGCAGCATGCCCAGGAAGGTTTAAAAGATACATATGTAATAGGAGGTACAGACCTTCATAATATTGTAGCGATATATTTTCCACATTCATTATTATAATAATTAATTGTGAAGGTTAAACTGAAATACACTCACCGGTGAAAAGTTACTTCGTTGCAAGCACCTGCACGGTTTTGACAGCTAACAGAGCAACAAAAATTAACCATATTAACACCAAAAAAGGTAAATCTAATGGATTCCAATATTATGTTTCACAGTTTACAATTGCGTACAATATAATTCACAATGGAAATTAGTATTGATGATGAAGTCATTTTATTGTTCATAAACACACACGAAAGCAGCAACATATACAAGCAAAGCATTCACAAAAAACTGACTACTAACTACTGAATGTGTCGTCCGTCGTCCCTCTCAGGCCGAAAATCTGCTCCTGGACGCGGACATGAACATCAAGATTGCAGACTTCGGCTTCAGCAACGAGTTCACCGTGGGCAGCAAGCTGGACACCTTCTGCGGTTCCCCACCGTACGCCGCGCCGGAACTCTTCCAGGGAAAGAAGTACGATGGACCCGAGGTGGACGTGTGGAGCCTCGGGGTCATCCTCTACACACTGGTCAGCGGCTCCCTGCCTTTCGACGGACAAAACCTCAAGGTGGGAACACGTCACAGAGGAGGCTTATTTCAAACTGCCTGTAAAAACATTGATCAAATATTAATTGATCATTCAACCACAAGATTTTTTTGTTGTTGGTTGATCAGTTCAATTTTTATAACACCGAACACATTTTGTATTATAAATTCAGTGTTATCTCCTCCTTCAGTTCAGACAAGTTCATGACATATTCTCTCCTAGAGTAAACAAAATACTTTGATTTTACGCTCCGAAAACTTTGCATTGAGAAGAGAAAGACCAAACTGAACACACTTTGGTTCTTGGGCTAGGTATTTCCCAACTGGATGTTTTTTTTTTTTTCTTTTTTAAGTTTACGTGCATCGACATGATTCTGTGTTTCCTGAATGGATAGATTAAGAGTGGAATTTCCTGTTTCTATCATTGGGGCGAGTGAGACTCCGGGGGTTTATCCGCCCTACTTGAATAATGCACAACTATCAAAATTATTCATGGGGCAGCAACATTTTACAAAGTCAAAATGGCATAGACTTTTCATTCAGTTTCAATGCCATAATTATATTTTTTTAGCCACAAATAAGGAGGTTATGTTTTTTGTTTGTTTTTTTAATCAGTGTAGGGTCATTTGTTTGTTTGTGTAAAGGAAGTTATTCTAATAATGTTCCTCTAAATTTGGGGGCACCATCAAGAGCTTGATAACACGCTTTAGCCCCTACTATGGGACACACCCCTTCAGACATACTACCCTATTGTTTCGAGCCATTTTTAGATGATATGCGGATCACGGCCAAACCGCCTCCCCGTCCGATCCAATTCCACGGCCCGGCCACGATGAGCCCAACGCGGAAGCCGTCCGACGCGCACTTCGACACATTTAGCACCCCGTATGTGGATCTTTTGTTATGTTATGAGAGACGGATTACGTGTTCTGCCCCAAACTATTATTTATTTATTTTTTTACATCTACCTGTCATTTGGAACCCACCAAGGTCTCATTCTTTGCACCCGTGCAATCCATTTTTCACGACGAACCGGGTCTTTTGGAAACTTATGTAGGGTGAATCCATCCTCCCGAGTGTTCGAGCAATATCCAGAAATGCAACGAGCCGGCATTTTGGCTACCACGAAGGAACAACGAGCTACCTTCCTGCAGTTAAAACTAATACAAACAAACAGGTCCGCTTGACAGCGCTCCTGCCATGTATGTCACTTCCTGCTTCCCTCGAGAGGATTTTCATGTCGGGAGTTACAAAAAGCCATATATGTCAAAATTATGTTTTGTGGCGAAAAAATAGATGGGTCAGTTCCGGCTGCTTTTTTTTTTTTCATTGATAACATACTAAAAATCATGCATTTCATGACAGTGGCCCTTTAAATCCATGATGCACATCTGTGAACGTTATTACATTCTATTTAAATATCACTACTTTTTCATAAAGTATAAGACTCTTTTTCTTGTGAAAACTTTGTTTGTTATGGGCTGGAACTGATTAACTTCCTTTTGCTTTATGGCATTACTGGGGTGATTTTAATCATGAGCCGTGACTAGGTGGGGGTTGACTGTATCGCGTTTGATTTTTGTATATTGTCGTCGCTAACTTGCCTCCTTGTTGTTGGCAATTCAGGAGCTGAGAGAGCGGGTCCTGCGGGGAAAGTATCGCATCCCCTTCTACATGTCCACAGACTGTGAAAACCTGCTGAAGAAACTACTGGTGCTCAACCCGGTCAAACGTGGCAGTTTGGAGGTACTTTTAGATATTTACCTTTAACTGCATGACGATTTGCTCTTTTGTTGTTGTTGTTTTTTTGTGAGCATGCAGAAGATTAGGCAGTTGGATTGCGCCTGTTGTTTTTGTGTCTGTCGGAAAAGTTATCCGGCTTAATGAATCATTACAAACATTATGTTGCCAGTTCACAGTCGATACTGTACCACCGCTGCACTCGCTCCAGAAACAAGGGCAAAGCTCCACACTAATAACAATCGATCAGTTTGTTATTCAGCTCTGCGAGTGATTAGAATGTTTCACAATGCTGTTGCACACAGCCCTGAGTCATGATTATCTGTAAATAGAAACCTTCACGAATGAAATAAACAATGTGTGAATTGTCTTTGGCTGTTAGCAAATCATGAGAGACCACTGGATGAATGTGGGTCACGAGGAGGAGGAGCTCAAGCCGTACATTGAGCCTGAGGCCGACTTCAGCGACTCGACCAGAATAGGTACGTTTTGGTACGCGGGGAGGTCATTGTCAAGATCGTCCGTGCGAGGGTAACTCGTTTATTTTTTTTTTTCCTCTTGCGGACAGAGCTCATGGTGACCATGGGCTTCCCTAAAGATGAGATTACAGAGTCCTTACAAAGCCAGAAGTACGATGATGTCATGGCCACTTATCTGCTGCTGGGAAGAAAAGCACCAGAGGTCAGCATCTTTCTCACATCTCAGCATCATCGCTGGTGTCAAATGTGGTTGAACCTCAACTCATTCACTGGCAGCCTGTATCAAAATCCTCTAAAACGACTAGGGGGGTGTCTTTTTTTTTTTTTTTTAAGGATGACCAATGATGAAATAGAATGACCAAGTCACAGAGATCTACCCACTACAAAAATGAAAAACGTATTTGTTTAAGTATATTGAGGATTCTTTAGGTGTAAATTTAAGTTTGTGCATGAGCCAATATTGCACAACACAACATAGTGAACCGTAAACATTTTTTGTAACTATCTGAGTTCACGTTGATGATCACTAAACACCATACGAATGAAAATCCGCGCCTGGGCTGTGTCACTCACGTCTGTTGATTTGTCCAATGCAGTGAGAAATACTCACAATCTGCGACGTCCTTCCACATATCAGCTGCAGAGATTTTACTGAAGATAATATTTCCACTTTATTTTAAAAGATCGGAACAATGAGTCAGCTATGGCTCTTTTAGCATCTCTCCGTTTCGGAAGGACTTCGTATTAACGATGATGTGACGAACCCGGCACGATGCTTCGGTGGCGTCTTTCGCTGTTGAACTACATTGTGTGAAAAGTGTCAATTGGGATTTTAGTTCGTTCACTTTTCTCACTCTCAGCTTGCTTTTCGGCGGAATGTCGGCGTCGTATTTTCCATCAACAGTTCCAAAATGCCGCTACACATTTCACTCCACTGGCAGATGAGACAAACGCACTTTGAAAATGACATCGTGAAAAATAAGGCCGCCTCCCATTCTGTATGAAAGTGATGTGTTTTTGTTTTCTTCTTCACTCCAGCGTCCATACTCATGTTTGATAAGATTTCCTTAGCAAGGGCTTAAAATAGGGAGGAACTTGATTTTGGACTACACATGTGATTTTTATTTCATGATCATTTTTAGCATTCTGAGTTCCGCTGTACGCTACACAATATCTGACCGTGTCACAACTCTTCCGTGGCAGTTCGAGGGGAGCGAGCCCCTGACCAACAGCCTCCTGGCCCAGCGGCAGCGGCCCACCAGTGACATCAACAACGGCTCCAGTATTTCCCCCGCTCATCCCAAAGTGGCGCGAAGCATCTCGGCCAATCAGAAGCAGCGCCGCTACAGCGATCATGGTGGGGATGATGATGATGATGATGATGATGATGATGATGATGGTGGTGGTGGTGGTGGTGGTGGTGGTGGTGGTAAATGTAACCCCTTACTTCCCGGCTCAGAGCGCTGCTGGGTGAATGTTGTGTCAGGAGACGTTGCCCACTTACAGTGAAACTGTGTTTGCGTAATAGCTTAAAATCTGCGATACAAACCATATAAAAAGACTTTTACTCCTCCCACAGTCTTAAACTTCGGAAAACGTGTAGTCAATCTCTTGATGGCACACCAAGTATGAGTACAATAGAATAAAAATGCAATATACCGTAATTGACCCCTCCGTGGATATCGCGCAATCCGCGTCACTGACCAATCAGAGGCCAGAGATCTGCATAAACCAAAGCCCGTTTTTGCTCTCGCCATTTTCTCAGACAACATTGCATGGTCCAGTGTAGGTTTAGTTCGCGTTTTATCGCGTATTTGGGTTATTTAACAAAAAATATGGTTAAGAGGTGTAGTCACGGACTTTGTAATAGTGACAACAGGTATCCTGAAAGTCTAGTTGGTGGAGTTCGATTCGTACCCTTTCCAAAACCGAAGACCCAGTACGAAAAATGCGTTCGATGGATCAAACTTTGTGGAAGACCGCATCATCAACTAAATCCATCTAATATCAACCGGAACACATATGTTTGCACGAAGGTATGCCCTATATTTGATTTTCAATACATGTCTCGTATAAATGAATTCGAAGTTATTCGCTAGCATAACACTGCTGCGTGTGAACGATTGACGCAGTTGTTCTTTGTTGAGCGATATTTAGCGATGATCGGACTGCACAAACGTATTGATTTCTTGCTGGCTCGCGGCCGAAGCTTAACCAGACTGTGTTTGCACGAAGATATGCCCTAAATTTGATTTTTTAATACACGTCTCGTATAAATGAATGAGACGTTCTCCGCTAGCATAACACCGCTACGTGTGAACGATTGACACACTTATTCTTTGTTGAGCGATATTTAGCAATGATCGGACTGCACAAACGTATTGATTTCTTGCTGGCTCGCGGCCGAAGCTTAACCAGACTGTGTTTGCACGAAGATTTGCCCTAAATTTGATTTTTAATACACGTCTCGTATAAATGAATGAGACGTTCTCCGCTAGCATAACATTGCTACGTGTGAATGATTGAATGAAATCAGAAGCATGTCGTCTCTCTCAGTTAAGAATGTATTGTATTTAGAATCTATAATATATCGTTGATTTGAATGAAATCAGAAGCATGGAGTCTGTCTCAGTTCAGAATGTATTGTATTGTATTTGCCATTTTTACCGTTTGTCTTACGTCAGCGCACGTGGCGTGACGTCACTTCAGGAGGCGTGGTTAAGTGCCCTGTACGGAGGGGTCAATTCCCGGCCTACGCTAGCGTTAAACTCTTTTTGTGTACCGAGGCTTATAACCAGCTAACGCTAGCGCCGCATCACCGCATAAAGCGTGTGAAAGCAGTCGCAGCTTGTAGACCGGAAATTACAGTACTTCCTTCAAGCTTTTTATTTGTCACTCCCAGTTGAAATTTACTTTAAAAGTGAAGGACAAAGCAAAAGAGGACTAAACATCTATATTTAAACACAAATCTGCTCAACCAAACCATATAATTTCATCTAATGAAAGTCCATTATTAGCCGAATGCTAGCATATAATGCGAAACACCGTGGCTGGGCTCGCAGAGTCAGCATAGATGTTGCGGTAACTATAAAGCTTTAAACAGCGCCTATTCACCAACTTCATGTATTTCATTCCCGTCGTAGGCAATCGTCAGTCGCCCCAAGAGGCTCAAGTTGTGCAAATTAACGGTCGCCTGGAGTCTTCCTTAAATTTTAATTTGGATATTTTTCCAATAAATATGATGTTGGCTGTCAAGCCACGTTTCCTAATTATTTTTAGAATTCAAACAACTTTTTCCTTTATGTGCTTCTGGCTCATCTATCAGATAGGATAGGAAAGGAAAGTTAAGCAAAAGCCACAATCCCCCCCCAAGAGGCCCCCCTCTCCGCTTTCTGGGAAGATAAATACTGAAGATAAGTTGGGAACCTTCTGTGCCTGTTTATCTTGCCGCAATTCCATTCCATCTTTTCTAGTAAACCTCAGCGCTGCCCGGTATGTTGGAGCACAATGTGGTACTACGGCGAAGTCACGCAACTCTAAATTTGGACTTCCCAGTATGGGTTAAAACCCGTAAATAAACGTTCCTTCAGAATCTGTGCCGTAGCGAAGATTAGCTAACCCTCATTAGTTGAGGAGTACAGCTAATGTTTAGTCTGCTGTAATTTATATCCATGTATAAATTCATATGTCAAAGCAGCTTCCTCCTGTCACGTGGGGCCGTTGTGTCTGGCGACATCTGGTGGCTGGCTCCCTTGTTGCAACACCTCAAAATATAAAATGATCAACTTTGCTTTTGCAACACATTGAAAAGTGTGTGTTCTTTGCGCGGTTAAGTTGATGAGATGTCTACAGCGATATGTAAATTGCGGCTTCGAGTGGCTTTGCTTGATATTAATAGAAACTTAGCGTCTTATTCACTGCTGTTTATTTTTTATTTCTATGCTGCAAATTTCATTTAGAAAACTTTAAATACACGAAGAGGCACCCAAATGCTCATAATTATGGCCGAACTTCCAAAGGCCTAATTCTGATTCTTTAATCTTACGTAAGTAAGATTAAAAACTGGACCATCACCAAGGGAGTATGAGGATTTATTTGTGGAGGGACCCATCTGGTGATTGAGGCCTTTTATCTAACCATTATCTGCTGCTGTTTTTTTTCAGGCTTGTCAATTTATTGTCCCCGTTTGGCTGTTTTTAGTGGGTCCCTCTGTGCCACCGGCGGTGTCGTACACACGGCGCGGCCAGGCCCTGAGCGTGGAGAGCGACCACCGAGAGGAGTGGGACGGAGCCCGCCGACTGGAGCTCAACACTTCCAAGGGAGATGTTCCCGCCTCACCACTGGGCGTGCAGGAGAGGAAGAAAACCACAAGTGGTGTCGGGGTGAGGACCCTTAAGTGCATTTGAAATGAGGAGTGGGCAATTGATTTCCTGAAGGGGCCATGTGAGCAACCGGAAGTGTTGTTGAAGGCATCACCGTGATAACTTCATTTGTGTTCGATATAAATTTACCGTAATTCCCCGGCCTACAGTAAAGGAAATACCATTTGGTACATACATATAAGCCGCAACTGTGTAAAAGCCACAAGTGCCCACATTGAAACACGAGATATTTACAAAGAAAGACTGTACACAGAAAGAGTTTAATGCTTGCGCCATGCTAATGCTAACGCTAGCGCTAACAGGGCCAGTTAAAAAAAAACTTACCGGTAAATATCACTGAGACACACCAGTAACACAGCTGCAACATGTTAGCACAGCGCTAACAGGGCCGGTAAAAGTCACTTCCTCGGCACATATACCTTTTCCGCTCGAGTGCCCCCTTCCGTTAGAAAGAATGCACAAATGACCTGTATCACCGCATAAACCGCAGGGTTGAAAGCGTGTGGAAAAAAGTCGCGGTTTGTTGGTCAGAAATTACGGTAATGACTTCAATAACTTCAACAGTATCGGCCATGTTTTAAGTAACCGCTGACATTTCTCAACTGTTCTACAAAAGTTAAATACTGACGCAAAATCACAAAGATCACAAGACACAAAAGTGTGTTTTCGCCATCGCTTATCATGTCAGCATCTATAAAACTGTATCAAACACAAAATACATTCACATGTATTGAAGTATTGGCTGGTTGAAAACTGGGGGTGAATCTCTTACAATCTTTTATACTTAATACTCATTTGTTTGACTTTTTAATCTTTTACATATCCCAATTTGTTTATATTGACTGAACTCAGAAATTTCGTGCAAAAGGTTTGACGCTAAAACGGTTTGCTATTGCCTATAGATGCCAGAAGATGGCACCAAAGCACTTTATATATATATATATATATATATATATATATATATATATATATATATATATATATATATATATATATATATATAAATAAAAAGATGAGATTTCAACATACAGTAGTTCCTTGCCACCAGGATGCCACCACTGCGGTATTTTTCAATCGGCTTGTTATCACGGAATCCAGTATTGAGGATTAGGAACTCACAAATAGGTCGGGAAACATCGAGGTGATTGTTTGCCTCTCAATGCATAGTTTACGCGTCGCTTTGCGTGTTTATCGCCACAGACCAACGGATCCATGACCCGCAGGAACACGTACGTGTGCGAGCGAACTTCCACCGAGCGCTATTCGGCCATTCCTAACGGCAAAGACAGCAGGTGACCGCACTCGCGTTTCGCACGCCGTGCAAACGGAGCTCTGGCGCGCTGTCATTTTGAAACCGTGTCTTCTGTCGTGCCAGTTTAACCGAGGTGTCGGGCAGCACCCCGTCGACAGCAGCGACCTCCACGCGGCCTCGTCACATCAAGTCCATGTCATCTTCGGGACATCCTTCAAAGAGCACACTGCCCCCCATCGATGACAACACCGAGCTGAAATCCAGGTGGGTGCATACTTTATACCCAAAAAGCTCACGTTTATTCATACTGTGTAAATTTGGGAGAAATTGCAGTTTTCTCTATGTATAAAAACACACGATAAGTAAAATATAGCAGAATTGAATACATCCGTCCATCCATTTTCTTTGCCGCTTATCCTCACGAGTGTCGCGGGGGATGCTGGAATCTATCCCAGCTATCATCGAGCAGGAGGTGGGTACACCTTGAACTGGTTGCCAGCAAATCACAGGGCATATCGAGACAAACAGGCGCACTCACAATCACACCTAGGGGCAATTTAGAGTGTCCAATTAATGTTGCATGTTTTTGGGATGTGGGAGGAAACCGGAGTGCCCACCCGAAGAAAACCCACGCAGGGATGGGAAGAACATGCAAACTCCACACAGGCTGGTCCGGGATTGAACCCGGGACCTCAGAACTGTGAGGCCAATGGTTTACCAGCTGACTGTGACTGTGCCGCCCAATTAAATATAGAATTTTTCAGTTTTTGCATCATGATAATTCAATGGGCATTTCTCAGGTGGGCGTATAATACACATATATCCATTTTCGGAGCTGGTTATCCCCAATAGGATTGCAGGTGTACTGGTGCCTACCTCAGCTGAGCGCGATGTATCCTCGACTGGTTGCCGCCCGTTTGGTTGAATGGACAAAACATGGTCTTGATGCAACGTCACGGTGGATCAGCTGATAAAGTATTGGCTTCACAGTTCTAAGGTCCGACGTTCAATCCCAGACCCGCCTGTGTGGAGTTTCATGTTCTCCCTCGTGCCTGCGTGGGTTTTCTCCAGGCACTCCGGTTTCCTCCCACATCCCATAAACATGCAACATTAATTGGAGACAAAAAAATTGCCCCTAGGTGTGATTGTGAGTGTGGTTGTTTGTCTCCATGTGCTCTGCGATTGGCTGGCAACCAGTTCAGCGTATCCCCTGCCTCCTTCCCGTTGACAGCTGGGATAGGCTCCAGCACTCCCCGTGACCCTTGTGAGGATAAGTGGCTATGAAAATGGATGGATGTTCTTGATACCATCTTCTGGCATGCTATGACATTTTAGGGATAGATTCAGTGGACGTGTCGCTCACTGGCAAAAAGTGCTTTCGTTAGCAACGCGGTCCGGGCAACATAGAGCAAAGACGAGCTAGACACGCTGTTTATGTTTTAGTAAGAGCTAATACTTCAACAAATATATAAACACCTCTAAGTCAAGGTAGCACTGTTGTCATGTTCCCTTTTTCCATCCCCAGCTCCTCTCCAAGGGGTCCTTCCACCTCTCCCTCCGCACACAGTATTAGCACCCCCGAGAAGAACCGCTTCCCGCGGGGGACTACCAGCCGGAGCACCTTCCATGGCGCCCAGCTGCGAGACCGCCGCAGCGCCACCTACAACGGGCCGCCGGCCTCGCCCACGCTGTCCCATGACACGGGCGCCCTGGCGCAGCAGCGACGGGGCACCTCCACCGGCATCATCAGCAAGATCACCTCCAAGTTTGTCCGCAGGTCAGTGTGGTGGATTGACATCTATAATTTAATCCAGCATCGTTATGACCAGAATTGATCAGACAGATCTTGTTTCGGCTCTTCAGAGGACCTTTTAAAAAAATACCAGCTCATTTCTCCCTCATGACCACAAATGTCACTTTCCAAAAAACCGCTAATAGAACCAAGCCCTGCCTTGTTTAGCAAAAAACAAATAATTGACGCCCCCTCCTTCATTTTTAGTTACTTATTCGTTACAGTTGTGTATATTTAACCCAAAATAGATATCAAACTGTGATCCCAAACACTTTATTATTTCAATCTACTTTTACAACATTCCCTTTCCAAATATTTTGAAGAGGTGCATGTGTAGCAGAACAAAAACATACAGATGCAGTGAAGACTCTACGCAACTACCCAGGCTAAACTTAGTTCCTCTCTGACATACGACGACTTTAGATTCTCGGCTGAGCTGGGTGACTTGCGACATGCCTTGCTGGCAATTAACCCTTTCCTATTAGCCAGGGCTCTGGGGACATCTTGTGGCAGCTAATAGCATTACAGAAAACACCCAAAAACTGAAATCTTCAACAAATAGCTGAGGGTAAATTCACTGTAGTCCAAATTGAAACCTTGATATAAAGGATTAGATGAACCTCAGTTTTCAGGTGCCCCAGTTGTCGCCGGTGTGAAAACGATCTGTACCAAATTCTTTTCCTGCAATCCATGTTTCTATGCCCATGCACAACTTAGTTGAATCTTTTCTTGTGAACGTGTAGTCATGTCGCATTGCTTCATGGACGTATCGTCCATTTCCGTCTGTTTGGTCCTGTCAGTGTTTTCCTATATTTCATTTAACCTTATATTTTATCAGGCGGATTTAAATACAGTCAGACATTGTTGTCTTATGGGGTGCAGCAATTCTTTTGCAACACTGATTATTTACTTACTGAAGTACACAATTTATTTTATATATTTGGTCAACTTTTTTTTTATTTTGAGACGCTGACAAGAGATTATAACATGGTCAAAGGGACCTTGACTTTTCTTGGCTTAAATGTGAACTTAACATTCAAATAATGCTAAAACTGATGGGTTTTTTTTCAGTCATTTATATTAATTTCACATTGTTTATGGTATGTTAAGATTCAGGCAATCTCCTTTTTTTTGGCTGTATGGAACGGATTAATTGGATTTCCTTTATTTGTAATGGAAGTGTTGCTTTGGTTTTTGCTTTATTTGGTTTTAGTCAGACCTTTTGGAATAGATTAATCACCAAAAAACAAGATTCCTTTGTAGTTTGTTAAAACAAGGTAAGTGAGCTAAAAAATGACCTTGTTAGTGGTTTTCAGCAGTATTATTTTTGGTTGTTGTTATGTTATTTAATTTTTGGGGGCCATTCCCATTTTAGACACAAAACTCAAATTTAACCTGTATTCATTCAACGCATCCTAAATGGATTGGAAATTCTGAATGGCACAAAATGTGCGTAGTATCTTAATTTGCTTAAACTCGTTAGCATCGGGCCAAAACCGCCATGTCCAAATTTGGTCAATTTTATACTTCTTTTTTTCCCTAAAATAATACTATTGGTCAATCCTCACGTGTGTATGTTATTATTTATATATATATATATATATATATATATTTTTTTTTTTTTTTTTTTCACAGATTATTGACCAATATAAAGTTTTGAAAATGTCTTAAGTTAATGGCTCAACAAACGTGCAGTTTTTGGGAATTTCCTGAAAAGTTAATGGTGCTTGCCCGACACCAGTAAATGTAAGAAGAGACTAAAGGGCGCCGTAAAATTGCGTCATTCAGACAAAATAAATAACGCCGTACTTCACCCCTCACCCTGCTCTCTTTCTTTTCTTTTCTTTTCTTTTCTTTTCTTCCCCTCCCCCTTCGCATAGAGCTCTATCTTTCAGGTCCACTCGGAGGTAGGAGAACACTTTGTGCCCCTCTTGCCCAAACGGCAACAAATAAACCAAGAGTGTGAATAACTCCTTCTGCCACTGTGCCACCTCCTTTGCCTACTGACACCTACCAAACCGTTGTGATGCCGTTTACGTTTCCCACCCCCACCCCGTTCCTCGTGTCCACTTGCCTTGAGAAGCAACTTCACACCTCACCGACTTCATCGTAACATGCTTCTCGTGCTGTTGCCTCTCCTCCTTACCCCCCCCACCCACCTCCACCCTTCCCTTCGTCATGATGCCGGGAGAAATGAACCAAGGCCCGACGGAGTCTTTTAAAGTGACGTGTTTGACCAACGCGGAAGAGTCAGTAGAGCTGTTAGCTACATCGTGTGCTCACACAGGAGTGCGGGTTCTTTTCCTGGCATGACGCCTGAAGCCCCTCGCTGTGTCACACAGATGCTGTCGCTGCTGCTGGTGTTTCCACGGAGTCGGCGCGAGTAACAATGTCTTCTTCTTCCTGGTTTGATTTCAGGGTGCCCAGCGAGGGAGAGGCCAGCGCCAGGACAGAAACGCCCAGGTGAGGTCTTCCATTCAAATCGAGCTCCGTCGTCGTCATCTCCTCCGTCTTTACGTCCAGAATCAGAATCGGCTTTGATGGCCGAGTGTGTAAAAACACACAAGGGATTTTTCTCCGGCAGTCGGTGCTTCCCTGGTACGACATTCACAACAAAGAACAAGGAATAACATCGCAACAAGAGACATATTAAAGGAAAATTACAGTGGTTTGGAGTAACAAGTATCCAATAGGTCATGTAATGTGTACTCTATCTTGATGATGTGATGTTAAATCCTCTCTCATTTAACCCATTCATGGGCAGAGTGGCAGTTTTTTTGCCTTATTTAGATAAACGTCTCCTAACAGGCTAAAATCAATGAAATAACACATCTTTTTTGTTTATGGTTGCGTTATATGATAACTTTACTCATTTATAATCTCGTCCCAAAAATGGGACATTGCCCGCGAGAGGGTACTTTGGTTTTTCTTAGATACCAAATGATGGTTTCAGGTTAAAATGCCTAAATATTTTGATACACTGAAGGATATAATGCGTGAAAATCATGATGTCCCAAAAACGGGACGCTGCCCACGGATGGGTTACTAGTGTTTTGAGAAGATTTTTAATCGACAATTACGAATTTTCAGGTGCGCCGCCGTTTTCGCCAGTCACACGACCTACGTGCGCGGATGTGACGTGTTACGTGCAGTTCCAAATCCTCGATTATATGGTGGGACACCATTATACTTCCATACAGATTTGAACCGGTGGGTGTAAATAATGTTTAATAATCGGAGGGTTCTTCGTGCGGAATGACGAGGAGCCGTGAGGTGAGCTCGTCGGACTGTGCGTCATTCCGCCCAAATGTTTGGAAGTATTCCTCCGTCTTCCCTTCATCAGATGAAGATAAATTTGAGAAATCAGCGCTGTGTATAAATGGTCTCCCATATAATCGAGCATTTGGTGCGGCACGTAACACGTCACATCCGCGCACGTAAGTCATGTGACTCGCAAAAATGGCGGCGCACCTGAAAATTCGTAATTGTCGATTAAAAAATCTTCTCAAAACACAATTAAATGAGGGAGGATTTAACATCACATTATCAAGATAGAGTACATATTACATGACCTATTGGATACATTGTTACTCCAAACTACCGGAATTTTCCTTTTAAAGAGTTTTCGCATCATGCAACAAATTCTTTCTTCTGGTGTGCCCGCCTTGGCCACCAGGAGGCAGTACACAATGCCAACATGTAGACTCAAACTGAGAAACCTAAAATAAAAGAAAAATAGTGGTAAATTGCCTACTCTACATATTCTAAGTGACTTAGTAAGATTCTCTAATATTAGTCATTTTTCATAGAGGATAAATATACATTGAGTATTGTTTTATTAGCTGTCGAAATGTGTTGCTCCACAGTTTGTGCTCAAGTATCCGTTGTTACCGTTGTTAGCATGTCATCGGTACTTGTCAAATATAAACGTGGGAGGAAGTAAATACTTGGATTCCAATTGATTCCTGTGGAGCTCGTGCATGTGACGTCGGCCATTTTCACGGCGCCGTATTGCTGGATTTCGGCGATTAAACGTGATTGATGGCGCTTGTGTAGCGATCGCTTTATTTCAGGTAGGAATTAATCTTCTCAATCTCAAATTACCAAGAAATATTTATAATGCCAAATTGGCTCATTTCAGTTCCAAAAAAAAAACTGTCGCAGAGGTGTACGGGGGTTAAGTGTAAGTGGAAATGTACGTTCCATGGAGATGACTCTGTCCTCTTTTTTTATTGTTTTTTTTTTTTCAATCGTAGTTTATGAATGAGAGTTTGTGTAAAACCAGGGGTCAGTTATTTAAATATTGGCATTTGTATTGAATACTACTAGCTGAAAAGATCGATTGGTTCCGGCAAAGGTTAACGTATCGCCGATCACACTTTCGCGTTCACGAGCCGTCAAAACCGTCACTATGCGGGATTTATTCCTGATGAGAACAGATGCAGCAACCAAGTATTCGTATGCGTCCAGACTTTTATACGCTTTCAAACTTTTCGGGGTAAATCTCGACGACTGACTCACCAGATCCGTGTGTGGATCCAGTTTTTCAAGACGAGCGGAAGCCAATTAACAGTCCAATTTCTTATTGGCTTCGGCATTAAATATGGGTCACCTATGCCGAGTTTTTCAAATTTTTCCACGCAACGGCATTTATTTTCAACTTCTAAATGTCTGAATGTATCGGGCAAGACTGGGTGTCGTTCTACAAGACATATTTCCATGTCATCGCCAGCCCACTTAGCATTGAGCAATGCTTAGTTTGACCGGCAATATGGCGAGGTAAACCAAAGTCACGTAATTTTACGACGTAGGCGCACGAGCTCTATAATCGTCCGTGGCAGTGAATCGAATAATATGATGTACAATGTTTAGAATTTTTGTCTAACCTCCACACTCCCGCCGCACGGTTACAGGAGCGCGTCGGGCGACTCCAAGGAGGACGGCGGGCGGGACTCCAAGCCCCGCTCGCTGCGCTTCACGTGGAGCATGAAGACCACCTCGTCCATGGAGCCCTCCGAGATGATGCGGGAGATCCGTAAGGTCCTGGACGCCAACAGCTGCGACTACGAGCAGCGCGAGCGCTTCCTGCTCTTCTGCGTGCACGGCGACGCGCGCCAGGACAACTTGGTCCAGTGGGAGATGGAGGTGTGCAAGCTGCCTCGGCTCTCCCTCAACGGCGTGCGCTTCAAGAGGATATCGGGCACCTCCATCGCCTTTAAGAACATCGCCTGCAAAATCGCCAACGAGCTCAAACTGTGATGCAAAACAAGTAAAAGAACAGCAGCAGCAGAAGCAGCAAGAAAAACCGCGGGCTCATCTCAACACTGGATTCATGCACTGTACGTCCCCGCTGCGCATTATCAGGGTGGCCTCGGCTGGTAGCGTGCAATACTGGCCACGAATGTACTGCACAGAGGAAATCGCTCCGTTCGACCCTCTGTGACGGATCACGGCGACATCCTTTTCCATTTGTTCGAAACTGTCCGTCCAGGCCTGCGTGTGTCTCACTCTCTCTTTCAAAAGACACGTAACATGCAGTACGCAGCTGAACACCCTGCAATAATTATGTTTGAGTTTGTTTTCTAAATGACTACTACCCAATCTTGACGCCGAATAACTAAAACTCGCCGCTTTCTCCCCCCCGCCCCACCTGTGTTCCATGCATATGTAGAGCAGGCTGGAGATCATACTAAAAAAAAAAACTATGTAAAAAGAATTGTACTGTATGCATAACATCTGCAGGTACTGTATATTGTTTTTTTTTTTTTTTTTTTTTTAGCTGTGTACAGATTTTCTTTCACAGGATTTTTTTTTGTTCCTAATATACTGTAAGTGATGTCTCTTAGAGGATTATTATCCTTTTTTTTTTGGTATGTGATTTATTTTTTTTTTTTAAAGAAGCCACCCTTTGAGAATAGTGTTTTTTTTTCCCCCATTTTATTTAAAGAGCACTAAATTATCTTGCGGAATATGAAAGGGAGAAAATCCCTTGGCCTTTCTGTTCTATTTTGTTTGCCTGTGGAAGACTTTAAAACAAAAAAAAATGACAAAATGAAAACACTAAGTTGCACCACGTAGTAGTAAAACTGAAAAATGTGTTCACTTTATTTTTTTTCTGAGCAGTAGGGTGTGAAGTCGGGGGTGGGTGGGGCCTGGGGCCCTGCTGCACTTTGCACAAGTTTTCTCAGTATGACAGTTTGCACCCTGTTGTTTCTTCCCTTCCTCCAATAAGATTTGCTCATCCTCAGTTCCACTCAAAGCGGGATTTGAACCTGTTCGCCGACAAGCATGAGAAGTCAAAGCAAAAAGAAGAAAACATTCGTCTGGGCAACTTCGTTTGGTCCTGCATCTCCACCAGTGTGATACTCGTGTATCTCCTTTTTGTTGTTTTTTTCTTCTTTTTTTTTTGTTCATCCAGCAAATTTTATTGTATTTATTCCATTACGTTGTAATGTGCTGCTTTGTAGAAATGAGGTGTGCACTTTGTTGGAGAAAATAAAAAGGATTTTATTTGTTTGTACTCCCATTTCACTTGATTACTTACGAACCAATAATTCGAAGTGCTGAATTATTTTTTATGTAGTCTTGTGCCTCAACTCTATTAGAAGCGCTAACCTACATCTCTACAATGTATATTTAATATTTCTTCTGTGAATTTCTTTCCCTCAACAGGCTTCTTCAATTTATGTTTATATTGCTTTGAGTTGGCCTGCCGGGGCCTTCAGAATTATTCGTGCCATTAGCAATGGGAATGTTTACTGAACAATCAAGATTTCACATTTTTATGAATCTCATTGATCGTTTCTGTAATTGCAACGTGCTACTGATGACAATAAGAGCCGCACCGAAGGGTCAAAAGCCAAATGCAATATTTTTTTTAAAACACTGGACTCATTATAGTTTATGAAACCCACAATAAAATACAAAAAAAAAAACCACTGAAATTGGAGCTGCAAGAACACCTGCTTAACTGGTTTTGAACGCGTAGAGCCTGTTGACTAAAAAACCCAAGCAAAAAAAAAAAAAATCAACATCCAAACTCCCCCCAAAAAAAAATCGGAGTTTTAATGTGGAGTTTTTGGAGAAGTACCGGGACTGACCTGTAGATGGCAAGACAGTGCCACGCGGCATCTACACTTCTGAAACTACAGGAGAAGAAGATGGAGGCAGAAGCCAGCGAGGCTAACGGTTAGTGTAGCCTTTAACTCCGTTAGCAATTTTTGTTGTTTTTGTCCATTGTCATTTGTTTTGCCGAAAATGACGACCTGGAGGACACGTTAGCTTAAAAAAAAAAAAAAAAAAAAAACGAAAAACGCCGTGGGTACCCAAAATGCACAACGGACGACCAGAACAACAAGCAGCACTGCGCATGTGTAATTCAATCGGCTATATAGGTACGTCATTGAGGGGCAATTAGCAACAGGAATTTTTGTTGTTGCCTTGTCATTCGTAGGGTAGCTAATACGATAATATTCAACGCTTCAAACAGTTTCATCAATATCATTTTTATATATTTGTTCATATTGTCATTGTATCTTCACTGCATTTTACTGCAGTTTACCTGGCTATAAAAATCAAAATTCTCTACGGGTTTTCTTTTAATTATTGAAATAGGTATTTCAGCATGATTGCAAATAGTAATCAAGGCAATACATAATCATTGTACAAATTTCCATGTTTCTTGTTAACATCACGCCAAGCCACTTATCCTAGCAAGGGTTGCGTGAGTGCCGTAGCCTATGCCGGCTAACATCGGGCGAAAGGCAAGACTACGCCGTGAAATGGTCGCCAGTCAGTTGCGGGACACATATGGACACCATCAGCGAACAGGAGTGGGTTGTTTTCACTGACGTCACATTTTCCAGGCTCCTTGTAACACTGAGTTTGGATAGTACTTTCATTATTAAAATTGTGATAAACCGTCGAAGCTAAAGGCAGAACTCCCGCGTATTTTAAAGAGTTCAACATATGGCAAAGTGTATTTCATTTCATTTTTATTAAAGCGTCAAGGCAACGAAGCTTGGCACTATGGACGTAACGGATGAAGTCTGACCTTCAGAAAGAAGGCAGATGATGTTATCGGTAAGATTTCCATTTATCTTAATAACGTGGGCTTTTGTGGCACACAAGGAGGCAAAAAGTGGTGAGCTTGCAAGAACTTTATTCAGAAGATACTCAGGAGATCCCGATTGCGGCCTCAACAGCCGTAGAGAATGTTGATCCTCTTGATGTCCCAGGCGGACATGCCGCGCCTCTGGCCGATCTGGATTCCGGCGTCGGGGATGGGAGTGATGGTGTCCCTCCCGTTGACGCTGAAGGCCGTTCTTCCGTAGTGCATGACGGAGGTGTAGTCGTACGGTGTGTTCAGGTTGTCGGTGTCCTGCTTGTGGAAGTTGTGGGCCATCGCCGGCTCGACGTTCCCCCAGTTGATGCGCACGAAGCCGTCGCGGTCGCTCCTGGTCTGCTCGTGGTAGAAGCCCAGAGCGTGGAGGAGCTCGTGCTGGATGATGCCGTGGTAGAGGCACCCGCGGCGTTTGATGGACACCACCTGCCTGCCCCGCTGCCGTCCCAGAGCCGAGAAGCAGCCCTCTCTGTTCTCCACGCTGATGTAGTCGAACTCGTTGCCGCGGGGCACGAAGCGGACGCAGGTGCTGCCGTGGAAGGATCTCATGGCCCTCTCGATCATCCACTTCTCCTGTTCCGAGAACTCCCTGCTCACCACGTAAGGGACTCGCACGTAGCCGTCGGCGCCTCTCCTCCACAGGCAGCTCTTCTGCCAGCACTTCAGGGCGTTCCTGGTTCTGGGAACCAGCATGTCTCCTTCCAGGAGCAACTCCTTGCTGCCATTGTTGACGGTGAGGATGATGGTGGAGATGTCGACCACGTCTTCCCCGTCTTCCCCGTCTTGCTCTTGGAATTCTTCGTCCTGGTAAGCATGAGCGAGACCGAGCAGCAGGAGTATCAGCGGGCCGGAAAAGCGACTCATCTTGGGAGTTTCCGCTCTCTGATGAAGATTGATGTCTTGTTCGGGTCACTGTGGCCTTTTTATACTCTGCTCTTCAGGTGTGGTTACAAGAGGATTATGGGTTGGGGTCCACGGTTTTAGCTCTCTGTAAACCTCTCAAGGGTGGACTCCACTGACAATCCGTCTGGCTCACAATGGTTGGTTATTCTTGTCAAAAAAGGTAAACATGATTTACTGGGTTTGACAAGTTTTGTAGCGCACTCAATCAAGAATTATGTATCCAAGGAGGTCCTCGGATTACGACGGCGCTTTATTCTGGAGCCGTGACCCGAATTTGTACATTTGTCAGAAGTCGCCTCAGTCTGTCATAATTATGGTAAATATTTGCATAAAAGCCACATGTTGTCATGCCGACGTGCAAACTAATCTAAGACGCGGTGTTTGTTACCTGAGATTTATGTCGGTGCCGTGTCTCACTATTTTTATTGTATTTTATGAACATTTTGAAATGTCATTGCCAGAAGGTTATTATTGTAACAATACATTTTTTTGTGGTCTGCCGTACTGTGAAGCGATAATCTATGATCCTGTAAACTGTTTCAACGCTCGTAGCTAAACGATTTATTCAGAAAATAGAAGCAGCGCAATGCTCAAATCAGTAAGATTTATAATTTAGCGACTGATTTAAGTCAATTAGCACGCAAACATTTACAGTATACTCATGTTCAAATGTTTGGTATTGCACTTATGGATTTACACAAATAACAATAGATTTGACAAACAAACTAAAATGAAATGTCATTTTGGTTCTTTTCAAATATATATTTTTGGAAATATCGGTTCTTTTTTTTTTAATTTTACAACCGCTCCACACCTCTTTCCGGTACATTTATTCGCAAATGTCACTCCTTTCCGCTATTTTATGAACTGTATGTCATACAGCGCCTGCGTGGGTTTTCTCTGGGCACTCCAGTTTCCTCCCACATCCCAAAAAAAAAATGCGACATTAATTGGACCCTCTAAATTGGCCTAAGGTGTGATTGTGAGTGCGGCTGTTTGTCTCCATGTGCCCTGCGATTGGCTGGCGACCGGTTCAGGGTGTACCCCGCCACCTCTTGCCCGCTGACAGCTGGGATAGGCTCCAGCACTCCCCATGACCCTCGTGAGGATAAGCAGCAAAGAAAATGGATGGATGGGGTCTCTTTCTACTTTGACTTGACTACTTTTTTCAGACTAGACCTTTCTGTCATGGGGGTGGCCTGGCCACGGCCGTGGGCGGCGCTTCCTGTGAGGGGCGTGGCCAGGCCGCCGCTCTGGACGGTGCCACCTCTGACACCTGTCATAGTTGTGTTGCATTCGGCACTCTTAAGTGATGAATGTGTCACCGGCATTTGCCAGTTCGTTGCACAGGCTTCATCGCATCCTGGGTTACTCCGCTACTGTACGTAAGTTGCATGTTAAGTTTAGCCTGTGCCACCATAGTCAAGTCACGTTTTTGTTCATGTTTCCAAGTTTTACCTCGTAGCCATCGGACCTCATTTCATGTTTTTGGACCTTGCCTCTAGCCTAGCGTTTTTGTGCCTCTGCCTTCTTGGACTGCTTAAACAGTGTATAACCTTTAGTTGGGGATAAAACCACTCTGTACATTATGCCTTTGCCTGGGAGTCCTGCATTTGGGTCTGTCCCCGTGCCGCTCGCTCAAAGCTAAAATCTCATCTGGTTTCATGGCTTTTTCTTCTATTTGCACAAACTCAGTCATTGCGTCTTAAAATAAGACAATTTCCTTTATTTTTAATTACTTTTTTATTTATTATTTAGTTGTATCTTGTACTTTCAATTCGGGTTGTATTTTTTTTATTTATTTTGATGTTTTTGGATGCAGCGCAGGATGTTTGTGCGCACTTTAGAGGGAACATTGATACGTCTATGTCTTTCCGCTTCTGAGCTGTTGGCGTTGTGATTCAGAGGTTGGACCCAAGTCTTTTAGTTTTTGTCAGTTCAAATTACGGTATTATAACTACGCTCCCCATACACTTCTCATTGTTTTATAATTTAATATTTCATTATCGTATGGATCATTTCAGCATTTTGGAGGTTGCCTGGATGTGATGATCTAATTCTTTTTCAAAATGTCATTTTTTCCCCCATACAAAGACTCAAAGAGTGGTGAGATTTCAAGGACTTTATTCAGAAGATAGTCAAGAGATCCCGATTGCGGCCTCAACAGCCGTAGAGCATGTTGATCCTCCTGATGTCCCAGGCGGACATGCCGCGCCTCTGGCCGATCTGGATTCCGGCGTCGGGGATGGGAGTGATGGTGTCCCTCCCGTTGACGCTGAAGGCCGTTCTTCCGTAGTGCATGACGGAGGTGTAGTCGTACGGTGTGTTCAGGTTGTCGGTGTCGTGCTTGTGGAAGTTGTGGGCCATCGCCGGCTCGACGTTCCCCCAGTTGATGCGCACGAAGCCGTCGCGGTCGCTCCTGGTCTGCTCGTGGTAGAAGCCCAGAGCGTGGAGGAGCTCGTGCTGGATGATGCCGTGGTAGAGGCACCCGCGGCGTTTGATGGACACCACCTGCCTGCCCCGCTGCCGTCCCAGAGCCGAGAAGCAGCCCTCTCTGTTCTCCACGCTGATGTAGTCGAACTCGTTGCCGCGGGGCACGAAGCGGACGCAGGTGCTGCCGTGGAAGGATCTCATGGCCCTCTCGATCATCCGCTTCTCCTGTTCCGAGAACTCCCTGCTCACCACGTAAGGGACTCGCACGTAGCCGTCGGCGCCTCTCCTCCACAGGCAGCTCTTCTGCCAGCACTTCAGGGCGTTCCTGGTTCTGGGAACCAGCATGTCTCCTTCCAGGAGGAACTCCATGCTGCCATTGTTGACGGTGAGGATGATGGTGGAGATGTCGACCACGTCTTCCCCGTCTTGCTCTTGGAATTCTTCGTCCTGGTAAGCATGAGCGAGACCGAGCAGCAGGAGTATCAGCGGGCCGGAAAAGCGACTCATCTTGGGAGTTTCCGCTCTCTGAAGATTGATGTCTTGTTCGGGTCACTGTGGCCTTTTTATATTCTGCTCTACAAGTGTGGCTACAGGAGGATTATGGGTTGGGGCCCCACGGTTTTAGGCCTACGCAAACGTGTCGAGGGTGGACTCCACTGACAGTGCTTCGTTTTTCTTGTCAAATAGGTAAACACGATTTACTGGGTTGGGCATGTTTATATACAAGATACATCTGCCCAACTATATTTTTGGATAGTCAACACTACTGTCAGAAGGATTGAGATTACAATATTGATAATCTGACACCGGCCTTCGTGGAACTGCAACCGATACGCAGAGTAAACAAATTATTTGCGGTGTGTACAGTGTCTACCGTAGTATATGCAAATGCATATTTCCTATCCTACATTGACAAATGGGGGTGTATTTTTGTCATACTCAAGTATCGGCCCAGAATTCTTATTGACAAATACCAATAAAAGCCGCGGCTCACGCTGCAAGCTAACAGTGGACGTGACTGTGACTGAAGCTTTTATTGAAATAGCACAATGTTAGCCAGCGATGATGTCATCGTAACCATGACACTGTCAGAGCTGATGCTACAATTCATAAATCCGTTGCAACTACATCAAGAAACTAATCAGTTTAGTGAAGAAAAGAATGGGGGGGGGTGAATGATTGTTAGTTACAATGCAGTTTGTACACATGACAGACAGAAGCGAGTTAAATCTCAATTTTAGGTTGCGAAAATAGCATCGAGTCGATTAGTTCTGAAAAACGCCATTATCATCATCATCAATAGTTGAAAAATACAAACATTCATGTTTAAAATGTACAAGGAGAGAAAGGCGGGCCTCTTTAAATAATCTATCTGCTGTTCCCCCTTTTTGGGGGGAAAAAAAAAGCTTCATTTTTTTTTTTATTTCTTTTTTTTTTTACAAATTTGATTCTGGAAAAAAAAAATGTAAACATTTTTTGTTTTTGGCAGATTGGTTCAAAAGTTCCAAGCGAGCATGACTTTGTGCTGACAAATACGCGGGCGTACAAATGTAACGCATGTATGGCTGGCTGGCGGCGAGAAACGCGGTTTAATGCACATTCCGGATTGTTAAACAATCAAAATTTTTAATCGCCTCATTATATTTAAACATGCAATTTATGAACTAGTTTTGGAATCAGAAATCAAGGTAAATGGGTTTTTGGTCACACAAAAATGCTCGCAATATCTCAAAGTTGTCATTTTATGACATGGCAATTTGAAATTTTAACAAAAATCCTGAACGTTGACGGACATGATCTGCCTTTGCGGGCCACATAAAACCATACGGCGGGCCGCATCTGGCCCCCGGGCCTTGAGTTTGACACTTTTGCCCGAGGAAATGCCATTGGTGGTGGCTGTACGTATATTCCAGGTTTGCCAGATGGAGAAAAAAATAAGGTTGGAATAGCCCCCTAGTTAGCCAACTGACGTTTTGGGTTTCTGGTGAGCCATTACTGCCCCCATCTGGCTAGTAATGATTTTGACGTCTTTCGGAATTCAGCAAAGCCCACAAATTTAAATTTAGTTGCAATTGGACAAAATTTCGAAGATGAGATGCTTTTCGAACGACCCCTGACAATGGTCCAAAATCTACTCTTCATTAGCATGCCTACTAAATTTCATACTGAAAACACTTTTTCAGGAGTTTTTCGTTGTCCGTTTGTCCACAATAGGTACTTCAAAGTTTGGTAGTTCTGCGATGAAATATCTAGCACATTTTTTTTTTTTTTAAGGATTACTGAAAATGATTGAAATGACAACCACTAACCAAAATGGCTGACTTCCTGTGTCTTCTTGGGCAGTAGGGTGGGCAGACTTTTTGGTGGGTTTATTGAGGTTAGACCAAAACTGTCACTGACTTTGTCATCTATAAAGAGTTTTGTTTGATGCCGCGTCGTGAAACTTCACCTCCACACGTGATGGCACGTTAAATGTTTCCGGGTGGGTGCGGGGGGGTTCTGCATCAAAGCAATTGAATACCGCAAACCTGAACTGAAAACTCCATTTGGGGTCGGGCTGCTATTTTAACAAAACTAAATAATCCATCCAAACTTTTGGATATTGTGTAGTTGGGCAAAGATCATCGCAAGACTGCCCGGGATCGAGTAGCCACTTGTAAACGGACGGACTAGGAACCGAACCTGACTCATTAGGTTTTGTCCAAGGCATTTTCTCACAGCTTTGTACTGTACAAGATATTTGGTTGGGTTGTCTCTGAGGAGTACATCAAACCGTATCGCCGTTACTCCGAGGTCCGCAGCACGCTATCCATTTCGTCGTCAAGAGCACATCCGTGCCATTCGTCCGAGCAAGATAAGTCGGTTAATTAGCCATTTTTTTTTTCAATGTTCATGATAACTAGATCTGAATTACCTGTTGAAATGTAAATTACAGCCGGCGTTCCGTCTCCCTGCCGAGCAATTGACTTCACGTAAAATCGTAGCACATTCAAACAACGGGAGAAGGGAAAAAGGCAAAAAAATTATTTAGCGTGTTTTCGCAGTCACTGTGGTCAATGACATGAAAGCTTTTGTTTACTGGCGGCGCCGACGGAGCTTTTGCCACACGGACGCACGTGTGCCGTCACGGTGCTTAAACGGGGATGAGAATGACCAATTTGGAAAAACACTGAAAATGTCTGTCGATGGGGGGTGGGGGTTTTGAGTTTCCTCCTGGATATTTTTTGCTCCTATCGGAACACTTTGCCGGGAACGTCCACTTTTTGCATGTGTTCAGTTAGACATGTTGATTCCGCTTTCGGTCCTATCTGCACGGTAACACTTTTTTCAAGCCATGCCCGTCTGAAACAGTTTTTGATTCCAACGTCCTCGTCAATTGCCCTCGCTCGATCTTCATCCTTTTTTTCTAACACTCTCACCATCGTAAAACTTTGAACACACCGTCGCTCAGTTGGCGCTATCTAAGTCCCACGCGCCATTACATGGCTAACTAACAAGTTACACTGCGATTTCTGAGAACCGAGAACACATGCACACGGCAATGGTGAAACTCGATTAACCACTAACACGTTTGGATCGTTACACCGGATAACTCTGTTGTCCAATCGAGTAATCTGCCGCAAACAAGTTTTAATGTTTATGTCGCAAAATGCAAATATTTACACTACCGAGCAAGTTAGAACGGCATATGATAGTCGTGCTTGTGCTAGCACTAAGCTGAACTTGCAGCTCGGAGCCCACCACCGAGAGGCAGGCGCACGATACCCCACCCCGAAATTTTCTCAACGGATTTGCGCTTATCTCGAGAATGGTCATTTTGGTCTGGAAAAAGTCAGAAATCCGCTGATCGGTGGAAAATTCTCATCCCTGTTTAAATCTGGTTGGAATCGGACAAATCTGCCGTACATGTTTAGTTTTGAAGCGCTCCCGGAAATAGCCGAAACGACCCTGAAACCTCAAACCAATATGTCTGTCTTCCTGTGCGTTTTCATAATTGCCGTCTTTAAGACTTTTTTTTTTCGGGTTTTTCGGTCTACCAATAATAGACATGCCTACCAAATTTCATGTCGCTAACTGGAAAAGATCTCCGGCGGCTGGATTTTGACTGGGAAAAAGTTGATTTGAGCTCAGACCAACATGTCCCAATTACTTTTACACACTTTGAAAAGAGAGCACATAATATAATAATGCATGCTTTTCTCAAGGTAGCATCAGCTGTCGTCTAGGCAAACGTATACCCCGAGTCCGTAGCGCTCAGTTGCTCAGGTCGATGACCAGATGTTCGTAAATCTGCGTTTTCCCTTTAAAACTGGAAGCCAGCAGGAACTGACGGTTGTCGATAGACACGGGCGAGAAGGCCCTGGGCGCCTGGATGTTGAGCTCCTGGAAGTGGACAAACTCGCCCTTCTTGGCATCCCAGCGGTACACCTGAGTGAAGGAGTAGTCGCTGCCCAGGACGGCGTACTGCCAGCTGCCCACCGCGAAGGGCTGGAACACCATGGAGCCGCGCGACGGCACCGTCTGCAGTTCGCGGAAGAGGGCGCCGTCCCAGCGCATCACCTTGGAGTCGCCGATGAAGCGCGTCAGGCATAGAAAGAGGTCCGACTTGACCTGGAAATGCTTGACGGCGTAGACGTCCTCCATCTCGGGGATGTCGGTGCGCCGCTCGAAGAGCTTGGTGCCTTTGTTCCACTGGTAGATGACCGGCCTCTGGGAGCTGCTGGACAGGATGAGGTGAGGCTTGGACGAGATCTCCATGTACTCCACGTCGGTGTCGCGGTACCAGGGGTGGAGCGACTGATGCGAGTAAAAGCCGTTGCCGTTCCACTTGTACATGGTGGTGGAGCCGGCCTTGGAGCTGTCGGCGATGGCAAAGAAGGATTCGCCGTCGATGCGGAACGTCTCCACGTCGTTGGGCTTGCGGATCTTGAGGATGTCGATCCCTTGGAGCTTGATGAACTTGTTGGCCGAGCTGTCGCGCTTGTAGATGTGCGAGCCGCCGAACAGCTGAGCCACGATGATGAAGAGCTGCTCGTCGATCACCAGAGGTTTGCAGATCACCGTGGACGTGCCTGGGGGGGTGGGGGAAACGGCAATTGGTCCTTTCGCGCTTACCTCCTCGCGGAAGCTATTGGCCTTGTCAGCCTTTGACATGTACGGTGTTCCCCGTTAAATCGCCGTTCACCGTTTCATCAAGGATTTTTAAGCAATTACATTTTTTTGGACCAAACATTTTGGTAACACGGTGTTGAATTCTCGTTTGATCGTAAACTTCAACTGGGAGGAACAGTTTGAATCAAGCACACCCAGCCTCTGTCTTCACAAAGTAGTTTTTAACCCTCTCTGGACTAATTAAAATTTTGTAATTTTGTAAAATCTGATACTTTCAGAAAATGATACTCTGGACTTCAAATTTTCGATTATATTAAACTTGTTGCAAATTTGCAACCTCTGCCCGGAAAGGGTTAATAAGAGTGTGTTTGAATAGGTTTAGTATTGAATGTTTTTTAAATGTATCAGTGGGTATTAAGTTAAAATATACATAAAGCAAGTAGGGGTATTTTGAAAACATAAATTTTTATATACAGTCTCTTTATGAACAGGGATTCAAGACTAGACTGAAAACCACTATTAAAACATGGCTCACATTTTTTTAATACACCTCAACAGCTGTTTTCGAGAGACAGAACATTCTTCCAGGAAGTCCGTTAATTCCCGAACCAAATGTTCCTTGCAGCACATTGGGAACTGATTTGTCTCCGAGTGATCATGATCCATGTCAGTGACACAATTGGACTGAGCAATTTGTGTTGACGTCATCTTTTCATGACTTACTTTGTGTGTGTGTGTGGCAGATGATGTTACTTGGACTTTGACTCTGCAGTCTCGCAGAGCAGACGGAACTTTGGATCTTTAGTTCGCCTTATTTATTGACAGATGGAACCGTGTAGTCCGATAGCACCAGAAACCAAAACCAACCGCAACCACAGCCCACCTCATTTTATTTTCGTGCTTACTGTCAATGTCGTCAAAGTTCCTGAAGACCATCTCCACGTGGTCCCACTCCATGAAGCTACACTTGCCGATGAAGGGCTGAGCAAAGACCACGTACTGATCTTCTCCGAAGGTGAAGGCCTCCACGGATATGGATTCAAACTTGAGGGACTGGTATGACGCGAACTCTGCGGGAGAGACAAAATACTAAAGTTTCTACAATCTGTAAAATGTGCTCCAACAATCACGAGGCAGTCGATACTATCGAAAGGTTTTGGAAATCGAGGGTGGAACCTATTTTGGTTTCTTTACCGGTTGAATATTATGAGGTTACTCAATAACGTAATAATAGCTAGATAGGACTCTACTCTTACTAACACGCCAACGTCCAAATCAACAAACTTCTTTTGATAGTAAATGGGTGAGGATGAGAAACCCGCTGGTGTTTGACAGATGTAAAATGTTTCCGCTAGGTTCCTCACCAACCGACAAACAAACTTTAGCGAACAACCGCTAATCCGCTAAAACACCCAACTAATCAAGCAGCAAAGACAAAGAAAATCAAACCGGTTTAAAATCAAAACAACCGACACACCAACTAACTATCATGCTGAACCAAGTTGAAAAGTCCAGCCGGTTAACTAACTAAGATACCGGGCAGAGGTAAAGGGTTTTCCCCGACGGCACCTGTGCTGATGCAGTCGAAGGACTGCGGGACGAGGTCGTTGATCTTCTTGTCCTGCAGTGCCGACGGGCCTTTGCAGTAGATCTGATCCACTGTGGCGTTGGTGCCGTAGATCCACTCCACCAACCACTTTAGCTTGCAGTCGCACGTGAACCGGTTCCCTCGCAGGTCTCTGGAAAGCGGTTCAGAATTTGACGCGTCGGGGGAGTTGAGATGATAATGACTTTTTGGTGGGGAGGATGGTTGGCGAGACCTCAGCCAGGATCGAAGGATCCATTTTTTTCCGTGTTTAGCTTTTTCTTGGGATTTTCGTGACAGTCAGTTCTCACAAAGGGCTACTTGACCATTGGTTAAAAAAGACAACTAATTAACTGTTCAGTTTTATGATAGCAACAATTTGACCCCAGGACCTGAGAAATTGATTTCACTATCCGGAAAAGCTTCCCCGAACCAATTGTGTTTGCCGTTCTACTGTCCCCTCGCCAAAACCGAGAGAGACCGGAGAGGAGTCGCAGGCATGGTCAGAGTCTTGATTAGTTCCAAATTCTCCCCCTCGTGCAATTTTAATGGTGTTGAAATGTGCCGGCAGCCCACACACTTTGGGAGCCTCGGCCAGAGAGGCGTAATGACGCCGTCGACTAAATATAGAGGCCGCGGAACAAGAACCTCATTGTTCATCTTTGCATAGTTTGCCTCGTGATGTAATGCATTATGCAATTCTTCAGGATCTCAAATGAAAAAAATGAACAAATCGAAATAATCCGATACTTACATTTTTGTCAAGGCTTCCAGCCCCTTGAACAGATCTTTCGGGAGGGTCTCGAGATTATTGTAAGACAGACTCCTGTAGAAAAAGAAGAAACCAAAAAATTCATTTCATCATCGAGTCCAACAAAAGCCTGGCTTTCCTCCCGCTCGTTATTTGCTAACGATAAACAGCACGTGATCAATGCAGATGTTTTGAGCCTGCGTTTCCTCGCCTGAGGGTGCAAGCAGCCTCCACAGGAACAAGCCAAGTACTTTGCTTCTCCAGGAAATGAGCTTGTACTTCAGTGTTTAACCCGCGTGCCATCGCTCTCGCAAATCTGCACACTCGAGCACGAAAAGTCACGCGCGTAGAATTTTTTATGAGTAGAAATAGATGGATATTGAAAGACGTCGCTTGTTTTGGGTAGTCTTGACCAATGTTTCTCCCGAAGCTGCGCCACTGCGCAATTGCGCACTTGTCGCGCACTCTCAGCGCACATTAAAACCGATCCAGTTTTTTTAACACGGAAGCACACGGTCTCTCCTCAGCCTACTTCTACTTCCTAGTTTACCTGTCAGGTGCCCCCCCCCCCCACCACCGCTCTTAAAGGGGCTCACTCAATATTACACACAGAACACACACCCGCAACTTTATATCTGCAGGCATGACAGGTGGACCACACCCATACATTTTTCAAATACATTTACATGTAATGTTTCCTAATGTTTCATGATTTTGTCATTTTGTTCAATAAATTATGACTCCGGGGTGCTCTCGATAATGTACGTGGCAGAGTTTGCAAGCTGCCACGTTAGGTTCCCGTTTCTACGTTTGTATTTTGGACATGAGTGCTGTGCTATGAATCGGTCATCAATCAATCCCTCCCCCAAAATGCAATTTTTGAAAATATATAAAAATAGCACTTGATTCTGTACGATTAACAATAAATTAAAAAAAAAAATAACCCAATCAACCGGATTTAGAAATTGTAATTACTCTATTAGTGCTACGTTGGATGTGTCCCTTTAAGGCAGGGGTGTCAAACTCATTTTTTTCGCGGGCCACATTGTCGCTCCGGTTTCCCTCAGAGGGCCGTTATGACTGTGAAACAAAAATATTTAGACATTTCGTCATATTTACATCATCAATTTATGAACTAGTTTTGGAATCAGAAATCAAGGGTAATGTGTTTTCAACTATTCACATTTGGTAACACAAAAATGCTTGTAATATCTCAACATTATCATATGTGATATATGACAATTTAAAATTTTGGTACAGATTTTTACTAGAAACATCGAAATTGACACTCTAGATTTGGACTCGCGGGCCACATAAAATCATATGGTGGGCCAGATCTGGCCCCCGGGCCTTGAGTTTGACACCTGTGCTTAAAGGGGTGTGGCCTAGCCGCTCTTTGCACGCGTTTTTATTTTGTATTTGTGTTTGAATGTGCCGCATATTTCCTCAAAACGTGTATCGTCAAGTGCTCATCGGTTTCCGGCGTTGTGCGTCCATCGCACGTGACAGGACAGAAACGTATTTAAGTCACAATTAATTCCGCCTCGTTATTCGCGATGTCCTTATTTGAATTTTGTCATATGAGACCGAAAGCGCTCGCAATAGATTAAGTTCCGGGAGTTACGCGTTTCTAAGGGTGTCGTACTCACAGATGCACCAAAGTCTTCAATCCTCGGAAAGCGTACGGCGATATGGATTTGATCTGGTTGTTTTCGATGAACCTTTGGGGGGGGAATAATAAACATATGAAAATATTGCAACTCGATAACACGTTCTGTACAACTTTGGCGTGTTGTGTACGCGTCGTCCACTCACAGATACTCCAGGTGGGGAAGGCTGAGGAAAGCGTCCTCGTCAATGCTGTCCAGGTTATTGGCTGTGAAGAGGCTGCGCACACACACACGCCCAAATTTGACATTCTACTATTTTTAAGCTATAAATATTAAAAATAGATTTGATCACAATGAGGTCAAGGTCAATGATTCGAAAACACCTTCCACCATTAATGTTACCGCTAACCTCTACAACTTCATTGAAAGTTTACAAAAATGAAGAAAATCAAGAGGGCCAGTGAAAATAAACTACTGAGGATGTGGTTGCACAAGTGTGCACACCCGCATAATTGGGGATTGAATTTACACTGAAGAAAATAAGTACTGCGATTGGCTGGCAACCAGTTCAGGGCGTGCCCCGCCTTCTACCCGTTGACAGCTGGGATAGGCTCCAGCAATCCCCGCGACCCGCGTGAGGATACGTGGCAAAGAAAATGGATGGATGGAAAATAAGTATTTGAACACCCTGCTATATTTTGAGTTCTCCCACTTAGAAATCACGGAGGGGTCTGAAATTTTGGGTAGGTGCATGTCCACTGTGAGAGATAATCTGAAAAAAGAAATAATCCGGAAATCACAATGTATGATTTTTTTTTTTAATGGTGTAATACAGCTGCAAATAAGTATTTGAACACCTGACCAATGTTAATAGTTTGTATAGTAGCCTTTGTTTGCAATTACAGAGGTCAAACGTTTCCTGTAGTTGTTCACCAGGTTTGGGCACACTGCAGGAGGGATTTTGGCCCACTCCTCCACACAGATCTCTAGATCAGACGGGTTTCTGGGCTGTTTCTGAGAAACACGGCGTTTCAGCTCCCTCCAAAGATTTTCTATTGGGTTTAGGTCTGGAGATTGGCTAGGCCACGCCAGAACGTTTATATGCCTCAGAACTCATTGGACTCACAGGTGTTTGAAGGTCAGAATTCTAGCTGATACACAGGTGTTCAAATACTTATTTTCAGGTGTGTCACACAAATAAATCGTTCAAAAATCATACATGGTGATTTTCTTTTTCCATTATCTCCCACAGTGGACTTGAACCTACGATGAAATTTTCAGACCCCTCCATGATCTTTATTATGTGGGAGAACTTGCAATACAGCAGGGTGTTCAAATACTTATTTTTTTCACTGTATGTTAAATGGGAATCAGCAAACACCTACCAACAATTAAAGTGCCTCTCGTTACCCCGCCAAAATAAAGTGTTGCCTTGACATTCGAGAGACCCACCTTGCGATTTTGTCAAAGTTTACTGACAGTTTCCTGTCATTATAAAAATAAAAAGAATGTTTGTATTTAAAAAACCAAACAATTTTGCCGTAGGAATGCAAACCCACAACCACCCACACCCACACACACACACTGGCTTCATGCTAGCACATAATTTAAAACGCCATAGGTGGGCTAATGATTAGCGTCGATCGTTTCAGCGTTATAACCGTTTAACGCAACAGATATTTGGACGCAAACAGTAGGCCGGCATGTATAGATATTATGTAATGTGATATCACAAATCCTCGCAATATTAGCCGTCTTCTGGGATGAACGAACAATATTACTTCGGCCAGTGAGAGTTTATCTGTATGACTATTATACTCCCCCCCGGTGGCCAAGAAGGGCACATCAGAAGGAGCAACACAATGAAGTGAAGTGAAGCATTAAGTCGTTATGAAGTGAACGTCGGGATTGTTGTTCCTGCACCTTTTCTGAAGTGTTATAGTGCGTTTCCTTCTTAAAAATTACATTACATTTTTTTTTTTCTGCATTGCAAAATTAATTTGACTGTTTTTTTAAAGGCCCCTCAGCATGCCGTTACTTACGGTACAAGGAGGGGAGGATTATGAGAAGAGTTCGCTTACAGGAGGTGCAGGGCGGGCGTGTGGATGAAGCTCTCCTTGGGGATCTCCGCGAATTCGGACTTGACGAAAGACCTGACCGGGGGGAATCGAACAAAAACACCGCAATGAAGAAGAGGAGGAAGGAGGAAGGTTTTTGGAGGAAGAGGGCTGAGGCCGCCTTACAGTGAGATGACATCGGGCGGGAAGGCTCTGGGGATGAGGCCGGCGCTCTCGCACAGCGCGTTGTCTTTGGTGCATGTGCAGGACGCGGGGCAGCGGGGCTGGCGGGCCCGCTTGCAATGCGCTGGCGGCGGCCCGGCGCACGCCAGCGCCAGCGCCAGGACGACGAGCCACGGGGATGCCATCCTCCTCCCGGGTCCTCCTCCTCCTCCTCCGCCGCGCATCAACCGCTCTCCTCCTCCGCCGTCGCAGCCGCTTGCTTGTCCGAGAGGCTCTGGCGAAAATCAAGCGGGGATAGAATGCGGCGCGCTGCACTCGCTCACGAGCGGGAGCGCAGTATGCACGGGCGCAGGTGGGGGATCCCGGCGGGAGCAGACGGAGCTGGCATCTCCATCCGAGTCACACGCAAAAAAAAAAAAAAAAAAAAAACCACGCCTTGAGGTTTGAGCGCAAGAACAGGAGGAGGAGGAGGAGGAGGAAGAGTAGGAGGAGGTGTGATGTCTGTGGTGAATCAGCTGGAGAAAATGCATCTCATTTCCATTGGTGGGTGGATCGATACAGCTATCCATATCCTTGATATTGTTTGATTGATACACTGATATTATCTGTGTCAAAAAATGCTCATCATTTCCACTGCTGGGTCGATCAATTTAGATGTTAAAAACAATGTTACGTTTGATACCGGCGTGAAAATGCATTTTATTTCCACTGGTGGACGGATCGATACAGCTATCCATATCGTTGATATTGTTTGATTGATACACTGATATTGTTTAATATCTGTGTCAAAAAATGCTCATCATTTCCACTGGTGGGTCGATCAATTTAGATGTTAAAAACAATGTTGCGTTTGATACTGGCGTGAAAATGCATTTTATTTCCATTGGTGGATGGATCGATACAGCTATCCATATCGTTGATATTGTTTGATTGATACACTGATATTAATATCTGTAAAAAAAAAAATGCATATCATTTCCACTGGTGGGTGGATCAATTTAGATGTTAAAAACAATGTTGTGTTTGATACCGGCGTGAAAATGCATTTTATTTCCATTGGTGGATGGATCGATACAGCGATCCATATTTGATATCGTTTGATATCAGTATCAACATTTTTTCCCTGTGCTGGATTGATCAAGCTAGTAATCCCCAATGTTGATGTTTTGTGATATCAGCGTGAAAATACCTGTCATTTTCTTTGGCATATCAATCAATGCAGATATTGAAAACATTTTTTTTTGTATCTGTATCAGTATGTGCTGTACTGGTCTTGCATTGGTTGTTATCAGTCTGACACCAACTTTTGCGTATCACCCTGCAGTATCTCGGAGAGGTGGAAGACCAGCTCCGATCTGTGCTGTCCATTTTGTTTTTTGGGGAAAATTGAGCCACCCACATATCGACATGAAGTATTCGACCTTTGGTGTTATTAAATGTACATCAGTATCCATCGTGTATCACGATACTGTCCTTATGTTTACTTGGCCCCATCAAAATAGATCGCAAACCAATAACCCATTTTTTAGGGCGTCGTTTTATTGATTAAAATTACAAAAATCTTTCCACTCACCGTCAAAAGGGAATTCCTGCCCTTTTCCAAACATATTTCCCATATTTTCTGCTTGATTTCCCATGCATGGTTTCCATGACGACGAATGTCCTGACTGTTGGCAGAGAGAAGGGGGGGGGGGTGTTGGGAATGCCCCTTGTCGTCGTGACAGCTGGCGCGTGTGCCTCGGTGTCTTAACGCCCCTGCGCGCAAACAAAGAACAGGTTGAATTGTCTGCTTTGCTTCCCAAAATGTTAGGATATCATTCACAAAAAAATGACATTTCTTTACAGTTATTAAGTGGTTTGCTTTATAATTACCGCAAATTCTATGCTAATTTACACAACACCTCTATGGTGTTTAGCACAATATGTTAGCATTCAGCTAGCAGATTTACGTTAATTTCTCTTGTATAATGCACACTTGCGGCACAGTGGAGCAGCTGGAAAGTATTGGCTTCGCGGTTCTGAGGTCCCTGGTTCAACCCCGGACCCGCCCGCCTGTGCGGAGTTTGCATGTTCTCCCCGTGCCTTGCGTGGGTTTTCTCCGGGGACTCCGGTTTCCTCCCACATCCCCAAAACAAGCAACATTAATTGGACACTCTAAATTGCCCATAGGTGTGATTGTGATTGCGGCCGTTTGTCTCGATGTGCCCTGCGATTGGCTGGCGACCAGTTCAGGGTGTAACCCCCCCTCCTGACCGTTGACAGCTGGGATAGGCTCCAGCGCGCCCCGTGACCCTCGTGAGGATAAGCGGCTCAAAAAATGGACGGATGGATAATGCACACTTTATTCTCACCAGAAGTCAAACGTCAACAGTGTGCATTATACATGGGTATAGGGGAAAAACTTCAAACTCTAAATAAATGTAAATGTGTAAAAATAAAGAATACTGTGTGGCACGGCGGGCTCAGCTGGTAAAGCGTTGGCCTCACAGTTCTGAGGTCCCGGGTTCGATCCCGGCCCTGCCTGTGTGGAATTTTCATGTTCTCCCCGTCCCTGCGTGGGTTTTCTCCGGGCACTCCGGTTTCCTCCCACATCCCCAAAACATGCAACATTAATTGGACACTCTAAATTGCCCATAGGTGTGATTGTGAGTGCGGCCGTTTGTCTCGATGTGCCCTGCGATTGGCTGGCGACCCGTTCAGGTTGTAACCCCGCCTCCTGGCCGTTGACAGTTGGGATAGGCTCCAGCGCTCCCTGTGACCCTCGTGAGGATAAGTGGCTAAGAAAATGGATGGATGGTTAATGCACAGTTTATGCTCCGGAAAAGTTGGCAAAAGTCAACAGTGTGCATTATACATGGGTATAGGGGAAAAACTTCAAACTGTAGCAATGTACGCTGCTTTTTAGTGGTTAGGAAAAAGCTGTACACATTTTTGGAGTTATGCGCATTACGCATTATACATCGGTGTGAGAAATGACAGTCCATTTCTGTTTTTATTTCCAAGTTTCAAGCTTGCTTGCCTCCAACACGATTACAATTTCATATCCTGCGCGTGTTTATCACGATCATGCGATCGAGCCAGCGGCATTCAAGGCCTGGCGAGCCCTCGGGGGGATGTTTTAGGCCAGAGGACGAGAGGAATAACGCCATGACTGCGCATAAAAGAGGGATAGAAGGAAAGACTATGCCTAGAAGGAGAATACCAGTAATGGACAAATGCGACTTTTAATGAGCTACATGGAGAACAGTGGACACGATTGTGGCGTGACGGGAAGGCGCCGAGTCGTGACGGTGCAACTCAAGAAGGAACACAATAGAACACTGTCCGCGACCTTTGTTGACGCTCGGATGTCCTACTGTTCTTCACAAAGCGTTGATTGGTTGAAGATGGCTAGCTAAAGAAAATATATTTACGTGTTTAAATCGTCACGCGTCAGAGCCCATTACATACCGTCATTTCGGGCCTATAATCCGCGACTTTTGTCACACGCTTTCAACCCTGCGGTTTATGCGGAGATGCGGCTAATTTGTGTATTTTTTTTTTCGACGGCCACAAGGGGGCACTCGAGTGGAAAAGGCAAGAGTGAGACCGGTGGAATATTTGTGCCGAGGAAGTGACATTTACTGGTCTGGCCCTGTTAGCGCTGCGCTAGCGTGTTACTGCCGTATCTCGGTGATTTTTACCGGTATGTTTTTTTTTTTTTTAAATCGGTGTGACAGTCTGAGCCCTCCCCCACGCTGAAAAGTTTCCTTGTGATGAATGCGCACGCGTTCCTAACAGGGGAACTCTGGGAAATCCCCCGGCCACATAGTTCCCCTTCTTCTACATAGAGGGAGCTAACGTACATTATAACCTAACCTTAAAACAAAAGTCGATGAAAAGATATTCACATATATGTACGTTAGCTGAATTCGTCTTTCTGAGCCGTCCATAGCGAACATGAACACTCGGCGACGAGTTGTCGAATTGCACCTTGTTGAAGCATGGATGGGGATGTTTCAGACTGGCTGGAAGTTTACAAAATATACGAGCCTGCGCATTAATATACTCACATACGCATTAATCACAAGAAGACTTTTCAAAACCGGGAGTACTCAGACCATCACACTGGCCCTATTAGCGCAGCCCTAGCTTTAGCGTTAGCATTAGCGTTAGTGTGGTGCTAGGGTTAGAGTTAGAGCGGCGCTAGTATTAGATTTATCGCAGCGTTAGCATTAGCGCGGCATTAGCATTAGTACGGCATTAGTGTTAGCATTAACGCGGCATTGCCGTTAGCGTAGCGCTAGCGTTAGAGTTAGCGCGGTGCTAGCATTAGCGTTAACACAGCGGCGCTAGTGTTAACTCTCTGTACCGTCTTTGTAGTAGTAGTTTGTATGTAATCATGTATGTATGTAGTTTCAACCCCACTCAAACGCTTCAAACCCAATTAAAACTCATTCAACCGCATCTGGACAATAAGCCAAACCAAACTTCAACCTATCAGCTTGCTCTGGTAAATTTCCACTGCAAGCTACATCAAACTTTTAGTTTTTTTTAATTATTGTTTTGAATGTTGTTGATAACACAGTATTCCCCAAACTGCTTAGCAGGAAGAAGAGTAATTCCCTCTTCTCCCACTGTGACGCACGACAACATCTGCTCGTTTTCGAGGTCGACGAGGAAGCAAAGGTGAAGAGTGCAGCGGCACATGAATGCCGCACTTGTGTCTATTTTCCGCCTCGTCCCCCGGCGACGACCCCGCGGACGGCACCCAAAATAACAAACGGGAATCGAGTCCCGGGGAGCTGCTGCTAAATGTCAAAATGGAGTTAAATGGAGTGTTGAAATGCGCAATGTGAGACTTGCGGTTTGAAACGTGGACGCAAACTTTGAATGTGGGAAAATTATGGAGAATTTTGGGAACGTGATAAATAGGAGCCGCATGTGGAATGAAGGATGTCAAATTTGTGAAATATCTTTTAATTTGGGAGTTTTATTGTGAAAATGTGGGAAGTCTCCCATGCTAACATTAGCGCCGAATAATTCCCGGTTGAGTTGAGCAGTTTGAAATTGGGATGGTTTGAATAAGTCGTGGAATGTTGAAGGAAGAGGTAATTGTGGCAAATCATTTTTCTTGATGAGGAATTTTCATGTCAAAATGTGGAAGCATACAAACAGACGTCAATTTTAGTTCTCACGTGAAAAATGTGGATATGCATGTGAGGTTACTCTGCCGTCAAGTGTCTTGTGACCCTTGTAGGCCTTATGTTTAACCAGTATGTTTTTTTTTTTTAACCGGCCCTGTTAACGCGGCGGGGCTAGCGTTAGCTTTAGCAGAGCGGCGCTAGCGTTAAACTCTCGGTGTACTGTCTTTCCTTGTAAATATCTCGTGTTTCAATTGTGGGCACTTGCGGCTTTCACACGGCTGCGAACTATGTTTGTGCCAAATGGTATTTCCTTTACAAATGTACCGGCTGAAGCTTATAATCGGGTGCGCTCTGTCGGCCGGGGATTACGGTACTCGCAGTGACCTTTTTATCATCTGGAAAGTGAGATTAGAATGCAAGATTTACGCCTACATTTCTAATATTCATAATGTTGAGACATGGAGGTCACCTGCACGAGCTCGGCAGACCAAAGTTTGGGCCTTCACAGGGCGGGTTTGGGTTGGGTTTTGCAGTAACGGTTCCCTTGTTTAACCCATAACACTGCGTGAAAAACCTCTGAATTCTTTTTGTCGGCAATCACATTATTCATCAATAAATGGAGGCCTGCAGTTCCAGCAGCAGCCAATATTATCTGCTCATATTCTAATGCGTCATAACTCATGGGACGACGATTCAAAATGCTTAAGCGACCCGAGTTTTTTTTAACCTGAAAAAATGGACTGACTTGGGACTAGAACTACGCGACTTGACTCATCTAGTTTACATTTGAATGTCTGCGTTTTCAAGCTAGTGAGCCATTTGTTCAGTTTTTGTGTCAAGCATTAAACGTATTTAATTACAATATAGCTGCAAAAAGATGGATGGTCGGCTGGAAGATCTTTCATGGGGCGTGCCCGCCCTCTAGCGGCGGGCAGCAGCGTTCGCATCCGCCCCAGATGGAATCCAAACAACATGGCCGGCGGGGGAGGACGTTTACATTGCACATTTATTTTTCATTGCAATTAGAAACGAGATACACATCCAACGCCATACAATACATAATTTTTTCCCCCAAAGATTATTATTCAATGTCGCATTCATTTGGTATTTTTCATTGCTCGAAAAACTCTTTGCCCCCAAACAACTGATCGGAAAATACACTATTGTAGCAACCGTTATCACATTATGGACATTTTTTAAAACATTCATCTTGTGCTTGAATATAGAAAAATGAAGAATACTGTGCGGCACGGTGGGCTCAGCTGGTAAAGCGTTGGCCTCACAGTTCTGAGGACCCGGGTCCGATCCCGGCCCCGCCTGTGTGGAGTTTGCATGTTCTCCCCGTGCCTGCGTGGGTTTTCTCCGGGCACTCCGGTTTCCTCCCACATCCCAAAAATATGGAACATTAATTGAACACTCTAAATTGCCCCAAGGTGTGATTGTGAGCGTGACTATTATTTGTCTCCATGTGCACTGTGATTGGCTGCCGACCAGTACAGGGTGTACCCCGCCTCCTGCCTGTTGATAGCTGGGATAGGCTCCAGGAACTCCCGCGACGCTCGTGAGGATAAGCAACAAAGAAAATGGATGGATGGAAAGAATACTGCATATACTTCAGTGCCGTACGCGCCCGGTCACTGACTGGTGACCAGTACAGGGTGTAAGTCCACCTTTCACCCGAAGTTGGCTGGGATAAGCCCTCCTGTGACACTTGTGAGGATATGCGGCCTGCAAAAAGGATGCACTGCAATGAAAAAGTATTGCACATGAAAGCTAAATAAAAATTGTACTCGGGATAAAAAGTTAGAAAAAAATCAGTTCTTGAAAAATCAATTCAAATGATAAAAGTTAAACAACGGAGCTGCTGTAATTCATATATCATAACCATCGCAAAAAAAAAAAAAATAGTCCAAAAAGTGCACAAGGATATCTTGTCTGGCAGCTGTGTGACCGCGCGTGCGCGCCCCGACGAACCGGATAGGCTCGGAACCTGTCCCTTTAAACGTGTCGTGGCCGCGCTGCTCGTGCTGAAGTTTCTCCGGCCGGAGAGCAGCACAGCACCCGGGCACAGCGGGGCTCCCCCTGCCGCATCGTCCCTGGAAGCAAGACACCCGCCGCCGGTAAGAGGCAGCGGCCGCTCGCCTCCGCGGAGCCGTCTACTTCCTGGACGTGGTCCTCTGAGCGTTGCAGCTTCAGCAAGTCGCGACGGTTTTTGTTTGGAATTGATCAAAACGAGTTTGTTGTTGATGTAGTTGAGGAACGGATGGAAAGAAGCTTTTTGACGGGGTAGCAGGTGGGGGAGGGGGCCAAGTGCAGCTTGCATGATTGATTAATTGATTGAATTGATTGACAGGCGACGAAGCCCGCCATGCAGCGCGCGTTCCAGCTGTGCGTGCTCGTCAGCGTCGCGGCGGCGCTGCTGGCTCTCCAGGTGGGGGGTCCCGCGCGGTGCGCCCCCGGCTGCCACGCGGGCTCGTGCGTCAACGGCTCGTGCGTGTGCCACCACGGATGGGTGGGCGAGCGCTGCCAGCACTGCCAGGGCAGGTTCAAGTAGGTCGTCACACGCAACACTTTTTATAAAGTTGATTTTCAATTGAAGGGTACGACTTGCACGTTTGTTTGTTTGTTTTTTTTTTTTTTTTTTGATTAATATTTGTTTGGTATTTGCGAAGATTCTCCAATCATTTTCCCCATTTGAAATCAATGAAAAATGCAATCAATCCGGTTTATCCGTCCGTATATTTTCACAGCCACTTATCCTCACAAGGGGCTCCCGGGGAGATAACTCCCGTCATATTCAAATGAATGTGTACAGCTTTTCCTAACCGGTAGAAAGCAGCATACGATGCTACAGTTTGAAATTTTTCGCCTATACCCGTGTATAATGCACACGGTTGACGTTTGACTTTTGGGGAGAATAAAGTGTGCATTATCCATCCATCCATTCATTTTCTTAGCCGCTTATCCTCACGAGGCTCACGGGGAGCGCTGGAGCCTATCCCATCTGTCAACGGGCAGGAAGCTGGGCACACTCTGAACTGGTCGCCAGCCAATCGCAGGGCACAAAGAGACAAACAGCCGCACTCACAATCACACCTACGGGCAATTTAGAGTGTCCAATTAATGTTGCTTGTTTTGGGGATGTGGGAGGAAACCGGAGTCCCCGGAGAAAACCCACACAGGCATGGAGAGAACATGCAAACTCCACACAGGCGGGTTTGAACCTGGGACCTCAGAACTGCGAGGCCGACACCTTCCAGCTGAGCCCCACCGTGCCGCCCTATATTTTTTAAAATTATAATCGATAATAGCAGAGACAGAAGCAAAATGAAAAGAAACCAGAGTCCATCTTGACAGTGTTGTTGTGGTGGCATTAGTGACGTTAGTGGCTTAATCGGTAGTACAAAAGTGAACACACCTCTGTTCATTTTTCCTTATCACAAAATGTCATTATCCAAGCCGCATAGCCTCACAAGGGTTTGCGGGAAAGCTGGAGCCGATCCCAGCGAGCTTCGGGCGAAAGGCGGACGACGCCCTGAACTGGTCGCCAGTCAGTCGCAGGGCAGATTTCGACACCATCACTGAGCGGGAATCGATCCCACGCTGCCCGCACCAAAGCCAGGCGTGTCGACCACTACGCTACCGTGTCACACCCCTTATCACAAATTGTGGTGTGTGTGTGTTGTGGGGGGGGGGGGGGGGGGAGCACAGCCACAGCGTTAATTCAAATCGTTCACAAATAAATGATAATGAGACATGCTAATAAAGCGAGAATGTTTCTCATAACTCAAAACTCAAATTGTGTTGAGAATTCATTCAAACTGTTTTTAAAAGTGCCTCTGATTCACACCAAATAGTGTTCGGATGTTCTGGTAGGCTTTTCCTGGCGTTTTTTCACATGCGACAGCACCAATCTTTTTTTTTTTCCCCAATCGATTTAAAAATGTTGTAGTTCATATTAATGGTGGAAAAGTGCTAATTTATTGACATTAATTTATATAACAAAAAGCTTGAGTTTGAACAGGGGTGTGTAGACTTTTTAAAAATTGTTTTTTTACAGCTACTCTATACAGAAAGTGCGCTAATTTTTGCCGCTTGTTTTGGCCCCGTCAGAAGTCTTCTCGCCACTGAGCATCTTTGTCCTTTTGCGAATCACTTTGTCCCCGTCGTTTTTTTTGGTTATTGTCCAAGTTTAGACAATGTCAGGCTTGTTATGGCGCGCGCAAACACAAACACACGCGCAGCGTGAACACAATACGAGCCAGGCACCGCGAGGTAGCACTGACGCGTACCCGAGCTCAACTCCACAGCTAACGTTCCCTTTCAACCTTCGATTGGCTGGCGACCAGTTCAGGGTGTACGCGGCCTCCTGCTTGTCGACCGCTGCAATAGGCTCCAGCACTCCCTGCGACCCTCGTGAGGATAAGCGGCAACATAGCCAACATAATCCATAATATGTGTGCGCAATTAAGCCTTGTCGCCGTGCACAGTTCTCCGTTTCGTGTGCGCCCGCCATCTGCCGAGTGTGAGGTAATTTTGTAATGATGACGATGATGATGATGGGCTCACATTTTTCCCGGCGGTCATGTGACCCGATTTGTCATTACGAGGTGTTGTTTTGCATGACATTTCATTTGTACAATATGGCCTTAAAGTATAATCAAAAATGATTCCCCCCGCAAAAATCCTTTTTACATTTTTTTTTAAGTTCCTGCAAAGCGAAAAAACAATAATCCTTCTCTACTTCGCGCTTGACCCCCTCCTACACCCCCCCCCAAAAAAAAATCCAATGTATTACTGGAAGGCGTATTGATACAAGGTGACATTCCCGCCGCAAAATGGAATAATGATGTGCGAAAAATAAAATAAAATAAAATAGAAAATGGTGTCACGCCATCGTGACATGGTGAAACGGTGGTAAAGCTGTTGGCCTCACAGTTCTGAGGACCCGGGTTCGATCCCGGCCCCGCCTGTGTGGAGTTTGCATGTTCTCCCCGTGCCTGCATGGCTTTTCTCCGGGCACTCCAGTTTCCTCCCACATCCTAAAAACATCCATCCATTCATTTTCTTTTGCCGCTTATCCTCATGAGGGTCGCGGGTAGTGCTGGAACAGCTGTCAACGGGCAGGAGGCAGGGTACAACCTGAACTGGTCGCCGGCCAATAGCAGGGCACATAGACACAATCACACCTATGGGCAATTTAGTGTCCAATTTTGCATGTTTTTTGGATATGGGAGGAAACCGGAGTCCCCGGAGAAAACCAACGCAGGCACGGACAGGGAGAATATGAAAACTCCACACAGGCGGGGCCGGGATCGAACTCGATTCCTCAGAACTGTGAGGCCAAGGGCTTTACCAGCTGATCCACCGTGCCGCCTCCCAAAAACATGCAACATTAATTGGATAAATTAAAAATTGCCCCTAGGTGTGATTGTGAGTGCGACTGTTGGCTCTCTCCATGTGCCCTGCGATTGGCTGGCGACCAGTTCAGGGTGTACCCGGCCTCCTGCCCGTTGACAGCTGGGATAGGCTCCAGCGCTCCCCGCGACCCTCGTGAGGATAAGCGGCGAAGAAAATGGATGGATGGGCGTTGTTTCGCCGTTGGGACGTCACTTCATATCCCCCCCCCCCCCCATGGCCGAGGAGCTCTGTGATCGTTGGAAAAAAAAAATAAAAATTGTGAAATTGTGGATGACGAAGCTCTTTACGTAAAACATTTTGCCCTGAAAATGCTCAAATATGTTTGTGGTTGCAAAATGAAAATTTCAATTTTTTTTCTCCGAAGCAGCGCATTATGTGTCATTATTTTCAATTCTGAAGGATGTTTTCCTTTTCCCTGTACTTTTCAAGCTGGTTTCGGTTTTGGACGAAGCTGCGGCAGAGGTCGGGCCGCGTCGCGGCGGGGATTTTGCTCGTGTGCCCTCTGCCGAGTACAGCAAAGCATCCCATAATCACATCATCATCATATTATCAGGGGACTTGACTGGGATTCCCGTCGTCATGGCAACAGAGACTCCCTCCCTCTCGCTGCCCTCCCATCTTATCCACAATAGTGTTTTGAAATGAGACCACATGTAATGCGCCGCAAACACACACACACACTCTTGCCTGAAGGACAGCGAGGACGTCGGTCAAAACGCCCTGGCCTGTTGTCACGCTGCGCTAAAATGGAAAATGCACGCGTGCACAATTTAAAAAAAAAAAAAAAAAAAAAAAAGTCTTTTCGACATTTTAATATTCAAAAGTGAGCCGCAAAAGCTGAGTTTTCCCCTATTGGAAGTCTTGCCAAAGGACGCGATGCCAGAAATTAGACGGATCCTCCGTCTTCGCACCCTCCCGTCTTCTGTTGTGGGCGGAGTCTATCCCTACTGACGTGGGCGACGAGGCGTGGTACACCTTGTGCTAGTCCGGCGTTCATCCATTTTCTGAGACGCTTATCCTCACAAGGGTCCCGGGCAGGAGGAGGCGAGGTACACCCTCAACTGGTTGCTAAGCAATCGCAGGCCACACGGAGGCAGACAGCAGTCGGACTCACAATCACCCAAACGCCACACAGGTGGGGCCGGGATTCGAACACCGCCCCTCAGAACTATGAGGCCAACGCTCTCACCGTCTCTCAATCTTGGCGCTCCAGGTAAACAATGCGGCCGTCGTCTCGACGCTGTCCGTCGATGCGTCGCCGTGTCCTGGGCAACGCTGGACCACGGCCAAGAGGGGCGTGGCCTGGCCACCTGCCCGACGACACCTGGGATAGGCTCCAGCGCTCCCTGTGACCATTGTGAGGATAAGCGGCTAAGAAAATGGATGGATGGCTATATGAAAGATCCTATGATCGTATTTGTTTAAAAATACACGTCACCTCTGATGTGCACTGCTTACACTAACAACGCTCGTTTTCAAAAGGAACTTTTTTTTTTGTTTGTTTTGTTTTGGGACCCCAAGTGGAGCCGACTTGTTTTGAAAATGTTTTGCAAGGCAGCCACGTAATCGAGCGACAGGGTGGGCGGTTTCGACCCGAGGTATGTGCTTGTAGGATGCAAATATTTCTGGCATCATTTTATGATGGTTGAATTGTTGATCGAGTTTAGCTGACTGCAGGGTCATGATTCCCCTCCCACAATCCTTATATTTTTACATTATCCATTAAAAAAAATAAAATGAAATAAATATATGTATATATTTCATTAATTTTGATTTTTAGATTTATTATTTTCTGTGTAGTTTTAAAACTTTTTTTTAATATCAGGGAAAAATAAAGCTTGTTTCAGAAGTGGAATACAAACAGAGAAAAACTTGATCATCGACATTTGCTTTTTCTAGTGATCTTCTTTGAATATAAGAAAATGAAATTTTCAGTTCGAGATCTTCTCAGAGTCGATTGGCCAGCTAAAGATGCGTCGCATTCTTTAGTTTCAAACGTTTTTTCCAAGTTCCCGTGTATGATTTCCACCTTCTTCAAATCTTTCGACAATCGCCGAAGCGAACGCTGGTCAAAATGTGCAGACGAAGAATCGTAACATTTGCCGAGCGCCGCCGCCCATCTGGCGAAACACAAACGTGGCCGCGGCTTCGTCGTCGTCGTCAGCAAACGCGAGAAGGAGGCCGCGGAAGACGAGCAACTGAGTCGGAACTGAAGTCCGTTCGAACATTGCCCCCCCCCCCCCCCCCCCCCCAAGCCAGTCTGGCAATTTGGTTCCATCAGCACTTCTTGGCTCTTTCTTCCGTCCGCCATCAATTATTTAGCGGCAACAATGAATATTTCAAAATGGCGTCCGGCTGTCTTTTTCGTTTCATCTTGTCCTCCACACCTTCATTCCTGGGCCCGTTCTTGTTTCCTCCTCCTCTCGGGCCACTCGATCACAATCCGGAACAATCTTGCCTTGCCAAATGCGTGCTGCGATCTACGTGCACATTTTTTTGGGAAAAAATTGAATTTCATTTTTCTTTGAGCATTTTTTTGATTGTTTGTGAAGGTCACTCAGATGTAATTCTGTCATCTGTACATCAATGATGAAGAAAATGTTTTTTTTTCCCCATCATCTTCTAATCTTGGATCAGAACCAGCGGATCAAACCGTGATGGGATCAAATTGATGGAAAGTGTGTGTGTGTGTGCGTGCGTGTGTGTGTGTGTGTGTGTGTGTGTGTGTGTGTGTGTGTGTGTGTGTGTGGTGTGTGTGTGTGTGTGTTGTTCCATCCTGCTGTGCGGCAATCTGCTCCCCTAATCTCACCCGACGTCGCCATTTTTTTTTTTTTTTTTTTTTTTGCGGGACTGCTTCAGTTTCGCCGTTCAGCGTCGCCGTCCGCGCGGCTTTTAGCGTGGGGGTCGTCGTCCTGGCCGTCGCCATGACGACCTCGCCGCGTGACATCGGCGCAGTCGACGGCGATGTTTGGCCGCGGGCGTCGCCGTGGCGACCGTCGGGGACGTCGCCGTCTCCGGACCGGAGCCATATTGCGAGCGAGTTGCAAAATTCCAGCAAAGTCGCAAGCTTCCAATTTTTTGGAGAATATGCTGAAATAAAGCAGAAATATGAAAAATTAAAGGTTGGCCCTAGGGAGAGAATTTTGATACATTTGGAAAAATATATTTCACTTCAGATTTTCTTTTTTTTTTTTTTTTTTTTTTTACTAAGAGCCATTGTTTGGTCAATGGTTGGGCTGCAAGTAACTATTTTAATCTTTTTTTTCCTTAATCAATGAATTAGATAAATAAAACTTGAAAATTGTCATCCTTATTCCAAAAGAAGAAATTTTTGCAACAATGTACAGACATAAATTGATGATTCAGTTACTAGTTTGGTCGCTTACATCAAAATTGGGGGAAATAATCCCTCCATCCATCCATTTTCTTAGCCGCTTATCCTCACAAGGGTCACGGGGAGTGCTGGAGCCTATCCCAGATGTCAACGGGCAGGAGGCGGGGAACACCCTGAACCGGTCGCCAGCCAATCGGAGGGCACATACAGACAAACAGCCACACTCACAATCACACCTAGGGGCAATTTAGAGTGTCCAATTAATGTGGGAGGAAACCGGAATGCCCACCCGGAGAAAAGCCACGCAGGCACGGGGAGAACATGCAAACTCCACACAGGCGGGGCCGGGATCAAACCCGGGTCCTCGGAGCTGTGAGGCCAAGGCTTTACCAGCTGCCGCTAAGATAAACCAGAAATGTAAAAAATTAAATGTTGGCTTTTGGGAGCAAATTTTGATACATTGTGAAAAAATATTTTTATTTTTTCTTAATAGCCGTTTCTTGGTCAATTCTTGGGATGCAAGTAACAATTATTTTTTTTCAACTTTTTTTTCCCCTGATCAATCAATGAATTCGATAAAGAAACTTTTGAAAAAAATTTGCAACTTAACAAAACACAGACATAAATCGATGATGATTCAGTTACTAGTTTGGTCGCTAACGTAAGAAAATTGGGGGAAAAAATTGTGATGACATTTTTAATTTAAAGTCAATGCAGATGCGAGCAAATGTTTGATTCCGACTCAATGCAAATCTTTCATGGCGGCCGGAGAATATTCACAGCTGAGAGGGTGAAATTAAATAATCCCGTTGAGCAATACGTCAACTATTAATCTGTGACCAAATCAGTTGTCAATTAATGAATTGATTGATCGATTAATTGTTGAAGAGGCCGCAGCTGCAGAAAGTGCGGCTGCTCGTCCTGATTTTGTTTTGGTTTCTGTTTTCAGGTTAAGCGGCCCGTCGGGGTGGCTCAGCGACGGTCCCACGAATTACAAGTACAAGACCAAGTGCACGTGGCTCATTGAAGGATTGTAAGTCGCCCCCCACCCCAAAAGAAAAAAAAAAAATATTGAAATTAAAATATTTGTCCTGGACAAAATATAAATGAAGAATAAAATTTTTGGTGTGCAATAATTAGGACCCTTAAAAAGAGAATTTAAGAATGAATGAATGACTTAACACGGGAAGTGAACGCATTTTTGAAATAGAATATTTAATGGGTATTTATTTCATGGCATTTTTCATTTATATTCATTTCATAGAGTAAATATTTCATTGCATTACTTAATTGCAATATTATTTATGGAATGTTATTATTTATTCAATTGAGTTTTATTTAGCTGATTCAATTATGACTTGTTTAGTTGAATTTTATCTAGTTTCTTCTTAATATTATTATTTATTGGCATTATTAATAAAGTCCTATAATAACTACATCAAGAAATTTAAGTCCTCAATAACTATGGTGAATTAAAAAAAACAGTTATTTTTAAATTATTCAAATGAAATGAATATGAATGAATTGAAATGCAACCAAGTACAATGTAATCAGTTAAATATTCAAATATAATTTTAATGATTCAATTCAACTTATTTAGTAATTTATTTCAAGTTATTAATTACATTAGAGTCAATGTATTTTGATGTATTTTATTTTTTCATTATTTAAATACATTTCATCATTTTACTTGAATTTAATTTGTATTTTTTTCATGACCTTTTTTAAAATCATATAAAGGCCTTATTAATCTTGCAATGTCTTACGAAGTATTAAATATTAGCTGTGAATTCTGAATGAAATAGAAATGATTTTAATTCGCATGAGGATTTTCTCCATAAAAGTCATTCTAACAACTTAAATCGTAGAAAAAAAAAAAAGAAACATTTGAAATAACGTCAGCGGATTCATTTTGAAGATCTTATCATATTTGGTTTTGCTTTTGCATCTCAACTTTGATGTGTTTTTTTTGTTTTTATTTTTTTTTTGTATGCGGGCTCAAGCCCCCAGGCGCCGCTGAGGCTGCGCTTCGACCACTTGGCCACCGAGTGCGGCTGGGATCACATGTACGTGTACGACGGCGACTCGCTCTTCGCGCCGCTCGTCGCCGCCTTCAGGTCAGTCGCCGCCCAAACGGCCACGAAGTACCCGTAGTCGCACTAGTTTTTTTTTCCTCTTGTGCATTTTTATAGTATATATATTCTAAATTTTTTTAACGTGTCTTATTAAAGCAACTTTTTTCACACGCTTTCAGCCCTGCAGTTTATGCGGTGATGCGGCGCTAATGTTAGTGCGGCGCTAGCATTAGCGCACCTGGTTATAAGCCTCGGTACACAGTGTTTAACGCTAATGCCTCGCTAACGCTAGGTCCGCGCTAACGCTACCACCGCACTAGCGTTAAACACTTTCTGTGTACTGAGGCTTATAATCAGGTGCGCTCTATAGGTCGCGAATTACGGTACTTGCCCAGTAAATATGATTGATTATAAACTGTAAAAAAAACATCACCAAACATGATTATTTGAAGCCCCTTCCCTCACTTCAACATAGTTCTGTGGCACAGAGATGCCACAAGATGGTGCCAAAGCAATATTTTATTTTAGACAGGGTTTTGGCCTGAGTGAGAACAGCAAAAAGGTGATTTTATTGAATTATTTTTGGGGGCAAATAATGGAGGTTAGCTTTCAAAAACAATCAGCAAAGCGGTGAAGTAACAAATTGCGATTGTTGGGGGTGTTGTAGTCTATCTCAAGTTGTACTGAAAAACTACTTCATGTTGAAATATACTGGATATGAAATACATACACACACACACACACACACACACACACACTGTTGGCATTTCAGTTATGAAGTATGTTTGAAAAAAGAAAAAAGTAAAATTTTGCGGCATGCTTTGAATGGCACAAAATAGCACCACCTGGTGGATCAAGTAAAAATTGAAAGCCAGCAACTTTTCCAAATAGATTTCCAAACATGAACGTTCATTTATGTTGGCATAAACGTGGGCGCAAATGCGGCATTTTTTTTTTTTTTTGGTACTTTTTGGACGAAAAACGTGTTTTCTCCTCAGCGGCCTGGTGGTTCCCGAGTCGGGCGGCGACCAGACGGTCCCGGAGGTGGTGACCACGTCCGGCTACGCTCTGCTGCACTTCTTCAGCGACGCCGCGTACAACCTGACCGGCTTCACCGTCTCGTACTCGTACGCTCGCGCTCGCCGTCTTCGCCGCCATTCATCCGATCGGCAATCGTTAGGGAAGCGCTCCATTTCGGGTCCTTTCTTTGTCTGGAAGGTTCCGAGCACGAACTTTTGGCAGCAAGCAGCAGAGGGCGCCAAATTGCTTGCTGACGAAATGGGGTACAGTGGGGCGGGGGGGATTGGAAAACAATAATAATAATGTAAATGATACATGGATTTTCATTAAATTAATAAACATTAGTTGAAGAAGTAAAACATGTCAATACATTAAAAATAATTGAATAAGTTGAAAAAAAACCCTCAAATTAACACAAGTATAATACAATGAAAAATAAATAAATAAATTTCAATAAATTAAGAAAAATACCCTTAAATAATTAACCAAATATTTCATAAAAAGGCGTTAAAATTTTTTACATAAATTAAAATACTGTCAAATTGACATATGTTAAAAATATTATGTAAATAAATAAAAATGTCAATGAATACACAATTACAGTATATACTTCCAATCCATAAATAAATCCTTTCAATTAATAATCCAATAACTATCCATCCTTCCATTTTCTGAGCCACTTATCCTCACGAGGGTCACGGGAGTGCTGGAGCCAATCCCACCCTTAGAATCAGAATCAGAACCTCAGAAGCACCCTGAACCGGTTGCCTCACAATCACACCCGGGGGGCCATTTTTAATGTGTCCAATTCACGTTGCATGTTTTTGGGATGTGGGAGGAAACCGGAGCGTACGCACGAATAATACGCAATTAAAATTTAAGTGAAAATGTTGCAACATAATCATTTTGATGACCCGATCTGAATTAAATGAATACAAATGTAATAGAATAAAATGTAATTAAACATGTAAAATGCATTTCGGTAGAGGAAAATGTCATAAAATTAATACACAATAAAATAAAAGTTTGAAAATAAATAATATGAAATATTTTTTTTAATCTAAAAAATACATTTGATCAAATATAAATGTATAAATAAATAAAAATGTAAAATAATTCAAAAAGTAAAGTGGTGATGATAATTGGGAAATTCCGAGGTCAGGAAAATAAAGAAAAGTCATAAAAGAAATTCTTCTATAAAAGGTGACTATCGTAATTTATTTCATAAACGACTGGATCAATTCCAAATTTGACGGTTTTACATGTTAATGATGTAATTGATGGTTAAACATATAATTTAAAGTTTCTTCACGGTTCTGCCTCGAATTCTGAGCAGGGTGAACTCGTGTCCCAACAACTGCTCGCGGCACGGCCGCTGCAGCTCGGCCGGCGCTTTCTGCGAGTGCGACGACCACTGGGGCGGCGCCGCCTGCCGCCGGCCGTACTGCCGGCGGGACTGCGGCAGCCCCGACCGAGGATACTGCGACCTGACCGGGGAGAAGCTCTGCGTCTGCAAGGACGGCTGGCAAGGTCTTTTTTTGGACTGCCAAAACTCTACTTCAAATATAACAAATGACTTAAGTATCAACAAAAACACACTACTGTAAAACTGGAAAAAAACTCCAAATTCTCTCTTGCTGAGCTTCGGAGAATCACGATCGGTCCTATACAACCGACGGCTGACTCGCCGGAATTTCAGGCTCCGTCTTGCCGCTCGTTGGTTTACGGCTACCGTAATTTCCGGCCTACAAGCCGCGACTTTTTTCACACGCTTTCAACCCTGTGGTGATGCGCCGCTAGTGTTAGCACCGCGCTAGCGTTAGCGCACCCGGTTATAAGCCTCGGTACACGGAAAGAGTTTCACGCTAGCTAAACTCTTTCTGTGTACCGAGGCTTATAACCAGGTGGGCTCTGTGGGATGGCAATTACAGTAATTGCGAGGATTTATTCAAGGATTCAAGGCCTTGGAACTCATTCGCCGCCAACCCCTCCATGCTAACGTGGCTATTTCAATTCAGCAGCCGCCAATGTCACTGAATGAGTTTTAAAACTCATCCATGCATCATAAGGCGTAAAATTTGACCCTGATGTGCCCAGATTAGCAGAATAAATCAATTAATTGAACTTTTTAATGATTTAGAATGCTTTTTATGTAGTTTTTATTCACTTTTTTATTTCTATGCTGCAGTTATAATCCGTTCAAATTTCAATATTTTGTCGCAGAAATCAATTCCAGGATGAGCGCCAATTTTCCGATTTACCCTGAAAATGTGCACTTTTACTTTTAAACGGTTCGAAAATTAATAATTTGTCGTTTGATGGGAATTGGTTCCAGTACAGAATTGAAAAACCAGGTATTACGAGTATTATTTACTTCAATACCTGAAAAAAGTGATCGAGACCTCCCAAATTTTGTGTAAATGTAAAGACGTTTTAAACAGCTCAAACGTTAATATTTCATTTTTCGGAAGTAATTGTAATATCAGTCAGGAGTATCCATATTTTAGTGTCACTCCATTTCATGCTTGTGACCTGATTGACTCCAGAAGTATTTCATTTGCGTATTTTCTATGAGCCATTATGAGTGATATTTTCTGACCAACCAACACCTTTTTCTTTTTTTTTTTAAATATTTACATAAGGTAAAATGTTAAAAATCTAGTCAGTGCCCCCTGCTGGAAAAAAAAGTGAATTACAGCAAATATTTTCCAAATACTTTTTTTTTTTTTTTTTTCCAAATGAAATAACATTTATTTACCGTGCGTTTTCGTGTCCAGGTCCGGACTGTTCCGTGGCCGTCCCGTCGACGGAGGCCTTCTGGTGGCTGCCCAGCGTCAAAACACGGCCGTCCTCTCGGTCCCCGGGTCGGGCGTCCCACCAGGCTCTGGTGCACGCCGGGCTGATGTGGGTGGTGGGCGGCTACTCCTTCGACTACGCCAACTACCACATGGTCCTCAAGTGAGCGCCATCTTGTTGTCGCCAACGTGTCGGGAATCATTCACCATTCCCGACTACCTCATCACGATATATCATAAATACTCTGTTTTGACATATCCACGATTTGAGTTTTGTTGTCTTGGCTCAGTTACGATCTGGAGAGCAGCACGTGGGACGTGGCCCCCGCCACCGGGGGCCCTCTCTTCAGATACGGCCACTCGCTGGCTCTCCACCAGGTCAGAAGACGACTCGCGGCGTCGTATTCACCGAGACTTTCAATCATTTGACGCATATTGTCGTCGTCGGCAAGGACGACATGTACATGTTTGGCGGCAAGCTGGAGTCGGGTCCGGGCAACGTCACGGACGAGCTGTGGGTGTTCGACATCCCCCGACGCGCGTGGTCCCGCAGGACGCCGGCGGCGCCCCCTCCCTACGCCCTGGAGGGTCACACGGCCCACGTGGTCCGGCCGGCGCCGGGCAAGCCGGTGATGCTCGTCTTCTTCGGGTACTCGCCCGTCTACGGCTTCGTCAACGGAGTGCTGGAGTACAACATCAGTAAGTAGACCGTGTCGACGTCAGCAAGTAAACCGCGGCCATCACCAGGAAGTAGGCGGTGACGGACGCGTGTTAAGCTAATGAGCGCTCGCAAGTAGTTTACAGTGTGCTGCTGCTTTTTGCAAATATTTTTTTTGTCCACTTGGGATCGCCTTCCTCACATAAACAGTGTTTCTTTGTTGAAATATATTCAAAGAGTTTTTTTTACTTTCTCCGGGAGATTTCAGGTGTAGTTATTCCTGTGTCATTATAGCAATACACTATCACTTTATTGATCCTGTAAATAGTCGGGTGCATGACTACTGCTGCTTATTAGCACGCTAAAAACAACTCAGGAAGTAAACGGTGACAACATCTGTAAGTAAACCGTGACGACAGTACGCTACAACTCCAGTAAATAGACAAAACCACAAGTGGGCACCTTGATGGTGATTAGACTGTGGGATCCTCAGTCTGACTTTTTTTTTTTTTTTTTTTACTTTGCAAATATTGATTGATTCAAATTCATTCTTGCGAATTAAGCTAAATGTGGAGCATACCAGACTTAAACGTGGAGTCAATACTGTACGTATGTTTGCAGATATTGCTCAAGTGTTGGCTGTGTGGCCACTAGAGGGCAGCGTTGGCTTGCTCAGTTGCAGCTGCCCATCTTACACACGACACACACACACGTGGTCATTAGGCAGCGGTGGTGTCTTGTGCTAGAAGACAAAGATGAATGAGTCGTCCTTTGTGTCATCTTTTCTTTCTTCTCATCTGTTTTACCCACAATCCCTATCACTGGTGACCCCCTCCCCCCCAGTCATCCTCCCCCCCTCATCCTCCATCCAGCGTCAATTAGTCTCGGGTGTGCAGTCGGTGGCGTTGACCTTTTTTTTTTTTTTCTTTTCTTACCCCCATCGCTGCCTTTTGTTCCTTCGCTGAGTCGTCACTTTATCCTTCTTTTCGTTTTCGCCTCTCAAGTTGAATTCAAATCACTTTTTTTTTGGTAAAGGTGAAAATTGTTTCAGTTTTCAATGTTTATCGAGCTAATTTTAATAAATAAAAAAAAATCTAGCGGGTTAGTGAACCGCCAAATTCATTTTATTTGTCGATACTTTTTGGAACCCGTTCTCTGCTATTTACTGGAAAACTCAAACTATGTTAAAGTGAGTTGAGAAGTTTCATCGAGACAAAAGTAGTATTTAGCCATGATCTCTCTTATGGCACTTATGAGAAAGCCGTAACATTTTGCGCCGTGGCTTCAATTAGTTTTTGCTCTATGAGTGAGGATTTTGTGACTAACTGCAAACTGCTACTAGCGCGGCGGAAAGGTGGATCGGCTGATTAAAGCTGTTGGCCTCACAGTTCTGAGGACCCGGGTTCCATCCCGGCCCCGCCTGTGTGGAGTTTGCATGTTTTCCCCGTGCCTGCGTGGGTTTTCCTCCCGGCACTCCGGTTTCCTCCCACATCCCAAAAACAAACAGACTCTAAATTGCCCCTAAGTGTGATTATGATTCTGGCTGTTTGTCTCGATGTGCCCTGCGATTGGCTGGCAACCACTTCAGGGTGTACCCCGCCTCCTGCCCGTTGAGAGCTGGGAAAGCCTCCAGCACTCCCCGCGACCCTCGTGAGGATAAGCGGCAAAGAAAATGGATGGATGGATAAAGTATTTAAACTATACATGTATTTCTACTATACAGTTTATTATCAGGAAAAGTTAAATAAAATGCTTTAAAAAGCCAATTTTTTAGGCTTGGAACGCATTATTTCTTTTTCCATTAATTGTAAAGGAAAATATGGATTCGGATTTCGAACAATCATTTCTCAAACCGCCTTCTGGAATGGATTGTGGTCGAGAACTGAGGTTGTACTGTATTACATATGACAAACAGACTTTGCAGTATATTTCAGCAAAAAGGGGTTGACGTGTAAATGCGCTAAACAAGTTGTGTTTATAAATCATTGAGGAATGTATTTGAAATAAATTTGGCCACAACCAGAAGAGGGTGCCAAGTCTCCCCGCCTCCTGCTCCTTGACAGCTGGGATAGGCTCCAGGACTCCGTGTGACCCTCGTGAGGATAAGGGGCAAAGAAAATGGATGGGTGGATGCTACTAGCGCATACAGAAAGTCACAGGTTATTTTTGTACCTTCTGCCATCTGGTGGAAGGCCATTGAATCGTTCGCTTGTCGCTCACTCGATGTCGCTGGCGATGATAGACACATTATTTGTAGTAAATCATTTTGGGACCTCTTAGGTCAAATTGGATCATTTTTGTCAGCAATATTTGGGAATCACCGCTTCAGTTCATTCCAAAATGTGTCTGGAAGCGAGCCCGGCGTCACGCAACAGTGGGCCGAATTAACATCGACAGTGGTCGCTAATTAGCATAATTGCCGCCCTCATAATGAGCGTCTCGGCCAATGCCTTGGCAGCAAGGCTTGACCGAGTCGCAGAGTGGGGGAAACAAAATCGGCTGAAAACTGTGTTATGTTAAAGCCGAAAGGTAAGCAGAGCTGCAATGTTCACGGAGATTAGCATTAGCTCCTGATAATAATGTTGCGCTAAACGCTTGAGTTTGTTGAAACTGAAGGAGTCGTCCATCTTGTCCACAAAAGTCTTTGCGTTTGTACTTTCGGAGGGTCCAACACTTGGCGGACGGCGCCGACGGGCGGCGCGGCCGTGCGGGGCGGCCACGGCCACAGCAGCGCGTACCACCACGCCAGCGGCGCCGTCTTCGTGCACGGCGGCTACAAGGCGCTGGGAAACGGCAAGCACGGCCTGGTGGACCACTTGTACCGCTACCACGTCGCCACCGGGACATGGTGAGACGCGGCGCCGCGACTCCGCTTTTGGTATTGTTTTGCTTTTTCGGTCCGTGCGGTAGCCAGAAAATGGCGGCTATCGGTGACGAGGTCATTGGAAATATCACACACGTTCAAATATTATTACAGTCTTGGAATTGGAATACAGTACAGATAAAATTGTCACATTTTAAAAGTCGCAAATGTCTTCGTAGTGCTTGTATGATAATAACATAAAAGAGCTAATTCAGATTTTTACGGGCAAGCGAGGCTTCGAGCGCATTTTGGCGACACGTTGTTAGCGGCGGAAGCTCGGGTTTGTCTCACTTAATGAAGCCCGACGCAGCTGGTGTCCGACCCGCAGCCAGCGGGTCGCGTAGCGAACCGACCCCCCCCCCCCCCGACCGGATTCAAGTCGAGGGTGTGTGGTGACAATCGTGCACGTTTTTTTGTGTGTGCGCCACCGATGAGCAGTTGGGGAGGGGCTTGGGGGGGCGACGACCACCACAGGAGGGAACGCATCCAGACAGACGCCATTAGTAACACGGCACCGCGCTCTCTCCTGTGTTTGCGCGCCCGAAGGTTGATACTGCGCGAAAGCGGCCTGGCGAGGTCGCTGCACTCCTCCGCGTTGCTCGGCGGCATCCTGCTGGTGTTCGGGGGCAACACGCACAACGACACGGCGCTCAGCAACGGCGCCAAGTGTTTCTCCGCTGACTTCCTGGCCTACGACATAGGTACACGCACACAAACACTATGACGCAATGTTAGCGGCGGCAAAAACTTTTTGGGCGTTTTAGTATTGAAGCAGAAAAGTGTTGCTGCATGCTTTGAATGCAGGGGGGAAATGTCTCCATCTGGTGGCCAAATACGAAAACACTCAATGGAAAGCCGCTAGTCCTTCGCCACTTTCACATAGTTTCACCAAAAGTGGCAGAGGAGATCTTTCACGCAGAACCCAGCGAAGCCCGCGGGACAGAGTTCTACACGCCGATCTTCGGATCTGATAATTAGTCGCCGTCAATACTTGGAGTGCCAGTTGCTTTGGACACAAAGCCCGTTTGTGCTGTTTAACGTCACAACACGGAAGCCCCTTTCACGTTAAGGTTGTTGCGATGTGCGGATACAGCCGCTAATGAATAAATGATCATATTCATAAAAACGGGGGGGATAATGCGCCACCGAGGGCCGCATAAAGCGGCACGATTACGGCCGATGTTGACTGCAGGAAAAAAAAAAAAAAAGAACTTGCTGGCTGGCAACTTCATTAAGTGCTAACAAAAGCGTTGTTGCTTTTTCTTTACCTTTTGGTCACCTTTGTGCCTCGTTGTTGTTGTCTTTATTCTCACTCCCTACGTCCCCTATCGTATCGTGTTCCGGGTCATGACAAGATTATGGTGCTGAAAAAAATACTTTCCTAATGTTTTTTTTAAAAAAAAAATAAAACAAGTTCTTCGTCGTTCTTCACTTTTGTGATGGCTAGCGACTTTTCAACAAAAGTCAGATATGGGTTGGACGGTGGCACCAATTGAGAAATACTATTAATACTTTGATTCATTGTGCCCCTTTTTCTGCTGTACCCGCGTCGACCACCAGGAGGCAGTAGAATGCGGTTTTACAGAAAAAAAAAACGAAGAACAGCCACAACTAACCTCAGTGACTCAATCAGCTGCGTTTATATTAGTCGTTGTTTGCAGAGGATGACAGAGTACCAAGAGAGGAACTGCGGTACTGCATGTGTAAGGTGTGCTGTAGTTGTGACAGAATTTAAGGTGGAGGTGGGACTGCATCAGGGATCAACTCTGAGTTGTGGTAATGGATAGGCTGACAGATGAGGTTAGACTGGAATCCCCTCGGACCATGATGTTTGCAGATGATATTGTGATCTGCAGTAAAAGGAGGGAACAGGTAGGTGGAGGAACAATTAGAAAAAATGGAAGCACGCACTGGAAAGCGGAGGAATGAAGATTAGCCGAAGTAAAACAGAATATATGTGGATGAATGAGGGGGGCGGTGGGGGAAGAGTGAAGCTCCGGGGAGAAGCAATGGCGAGGGTGGACGACTTCAAAAACTTGCGGTCAACAATACAGAGCGACGGTGAGTGTGGTAAGGAATTGAAGAAACGGGTCCAAGCGGGGTGGAACAGTTGGCGGAAGGTGTCTGGTGTGCTATGTGACAGAAGAGTCTCCGCTCGGATGAAGGGAACAGTTTATAAAACGGTGGTGAGCCCGGGCTTGATGTACGGATTAGAGACGGTGGCACTGAAGAATCAACAGGAAGCAGAACTGGAGGTGGCAGGAATGAAGACGTTGAGGTTCTCGCTCGCAGTGAAGAGATTGGATAGGATTAGAAACGAGCTCATTAGAGGGACAGCCAAAGTTGGATGTTTTGGAGACAAGGTTAGAGAGAGCAGACGTCGACGGTTTGGACATGTTCAGAGGCGAGAGAGTGAGGAAATTGGTCGGAGAATGGTAAGGATGAAGCTACCAGGGAAGAAAGAGAGGGAGAGGAAGACCAAAGAAAAGCTTGATGGATGTGGTGAGGGAGGACATGAGGACAGTTGGGTGTTAGAGAGGAAGATGCACGAGATAGGTTTAGATGGAAAAAGATGATGACACTAACGGGACAAGCCGAAAGGAAAAGAAGAAGAAGATAAAGAATATACTCCTGTGGGTATTGTGTCTGTACGTGTTACTCCACGGTTTTGTGTTCAACCCGTATGCAACAAAGGAATGGAATCAGATTTGCGCTACTAAGACTTTATTTGTATTGTAGTTTTTCAGCAGTAATCCCCGCATGGAAACACGACGTGTTCGCCTTCCCCTCCTTTCAATGTAATTTCCCCTGTTCTGCCGCCCTCGCCATCCACTCCCCGCCCTCGAGCCCTTTTTCACTCCCCCTAGCCCCGCCCACATATTCTAATTAGATTTGGACGGCGGCGCAGCTTTTGATTAAAATGCCCACCCTCGCCGTCTGGAAGTGAGAGTTCGTTTGGAAGTCGGCGTGTGAATATACCGGAATATACTTCATCCTCTGACGAGACAAGACAACCCCACCCCACCCCTCCCCGTCAGGGTCCCTATTAGCGCGGATCAGATCAAACCGCCAATCAGCCGGCACGCTTGCCTGCTTCTAGCTGGACTCACCGTCCCAGCATGCATTATTAAAACACGCGCTGCTCATATCCCAGGAGGAAATTAAAATCTCGATATATGTGTGTGTGTGTGTGTGTGTGTGGTGTGTGTGTGTGTGTGTGTGCGTGTGTGCGTGCGCGAGAAGGCAATATCTTTTTGGGATGAGACAATGTTGTAGTTGTTGTGGTAGTTGCTCCTGCGGGTGGCGCTGTTGTGCCACTGCTGCGAAAATGGTGACGTCGTGTATTGAAAAGCAGCCGATTGGTCGAAACTAAATGAAATGCTTGATTAGGCACACACGAGATCCAGTTTGGGAAAGATAATGAGGCTCACTTAAGGTCGGCGCCGTCACGGAACCGATAATGTATGTATGTATGATAATGTAATATACAGTAATTGGTCAAATAGATAAATAATGCGATTCATATTTTGGTTTGACATTCACATCATAAAATAACTTAATAATCAGTGTTTTATTTGATTTAATAAAAACGGTAAAATGATTCAAATGTTTAAAATGAATAACAATCACCTGGATTCTTTATTCTCAAATAACACAAAACAATATCATATTTGTGACTGTTTTTGTAACTTAAGTGATCTAATGGAATGCCTCTAAAAAAATATTACTTGTGAATTGAATTGGATTAATTTTTGACTTAATGTTTTAGAATTTTTAATTAAGGATATTTAAATTATTACTCTAATAATTTTGATGAATAATTTAATAAAACATCACAATAATCCAAATTATATATTTTTTTAAATTCTGTTATTCTGTAAACCCAAATCATTTATTTAAATTAATTCTTTTAGGTGCATTTAATAAGTAAATAAATACAATCTTTTTAACTGTAACAATAGATGTAAAAGTTACCTTTAAACTAATTCTTGAAACTCAAATCTCTAATTCAAAATAAATTCACCCTTACAATTAGTTTATTTAAAAAAAAATCATTTTAAAAAATAAATTAAAAAAATCTGAATGGCGACCAGTTCAGGGTGGAGTCCACCTTATAGCCTCCAGCACACCTGCGACCCTTGTGAGGATAAGGGTTTTTGAAAATGGATGATGGCTATTTTATAAATAAAATAGTTGAAATTAATTTGTTTTTCGAATGGATTTAAGTCACATCAGGGTTATTGTGATGTTCCTGCTAATAATAAATTATTCATTTATAACTTTGTAATAATTTTCAAGCCCATTACGTGTAATTATTTGCAGTGAAATCCTCACTCTTGTTGACTGAAGACTCATATTTATTTATGTTTGTGTTGTCGTCGTTCAGCTTGCGACGAGTGGAGCGTCCTCCCGCCGCCGGACCTGCACGCCGACGTCAACCGATTCGGCCACTCGGCCGTCGTCAGCAACGGGTCAGACGAACCTTGGCGAGCTTTACGTGACTTTGAAGTTTTCCCTCGCTGGCGCGTCGCCAGGCGTGTTTTTTTATTTTTGTTGTTGTTTCCCATTCTCGCAATGTCTCAGCTCTCTCGAGCGCGAGGAGGAAGTTTGTCAGCAACTTGCAGAAGTAGAATCTGCCGCGCTAACGTTTGCAAACAACTCCTCCGTCGGTGCGGACTTGAGAGTTTCCGAGCCGCGGCAGGAACTCCACTCGCGTCTTGATGTCTTCCACCTCAACCTGAACTTCGGTGTTTTCATACTTTTCACATGAAGCAGGTTTCATTTGACCCTTTTGTGCACTCATCGGTTTTTAGCCGCATGACAAAAACAAAATAAAAAATGGAAAATTGGATTTTGCCGATGTACATAGAGATAAAAAATATGTGGATGCAGTTTATAATCCATGAGATTGAGCCCACAAACGCAAATGAATTTGGAATTTTATTTTGTACGTATCAAAAAAGAATGTTTGCGGGGAATTTAACTCTTTACTTGTGATTGTTTGACTTTCTGCTTTTGCTTGAATTTACCGTAATTCCCGGCCTACATTTGTAAAGGAAATACCATTTGGTGCATACATACGCCGCAGGTACCAAATAAATATGAGCGTTCATCTGAGATGTTACGCTGCAGCGGCCCCTTACGGGACAAGCCGAAAGAAACTTACTTTACACACATACGCCGCAGCTGTGTAAAAGCCGCAAGTGCCCGCATTGAATCCAGATATTTACGAAGAAAGACAGAGTTTCACGCAAGCGCTAATGCTAGTGATAACGCTAAAAGGGCCGGTTAAAATAAAAGTTACCGCTAAATATCACTGACACACGCCAGTAACACAGCAGCGACACGCTAGCACAGCGCTAACGCTACCGCAGCGCTAAGAGGGCTGGTAAAAGTCACTTTCTCGGCACATATATTCCACCGTTCTGATTCTTACCTTTTCCTCTCACTGAGAAAAAATGCACAAATTAGCTACATCACCGCATAAACCGCAGGGTTGAAAGCGTGTGGAAAAAAGTCGCGGCTTGTTGGCCGGAAATTACGGCACTTTCCACTCTTGTTGTCCAACATCAGTTTTGACACATTTGTGGAAAATTGGAAACTCTGTGACGTTTTGCTGCAAGCTTTTAACGGGAAAATGCTGGACAAATGTAAAAATCACGTTGTCCAAATGGAAGTCAAGGATCAAAACTGCTATTTTCAATGGCATCTTTTGCAATAATAATGATAATAGTCATTAATCAGATGTATGGGATGTGTTTGCAAGTTCAGAAATACTAAAAAAAAATCTGATATTTAATTAAAGCAGAGTGGCGTTCCTCAGGGAAATAATCCGAGTCCATTCACTTTCCTGTCCAATCGGATTCTGTTGTTTTAGCTCCATGTTCATCTTCGGAGGCTTCTCCGGTCTCCTCCTGAACGACGTGCTGGTCTACACGCCCGCGTCTTGCCAAGCCTTCTCTGCGCCGGTACCGTGCGCCGCCGCCGGGCCGGGCCTGCGTTGCCGCTGGCTGGACGGCGCCTGCGTCGCCTGGGAACCGACAGATTCCGATCCTCCCCCGCCCGCCCGCTTCTGCCCTCGTCGGCCCGGTGCGTCTTGAAATCATCAACATGTGCGGCGGTTTGACACGACAACCTGAAGTAATCCGAACAATTTGGCTATTTTGATGCTTGTTTGCATACGTTAATGAGGAGAGCGGGAGGTCAACGCTGCCGCAATTACCTCGTTTTGAAGTCATTAGTGCCCTCCTTGATCTGACCGATGTTCGTGCTCGCGGCGCGGACCTCACAGGTTTTCTGCTTTTCTGGTGGTGGAGAACATTAACGTGTCATCTACGCGCTTTTTTCCACGAGAGCACATTACAAAAAACACAAAACCTTGTATAAATGCTTACATAAAAAGGCTGCGTTGGTCCTCGCTGCATCTTGAAATTGTTGATTTATTTTAATATGCCCTTAGGTCAGGCCCGGAAAGCTTGGTGCCCAAACGGGCTGCTGTACAATCAAAACATTTTCATGTATTTTCTTCCTTTTTTTGTTTTGTTTTTGTTTTTCCTTTTCTGGCCTTGTTCCAGACAGTACTGACGAACAGTGTTTGCCCTTTTCTGATTGCGCCAGCTGCACGGCCAACACTCGCGGCTGCCAGTGGTGCGAGGACAGGAAATGCATCTCCGTCTCCGGCAACTGCACCGTGGTGAGGACGCGCTCTCGACTCAACCGCTTGTGATACATCCGAGGGGGAAATAAAAGCTCACTATCCTTGCGTTTAGGAATATTAAGTAAGCGCAGACCTCTAAACAATCTAAAATAGCCGTCAGATTGACGAATCATGTCCAGGTGATGCTGGGCCCCCTCCAGTCCGAAACGTGGTGCCCGAGATCCAAGTTGGCCGCAGTGACTTAAAAAAGTTAAAACAAATTCCTCGCTACGCAACGTTTTCTGAATTTGCACCAAACTCTGGACTTACATCTGGATACATTCTAGACCACAGGTGTTGAACACAAGGCCCGGGGGCCAGATCCGGCCCGCCACACGATTTCACGTGGCCCGCGAAGGCAAATCATCGGTGTCAAAATCTGTGATTCTTGTGAAAATATGTCCCAACATTTCAAATTGTCATATATCATAAATGATAATAAGATATTATAAACATTTTTGTGTTAAGCAACATGAACAATGGTTGAAAAACCTATCACGCTTGATTTCTGATTCCAAAACTAGATAATAAATTTAATGTGTAAATACGATGAGGAGATCCAGGATTTCTATGGTTTCACCATCACGGCCCCCTGCGGGAAATCGTAACTACAATGTGGCCCGTGACAAAAATGAGTTTGACACCCCTGTTCTATACTTTTTTCATCTCTTATTCCTTCTCATGTGTGTTTTGTGCACGTGATCAGCTAACTTTGGAGTTTGCCCATCAGCACGGCGGCGCGCTCTCTCTGCCTTCGCGCCCGTCCGTGTTGTCCGAGCATCAGCTGAGCTTTTGGAAGCACGGCGCCCGCAGGAAGGGACACGTGAGTATCCGTTGTGAGCTCCTTTCGGCCTGGTCGGGCTCTGTGCCCGAGGCTAACAGTGAATGCTGTCGTAAATAGTAATCAGTAACTAGTAATCAGTAACTAGCAAATTGCAATGTAAGTCAAAGTAGCACTGTATACTCTACCTACTTTTCGGTGACAATTTTTCTGTTTGAAGGCGCTGACGGAGGCATCCGATTGTCAGCGGCGTTCCGAGCAGGAATGTTTACGACTGACCGACTGCAGGAGCTGCAGCCTTAACGCCAACTGCCAGTGGAAGGCGCCGCAGCAGCAGTGTCGATGGAGTCCCGGTGAGGCGCCCCACCTTATCGTATTTAAACTTTAAATCCGTGTCAGTATTAACCGTGATGTTGGCAACATCATACAGAGAACCCATTCCAATAATTTAATACAGCGAATACTCTGTTCTCGTGCGTCTCCGTTCTCGAACAAATCGGTTTTCGAAGGAAAATTTTGAGAATTTTTTGCGTCTGGTTTTGAATGAAAATCCAGGACTCAAACACCTCCGAAAAATCCCGGGAATAACATATCGCGCACAGCCCGACCAGCTGACCCACGACATGCTCTGTTACTATGTATAACGCTGCCTCTGTACTCAGACGTGTCCCGGTAGCTCCGTTTACTGACTGTTTTGTCCTTCCTATTGAGGACTATTAACACCCAATCATGGCTCCAAAGAAGTGACACTAGCTAAGTCCTTTTGGAAAAGAAAAGAATTCCCAGGGGGTCGAGTCACCCCCACCGAAGAGATTTGATAGTCGATAGTTTAACATTGCTTTTTTCTTGTGGACTTTAATAATGCTGTGTTCCATTAGCATTTCTGCATTTTTGTTTAGTTTCAAAGATTTCGTTAACCTGAGTTACGAGTTAATGTTTTTGTATGTTACTTTTTGTAATTTTTTTTTTTTTTGCTTTTTCCCCCTTATTGCTTCTTTAAAGTTATTCTGCACTTTTGTTGTTAATAAAAAAAGTTTACAAAGCTGGGGGCCAAGTCGCTGCAGATACGGCAATGCACTCCAAGCCTAGCCTACGCTACTACTAAAGCATATTTTAAGCAAAAAATATATTTCTTAAATTATTTCATTGTATTTAAACTATAAATGTATACAGTTTATTATCAGGAAAAGCTGAAAAAATGCTTTAAAAAGCCAATTTTTTAGGCTTGGAACGCATTATGTCTTTTTCCATTAATTGTAATGGGAAATATCGATTCGGATTTCGAACAATCATTTCTCGAACCGCCTTCTGGAACGGATTGTGGTCGAGAACCGAGGTAGTACTGTATTATGTGTGACAAACAGACTTTGCAGTATATTTCAGCAAAAATGGGTTGATGTATAAATGCGCTAAACAAGTTGTGTTTATAAATCATTGAGGAATGTATTCGAAATAGATTTGGCCACAACCACAAGAGGGTGCCAAGTAGCAATTTCTTGCGAATAAGCGGGTCGCAGGGGAAACGCAAATCACTCAGATGTCCATTGCAACAAGATGTGACCGAAATGAAACAAAATTTTAATCATGGATTTTACAACAATAATAATATTGTTTAATTAATACCATTCAGACAGTGTTGATCAGTTACATTTATAAATTAAAAAAACAGCTGTATTTATGGTCTTGTTTCCAGTGAGTTTAAATATCAGTAGGAATTTTTTTTTTTTTTTTTTTTTTGCTGATTCAAGTGACCGTTAGCTACGTAGGGAAATTAAAGGACTTTTGAGGAACTTCAACAGCACGGCGAAGGACGAGGGAGGGGAAAAAAAGCCAAGCGTGCAAATTCAAAGGCCGACGAGCTTGTTAAGTGAGCAGCCCGCGGTCTTCCTCGCCGGCATCCCCGTCCTCCGGCCGTGTTGCCTCGTTGTTTTCGACATACGGTGGACACGGGCTCGTGTAATGCGGTTTAAAAATAAGCTTACGTGCACGCCGCGCAGGCAGGGATTAGCATACATTCAAGGAGGAAGCAAGTAGGCCAGCAGGAAGTGTTGACGGCGTCTTGTGCAAATGGAAGAACCGCAACAAACAAGCGTGTTTGTGCGTGTTCACACCTCCACAGCGACGCCTTGAACTTAATCCGTCCATTACCCGAGCCGCTGATCCTCACAAGGGTCACGGGAGAGCTTGGAGCCTATCCCCGGCTAGCTTCGGGCGAAAGGCGGAAAACACTCTGAACCGGTCGCCAGTCGGTCTCACGGCGGATATCAATGCCATCATTGAGCGGGAATCGATCCCACGCTGCCTGTACTAGATTTGAACCCGGGTTTTCAGAACTGTGAGCCAGATGTGTCAACCAATCGGTCACCAAAAATCATTTGTCTGATTTAAATAAAGTTTTTGTTGCTGTCATCACCACGGTAACGACCTGTTTCCGGTTACGTTACGAACAGTGACCGTAAACCGGCCGACATGTTTATCGGTGTAACCGTAACCCGATCTGCCTGCCTTTTTGTTTGTTTTCCCTCGTTCTGATTTTCCCTCATCCCTCAGTCTCATTCCTCACGGTCGTCGATCCGGAAAAACAAAGAAGCTGAGCGGCTACTTTTCCCGTGCCGGTTCCGGCCCTGTGAGCCTAATTGCTACCACGGGCCAGACATAACGAGCCGGGCTAATTAAACCACTTGCGCAAAAAAAGCCGAGCGATACGGAACAGTTAGAGCAAGGCGAGCTTTGATGTGTTTTACAGATGAAATTGACTTTCTCCCGCTCCCGCGTGGATCGTATCCATAAAGTCCGCCAATACGGGAAACTCGACATTTGTACTGTTGAGCTAATTGAAGCTCTGCCACAGCAGCTGCGCGAATAAAAAAATGGCTGGAGCCACTAAAATCGTTCGGCTGGTAAAAGCTATCCACCACTAATGCTTTGTCGGGGAAGTCTGTCGATATGTAAAATATGATGCGTCCGTCAATCTATGCATGAGTACCGAGACTCGGCCCCCAAAATCCAATCGCTATTGATAGTGACTAGCGAATCACGACTAATTTGTTACAGCTTTGTACTCAAACTCATAGTCCAAGAAATGAAAATCCAATTTGATTGTTTGAAAACTGTTCATTGAACCGGTACGAAGAGAGTTTGACTGATAGATTTTAGTGTCTCCATACAGAGAAATTTTTCTTTTTCACTTTACAATGGCTTACTTTAACCAAGATCCCTCGGTGTAGCTTGGGCACAGGTGGTATCCCGGATCTCTTCGTTCCTCGGCGCAGCCGTTCCAGCTAGCCTGCTGCTACTTCGCTTGCTGGCTAGCTAGCGGCTCTAGCTTTCCGCAATGTTCTCCTCGTCACGTTAAAATGCGTAGTATTTCGGGCAAGGTTTATAAAACAGTGGTGAGGCCGGCCATGCTGTACGGATTAGAGACGGTAGCTCTGAAGAAACGACGGGAAGCAGAAGTGGAGGTCGCAGGAATGTAGATGCTGAGGTTCTTGCTTGGTGTGAACAAATTGGATAGGATTAGAAACGAGCTCAGGGACAGCCAAAGTTGAATGTTTTGGAGACAAGGTTTGAGAGTGCAAACTTCGACGGTTTGGTCATGTCCAGAGGCGAGAAAGTGAGGAAATTGGTAGGAGGATGGTAAGGATGGAGCTACCAGGGAAGAGAGGGAGAGGTAGACCAAAGAAAAGGTTGATGGATGTGGTGAGGGAGGACATGAAGACACTGGGTGTTAGAGAGGAAGATGCACGAGACAGGCTTAAATGGAAAAAGATGATGACACTAACGCTGTGGGGACAAGCCGAAAGAAATAGAAGATTTAGTTCCAATGTGAAAACTGTGGTTTTTCTTTTCCATAACAAGCCTTCCATGCGCAACGCAGGTGAGCCGTGTGGTGAAGGCTGGCACCACGTGGGCGAGGCGTGCCTGCGGATCAACGGCAGCCGGGCCACTTTCGACGACGCTCGGCATTACTGCAAGAACCTCGGAGGGAACGTCGCCTCGTTACGCGACGATCGGCACGTCGCCTTCGTGATGGAGGAGATCGATAAGTACCGCGCACGAGCACAGGTCAGACGTTTTCCGTAACGCTCGGCCAGGCGGCGTACGGTCACGGTCAGGGCAGATATAGACAAACGAGGGACAGCGTTTGGAACTTGGCGTTCTCCATATGTCTGGTGAAGTCTTTTTGGGTGGTTTGGTTGGGCTGTTCATGCGTCCCGCCATTTCCGTGTTCGCAGTCTTTATCGCCCTGGGTGGGCCTAAGGAAGATCAACGTGTCGTTCTGGGGCCGGGAGGACGGTTCGGGCTTCACCGACGGCGCCCTGCGCTGGCTCCCGGGAGAACCCAGCGACTCGGGCTTCTGCGCTTACCTGCTGCCGGCGCCGACGCCGGGGCTGAAGGCCAACGCCTGCACCGTCGCTGCCGACGGACTCGTCTGCCAAAAAGACGCCGGTGAGTCCGAAGGCCGCGAAAATGTCATGGTTTTTTTCGCTTAACACTCCCATATTTTATTTATATTTCAGCTGGTATTATCTCAAGACAGGTATTTTTTTTCCTTTACATGAATATCTTGTTTTTCGGCAAATAATGAAATTTATAGTCTTCAATATTTTATAAATATTATGCTGTATTTTGTCAGTATTTTTTTTCCCGTTAGGTTGGACTTTTTTTTCCCTACAGTGTCTTATTTGTCCAAAAATATATTTTGTGAAGAAAAAATGTTGGATTGGTTGGTGGAAATAAGAAATATTAAATTTTGTGAAGATTTCTTTTTTGGGTGTGATTTTGGAGATTTATGTTCCGTTTTATCAAAAAAAAAAAGCTAGATTTTTTTTTTTTTTTTTTAAATTAGGATTTTAAAGGAGTAGTAGGGATTCTTTTTGTGGGGAAAAATGCTATTTTATTTTTAGAAAAAAATAGATATTTAGCTTAAAAATCATTTTTTTAATGAAAAATGTTATTTGTAGTTCAATTTGATTTCCATACACTTAATAGTGACTTGTTGGGGAGTCGCTTGATTTCTTCTGGCGGAATGATGATCCCAACATGATTTTTTTTTTTTGTATTTCTTTATTTTTTTCCTGTTTCCAGGGAGTCATCAGGGCCCCAGTTCGCATCCCTGCAAGACCCCGTGTGCCCTGCGCACCAGCTGCGCCAACTGCACCAGTCAGGCCACGGAGTGCATGTGGTGCAGGAGCACCCGGCGCTGCGTGGACTCGTCGGCCTACGTGGTCTCCTTCCCCTTTGGGCAGTGTCTGGAGTGGCAGACTCACGACTGTGCCGGTGAGCTGCTCGACTTATTTTGCCATCTTAACGTGGATCCCTGAGGATAAGCGGCTGAGCAAATGGATGGATGGAATATTGTAGTCATTCTTCAGGCTTCTCAAGTTCACCTACCAAGCTTTCTTTTTTACGGAAGCGTTGCCCAGCGATTGGCTGAACAACTTCCTTATTTTGTTGTTTGGCCCTGTTGTGACGTCACAATACCAATGTGTTCTCAAATGAGTCCAATGCGTATTCAAAAAAAGAAAATAAACCGCTGGGATAGGCTTCAGCCCCCGTACACGGAAGCGTGTTGCAGCCACACGTTAACCTACATAAACATCACTGTGACCGACGGTTTATTTTCTTTTTTTAAATATGCATTGGACTCATTTGAGAACAATGCATATTAAAAAAAAAAAAAGTCTGTCAGGGGGGAGGTTTACCAAAGTTTAACGTGTGGCCGCAACACGCTTCCGTGTATGTTGGAGATGACTCCCTGTCATTTTTTTTTTTTTTAAACACTGCTGGTATTCCATAGAATGATCGCTTTGAATATCTGTCTCCTCTGTTGTGAGAACCGACACCACAAAAAGTCCCGGGCATTGTGAATATTCTGCTCCAGTTCAAAGTCCCCCACACTGTCGAGCAGCCCTTTTGGACAGGCAATATGCCGTCGGGAAATTGTTGACGTCACTTACACGAGCTCTATACAAGACTTTAAAATGTCCAATCTTCCACAACTTGTCCGCTTTTAACACCTTTTTGCAGTTGTTGTCTATTTTGTCCCGTTGCTGACAGAAGGCGCGTGGGAGGCGTCTGTCCCGTGACTTTACTTTACTTCTTCCAATGTAAAAATATGCAGCAGAAGCATACGGTGCGCGGTGTGTGACGGCGCGCTATGCTAATGATGTTTGTGCGACTCCGCTGAGACAAATCACTGGGTTTGAAGAAATGAAACAAAAGTGATGGAAGTGGAACACGTTGCGAAGCCGCAGGACACCCCGCAAAAGCCACTTGTCCGTTCTCAGTGGGGTATTGACTTGGACTTGTCACTTAGCGAGATGAATGTCAGATTTTTTTCTTTAACAAAGAACATTTGTTTTTAGTCTTGGTTTTCATGAAAAGGATTGCTTTTGAGCGGCACGGTAGCTCAGCTAGAAAGTGTTGGCCTCACAGTTCTGAGGTACAAGGTTCAAGGTTCAATCCCTGCCCTGCCTGTGTGGACTTTGCATGTTCTCCCCGTGCCTGCGTGGATTTTCTCCGGACACTCCGGTTTCCTCTCACGTGCATCCCCAAACATGCAACATTAATAGGACACTCTAAATTGCCCATAGGTGTGATCTTGAGTGCGAATGCTTGCTTGTCTCTATGTGCCCTGCGATTGGCTGGTGTACCCCGGCTCCTTGACCTTTGACAGCTGGGATAGGCTCCAGCACTCCCCTGCAACCCTCATGAGGATAAGCGGCCAAAGAAAATGGATGGACGGATTAATTGGACACTAAATTGCCACGAGGTGTGATTATGAGTGCGGCTGTTAGTCTCGATGTGCCCTTGGGATTGGCTGTCAACGAGTTCAGGGTGTACCCCGGCTCCTGCCCGCTGACAGCTGGGATAGGCTCCAGCACTCCCCTGCAACCCTCATGAGGATAAGCGGCCAAAGAAAATGGATGGATGGAGGGATATATATTGTTAAGGCAGTCAGATTTCTTGCTACTCATTTAGGCATAAAATGCATTTTAGCATAAAAGTATGACACCTGAAAGCCGCCCGTAAGGGTACTTTAAATAAAAAATGGCCGACTTCCTGTTCAATTTTGGGCATGGGCCCTTGAGACTTTCTTGCATCCTGTTACACGTCCTCACAATTTTGTGTCACCCGCCGGCACTACTTTAGTGTGGAGGGATCTTTCTTTTTTTCCTGCGTCAATAGGAAAAAAACGACAAGTTTCCAGTCAACGTCGACCACACGCAGATGAACGACAGAAATCGTTCAAGTTGCCCAAAGTGGTTCCTTCCAGTCAGCTCGCTTGGCCAAACGTGAGCTGGCAAAGTAGGCCAAATGCATACTTTCCTGACTTTTTGTTGTCATCCTCTTAACGCAAAAAAGCTCAAAGTCCCTTCACTTCGCCGAACACGCGCACCGATGACGGAAATGATCCGGAGGCCTGCGAGCAGGCGGCGATGTGACGGACGATCGCGGGGGCGACGGAGAATTCCGCTGTTCCGCCCTTGGTTCGTCTTGTCTTCCGATCCGACGTGTTCGCCGTCCCCAGCGTTTCGCTTTCATCCGCTGCAATCCGTTTTGCCGCCGCTGAGCCTGACAGCTCGCGACGGCGCACATCTGCGGGTCGCGCGCGCCCGCATAAAGACAGACACGCAAATATATGCATATGTGCGCAGAAATACATGCAGGTACACACACACACAAATAATCACAGTAAACAAAAATAAGCAGACACAAACACAAGAACACACAACGGCGGCTGAGATGCCGACCAGATGTACGCTCATATTTTAATTTCATTTCAAACATTTATTTAAAAGAACATTTCCGGTAACGGTAATATACACAAGATTAAACGGATTTTTTTTTTTTTTTTGTAATTGTAATACAAAGATAATATTTCACACAAGAACGTCTTCATTTTAAGTGAGCCCGTTCCACACGTTTAATCCCGAACAAGAAGTCGCGCGTGAAAAGCGCTTGTAATGGCGCTCGTTAGCCGTGACGGGCTCATCACGTCGCAGTTTGGAATCTCGCATGGCGATCGGATCGCTCCTCAAGCGTGGCGGCGATCCAGTCCGATAAGCGAAGCGCGCTTAAAAATAGCGGCGAACGAGCCACATTAAAAGATAAGATCGCACGGCGGGGAAAACGCGCTAGAGCGTCTCTTCCTGCCGTCAGACTCGCGACGCCCGCGGGAAATCTTCTTTGAGGACGTTCGCGGCGCAACTGCTCGCCTGTCCCATCCTTTCGTCGTCCGATTGAGAAACCTCACCTCTTTTTAAGAAGGTTTATTTAAAAATAGTGTAACCCACATAAAAAATTGCTACAGTTAAAAGTAAATAGAGCAGCAATTAGGTTAGAGGTTTTCTTCATACAAGGTGGTGGAATATTTGTTAGTGTGTGCTGAATTTATTTCCCTTCGGAGGGATTTGTTTTTAAACGTGTTTCATTAGTTTTGAAAAGAAATATTTTGTTTGTGATTTTATTATCGTGACTCGTGTTTAGGAAGGACAGGAAGTGACGTACTGGGGGGCGCGAGAGAAGGAGAGGAAAAAAAAGCGGGAAGGAGTGTGAAGAATGTGTCTGATTTTGAAGAAAAGAAAAGTTAAAGGCGGACATTTATCAACATTGCTCAACGTGTTCGACAAGGACTGTTGACAGGTCAGTTGTGATAGTGTGTCGTTTGAGTGGCCTACTCAAATCACGCCGTAACGTGGTGGAGTTAGCTGCTGATACATAGGCTAAGTGGATAGCATAGAATTTTGCTAGGGCGCTAGCGAACAAGCTAACGCAAGCTAGCGAAGGCCTTCCACGGGGAAGAAGACGACCATCAGGACTAAGATGAGGCTGGACAATTGGACACAACCCTCGACTTTCTTCATTCCTGCCGTTTGAAACGCAGCGGGGACATTGGGGTTTGAATTTCTTCTGTTTTGCTGGCTGTGTTCACATTTGTATGGGCCCTTAAATTAGCTTAGCTCATATGTGCATTGTGTACCTGTTATGTTGACTTTGTTCATTTGACTGTTTTGTATACACATTTGATTTTCTAGCCTTTATTTGGTTAGTAAATGTTCACACTTGTTTTGTTACATAGCCAGGTCTATTATTTGACTATCTGCAAGACAGTTAAAAAAATGGGGAGATTATTTGGTAGTTTGGTTATTTAAATTAGGATAACCTTAACTCATAAGGGGAAATATTATTTCAGATACCTTTTGAGAGAGTATAAGTGCACAAGTAAAGAGTAAAGTTGTAATAGAAGTTTAAAACAATTGTTGTGGTTATTGATTAGTTCCTAATTTTAATAGAGGAAAGGACTTGGGTTAGTCACCTCTCGTCAAAGTATTTTATTTTTGAGAGGGGGCAACAATAACAATAATAACACGTGCCTGCCATGTAGAAAAGGTTAATCAAAATCTGATATTTTACAAAATCAATTGGGCTGCTCACAATTTGTAGCACCGAGTGAAAGTGTGATGTGTGTGTGTGTGTGTGTGTCGGTGATCTTCCGACCAAATGCGAGGCCGGCGCTGGACTCGCCGGAGCCGCTTTGAATGTTGCTTGTGATGTCTGGGAGAAAACAACACGCAAAAATGTCCTCGTTTGACAGCAGAAATTAAAAAAAAAAAAAAGAGAGAGAGAGAGAGAATTTGGAAGTTGACCCAGATGCAGTGGAAAAATTAAGATGCGAGTTCCAATATGGCCGCCCCTTCTAGACGCAAGTGCAACATCATCACATCAACAAAAACTGTACAATATTATCGTCACTGTATGTGATAGCACAACTTTTATAGCAAGTCTGTTTGTTAACTCTCCCAAATGTGAAGAATTGTTTGTGTTTTTATATACATATATATGTGTATATAAAAACACAATTACCGAACAAACAATTGGTCGCATTTTGGAGAGTGAACAAACATATTGTGCTATAAAAGTTATGCTATCATTTACTGTGATAATATTGCACAGTTCTCGTTGATGATGTTGCACTTGCATCTAGAAGGGGCGGCCATATTGGAACCCGGATCTTCATTTTTCCACTCCATATGGGTAAACTTCAAAATTCTCTTTTTTTTTTTTAAATTTCTGCTGTCAAACGAGGACATTTTGCGTGTTGTTTTCTCGTCGACATCACAAGCGACATTCAAAGCGAGCCCGGCGTCGGCGTTCGCCTCTCATTTGGTCGGAAGATCACCGATCAGAAGGCGCCCGGCCTCGGAGGGGGTCGCCCCCACGAGAGCACGCGGCTGCTCGGCGCCGACGATGAACCGGTCGCTTTATCTATTATTGAGGTGATCCGCGAGGAGTAAACAAGCGTAGAATCCCGACCGGATTTCAGAAGAAGCGAAAAGGAACGGAGGAAGCTCACGAGGGGCAAAGAACTCGCTTCTCGTGTGAAGTTTTTTCTGCAGAACGTCAGAGCAAATATTGACTAAACGCAGCAAGACAAGCAAAGCCGCATCAAAAGTGATATAAAGATTTGCGACAAGTTAAACGGAGTTAAAGTTCTGCCCAAAATGCGACAAGCACGTGTGATGAAACTTGACGGAATCAAGTGTGAAGTGTCTGCGCGTGTTAAAAGCATCATTTTGAAATCGCTGCCAAATTTGATTTGTTTCCGCTCGTGAGCCGGCGTAAAAATTGAGGATTTTGCAGGATGACATTTCAAACAAATAGATCACGGTAAAACTTTGTTTGAGGTTTCTTGTCATATTGGGTGTTAAAAGTGTGCAACTTCAACAACAGCCTTGGAAAAGTTTGATTAAGAACAGGAATCCGCAATCTTTGTGGCTAATCCATTTGTCTCTCATGTTTCCTTCTGACTGGCTGCACATTTAGACAAATTCCCAAGCGGGAGTTCATCGATGTACGAGGCCCGGCGATGTCTGCTTTAACCAAAATGGCTGACAACTCGGTTCACTTTCCGCCGTGAGTCTTCGAGACTTTTTCGTGTGCCCCGTTACGGTGAACATGTCAGCCCAATGTCGTGTTTGATGGCTTCAATTGGTTTTCGGGGCTGATGTTTTGCAGATTGTTGGCGTAATGACTTGGCCCACGACAGCTGCCTCCAAGCATAATGGCTGACTTCCTGTACACTTTTGGCAGGGGTCCCTAAGATTTTTTTTTGTCACCTGTTTTGATGGATGTCTGCCCACATTTTGAGTCAATGGGCCAAACTGGTGTTGGAGTGTTTCTTCTCCTTTTTTTCTTCTCCTTCTCTTCCTCCCTTTTCTTCTCTTCCTTCCCCTCCTTGTCCTCCACCTTCTCCTCATCCTTCTCCTATTTCTTCTCATCCTCCTCCTCCTTCTACTACTCCTTCTTCTACTCCTCCTTATCATCCTTCTCTTCCTTCTCCTCCTCCTACTTCTTATCACCCTTCTCCTCCGTCTCGTTCTTCTCAGTCTCATCCTACTCCTTTTACTCATCCCTTTTCTACTACTTCTCTTCCTCCTCATTTTCCTCTTTATCCTTCTCCTTATCCTTCTACTACTCCTCCCCTCATTCTTCTAATCCTCCTCATCATCCTTCCTCTCCTACTCTTTCCCCATATCATCCTTCTTCTCCTCCTTCTACTCCTCCTTATTATCCTTCTCCTTATCCTCCTTTCTTCTCCGTCTCCTCCTTCTTCCTCTTCTCCTTTTACTCATTCATCTTCTAGTACTCCTCGTTTTCCTCCTTATTCTCTTTCTCCATATCATCCTTCTTCTACTCCTCCTTATCCTCCTTTCTTCTCCGTCTCCTCCCTCTTCTCTTTCTTTTACTCATCCACCTTCTACTACTCTTTGTTTTCCTCCATATCCTTTTTCTCCTCCACATCCTTCTACTACTACTCCTCCCCTTCATTCTTCTACTCCTCCTTTTTCTTCATCTTCTCCTCTTTCTGCCTCTTCTCCTCATCTTCCTCCACCAATATTGAAACTTGTTGACATGATAATCATTGACCCACTCATAGCAAATTGGGTGGATGTGCGGGACAAAATTCACTCAAATGAACCCAACTCGGAAACGGGTACAGTAGACAAACGAGCAACTTCAACCCTGCCTCGCTAAGCTTAAATTTCACCGATTGGAATCTATTGATGAGTTTTCCAGAAAAGTGTTCTGGAATCCTCTTTCCACGTGCAATGAAACGCATTCGTGCTACAACGATGATGCCGCATTTGTCGTCTGCTTTGTGAATTAAAGACCTCGCCAAAACATGGCTCCCGCGGTGAGAGCGGTCGAGAAGCCTCGAATATGAATATAATACATTAAAGTCAGTTTGTGTGTGTGGCTGGTTACAAGGAAACATTTCTTGTGGGTTATTGTCTGCTCTCAGCAACAAGAACAAAAGTTTTCATGGAAGCTTCAAGGCCAGCAGCTTCTCCACTTAGTGCCGTTGAATGCCACGCGGTTGAAAAAGTGTCATTTTTAATTTCATCAGTAGTGTTTCTAAAAAAAAAATTTTTTTCCACCCCTACTTTTTTTTTCTTAATGTCACAACCACTTTATGAATATAAATGTGTTTGTCTGGACACTCGGGAGGGGAAAGGAAAAGTCAATTTCTTTCTAAACGCCGAGGGTCAGGGAGAAGGTGAGAACAGGGGAGTGCAAGTATATTAGCGGCGCTAAATTACATCTCCAGAGGCTCTGATTGTGTTTGTGCTCCACTGCAGCCTTTTAGATTGAATTTGATGGACAGAATGTGCTCACTTTAATGCGTCTGGGTGCCTTTTAACGCATGCCGGGCCGCTTCCTGCTTCACCGCATCACGCAGTTTACCATCAAACGCGCTGTTTTACGCCCCATAAATGCAACATTCGGGCAAATGTCTCGGGACGGCCGACTTAATTAACCGATCAATTGAGAAACCGGAGCATCACGATTGGCTTTCTATACATTTCTGCTATGGGGATGATGCGAGATATCGTTTTAGTTATGTGTTTGGTATCGTGTCATCAATTTTTGCTGCTCTGCTCCGCCAAACACTTTATGAGCAAAACTTAGACGTTTATCACTCTTGCGTCAGACATCCTGGAAGTGGCGCAAATGAACCCAAAATGGCAGACTTCCGTTGTCTTTTCAGGCCTGAAAAAGGCTGTTATTCAGGTCTACCGATAATAAATTAGACTACCAACTTACATGTTGTTATGCTTACCTGACTTCAGGTGTTGATTCCCCCCCCCCCCCCCCAACAGTCTAGGTCCAGGTAAGTTTTGAAGGACACTTGGAAATGACCAAATTGAGCCAAAAATCGCTGTTTCAAACCGCAAGGGCAAACTTCCTGTGAATCTCCAGGCAAAGCTTCTTGAGGCCCTAACCCTAACGATAAATGGATCTAGCAACTTTCCAACGTTTTAACGTTTCCAAGTTAAAACTGGCTTTGTGGGCTGGATTTCCACACATCTAACAGTCAAAGCGAACCAACGTATTCACCTGAGCTTTTCACACAGAATCCAGCGAAGTAGAATGGCGGCAGAATTGTGCTGTTTTACGCAGTGACACAACATCCCAACCCACAATCATATTGTGGTCATGATCCTACTCAGGAAACCCCCTTTCTCTTTCCTTGTCATAATATGCGAGTGGTCTTCAACGCAAAGACGATGAAATCTAATGAATCCATCCTCTCTTCATCCACATTCAGCCCAGAACTGTTCTGGTGTGAGGACTTGCGCCGAGTGCTTGGAGCGACCAGAGTGTGGCTGGTGCGGTGACCCCGCCGACACGGGCAGCGGCGTCTGCGTGGAAGGGTCCTACCGCGGACCACTGAAGCCCGCCGACGCCAAGGCCGGGCCCCGAAATCGTAACATGGTCCTGGATCAAGGCTTGTGTCGGGCTGACAGAGGCTACAACTGGGCTTTCCTCCAGTGCCCGTGTGAGTACAGGTCCTGAACCTCAAATCCATAGCTAGAACCAGAATCTGGACCATGTTTATGTCCTGCAGCTTGTCAGTGTAACGGACACAGCGGGTGCGTGAACGGAAGCGTCTGCGAGCACTGCGGGAACCTGACGGCTGGGACGCAGTGCCAGAACTGCATGGCGGGTTACTATGGCGATCCCATCAACGGAGGGAAGTGCAGCGGTAAGTCTGACAAATTCTTTGCTTTCAGTCCCAATAAATCTCCTTCTTATACCCTCAAACCCAAATTTTGGACTCGGAAGTCTTCCGATTGTTGAATGTTTTGCAACCGTAAGAATTTGGGCACATATTAAACAGTGTAGACTCATCCTGATCCTGATTGCACGTTTGCTGTCCTACCCTTTCCTTCCCCCCTCGTCTTCCTCAGTTACTCAACAACAGCCACGTGCTCTTTTGTTTCATTCTTGTTCGCCGACCCTCCCATCACGGCAACATTTACCTCGGCTTACAAGGTGATTAACGCTCTGAGTGATGGCGGGACTTTGGGGCGCTGGGTTAACGCCGGCGCGAAGGTTGTTGAAGTAGAAGGTGGCAAGTGATGGAGGGCAGACAGGAAAAGGGGGGCGGGGGCTCTTCACCTTCGTTTGACGGCAGCTCGTCGTGGTCCGTGTCCCAGCCGTCACCTTGTCCTGCCTGACAGAGGGCGAAGGAAGCGTTCTTTCATTTGGCTTTCATCAACAAACACATTTCTTAATCACATCCAACTTGAGATGATTTGTAGCTTTTATGGGATTGTTACATAACAGAGCAGAATCTTCTAGAACTGTACTTCTTAAACCAGAGGCCTTTGAGCTGTAGTGTTTAGGTTCGCATAATCATTTGCAATAAATTATCACGCAGACTTCTTTCAAAGTAAGTGGTCAAATTGAGGTCGCGGTGGTACCGTTATGATGACTAGCACAATGCTTCCCCCCTACTGGCCCATACAAACATGTTTTCTGTATTTGCATGGATTTCAGTTCTTAAACTTTTTTGTTTAAGCACTTGTGACTTACCTTGCAAAGTACTGATTTTTACCAGACGTTTCTGGAAAGCCAAAACAGAAGGTCTGACGCTTGTTTTTCCCTCCTGTGAAATCAGACGTGGCCGGTTACAGAAAATACAATATTTACCTCTTTGAAAGTCCGTGAAATCTTCCGACACATTTTCAGTCGGGAAGAAAAAATCCTTATTCGTTATTTCCTTTCCCTTCAACAGTGTTAGAAGCGACTTTCAACTTGTTTCCGATACTCTGCCGTGTTGCAATTGGCGTTAAAACTAATGCAAAACCAGCAACACAGCTGGAATAGTAGATAACAGTTTTTATGATGTCGGAGTTTGTAGCACTAGAGGTTGTGTGAAATTAGGTCCGGGGTTGCCTCTGTATTTGGCATGCAGGAAAAGCCCAATTATGTTGTTGTTAAAACAAAAAGTACATATGTGGATCCGCGCAGCAATAAGACAAATCTACAGATACACATGGCACTTATTTTTTAAAATACGGATTAGGATAATGTAAGGATCAGCAAAGTTCTTTGCTGGAACCAAAAAGTTTGATTCTTAGAGCAAACGTTTCGGGAGAAGCGAAGGGACAAAGAAAGCCGGTGCAGCGGCTCCGCCGAGGCCCAGCTGTCCCTTTAATGACGCCAATAAAGCCCCAATTACTGCTCTTCATCACAGCCCGAAACTAGATCGCAATGTTTTTTTTTTTATGGAGATGTTGCAGGCTAACAGGAACACGCACTGAATCAAAGTAGCTGTCGTCGTGCAAAGTCAATCGACATGAATAGCCTCAATCAAGACGAACACAAAAACAAGAGCCGCTGAAATGACGCGAGGGCAACTTGAAACTTCAGACAAGACAACAAGACGACAGATAATGAACAGAACCAACAGGGTTTGGATTCTTTGATATCAGAACATGTTCAGAGCCTGCAACCGTTGGATCATTTGAAAACAGAACCTACAGATGTTAACAGAACTTTGGGGCTCAGCTTTTCAATGCTCTGGGAGTAACACAATCGGTTGCATGTGGAAACCCAATATGCATTCTTTGGATACTTTGAAATTAGAACCTACAGTCTTTGGAATCAGACCTTGTTTTGATCGGATTCTTTAGAAACAGAAAAAACACCCTTTGTATGCTTTGCCAATACCGTTTGTATGCTTTAGACAATCTGGAAACAGAACCTACAGGCGTAAAAATCCTTTGGAACGCAGTCTTTCAGTCATGTGAAACCATCCGTTGAAAATAGAACTTTTGGTTTTTGGACCGAGCAGCCTTACCCATTCGAACCCAATACAGGTGTACTTTACACCCCAAAAGAGAACACCTTAGAATGAAACAGTTTCTTCGCTGGGCCCTGCACCAGCGCTATAAATGTGCAAATTTGGAGTGGTAATGAGATGATTTGCTTTTGGTGGCACTAACGAGCTCCTCAAAGGTCTTCATGTCACATTCTGACAGGGATGTAAAAAAAAAAAAAAAAAAATAGAATTATCGTAAGACATCAACGCAGACTTTCACGCTATGTCAACATTTGCATGTGTGGCTTTGTCTTCCCACATATTTTAGTGGCCGTTTTTTTAAAGTGCTTCTGACCCAATAAAGAAAAGTCATGAGTCAGCCGAAGGTGGAGCTGCTTAGGATCGGGTGTATTATGCCAACCAATCACTTTTATTTTTTTTAAAGGCAGCATTTTTTGGACGTAATGAAGGGGCCAGAGACTTTGTTTGGATTTCTAAAAAGCCAGGACTCCAAATTTCTGCGTATGCGCATGTGTGTGTTTGTGAGGCAGTGGAGTGAAAAATTGTACTCCCCTCTGGGGGGCACAAGTCACGGAGAAAATAGTTTATCAAATCAGCCCTATTTTTATTTTGCAAAGAGATCAAGTTTCCTTTTTTTATGTACTCAGCACAACTCTTGTGTGGTATCGTGTCAACCATCCGTCGTAAGCGTGTCCGGGTTGTGCTTGAATGAAATGCGTTTTAAGTCTTGAGTGTATGGTTGCGCTTTTCTTTGTGGTGGGGTGGGGGGGGGTTTAAGGTTACGGAACAGACATTTTACACACAGTTATGGCACAAAATTATATGCCAAAGGCCCCAGGTTAGCCCAATAAATCCAAAGAGCTGTGAAATATAGATAAGATAAGATAAGATAAAGGAAGACTAAATAAAAATGATGAAAATATTTCATTAGCAGTTGGATCCAGTGATCATACAAATGGCAGAGGATTGAAATGTACATAATATATAAATATTCCCAGTGTTCATTGCAGAGGGATCAATATGGATGGCGTTGGGATGGGGTCGATATCGGTGCTACATTGCACTCTTGGAGTTTAATAGTCCAGCGGCCTCCGGAAAACAGATGGCCCTCAGCTGGGTGGTCCTGCATCGGGGGCTCTGGAGCCTCCTGCCCGAGGGGAGCGGATGGAAGAGAAAGGGGGTTGAGGCTTCGATTTCAATGGAGAAAAACAGATTTGATATAGGAGCGTTTTCAGTTAGGGGTTAATCACAAAACAAATTCAAATTAAAGTACCACAATAACAGACGTCGAAAATAAATTTGGACTTTTGTACTGAAGTATATTCAGTCCCTCCTTTTTTACCTTTACATAAGGAGTGAATCGATACTTCTAATCCTTCTTTCTTCTGTACCACTTCGTAAAAACAGCGTGGTTGTCGATCCTGTCTTTTTTTCCTCTGGCTCCTCCAGCCCAGTCGGGTCTCCAGATCGGGTAGATTTGACCGTCCGCGGTCCATTCTGAGGAACGAGTACTCGTGACATTTAAAAGCGACCCGCCTGTTGTGCGCCATGCTGAGCCCGCAGAAAGAGAGACTTTTAAACCTGGACCTCCCAGGCTGAGGAAGAGAAATAAAGATGTATTTTTTTATTTCTCTCCTTGTTTGTTTCTCATCCTCAGCGTGGCCTTGACCCGAGTTCACCGGAGTTTTATTAGCGTCCGCCTCGGAAGCGGGAGGAGGAAACAACAACGAGGACGCAAAGTGAATACAAATAAGTCAGGAGAACATTTTGGTTGGGTTCTGACATTTCTCTGCTATTTAATGTTTTGTATACCACTCGTCTTGTTCGGTGTCATGGGGAGTGTAGGGCTTCCCAGGTTTCACACAGCATGGCTTGTTTTTTGGTGATTTTTCACACTGCTGCTGTTTGAGAGGTACAGACACAAAAGACATTTACAGAGATGTATTACATCGTAATTGACCCCTCCGTGGATATTGCGCAATCCGCGCCACTGACCAATCAGAGGCCAGAGATCTGCATAAACCAAAGCCCGTTTTTGCTCCCGCCATTTTCTCAGACAACATTGCATGGTCCAGTATAGGTTTAGTTAGCGTTTTATCGCGTATATGGGTTATTTAACAAAAAATATGGTTAAGAGGTGTAGTCACGGACTTTGTAATAGTGACAACAGGTATCCTGAAAGGCTAGTTGGTGGAGTTCGATTCGTACCCTTTCCAAAACCGAAGACCCAGTGCGAAAAATGCCTTCGATGGATCAAACTTTGTGGAAGACCTCATCATCAACTAAATCCATCTAATATCAACCGGAACACATATGTTTGCACGAAGGTATGCCCTATATTTGATTTTCAATACATGTATCGTATAAATGAATTCGAAGTTCTTCGCTAGCATAACACTGCTGCGTGTGAACGATTGACACACTTATTCTTTGTTGAGCGATATTTAGTGATGATCGGACTGCACAAACGTATTGATTTCTTGCTGGCTCCCGACCGAAGCTTAACCAGACTGTGTTTGCACGAAGATATGCCCTAAATTTGATTTTTAATACACGTCTCGTATAAATGAATGAGACGTTCTCTGCTAGCATAACACCGCTACGTGTGAACGATTGACACACTTATTCTTTGTTGAGCGATATTTAGCGATGATCGGACTGCACAAACATTGATTTCTTGCTGGCTCACGGCCGAAAGTTAACCAGACTGTGTTTGCATGAAGATATGCCCTAAATTTGATTTTTAATACACGTCTCATATAAATGAATGAGACGTTCTCCGCTCGCATAACATTGCTACGTGTGAATGATTGAATGAAATCAGAAGCATGCCTTCGATGGATCAAACTTTGTGGAAGACCTCATCATCAACTAAATCCATCTAATATCAACCGGAACACATATGTTTGCACGAAGGTATGCCCTATATTTGATTTTCAATACATGTATCGTATAAATGAATTCGAAGTTCTTCGCTAGCATAACACTGCTGCGTGTGAACGATTGACACACTTATTCTTTGTTGAGCGATATTTAGTGATGATCGGACTGCACAAACGTATTGATTTCTTGCTGGCTCCCGACCGAAGCTTAACCAGACTGTGTTTGCACGAAGATATGCCCTAAATTTGATTTTTAATACACGTCTCGTATAAATGAATGAGACGTTCTCTGCTAGCATAACACCGCTACGTGTGAACGATTGACACACTTATTCTTTGTTGAGCGATATTTAGCGATGATCGGACTGCACAAACATTGATTTCTTGCTGGCTCACGGCCGAAAGTTAACCAGACTGTGTTTGCATGAAGATATGCCCTAAATTTGATTTTTAATACACGTCTCATATAAATGAATGAGACGTTCTCCGCTCGCATAACATTGCTACGTGTGAATGATTGAATGAAATCAGAAGCATGGAGTCTGTCTCAGTTCTGAATGTATTGTATTGTATTTGCCATTTTTACTGTTTGTCTTACGTCAGCGCATGTGGCGTGATGTCACTTCAGGAGGCGTGGTTAAGTGCCCTGTACGGAGGGGTCAATTAAAAGGTTCTTTTAACCCAGCTGTTTGTTGTTTTCCACCTGACACTCACTTCTTCTTCTGCCCTGTTGTGTGGAAAGCACTCAGCCTCATTGTAGTATTTGGGTCTGTGTTGGCTGGTTGCATCTCCGCTACATCTTTTGGAGATCAGCCGATTCGTTAGGTAGTCACACTGAAATCGATTTTAGCGGAGACCTTTTCGAATTCTAGACGCTCAGAAGTTTCTTTCGGCTTGTCCTGTTAGGGGTCGCCACAGCGTGACATCTCAGATGAACGCTCATATTTGTTTGCCACAGTTTTTAACGACGCAACCCCTCTTGCGAAGTGAGATACGAACTCACGACCCCTGATTTACCAAACCAATGCTCTAACCACTGAGCTATGGGCCCTCTGATTCTAGACGCTCCCTATATAGAAGAAGCTTAATGTCACAAAAGTACAATCAGTTGTCACCAAAATGAAAATACCAGAACGATTGCCCCGATATTTCGGCTTTAGGGTGCAATGGTCAATGAATGGCACAGCGTGCACAACGTCGGTCGGCGTGACAGAAACTACGGCGGAGCCTTAACGTGGAGTTAAAAGCGATTGTCCCTGTTTGAGTTTAAAATTGTATTCGTGTTGCGTCAGAGGCGGGCTCGTGCCTGTGCCAAAGGAATCGTGGGGAAGCCAGGCCCTGCAGTGTCAAAGCAACCCATGCTACTGCTGATCACCAAAGAACAGAAAAACCAGAAACAGACCGTTTATCTTGTCAAAGAAGAGATTCTGCCCTTTCTTTGTGGTCCAATGTGTGTTTGTATTGTTCTGTGGGTCTCGAACCATCACTCCAAATTTTCTAAAACGGATAGCAATATGCCCGAAACTGCTTTGAAATCAGGTAGTCACTGATGGTGTAGTGGTGCGCACGCCTGAACTCGGTGCAGGCAGCGTGGGATCGATTCTCGCTCAGTGATGGTGTCGATACAGTGGCGACCAGTTCAGGGTGTAGTTTGCCTTTCGCCTGAAGCTAGCTGGAATAGATAAGTGTAATGGATGGATGAATGGTTTGAAATCGACCGGCAGTGAACCGGTTCATAAATTTTGAACAGCTCTGTCTTTCGTAATTTTGAAATAGACAATTATAATCATGAATATATTTTTTTCAAAACACGCGGGATGTGTGTGTGTGTGTAATGAACAGTATGTCCGGTTTAAGTTTATCTAGGTCTCCCGTTTCAGTCATTTTAACGCAAACATACCGAGCCGCGATGACTCTTTCTTGTAAGGTGAGCCGTGCGGGATCGATTTTGTGTCGAGACAAGCGTCCGGGCGGCGTGTAAATCATCCGCTCGCCTCTTCCTCCGCCGCCAGTCTTGAACAAGACGATTACGCTGATTGGTCACAGATCCGAGGCCGGAGCCGGCAAACCAAACAAAGGCGACGTGATTACAGCAAGAGATTTTCAGTTGTTTTTTTTTTTTTCTTTTTTTTTTTTTTTTTGCTGTTAGTGTTGTGGCGTCTTGACAACCAACAGGATTTTCTGCTGTTTTAGAATGCATTAAGGTGACTTAAATGCGCAAACAGACATTTCTGCATCCTTGGTTCCCAATCTTTTTTTTTTGTCTTGTGAACTGCACGAGCCTTTGTCATAACAAGGAAACGGTACCTTCACTTTTAGTATTTCATTTTCGGTTGCATATGCAAAAAAAAAAATTCCTCTCTTCCTCAAAAATAAATGTGAAAGATTTTAATCATGTGCAACTGCTGTACGTGTTCTACACCTTCTTTTTCTTTTACTTTCGGTTTGTCCCATTAGGGGGTCGCCACACCGTGTCATCTTTTTCCATCTAAGCCTATCTCGTGCATCTTCCTCTCTAACACCCACTCTCCTCATGTCTTCCATCAACCTTTTTTTTGGTCTTCCTCTCGTTTTTTTGCATGGCAGCCCCATCTTCAGCACCCTTCTACCAACGTACTCACTCTCTTGCCTCTGGACATGTCCAAACCATCGAAGTCTGGTCTCTCGAACCTTGTCTCCAAAACATCCAACTTCGGCTGTCCCTCGAATGAGCTCATTTCTAATCCTATCCAACCTGCTCACTCTGAGCGAGAACCTCAACATCTTCATTTTCCAGTTCTGCTTCCTATTCTTTCTTCAGGGCCACCGTCTCTAATCAGTACATCATGGCTGACCTCACCACAGTTTTGTAAACTTTGCCCTTCATCCTAGCAGATTCTCTTCTGTCACATAGAACACCAGACACCTTCCGCCAGCCGTTCCAACCTGCTCGGACCCGTTTCTTCACTTCCTTACCACACTCACCATTGCTCTGGATTGTTGACCCAATGTATTTTAAGTCGTCCACCCTCGCTATCTCTTCTCCCTGTAGTCTCACCCTTCCCCCTCCACTGCTCTCATTCGAGTCACTGATGTACATGTTCTGCACCCTGTAATGAAAACTCAATAATTAGAGAGTTTGCCATCACCCGTCTGTCTCCTATACCAACTTAAATTTGTTGTCAATCAAATGAATTGTGTACACGGCTTTCATGACAAGCCATCATAATAATAATAATACAGCAAGCAGCAAATAACGTGTGTGTGTGTGTGTGCGCGCGTGCGTGTGTGTGTGTAGCTTGCAGGTGTAACAGCCATGCCAACGTGTGCCACGCCAACACGGGCAAGTGCTTCTGCAGTACCAAGGGCATCAAAGGAGAACAATGCCAGCTGTGAGTATCTGAATTGCAAACAACTCATTTTCTGACTTCCATTTCTTGTTGAATTTGTTCCACAAAGCCTACGAGCAGTTTTTACCCCCATAGGAAATTAGGAACATCCAATTCATCTGTTTCACACACCCACAAAATGTTAACCCTCATATGACTCAAGAAGTGAGATGCTCTTTCTACTTGTGTATAGCAAGGGCTTTTTTGAAAATGTGCTGCAGTTCTTCGCCAAGTCTGAGGTGTGGCTACGGGGTGGTATTGGCTAGGATGCCACCTGGCGGCGTTTCCTCAGCACATTTTGATCATTTACAGCACAGGTGTTCAAACTCGAGGCACGGGGGCCAGATATGGCCCGCAAAGGCAAATTACGAGTATGAACTTCCATGATTTTTAAAAAAATCTGTACCAAAATGTCAAGTTGTCATATAACAAGTGATAATGTTGAGATATTGCAAGCATTATTGTGTACCCAAACATAAGCAATATTTTAAAAACACACAAACCTTAATCTCTAATTCCAAAGCTAGCTCATAAATTTCACAAGTGAATATGATGAGGCGAAAGATTTTCATAATTTCATGGTGATAACGGCCCTCTGAGGGAAACCGTAACCACAATGCGTGAGAAAAATGAGTTTAACACTGATTTATGGAGTCGTTTTTTCGTAACGGGGAACAAAGCAATAACAATGGCGACCGTGGAAGTGCGTCTGCCCGAACTCTGAACCTAGATGACCAGATGATACCTTTAATTATGCTGCATAATTGATAAAGAAAGCAGCGGGGTAGGTGCTAATGGAGCTCGGCCAATCATGAGAGATGAGCTCTGTGGCGTTCCTCCACACAGTAACTTTAAAAAAAAAAAAAAAACTTTTTTTTTTTTTTTTTTTTTACGTGCACGGGAAACTACGCTGAGGAGCTGCGTGGGTCAACGAGTGAGCGTTGTTGGCCGCGGAACCGCTGGAGTATAAAGTGGCCTTTCGTGCGTGTGCGTGCGTGTTTTCCCTGACTGGGCCCCTTTGGAGCACTGCAGCAGCGCTATAATATTCAAAATGGCTTGGCAGACCTGTAGTGTGTGGACACACACACACGCCAAACTGCTGCATCCATAAATCCAGCAGAACAGGCCACCAGTTCATTTGTGTGTGTGTGTGTGTGTGTGTGTGTGTGTGTGTGTGTGTGTTGAGCCAATAGAAAATAAAAATGTGATGAGGCAGCAGCGCTTGTGTAACGTTGCAGTTTTGACGCGTTACAGTGATCATTTGACACCGCGAGTGTGATGTTGTGACCTTTGCGTAAGTTTAAAACAAAATTAATGAACGGCGCTAAGATGCTGTCAGTCGTCATGGTTACATCAAGACCTCCGTTTAGCTTTAGTGGACAAAAGTGCGAAGGAAAAGGAAGACGTTCAAACTAACAACAGGATGAACGTAATTATCTTTCTGCCATCCGATGACATCCTCAGCTTCTATTTCATCGGTAACAAATATAATCATTTTTATCGTATCTGTTGCTATCTATTGTTGCCCATATTGCCAGCATTTTGCAGTTTGCTTTTCAAGACCCACAGAATGTTTTCTGTGACAGTATAAGAGGCAAACATTTGGAAGGAAAGAATAGATTCTCTTCTTTCACCAGGAAAAAAAAAGTTTGTAGCTTTTTCGATTCTTTACTTAACAAAGCCAAGCGAAGAGAGCTTTTCACATATTCCCACACACTCACTCTCACGTTATATCTTACAAATACATGTTATGTGCAACTTTCACGTGCCTAAACTTGTACGACTTTCTGTGTTGACTTCAGTTGTGCTGATCTCAAATCCGAAGCCATGCGACACCGCCATCTACTGGCAGCTCTGAGTCATGACAGTCGTGTACAAACTGCAATTTCACACATAAGCTGGCCACGACTCTCTTCCACACTGACCCAATGAAATATGCGCTCAATGTCTTCTTGAGTCTATGGCAAGGACCGGCTGGATACCAGGCGACACAGATAAAAGATCCAGCGCAGTGAATTAGTTCATATCCATCCATTTTCTGAGCCTCTTATCCCCACAAGGGTCGCCGGAGTGCTTGAGGTTATCCCAGCTATCTTCAAGCACGAGGTGGAGTACACCCTGAACGGGTTGTGGGCCAATCGCAGGGCACATTGATACAAACAAACATTAGCACTCCCAATCAGACCGACGGGCTCTTTAGAATCTTCGATTAATGAATGTTTTTGGGTTCTGGGGGGGGAACCGGCGCGCCCGGAGGAAGCCCACGCAGGCACGGGGAGAGCATTCTTAATATATGCTTTTATTTGTTTGATTTCACCATTTTCGATATTTTTCTTTGGAAGAAAAAAAAAAGTTATGAAGGAGATCAAAAAAATTTTGTGCTGCTCGGTGGTAGAGTCCTGATTTTCAAATCCAGATCGTGTCGTGCACAATGATGTCACATGAGTCGCACGCACACACGTGTGGACCCTCCCAAGCTTTTGTTTGTTGTTGTCCTTTGATTGAGCCAAGATGGCGTGCCATTTGTTATTCATTTTGTCTGAGCTCGGAGGTGCGTGTTGGGACCCCCGGGTGGCCGCGGGCGTGTGCGAGCGTACAGTCATGTCGGGTGACTCCGAAATCAGACGAGTTGGTCCAAGTGACTTTTCCAAGGTTCCCTTTGAATACGGTCCCGATTTTCACATCCCTGCCATGTGGTTTTCCACGCTAGCACAAGCTGGTGGTCGCGGGCGCGCTTATCTCCAGTGGCGGGTCTCCCAGCATGGTGACCTCTGACCTGGGAGCCCCCTTCCGAAACCACGTACCGACGGGCCTTTATCTGCTCCCCATTAGGCCTCGTAAACCGCTTACGTTTGTTCGCCGCCCCGTTGGGCGTACGCGTTGCTAATCCCGCTCGCCGTGTTGTCGCTGTGACGTCGCTTTTCCACGTGGGCACAAGCACTGAGGCGTACCTCCAGGTTTTGCCGTGCGGCCTTATGATTCATTTTTTTCCCCTGCCAGAAAAATCCAATTTCCATTTCAGCTTTGAAGCGAAACATCGGACAATGATGTTATTCAAAACATGTTTTGCTGCATCTTCTGGGATTTGCTTTATTTCTCCTGATACCAAATAAGATTCGAAATGATTATGATTATTATTTTGTTTGCCCTATCATTAATTTGAATGAACCTCTAGGAAAACACTCTGAACAGAAAATGTGAAAATAAGTGCCCCTTCTTCTAAATAATTTTCCCTTATGGCAAAATATCAGTGTGGTCCACTATGTGTCCCACTACTTTTTTCTAAGTAATAACTAGTGCATAAAGATTTCACAGCGCTTCACTTTTTCTGCATTTATGTCACAGCCTTTTGGATAAATTAAAAAAAAAATTACATTAAATTCTACACAACTCCCCCCAAATGATCACGTGACAAAGCCCCCCCCCCAAAACTGTATGTACTAAGTCGTGAAAAAGTGGAGCACTGTGAATACTTTCCAGATGGCGCGTAAGTGAGTCAAGGTGCTCGGGATCCGTCCAACGCGCCCTCGGACGGCGCCGAGGGCCCGCGGCTACGAAAGGAAGTCGTCTTTTCGACGATAACGTGCGGATGGAGCCAAATTAGGCCCGGCGAGGAGGAGAGGCTGCGCTCGTTCATCACAATCAGTCTGCCGGACAATTTGTCCGAGCCGTGATTGCAATTTTTTTGTGTGTGTGTGTGTGTGTGTGTGTGTGTGTGTGTGTGGATCGTCTTAAGAGGAGCGCCGCCATCCTCGTAGTGTCCTCCACGTACGCTACTTATCGTCTCCTCCTTACATCAAGGACACCCGAGAGTTTTTTATTTTTTATTTTACATTTTTTCGTGGTCGCTTCACCAAATCGTCGTATGCAAAGCCAACGGCAAGCAAACTTTCGGTAGTTTGCCACACAGTCTGACGATGTTTGAATTTAAAACAGAAAGAAAAAGAGCTAGCCCATTTCTGGATGAGGTGCTTTAAATGTTTGTCAATTTGTCAAACAACCCGCGACCTTTGTGAGAATAAGCGGCTAAAAAATGAATGGCTGGATAATTTGTCAACTATTTCTTGTGTAAAATTAAAAGTATGTGTATCATAGTCAGTAGTATGTATATAATAATTTATTTCACATTAAAAAAATTTAAATCAATCCAATGAAGAAAAAACAAATATTCAAAGCATATTTAAAAAAGTAATATTTAAAGTTTTTTAATTACAAAAAATAACATTAATTCATGCAGTAAATTTTAAAAATGTAATGTATTCTTAAGGCTCTGTTTAATTTGTTTGTTTTATTATTCACCCAAAAAAATGTAATGGTGTAAATTTAATAAGAATTTAATGGTCAGCTTATGTAAAAAATGTAGTATTTTTGTATTTTATCGCTTGTCAAATATGGAAGGTCTGTAGATGTTTTGTAGTGGCTGCTTTTGTCAGTCAGAAGACCTTGCACTGGGCACTGCATTCTTTGCATCTGCTCTGAACAGTTTTCCATTGAAAGTGAGTGAGTGAAATCTTGCGTGCGTGTATGCGCGCACGCCACCGGTTGCAAGTCGGTGAGACTGTCGAGGGGAATCTCGTCACGAGGAGCTCAGAGGACGCCAACCTGAAGCCCTAGCGCGCACGCACGCACGCACACACATGCGCCATATGTGGAATGCTAATCACCTTTGCACTGTTTTTTTTTTTTTCTTTGTGTGTCACTCCAGATGTGACTCAGAGAACCGTTACCTTGGAAACCCTCTGCGAGGAACCTGCTATTGTAAGTAACGCCACTGCACACATGCACACACGCTAAAGGCATTACCCCCTCCAACCCAAATCTAAAGTCAGCCAAAGTTGCAGCCTCGCCTTCCAATTCCAATGCAAATGTTCCTTTAGGAAATAACGTGACGTCAAATGTCATATAAATTATTTGTACTGTGGTAAAAAAAACAAACAAAAACAAAAAAAAAAAACAGTCAGAGGAAAAGTGAACCTGGGAATAGGAGAAGGAATTCTGCTCAGTTTGCGTCTGAGAATGTCGACGAAGGTGGACACAAACGAGCGTGGGAAAAACATCAGATGCAATACATAAAAAAACATTACAATAAATATGAAAATAAATTAAAGCCATCGTTATATATTGGATATATTAAAACATGGAGAATAAAACCTATATATAAAACCACACACATATATATATATATATATATATATATATATATATAGTGTATAGGGGGGTGTCCTACTTTTTATCTCGCACATGATTCTTTTTAAAAAGTGGAAATCTAAATAAGTCATATTGTGTTGCAAGACTTCACGCAGATTATACTAAAACCAATCTAGTCAACAAAGAATAGAATTAAATATAAGTTCATTTTAAAACGAGCAAACCTGCTTGCGCTTGATTTCTCCTGCTTGGCGTTTCTCTCCTGGGAAAAATAAACACCGCATTTTGTTTTTTCTCCCCCCACCCCAAATCCGGCCAGGAAGGTCGGCCTTGTAGCGTTTACGGCTCGATTGAATTTCTTTCTGCGGGAATTAATAAAAGTCATACCTGGAAAATAACAGAAGTTCCCTTTGACTTTCAGCTGGTAAAGCGTCGGCCTCACAGTTCTGAGGTCCCGGGTTCAATCCCGGCTCCGCCTGTGTGGAGTTTGCATGTTTCCCCGTGCCTGCGTGGGTTTTCTCCCGGCACGCCGGTTTCCTCCCACATCCAAAAAACATGAAAAATCAATTAAAATGGACACTCTAAATTGGCCCTTGGTGTGATTGTGTGTGCGAGTGTTTGTCTCGATGTGCCCTGCGATTGGCTGGCAACCAGTTTAGGGTGTACCCCGCCTCCTGCCCGTTGACAGCTGGGATTGGAATCCAGCACTCCCTTGTCAGGATAAGCGGCGAAGAAAATGGATGACTCTTATGTTGGACTTTATGTAAATGGGCCGTGATGATGGAACAGAATGGGCCGCATTGCCCTAGCAAAGACTTTTGGCCACATGCCACCCCGGTAAACCAATTTTGCAGATGTCGAAAGCGCTTTGAGGCCGCGCGGACTGTTTGCCTCCCGATCTGACGGCGCTCTTATCGGCTCACCGCTTGCCGGCATCTTCAAGGCGTTGGCTGTCATGCCGTGTGCTAATGAACGCTACCTGAGCAGATGTGATCCGGTTGTGGAACGGGGGATGCTCGCACGTTGGCAGCAAGAACAAGATGGAAAAGAAATGGGACAAAATGCAGTTGCAGTCTTATGTTCTGTAAAACCAAAAAATCGAGCATGAGGACTTTTTGTTTGGTCAGTTAATTATTTAGATAGCAAAGATGGTGCTTTATTTTATTTTATCTTATCTTTTAAATACTTAGTTAATTAGTAGTTTGATTAGTTAGTTGAATCAATTTGTTGGTTAGTTACTTGGTTGGTCATGTTGGTAGCTAGATCAGTTATTTGGCTGGCTGGTTGATTAGCTTAGACAGTTAAGTACCTGGTCAGGTAGTTAAGAAGATGGTTGATTTGTTAGTTCTGTCAGTCAATTAGTTGGTTGGTAGCTGCTTAAGTGAGGCAGCTGGATAGATGGTTAGGGAATTTTTGTTTTTAGTTGGTTGGTTTGTAAGGTAGGTAATTGGGTGGGTAGGTCGATCGATCAGTTTGTTAAATACTTGGTTATGTCAGTCAGTTGGTGGTCGGTTGGATTAGTGATTTGGTGAGTTGCTTGGTCATTTCAGTCACACATTTAGTTGTCTAATCATTGATTTAGCTAAGATGGTAGCTGCAGGATTCGTTGGTTGTGTCAGTGGTTTGGTTGGTTATTTGGTTATTTCAGCCAGTCAACACTGGTTAACTAGCTGCTTGGTTAGGGAGATAATTGGATGGATGAGTTATTGATTTATTAGTGTAATCAGTGAGTTATTTGGTTCAATACTTAGGTTGGTTTATTCGGTTAGTAAATTGCTTGGTTTATGGGTTAGTAATTTTAGTATGTTAATCATTTTTTGGCTAGTTTTGTTGGTAGCAAAATAGGTAGATAGTTAGTCAGTACTATCAAGTTGATTAGTTATTCTGTAAGCAAGTGACTTGGTTAGTTCAATAAGCAAATAGGCCAGCGGTTTGTGTGCCGTGAAGTTGTTGCGGCGTGTTCGGTGAAAGCGGACCGCGACTTTGTGACAAGCTGACGATGGGGCCGAGTTCACACCTGCTTCGGATTGGCGCTGAAACGTAGCAATAGGGCGACTCCTCAAATGCACTCTCAAGGTGCTATATGCTAATCACCTCCTGCATCTATGAACCCCGGCGACTGGCGGGCGAGCTTTTCAGTCGCGCGTCTGGTGGCGACGCCCGAAACCTTTCGTGACACTGCGCGTGTCGCCGCCCCCGACGGGCACGCGCCAGCGGATGCGTCAGCGGCGCGTCTCCGTGGGGAATCGCAATTAGCGGAGGTGAACTTTTCAACTCTTCCGTCGCCCTCGTTGCTAACAGCCCCGAAATCCGACACTAGCAGGAACACGTGTTTTTTGTCACCCGCATGTACAGCAAACAAACAAACAAATTGAACGCTGACGACGCTTTCGGCATAAACAAGCGAGGCTTGACAGCGACCGCGCCCCATAAGGCATGCTGGGACATTGTTTTTGATGTTTTACTCAGCCGGAGCGCCAAAACTATCCACAGCGTGAGCCGGGACTTCGGTCATGTTGCTGCCTAAATGGGTTGCAGAAAATTTGAGCGCACATCTATCTTGTAGAAAAAATCATTTCGTCATAATGTGCGAATTCGGGTTGCAAAAGACACAACATTGCTTCTTCCCAGGCGCTTCGAATGAGATCTACAATATCTAAGAGTGGAATTGTTTTCAGGTTGCTGCCAGAATGAGTTGTGAAAGTACTTGTTCTGAGGTGGTTCTAAGAATGTTCCGGAATAAATACTTGAATTCAGAGGGTGCCGATGAGGCCGCGGGGATTCAAAAGTCCTTAGAACTGTCATATCTGTCTTCGCTTCTCAGACAATTCATTTTATTGCATCATCCAGTTTAGACAATGTACAGGCCGCATGTGGGAGGTCGCGGCCCAAACGGGCTGCAGGAGACCTAACGGTCCATTTTGGGATGGGCTCTGTTGAAGTTTCTGCGTTTCACGGAGGCCGGGTGACATTCCGGGTTTGCCTTTGCTGGGTCCAGACAACCTGCTGATCGACTACCAGTTCACCTTCAGCCTGCTGCAGGAAGACGACCGCAACTACACCGCCATCAACTTCATGGCCACGCCGGAGCAGGTGAGCGCGCAGCGGACGCCATATTGTGTGCGCGTATGTGTGTGTTAAGTGTGTGTGTCTTGGTGGTGCGTAGGCCAACAAGAACTTGGACATGTCCATCAACGCTTCCAACAACTTCGACCTCAACATCACTTGGTCCTTAAGCTCCACAGGTACCCAAATGTCTCGCTACTTTCCAATTAATTTTTTTTCTTGTTTATCCAGGTTGTGAAGTATCCTTTTAATGTCTTTGTGATCGGAAGTTGAATTGCAATTTTATTTACTTTTATTTTACATCATAATATCTCTTATGTCTTTTTTTAATAATTTTCATTTGAAATGGCCTTGTTTTGAAATGGTTTGTTGTTTCCAGTATTCTTATTTTAATATTCAAATCATTTATTGTAAATTTCATTTTTAACTTCAACTTTGACTTAATTTTTTTTTTTTTTAGATATTTCAAGTTATTTTCATTACTATTGCTTTTTAATTTTTTTTGTCTTTATTCACTTTTTTCCAGTGTTTATTAATGTGATATTTACATTTTTATATATTTTTCATTTTCATTGTTTCTATTTCATTACTTTGATCTTAATGAAAATGACTTGAAATTGTATTATTTTTACCTATTTAGGTAATTTATTTTTATTTTAATCATTGTTGAAATTGAAATTGTCAGCAGTTTATATTTGAATAACTGTGCTTTTTATTTTAATTGTAATTATTTGTTTAATGTGACTGAAGTTATTTTTATTTTAGAATTAATCACACTTTATGTCCATTATTTGAAATTTTTAAAAATGATTTAGATTGTAATGATTTATTCTAATTTGAATGATTGTAAGCAATACATGCAGTGGTCACCGCTTCCAAATTGGCAGCGACCCGACTTATCGGAAGCTGTTTGGGGTTTGAACACGTGCGATCGCAACAATGCTAGCCGGCGTTTTGATCCGCGTCAGATGTGTGGAATATCTGATTGGTATTTTAGTAACGGTTGTCCCGGAAACGCTCAACATTTGACGGAAAAAAAGACCACTTTGCTTGCTTTTGACCACTTCGCTGCTTGATTGCATCATGGAGAGATTTACAGGCAAGCGCTGGGGAATTTTTTTTTTGTTTTGTCTTTTTAATGCCCTACGACACTGGCTGAAAAGGAAAATAAAGCACATAAAATGTGCATGGGAGCCCAAAAAGATGGATAGCATATTAAAACAAAAATAACTGAGTGAGCTTTTAATGCAATATACAAGTTCAACCGTAATAACGCCCAATAATTCAATAATAAATAGTTTGTGATTATCCCATTGTTCGTTTTTTGTTTGTTTGTGCTAGCCGGGACCATCTCAGGGGAGGAGATGTCCATCACGGCAAGACGCAACATTAAGGAGCACAGAGACAGCTTCTCGTGCGAGCAGTTCCGCTTTAAGCAGCGTCGCAACGTCACCTTCTTCATCTACGTGTCCAACTTCAGCTGGCCCGTCAAGATACAGGTGGCACGCGCACACATCCACACACTTTTTTAAAAATTGCTATTGCTCATGCTAGTCTTACCGTTAGGATGGATTACGAAAGAGGGTGGAAAAAATAGTCCACATTTAAAAATAAAAATATAAAAAAATTATATTAAATATAAGATTTAATAATTATACTTTTATATATATATTTTCATTTATTTAGTTATTTATTATATTTTTTTACTTTTTACATTTATTTGATAATTACATGTTTTGTGTTTTAGTTTAAGATGTTTTGGTAACCATTCTTTAACTTAATCTTATTTAATTTGGCACATTTTTGTCCAGTCATTTGTTGTTTTTATTCTATACTTTTAATGAGTCCTTTTTGTGTAGTACCAATAAATAATGATTTGGCATTTTTATTTTATTGAATATTTATTTTCCATTTATTACCCTTTACGTTTATTTATTTTTATTTCCACTTAATCTTTTTGCTCAAAAAGCATTTCATTTTTTTTCTTTAATATTTTTTTTAGGTGCTAATTTTATTTTGGTACTTGCTTATTTTTTTAGATTATTGGAATGTAATTAATTAATTAAATGTATTAATCATTTAAACAGTTATTTTTTTTAATTTTTGCACATTTTATTCTTTTATACATATACAAATTTGTTTCCAATCATTCAGTGTAATCTTTCCTTTAATTTAATAAAATTTTACTTAATATTCTTTAGTTTTGTGCATTTTGAAATCAAGAAATAATTTTCTATATAATTCAGTTTTATCGTTGTTATTTTAATGTAATATTATTCCATTTTCTATGTGTTGCTAAATTTTACGGCGGTGGCACTTTTTGGTGACCATTATCTGGCTTCTCTTTGAGTTTAACCGAAAATGGACCATAGCGACAAAAAGTATTATGACACCTACAGGAAGCATACAGTGACTAAAATGTATTTCATACAGTGGACAGAGATGTATTATGAGCCTTGTGTATCCCGTAATCCCTCGCAGTCAGAGAAGCGTCAACTCATTGTGGCATGTTTGAAAATGTCGTTAAGGGTAGTTAATCCTTGTGAGGTGCCCGCCCACCCCAGTCCACCCCCCGCCTTCCCCATTAGCGCCGCATCGTTAGCTTGCGCTTGAAAGGAGAATCCGCCAATTAGCGTCATTCGCTTGATCTGCCGTAACGCAAGAAGCAGGTCGTGGCTCGGCTTGGCTGCTGACCTTCTGGCAACAAAGCGGGATGAGGAGAACTACTATTACTATTATTATTATTAGAATTATTATTATTATGACATGCTCTGTGATGATACATACAGTGATACTGCGGTGAGTCTGCGTCATACATTGCATTCAATCTTTGGACAAATCTCGTTAGCTTTGGTCAATAGTGAATTATCCGATGTTTACTAATACATTAAGAAAAAGTTATTTATTGAATTTCATATTCATAAACGCTTTTTTTGTTCAAGACTTAATGCGTCTTTGAAGTTTCCTAAAATGCGCGCGATTTGTTCTGAGTAAATGGTCTTTCATTATTGGGCTGCGCAAGTTTTGATGAACACACAAACAAATATTAGGTTTGTTGAAAACTAAATTGTCTGAGCTCGACTGAAAAAGAACACTACAGGTTTGTCATGAAATTGTCTATGATCTTGTTTAAAAAAACGTACGTAACAGGTTTGTCACGCATGTCCAGTACGGGGGCAAAACCCATATGCAGGACTTCGAGCCAGAGGCATAATGTTCAATGTGGTTTATACCTGAAACTGGGTCATACAGCCGTCCGACAAGGCAGAGGCACAGAAACGCTAGGCTAGGCGGGATCCAAAAGACAAACAGCAAGGTCCGATGACTCTGGGGCAAACGAACTAACTCAACAGGACAGGATCAAACTAAAGGGCACAGAATCGCTGTGACAAGGGTTACTCTAACTTATGCGTAGAAGCGGAGAGTCCCACAGGCAAGTGAATGCAACGCACTAACGCAAGGCAACGAACTGGCAAGTGCCAGTGACGAAAACTCCAACTTAAATGTCCGTCTAATTTCAATCTTCCGAATGTGAAACAGTCCACAGCAGTGGGCTGGGCACGCCCCTCTTGGCAGTGGCCAATCCTTGCTCATGACAAGGTTTGTCGTGGAGCAGCTTTGCTATTCAAGAAAAGCCGTATGCTAAATTCCTTGAAAGTCTAAATTGTTTTCGATTGCTTGTACGTCAGGTTTGTTCAACACGAAATTGTCTTTGATCTTCACGGTGAGGTGTCGTCTAAGTGGAAATTGACTTTGAAGGTCACGAAAAGATGAATGTTAGATTGTTTGAGAAGCAAGTGGCCTTTTCACCTTCACGAAAGAGCCTACGACAGTTTTAGCGTTAATGACGGCTTGGATTTTTATGAAAGCTTGCACGCCAGGTTTGCTGAAGACGGAATTGTCCTTGATGTTTTGTTAAAAGGTTGTATAAATTGGATTTATTTATTTATGGAATGTCTTTAAAACAAAGGAAAAAAAATGCATGTAACCGAATGTCTTTGTTCTATGCAACATCGTCTACGTTGAAAGCACGAAAGACAAAATGATCTCCGTTTACGCTAACTTGTACATCATATCGACTAAAACTCATGTTTATTTGAGATCGTTGAAGATATTTATGAAAACGTATGCCGACCACAAGCAGATCTTTAGAATCTTTGTTTTTTTGCAGACCGGAAGTTATATTGAAAAAACACTGAGGGAAAAGATGTGCTGCTAATTTGTATGTTTCACTAACTTTTCAAAGTTGGTGAGGTGTAAAACACACAACACACATAGGCTAACGTGACCTGTGAGTGTTTCCCCGCCGGCGTGATGATGTCATCAGTGCCCGGGGATTCTCTGAGGTGTTGTTCAGGACGTTTGGACTCACGGTGCCGGAACAGATTTGCTGATGAGCGGCGTCATCGCGCCGACCTTGCGCCTCTGTTCTCGCTGGCACGAGTTATCGTCGGCACCGTGACGCCGCCGCTACCTGCGCTCGCCGCCGGTGCGTTGTCAGGGAAAATTACCGCACCGACTTTGACGTCTGTTTGCTAATTTGACGCCTGCGAGGCAAGCGTTACATTAAGTCAGGTGCTTCTTTTTTTTTTTTTTTTCCACTTTCACTATCCGATTTGTCTTTTAATGCCAGCCGGGAACACTTTCAAAGCAGAATCTTTCCTCGCAGTTGTAGGTAGATGAGCATCGTAAACAAACAGCGGGGGCAAAAAGACCGCTAGCGACTTCGTATTCCGCGGTAATAACCCTAACCCTCCCTCACCTATTGGATAAATATATTAAATATGTTTTGTACGGGCTCGGAGAGCTTGGTGAACAGTAGATTATCGAAATCATTAGCTTGTTTAGTTTCCAGTCAGTCGTGTGACAGATTGCGCCGCCTTCGAGCCAATTGTCTTGCCGGTGGATGACAACGTTAGCTGACTGCCTGAGACTGCATTCAGTAAAAGGAATTTAAAGAAAAAAATGGGATGAATGTTGTGCAATAATATTTGTACGTGCAGTGTATGTTGTAACCGTGCTCGAGTAAACCAGGGAACGTGCACAAGGCCAAATTTGTCAGGAAACGCCCGCATTTCGAGAGGGTTGCACCACCCAGAGGGCGTATCTGGCATGACGCTGCGTAGGTGACCGATTCCAGAGGTGATGCCCATTCGGAAGGGTTAGTTTCAATTGTGCTAAGTGGAGGGCTTTCATTTTTCTTTTAAGATTAAGCTTGACGGCGTTGACTTTGATGTTTACAAAATGACACATTAGTTTTTGTTAAGATCAATTTTGTCTTGCTTTCAGTCTCTGGATTATCTTTAATATTGGTTAAAACGTGTATGTTACTTTTGTTAATTGTTAATTTGTTAAATTTTTGTTCTTGGGAACATGCATTTCCTTGGTGACGCCATTCAATCTGCAGCTTTAAAAAGTTGCACATCACGACTACATTTGTACGTAAAAAGCCATGTGTTACCCCGACATTGACTTCGCTGTTTCTTCAACTGTAAGTTTGGTTGAATTAATAGTAGGGCAGCAACGGTGGATCTGCTGGTAAAGCGTTGGCCTCACAGTTCTGTGGACTCAGGTTCGATACGGGGCCCCGCCTGTGTGGAGTTCGCATGTCCTCCCCGTGCCAGCGTGGGTTTCCTCCGGGTGGGCACTCCGGTTTCCTCCCACATCCCAAAAACATGCAAAATTAATTGGACACTCAAAATTGCCCCTAGGTGTGAATGTGAGCGCGACTGTTGTTTGTCTCTGTGTTCCCTGGGATTGGCTGGCAACCAATTCAGGGTGTACCCTGCCATCATCATCATAATCACTATCGTCATCCTCATCGCATCCTGTCACTGAGTTTGTCTCCTTCTGTTTATGTTTGTGCGCGTTCCAACCACCTGATTAAAAGTCTTCTCCAGGAGGTGAAGAGACTCGCGAGAGACGGCAACCACCCGATTGGTCGTTTGATTTGATTTGCCGCCCGCCCCGCTTATTTATCGTCTCCGCTCGGCATCCTTTGATAGGAAGCCTCAGCTAATCAGATACCACACGCGCGTGGCGCGGGTGACAAAGTGTCCTTGATTGGATTAAACGAAAAGCGGAAGCAATTAAGCGGCGGGGTGCTGATGCAGCTCATCCAGGAGCAAAACGATTTGAACATTTTAACAGCGGGACGTCGACAGTAGATACAGGCGAGCGTTCACATGACTTATGGTGTCCACCTGTGTATGTAAAATATTTTCCATCCACTGGTAAATTGTGAGTAGCTGATTGCCAGCACGTGCTTTGTCGATTTACGGCAGCGACATCAATCTCGTGAGCATTTATCTGCTCAACAATACGTGCAAAAAAGTTGAACGGATGGATTTATACCTATATTCTTTTTACTGCCTGTTTTTTGGGGAGGGGGAACAATATTTACATGTACATTCCAGACCCAACTGCAATCGATAAAAATCTGCACTATCCATCCATCCATTTTCTTTGCCGCTTATCCTCACAAGGGTCACGGGGAGTGCTAGACCTATCACAGCGGTCAACGGGCGGGAGGCGGGGTACACCCTGAACTGGTTGCCAGCCAATCGCAGGGCACATCGAGACAAACAGCCGTACTCACAATCACACCTAGGGGCAATTTCAGAGTGTCCAATTAATGTTGCATGTTTTTGGGATGTGGGAGGAAACTGGAGTGTCCAGAGGAAACCCACGCAGGCACGGGGAGAACATGCAAACTCCACACAGGTGGGTCTGGGATTGAACCCGGGACCTTAGAACTGTGAAGCCAACGCTTTACCAGCTGAGGCACCGAAATCTGCACTACATATGGAAAAACATTCAAAAGTTTAACTCATTTAATATCATTAAACCACACAAACTTATTTGAACTCTTGAAAGTATTTGTTAGTGCCTGTTTTCACTTTTTCGTTGTCAATAAATGGGACTGTGGTGTAACATCACTGTGAGAAAACCCAACGAATACTTGCTCGCACGCTTTTCGTAATAAGAGGCATCGCGTGCTTGCTTCAAGCTGTTGTCACTCCCAGTGGAAGTTTACTGTAAAACTGACATAAAACGAGAGCTATAATTGTAATAAAAAACACCAACATGTTCATTAAAGGCGGCATGGTGGATCCCGGGTTCGATCCCGGCCCCCGCCTGTGTGTTCTATGTTCTTCTCGTGCCTGCGTGGGTTTTCTCCGGGCACTCCGGTTTCCTCCCATATCCCAAAAACATGCAACAATAATTGGACACTCTAAATTGACGTGATTGCTCGTGTAGCCGTTTGTCTCGATGTGCCCTGTGATTGGCTGGTAACCAGTTCAGGGTGTACCCCGCCTCCTGCTCGTTGACAATTGGGATAGGCTCCAGCACTCCCCAAAACCCTCATGAGGCTACGCGGCAAAGAAAATGGATGGATGTTCATTAAAACCATAACTCATATAATCAGTCTGCTAGTTTGATGCTAACACCCTTGGAAATGCCATAGACGTGCTAACGGAAATGAGCACAGATTTTTCTACAATGCTTTAAATATGAAGACTTCACAGTTGAAATGTTGAACTGAAGAAGCCTTTTGGATTAAAGGTCAAATGTCTTCCAAGAAACAGGAAAAGTCCTGTTGCGGACCACTATGACCTGGATGACTGAGAATTTATCTTCCCTTTCTTGTTATACATTTTATGGCAGCTGCCATTTGATGTTTCTTTTTTTTTTTTGCTAAAGTTACTCACTAGCACTCCGAGACACTTTATATGTTCCCGAGTACCCCGCGAATTTGCTCTTACGAGAGGACTGCGGCGTACCCTCGGAGGCTCCGCAGTGCGAGATAGAAGGAAGTGGGTGTGGCCTCGGCGCCGTGATGGATGGCGTGTGTGTTTAATGACTGCGGCCGTTGTAAAGCGAAATGATGACGACGACGCTTTTGGGGAAATTTTACGGTCAAAATGTGTAAGCAAAGTGTGAGTTTTTGCTAACAATTTATCTGATTGTCAGGATGATGTAAACTGCTGCATTAGACGCCAGGAAGCCCAGCCAGCTCCCGTCCCTCGCATCCTCCCCGACGCTTGTATTAAAGCCCCCCCGTCCCTATGGAGCAAAAAGCAGCTTTTTTTTTTTTTTTTTTTTTTTCCCAGGACATTTTTACCTGCCTGGCGCTAACCCTCTTTAGCCCGTTCTCATCCATTCCTCCTGCCTTTCTCCCGTGAGATTCTCCAGAGGCAAAAACTCCCATTCTGCAGCTATTAGTGCCATTTAGCGTCTCCCTGGGCTCAGTCCGGACCAAATAACACTTTATATTCCTGCTCTTTTGTACTCTATAGATCTCGTTAGCTTTTAGAATAACAAAAAACCTTTAATCAGTCAATCTGAGGTCTCGTTTTGTTTTCGGCAAATCATCTCATGTTGCCGCCCACACGCAATGACAGAAACTTACCCGGGAGGGTTTCCGGAGACTTTTTTTTTTTTTTTTTTTTTTCATGGGACGAGCCACGGTAAACATTTCCACCAAATTTTTCATGTTGCAAAGTCAAACCGGCTTCAAGGGTTGAATGATGAAAACATTTATGAGATGAGTTCTGACTTTCCTGGTTTATGGTGAGTCATCAGACCTCACCCATACATAATCGCCTAAAAGTTTCATCATGTTGTGAAAATGTGGTTCAAATCTGGTAGCAGTTTGTCCTCGAAAGACCCCTGGAAGTGCCCAAGATGACCCTAAAATGGCCGTCTCAAACCAAAATGGCTGACTTTCTGCGTGATGAATTTCATATTGCAAAGTCAAACTGGAGGGAGGAATAAACTGACTCTTGATGTTTCTCACTTTTTATTACCATAATGTAAATAATATTACCAAATAACTAATATATAAATGAAATGAAGTAATTTTATTACTTAATTTCTTACCAATTATTAACTTAATAAAAGTAATGTATTTATTACCAATTTTATTAATTAATGAATAAATAAAATTAATTAACTAATTAATGATATCATATGTACTGTACATGTGACAAATTCATGTAGGGTGAGGGTTAATCATATTGCAATGGCATCATTTTTTTCTTGTTCTCCACCAGATTGCATTCTCCCAGCAGAACAGCATCATGGACCTGGTGCAGTTCTTCGTCACCTTCTTCAGGTACGCTTTACTCCCTCCCACCACCCCAAATGAATATAACTTTTTTCAATTTTTGGTGCCCTGCGATTGGCTGGCAACCAGTCCGGGGTGTATCCCGCGTCCTGCCCGACGATAGCTGGGACAGGCTCCGGTGCTCCCGTGACCCTTGTGAGGATAAGCGGTTTAGAAAATGGATGGAGGGACGAAAGTGTTTGTCAGTCTGTCTCAGTTTTGGACGAAGCGAGACGAGATTGTCGCGCCGCCGGACATCCGACTAACAAGCTAGCGAGGACGTCTGCTGTCCTTGGGCGACGTGCTGTGTGTGTGCATGTGTGTGTTTTTGTGCGCGTCGCCAGAAGTGGATGCAGAGTTGTCAAGTGCCCGAGGCCCGCCTTAAGACATCAGGAACCTTTAGGGGAGCCGAGAGTGATGTCATCAGCAGAGGACGCCCAGTGCGGTTGTGCGTTTACAAACAACAAAGGCGTCATGTTGAACACGTCGTCTTTGGAATTATGGTGCAGCAGCATGTGGTTCATTACTCAAGCGCCCTGTTTCAAAATGTGTACGTTTTCTATGATTGTTATGATTATCGGCAGCAGGTGTTTCACGAGTAGAGCGCACGAAAGCTCGTATGTTTCTCTCCCCATTGGTGACTTCAAGCTCGTTGGTCTTCTTGTCCCACCCACGCCCCCCAACTCTCGAGTTTGATGAGGTCGAGCGGCGAGCGAAGAGGCCAAAGCTGCAGCGTCGTCGGAAAATGTCACGCTCATTACGCCACTTGTAGCCTTTTCAACCAGTGCGCACGCGTGCGCATGCATGGATGAAGACGCGCTTTGTTGCAGCGCCGCCGCCTCAGCAGTTTCTCAGCCGCTTCCTGTAGCTGGAACTCGTCGCGGGACGTTCTCCTTGAGAGGCGAGCTTTGTTCGCCGGCGCGACTTTGGCCTGCAGACATTGACGTGTGTGCGTGTGTTACACTTGTTTATTGTTGTAATGCACGACCTCTTGGTGGCTTCCATCTCCAGCTGCTAGAGATCCACCCGACATTCTCCCCCCCCCAAAGTGCTCATTTCCTCTTTGATTCCTGGTCTCAGTTCCACACAAACCACTTCACTATTATGCACTACTACTACGAGGTGTATAAGTACTCAAGTTGAGCAAGCAAGTCAAGTTGATTGACTGGCAGGCGTTTTCACAGCAGTTCTTTCCCATCTCGCGAGTGCCCGCGCAATATTGTGTTCTGTGACAATATGAGGCAGTGCACCCATGTTTGTTTCTAGAATGTTCTGTTCTTTCGGAATCAGCAATAGAACGTGTTGGTTTTTAGCATAAAGACCAGTGAGCAGAGAAGACCTATTTGTGGGGAAAAAAAACGTTTCAGGCAGAGCAATGACCATGACGCTACTATTTTGAATTTTTCTGGACCCCTCAAACAATAAAACAATCTCTTCATCTAATTGTTTTCTCCTCAAAAGCTGTGCTGATCTCAAATCCAAAGTGGCGCAACGTCGCCATCTCCATCTGTAGGTCATTGACAGCAGTTTGCAACCTGAATTTCTTTTTGCTAACGTCACGTGTTTCATGAAATTTATGCGAACACTTTTCCCCCAAATATTAATGATAACGGTTAACTCGCACAGAGAAATAGGATAGGGTTAGGGTTAGAACTAGTCCGCCGTGCCATTGCATCCTCCCGACTCAAATAAAAACTTTCATGTTAAGATGGCGTCGCTGTGCTGCCGCTGCTTGCTAATTGATTGATTGGCGTTTGTCCCCGCAGCTGCTTCCTGTCTCTGCTTCTGGTCGCCGCCGTGGTTTGGAAGGTCAAGCAGACGTGCTGGGCCTCACGGCGCAGAGAGGTACGACGCCCGGTTCGCTCCGCGCTTTTTAGCACTCTTTTCCAGTCATTCCATTCATAATTATTTCAGGCTTGGGGTACAAAATAGTAGAAAAATATTAGTTAATCTTTGGGATATAAAATGAAAAAAAAAGACAAAAACCATCTCATATTATAGTTTAGTGAAAATGCATGAAATACTGAACATAAACTCTTCAGATGGATGATGGAATGAAAATGACGTATAAAAACATCCATGTTGTTTTCAATTTACAAAAACAAATGTCATTTGGCTACTATTTTTTTGTTCAAAATCCCACTAGATAAGATTATGCTCCTTATCTACTGTAATGTAAAAAAAAAAAAAAAGATAGTTCTTTTTCTACTAATGATGAGTTTTTGCACAAGATGGAACTAAAAAGTGTATTAGACACAAGGTCCTATTTGTGGCATGCTGGTGCAATTTTACTGATCCAAGATCATTAAAAACCTGTCCTTTTTCTACCACCATAATTCCCAGTCTACAGAGCAGACCTGGTTATAAGCCTCACCCAGTACATTTGTAAAGGAAATACCATTTGGTACATTCACGGGCCGCAGCCGTGTAAAACCCGCAAGTGCCCACATTGAAACTGACATTGAAACACGAGATATTTACAAAGAAAAATGGTACACAGAGTTTAACGCTAGGGCCGCCACACTAATGCTAATGCTAGTGCCGCGCGATATTTACAAAGAAAGACGGTACACAGAGAGTTTAATGCTCGTGCCGCCACGCTAACAACGCTAGCTCCACCGCACAAACACCACCGAGCTAATGCTAGTGCCGCCACGTGTGCTAACGCTAGCGCCGCGCTAACGGGGCTGGACCAGTAAAAGTCACTTCCTCGGCACATATATTCCACCGGTCACACTCTTACCTTTTCCGCTCGAGTGCGCCCTTGCGGCCGTTAGAAAAAATGCACAAATTAGCCGCATCACTGCATAAACCGCAGGGTTGAAAGCGTGTAAAAAAAAAAAAAAAAAAAAAAAAAAGTTGCGCCTTACAGGGCAGAAATTACAGTAAATCAACATTTTGTGGAAATCCAACTAAACTGTTTTGAGGGGGGAAAAAACTTATCTTTGTGCCATATAATCCTTAAGGAAGGTAATTTCAAAATAACAAAAAATAAATGATCCATGACTTTTTGTGGCACACATTGGCGAGTGTAGCCGTGTCCTATTTCCGCATGGGAATCCGTGTGCCCCGCGCTCGACGTGAAGGGGGAGCCCGTGACCGGGAAGAAAAAAAAAAAAAAAAAAAATCTCAACCAGCATCACTGAGACCGTAAACAAGACCATTCCCTTTAATTAGCACTGCTCATGAACCAATTACGGCCCATCAAGTGATGCTAAATGGAGTGGAATGGAGTGACACTCAAGTTCGCGCTTGCAGTCGCTTGGCTGACTTGCGTCTGTGGCTTTTCCACTGTATGCATTTGCAAAATCAAGACCAATCTCTTATCTATGTAAAGTATCTATATTTATATATATATATGTGTTTCTAGCCGTTGGAAAGTATCCATCTGTAGTCCCTGGGAAATGGATTTACCGGTAAATTTAAATATTTTGTCAGAATCAGAAGCAGCTTAATTGACCAAGTATGTAAAAACACACAAGGAATTTTTCTCCGGCAGTCAGTGGGGCCCTGGTACAACATTCAGAACAAAGAACAATGTAACAACAAAAACAAAAGACATCTCTTTCCATATTCATCTTGATCTTGAGTGCCATATAATCTTCCTGATCAAAGGTAATTAATTTTTTTTTGTTTTTTTTGTACCAAATCCTACTAAAAAGTGTCAAGAACAAGGTGCTTGTGCCGTATATTATGCTTTCCCGGTGACGACGATGACGGGCGCTCTCCCGTGGAAATGGACTCCCGAGTACTGTATTTCCGATGCAGAGCCCCAATTAGGAGGATTTGTTGGCTTTCACTTTGCCGCCTCACTGCGAGCTGTTTTGTTGTTTGTGTTAGCGCCGAGACGCAGCCAGGCGCCGCTGACGTTGGGGAAGGGTGACAAAAAAGCCAAGGCTAATGGCGCTAGTTTGTTCCCTTGTTTTTTAATGCGGTTGTGTCTGGGATGTTGAAAGGAAGTTCAAAAGTTAGGAAATTCTACTTCAGTGACTCTACGATGGCTCACAAAGAAAGAAAGACCTTAGTTCACAATTCCGATCATATTATTACTTCTAATCACCGCCACAAAAGGTGCTGGCAGAAATTATAGGGCCAAATTCCAGACCTTATATTTAATAGTCCAGGGGGCTTACGGCTATGCTACCCGGAGAACGCCAGATCTCGTCGGCTCTCAGAAGCTAATCGGAGTTGGCCCTGGTTAGTACTTGGACGGGAGACCACTCGGGAATACCAGGTGCTGTAAGCTTCTCTCCCCGGATAAAGACAGGGGTCGGGAACCTTTTCATCTGAGAGAGCCATAAATGCCAAATATTTTAAAATGTAATTTCAAAAGAGCTATGCAATATTCAACTAAATACAAGTGTATTTTGTGCATTTATGTAGAACCAACACTTTGAGAGTACAATAAAGTCTCTGAATTCTTTTAAATAACATAAGGACTTCAGGTGCTTCCTGGTTTTGCTAATGGCTTGTTAGCCTGTTTCATACATCGTCAGATTAAGCTTCATGCAGGCTTTGAGATTTACGTTAATCGTGAATGTAATTTCAATTCCATCATGCTGGTAGGATGGTGAACAGTTCTTGGCGACAAAGGCATGCCTTTTATCCGATTGATTAAGATAATCTAAAAAGTCTTTATGCGAAGTTGGCAAAATGTTGATTGGCAACGTCGAGTACGAATGCTTTGGCGTACTCATCTGTGAATTTAAACACACAGCAGAACCCTCCATCACCACAAAGTCTGTCCACTCTTGTTGAAAACTTTGGTGGTACTCATATTTATTTTTCTTTGAGCGACCTTTGTGAAAAGCGTTTTCATAATTAGTTGTTCCGACATGACCAACGTTAGACCCCTCTGGACCTCTGGACATCGACTACCACGCAAAAATACAGCAACCCACAAGGCCAAACTGTTTCTACATCTTTTGCGTTGCCTCCCACGCCTAACTACGGCAGCCCCACCAGGACAAACCTTCTCTGCACGACAGAAATCACATGTACAGTTTGTCGTTATGAGGGCTCCGCAAGCCATATGCAACCGCCAAAAGAGCCAGTTATGGCTCGCGAGCCATAGATTCCCAACCCCTGATCTAAGATGACAGACTGTGGTGACCCCAAGCCGAAAGGAAAAGAAGAAGATATTTAATGGTCCAAATGAGCTCTGATCAGAATCGAATGATACTAAATGCTAAAGATTTTTAGCCTAGGCAGTCTAATGTTGGCATCAAAGGTTGATCCTTTCGAGGATTCACAGAAAGTGGGAAAAACACAATTTCATGAACTTTGATCTCGTACGGGATCTCATTTGAGGTGAATTTTCTGGTGTGTTCACAAATCAATCATCCCATACCAGCGTCCACCCGCTGGCACGTCAGTCACATTGACAACCTTGAGCAGAGGACGCCAGTGTGCGGCACAAAGAGGAAGATGATGAAGAGGAAGATATACTAGCGGAGGCAGGACCGCCCGGGGCGCATCCCGGAAAGAATCCTAAGCGGACGGGACGGGACGAGATGAACACAAAAAGGGTATTACGGCAGCGTGTGTCTTGAGGGAGATGTCCTTGCGCCGCCGTATCGCTTTACCGCCTCCTGTCGCGCTCGCTTAAAGTCGCCTGGTGGCGGAGTGCCCTCGCTCGCCGCAATCGCCTCGGAAACAAACGTCAGGCTAATGCGCGGCTCGGCGGCGACGGCGCTCACCTGGCGGCGGCGAGGAGGGGAGGGGGGGTGGGGGGCGAGCAGAATCGCCCCGCGTCGGTGCGAATTCCCGACAGGTGAAAACAGCCAGGAAAAAAAAAGGGGGATACACTTTGACCCCGTTTTTGCACAGGCGATACTTTCTGAATAATCCGCGAAATACAAAGACTGATTAAAAGGATGCAAATTGCATCGTAATTTGAGCGAATTGCATCACGTCGGCCATGCAGTGAAACTTATTGTAATCGGAATGAATCACATGATGCAGTTTTTACAGTGATTGATACGGCATCGTCATGGCAGTAAATGTTAAGTGTAGTGAATCATATCAGAATTAAGACAACCGGCACAATCAACTTCTGTTTGTGATGATTTTTTTTTTTTTGTTTGTTTTTTTTTAATAAATCATATGCACGTATTTAACTTTTTGGCTTCGAAGGCTTGAAACAACCCCTTTGTTTTGCGACAGTATATCGAATTATAGTGAGAAACAAAATCCTTTTGTAAACTTATAGGAATAGTTTATGTATATATATATATATATATAATATATATATATATATATATATATGCCACTGTTTTTCCAGTAGTAGACGTCAGTCGTTGTAAAATGAAATGTTTGTCATTTCAATCAGTTAATTTAATGCTAACGCGCGTGCTATTGATTAGCATCGAACTCGTGGAAAGCCGGCACAGGGTGGTAAAGTTCGACACGAACATTCATCATCATCTAATTATCTGAATTCAGCTGTCAGCGTCTTTGTGTAGAATTTTTTACTTCATCCATCGTTGGCGGGTTCCGAGTGAACGGTACCGTGCTTCCCGCGGTTTAAAAGCTCTTCGGTTAGTGGCTGTATCCTTGTTTGCGCACCTTCCACCACTGCGGTCCCTTTCCACAAACATTTACACACATCCTAGCGCCGCCTGACAAGGCCGCTCGCCACACATTAACTTTTAATATCTTTGGCACTGAAAAATGGGAAGCGTTAAAGTGTCCACAGACCTTGTATCTGTGTGACTTATTCATTTACAATTGATTGTAGCCTGAACAAACAACAAAGGCTGTAACGGATTCCCACACGGAATTAACGCAAACGTCGTTCCAAGACAGCCCGCCGTCGGCTCGGCAGAGTAATGGACGATGCCCGGTTCCCGTCGAGCCGACGTGATTTAATGGAACGACGAAGGCGGCGTCAGGTTGGAATCACCTGACAGGTCCAACCCGGAGGGGACGGCGGGGGTGGGGGTCTCCATCTCGTCCGTCATTTCATATGTTAAAATAAAAACGGCAAAAGCAGAAAACACCCCCCAGCGAGGAAACCGCAAAGAAACATGGCGCCATAAAGGACGCATTAATGCTGCATGCTGCTGTGGTATGCTTCTCATCAATAATGGAGCTCGGCATGCGCACCCCTTAAAAACACACAACTGCAACAACGCACCAGTCGCGGCACGAGCTACGTTAAGCTAGCGGCTGCTTTCATATAACAGCGGCTCACTTCCACCTGGGATCTTATCATCCTTTTATTGACGGAAGACAACATTCCATATAAAAACTTTATAGGCTGCGCTAGCGCCCGTAAGGAAAAAAATGCTGACCACGGGTTTCGCATTGCCCCCAAGTGGCCTGGAGGTCCGATGCAAGTCGTAAAATGAGCTCGGGAATACTGGGGAGTTGGGAACTTTTCGCATCACGCGCTATCTCAAATATTATTTAGCTCTCCAAGTGCCACCATTGTGACCAACGTTATAACACGCGAGTGTATAGTAGGGTTTTATTCCAATGCTGTGCAAAGGGGTGACCACCTCATTTGTCCAAATTCTGGGGGGGGGGGGGGCATCAAACTCCCCCCACACCCACCTCCGCATACCCACCACAATTTTGTCACGTTCCGAACAATTTTAGCATTAATAATGCCTTTTAAATATGTATATGAAAATGAAAACCGCAGCCCTGAAAACAAACAGTTCTGAAAGTTTAAATCGAACTATACAGTACTTAAAAGCTAAATACGGCTAAACTGTACCGTACTGAATTAAGAAAAAAAAGGGCATTGGGGGGGGCTTAGCATGCAGTTTTAACATTCAGCAATTCTTCTTTTGTCACTAGAGGGAGCTTGTGAACTGTTGGTTAATTCTACTTTTACCAGACTAAAAATCACTGGTTCCTAAAACATGGAAAAAACAAATAAATTGAAGTATGGTACATTTGGTACATGAAAAAAAAAATCCCAAAATGGCTAACAAGTAATAGACACACCTGTCAGATTTCATGTTTCTAAATCAAAATAGCTTCTAGCACAGATTTTTTTTTTTTCCCCATCTATCCATATTCTGAGCTGCTTATCCTCACAAGAGTCACGGGAGTGCTGGAGCCAATCCCAGCTGTCATCAGGCTGGAGGCGAGGTACACCCTGACCTGCACACAGAGACAGACAGCAGTTATACTCACATTCACACCTTAGGACAATTTAATCTCCAATTAGTCCATGTTTCTAACCAGTTGGTCCACCGAGCCACCCAGATTTATTTACCGAAATATAAAAATTATGTGGCAGCGCGGTGGTTCAGCTGGTTAAGTGTTGGCCTCACAGTTCTGAGGTCTCAGGTTCAATCCCAGATGCAACAATAATTCTATTCTAAATTGTCCCTAGGTGTGATTGTGAGCACGGCTGTTTGTCTCAATGTACCCTTCGATTGGCTGGCAACCAGTCCAGGGTGTACCCCGCCTCCTGCCCGTTGACAGCTGGGATAGGCTCCAGCACTCCCAGCGGCCCTCGTGAGGATAAGCGGCAAATATAGTGGATAGATGGATGGATAAAAAGTACGTGACATTGACTGCTTCCAACCAACATTTCAGATTTCCCGTCTTTTTTACAATGGCTTCTTGGGATTTTGAAAAAAAAAATAGAAATAGTGAAAATTACCCTAAAATGGCTACTATAAATCAAAATGGCCGACTTGTTTTCGACAGTGCCTCCGTGTGACTTTTTGCAGGTGTGCTCATGATATACATGTCGACCGAATATCATTTTTACAAAGTCAAAGTGGCTTTTGGGGCTGAATTTTTAAACTAATTACACAAGGCCCTACTTAGCCAACTTTTGGGGGTCACGCCTGCAAATCTACCAAAATGTAAAATTATGGAAATTTTCCGAGTGTAAAAAAAGTGATGATCAGCAGCATGTGGTTTGTCTGGAAATTCCTCCGTACATCAGCACAAAATGTACATTTAGATTTCAAAAAAAAAAAAAAAAGATGCTCATGCTGGCAGCAGAGCTGAGTCCAAAATTCTCCCTAAGCTTCATCCCCTGCGTGCCGGCCTATTGTGGGCACGGGAATTGTGGGAAATGTGCTGCTAAACATATCTCTGCGGCAAACAAACGCTTGTCCTGCTATAAGCTGGCGGACAATGATCACGCTAATCCTGCTCCTCTAAGAGGCTTTGCGTCTTCTTCACCGCCGTCAACCCGACGACCATGACACCCGTTCACTTGAAAAGCAGGTGCACTTATTGTTAGAGGAAAGATTTTCATTTTTCAAATGGTCATCTTTATCACTCGAGGCCGATACCGTGCATGTACCAATACACTGGGGATACCGTGTATCCGTCAAGCCTACAAAAATGTCGCAGATGCCGTTCGATAAGATTCACTCCAGTTACATGACTTTTAGAATCACTACATCAGGGTTATCAAACTCATTTTTGTCGCGGGCCACTTTGTAGTTACGGTTTCCCAGAAGGCCGTTATGACTGTGAAACCATGAAAATCTTTCGCCCTGTCATATTTACAAGTGAAATTTATTTATGAGCTAGTTTTGGAATTAGAAATCAAGGTTGTGTTTTTAAAGTGTTGCTGGTGCACAATAATGCTTGCAATATCTCAACATTATCATTTATGATATGACAATTTGATATTTTAGTACAGACTAACAAAAATGATGAAAGTTCATACTCATAATTTGTCTTCGCTGGCCACATAAAATCATACAGCAGGCTGGATCTGGCCCCCAGGCCTTGAGTTTGACACCTGTACACATGTACGATGGGATTCACGTCAGTTATGATACAATTCAAGTTGATTTTCATAGAATTCACTCCCAAATTCTTACTATGTACTTTGATTTCCTACAAATTATGATGCAATACATTTCTCTTCAGTTATATTAATTAACTCAAATGACAATATGTGATATGATTCACGCCAATTAAAATGTGATTGCATTCACTCAAATTACTACATGATACCCTAAATTTGATCCGAAACGATATGATAAAGGTCAGTCCAATTTATATACAAAAATATATTAGGATTTGCCCAATTTATGATTATTCACCCAGTTTGGATTCAAAATGATGTGATTCACTTTTTGAATCATTTGGTATCGTAATCTGAGTCAACGCATAGTATCGTAATTGGTAGGGAATCGTATAATGATGTTAGTGAAATGTATAGTATACTAATCGTATTGTATTTGGAAGAAAATAGTATATTGCAATCAGAGTGAATTATATCGTATGTCGTGATTTGAATGAATTGTATCATAATTGAAGTGAATCGTAAACATCCATCCATCCACACATCCATTTTTTTAAACCGGTTATCCTCACTGGGGGTCCTGGGCCTACGGTAGCCTATCCCAGCTACCCTTAGACAAGAGGCAGGGTACACCCTGAACTGGTCGCCGGCCAATCGCAGGGCGTATCGTAACTTCATCGGAGTGAATTGTGTCATGAGCCAGGCTGGACCATGGCCGAGAGGGGCGTGGCCACTGCCCTGGCCGGTGACATCTGTCACCCCTCACAGCTTTTTCACATTGGGACTGTAATTAGATGGTGTATTTAAGTTGAAGTTTTGGTTACTGGGATTTGCCAGTTTGTTATGCATTGTGCCCTGAGTTTGTGAGTTGCATTCACAGACAGTAGGAATCTCCACCACTGAAAATAGTGCAGTGTTGAGCTATCCTCATCAGTGTTTCTGTGCCACCTCAGCCTGAATAAAACTACCCCTGACATCATGTCCTCGTCTTGGAGTCCTGCATTTGGGTCCAGCTCTGCACCGGAGGTCCACGACAGAATTGTCATTTTGTAATTAGAGTTTAGACACAGCACATGATCGTCTTTGGAAGTGACTTTTTTCTATATTTTGACCACAATTAAATCGTATTGTACTACAGCATAAATGGAGCGAAATGTTTTGTTATATGAGTAAATACATGATTGTAATTAGAGTAAATCCCTTACTCAATGTAAATCGAATCGAACCGTTTTGTAATCAAAGTGAATTTTATCATCGAGTGACAAAGTTTCAGCCTTTCTATCATTGTCACCGCGCTACGGACTAAATATTCAATCTTTTTTTTTTGTGTGGCTTGGTCGTATGAGAGCGTGTGAACTCGTGTCTGATGCTCAACTTCTCATTTGCTTAACTGCGCCGAACGCAACCGAAGCCATCAGAGGGTCTTTAAATCATGGCCAATTACACCGCGCACATTACCCGAGCTGCCAGAACGGCCGGTCGCGTTAATACCATTAACACCCTCGCTCGCTCTGACAGGACCCGCTAGCGCCCTCGCCAAACCCTGAAATCATCCTGTCGCTTCAAAAAAAAAAAAAAAAAAAAAAAAGTTCATGTAGTTCATTTTCATCACCGCGTCATCGAGTTCTCAAAAATAGAAACCTGTCAATTTTACGCAGCTACGTGATTCACACCAAAAAAAATCAAATACACCTGTGCAAATTTTTCAAGTTTTTGGATTGGAGTTGACAGCAATTAATTTTAAAGTCGTGTGCTAACTGTATGTTAAAGTATGTCGTAACCTTTCTTATTACAAAAATGAATTAAACCAGAGAATATTGTAAGATTACCGTAATTCCCGGCCTACTGGGCGCACCTGGTTATAAGCCTCACCAGGTACAATTGTAAAGGAAATACTGTTTGGTACATGGATAGGCTGCAGCTGTGTAAAACCCGCAGGTGCCCACATTGAAACCCACATTGTAACACGAGATATTTACAAAGAAAATGGTACACAGAGAGTTTAACGCTAGCGCCGCCACGCTAACAGGACCGGTTTAAAAAAAAAAAAAAAAAGGCCTGGTAAAAATCACTGAGACACGGCAGTAACATGCTAGCGCAGCGCTAACAGGGCCAGACCGGTAAAAATCACTTCCTCGGCACATATATTCCACCGGTCTCTTACCTTTTCCGCTCGCTTGCGGCCGTTAGGAAAATAATGCACAAATTAGCCGCATTACCGCATAAAACGCAGGTTTGAAAGCGTGTGGGGAAAAAATCTCGGTTAATAGGCCGGAAATGACGGTGTGTATATATAACATTGTATTCACGCCTATTGAATTGCATTGTGTCATGATTGGAGTTGAATTATTTTGCAAGCGAATCATATTGGATTGTTATGAGATTGACGAGATTTGAAGGGAATCATATTTTACGGTAATTGGAGTGAATTACATCACGCATGTTGAATTGTACTGTATCATAATTAGAGTGCTCAATGCCGGCTAGCATGTTGTTGCATAACGTAGTGCGACACAGAAGTTGCACAACTCTAAATTCGGACTTGATTATACGCCGTAAAAACCCATAAAAGCGATTGCTTAAAAATCTGCAATCTAGCAGAGGCGTGAATGTATTCCGAGTAAATATTCATGACGGGCATCTAATCTCTGCGGTTATTAAAGTGCCGCTAAAAGTTTCCGTAACGTGAGGGGATGGGGGGAGTCTGCGAGTGTTTTAATGAAGCCGGCAAACACATCATTAAGTTGCACATAATTACAAAGAAGCGCCAATGTGGAGTGTTTGATTACAAGCGGTGGCACACGCGAGCAGCGGGCGTCTATGTAGCGTCACTCCGCCACCGCGGACGCCGCCGCCTGTGTCGCCGCGGGCGGTTAATGTCGCTTCTGTTTTGCTTGATTGTCGCGCCTTTTCCGCCCCTCCGCAAACTTCACACTTTTCTGTTCTTTCCGGCTGTTTTTATTTTGTTGTTGTTTTTTTTTTTGGGGGGGTGACATAGGTGATCTAAGGACGTGTGTGGCGACACAGATACCTCGCGAATAAGCTAACGTGAGAGATCTTTTCGGATGTTGATTTAGTGCCGTGTCTCTGTAAATGTGCAATGGAGCACTAGATTAAAAAAAGTGAATTTTTAGGAATCTATCTATCTTATTGAATAATGACATAAAATGTTAACACTATAATTGAACCCTAATAACAATACAATATGACATGGTTTACCCCTTTTACAACACAATATGATTTGGTTGACTGAATAATAAGATTCTCTTGATATGATGATTTTTCACCTAGAATATGATGAACTACAATTCGATCCAATTTCGAGATGTTCTTAATTACACTGATGATGATCCATTCCCATTGTGAGACAATATTTTACGACGCAATTACCTTGTGATTCACCACAATTGAAGAATGACTTAATTCAGTTTTACGAGTTGATTATATTAACACTCCAGTTATGATAGAACTAACTCCAATTACAATACAGACACATGTGTACACTCTGAATATGATATGTGATTTACTTCATCCTCAATACTCTAAATACGCAATTATTGGCATATATATGATAGAATTGGCTCAGATAATTTAAAAAAATACAGCAGGATTTGATTCACCTCTGATTAGATGCGGCTGAATTGACTCTGATTACGATTCTACAGTCAAATTATGACACGATTTAGTGCCATTTTGATTCCAGCAAGTTTCAGATTCATCCATTATCCCAGCCGCTCATCCTCACCAGGGTCACGGGAAAGCCGGAGCCTATCCTGGCTAGCTTCGGGTGCAAGGTGGACTACACCCTGAACTGGTCGCCAGTCAGCCGCAGGGCAGTTATCGACACCATCACTGAGCGGGAATCGATCCCACGCTGCTCTCACCAGAGTCAGGGGTGTGTGTACCACTACATTATCAGTGACGTAGTTTCTGATTCTTAAATATTCAAACATCAAACCGTCGATTTTAGAGGAATCGTCCTTAGATTTACGGTAACTCAAATGTATTTTTGTTAAAGTGACCGTGAAAAGAAATCTCAATAGCGGCCCTGGTGGAAATACTATGACCACGATTTGGTCATGTGACCCTTTGGTCTTTGATGAAGCAGCGCAAGTAGCGTTGTGCTCGATATTAATAATAACCTAAATCACGAGCTCCACTTCAAAGCGCACACCGAGGGCAGGTTTTTTTTTTTGTTTTTGTTCAAACTTAATCTCGTCATCCATCATCCCACACAAAAGCCAGCAAGTACACGCGCAGTTCACGCGCCGCGTATGACCCGCCTTTGATAATACCTCTCCGCAATTAAATATAGCCATTCATCACGCGGCTAGGTATTCACCTATTATTGTCTCGTAGATAAATATAATTTTTCACGGGAAGCCTTGTTTTTTGAAAGGTGCCGTGGCCGCGGTGCAAATCTCGCCATTGAACAGGTGTCTTTCTTTTATTAAAGGGGAGGACTTTATTTGGATCGTATAAATAATCAGCGCAATTTATGTCAAGTGAAAAAACAGATGTTTAAAATATAATAAATAGGCTGGTGGATTATAATGTTTTGATAGTGCACATTTCATACACAAGATACATGATTTAGTGTAGGGAGTTTAGATTAAAAAAAAAAAAAATGGCCCATCCATTATGGATAAGGATGACTGGACAGAACAAACATCATTTTCATTTTTACTTTTTTCTTTATTTACTTCGCTTTTATTATGTTTTGTTGCATTTCTTTGACACACTTCTGGCACATTTCTTTAAAAATCATTCATTCAAAAGCCGTTTCCTTTTCAGTTTTATGTTGTGGGGGTTGTTTATCATTTGCCATTTCGTATTGGTCTTAGTCCAGAATTGCGAGGCTCGACTGCACAGTCCAAAAAAAAACAAACAAAAACAAACGGCGGTGGTCAGTGGGCGGAATGACGCGCGAGAAACGCGGGCAGATGTTGCGGTCGTCTTCAGGTTTCGATTGTCGTTTGGTCCACTCGCTCGTTCGCCATCTGTTGTCGTCGTCGCAAGCGAGGAATGATAAGAGGATGGAACAAAACTCGGCGTTTAGCTTGCCATGGTGGGCGAAGCACAGTTACACATCCTGTTTATTGTTTTCATGAAGTGAGTCACAACTTGGGTGCTTGAAAGGGAAATCTTTGTTGCAGTACTGTTCATATTGTTTACATTTAGCCATAATACGTTTTGCGGATGACATTTGTTAGTAGCATTTTCACGATTTATTTAGGATCTTTACCGGTAGGTAGCTTGTCGAAATTATGTGGCTTGAAAAAAATCTTAATTAGCATCTCTGCTAGCATGGCTAATGTTACTCGTTCACTAGCGCAGTTCAGATTTAATGCCTAATAGCATTTTTTTAACCTTGACAAAGTTTTGTTTCCGTTTAGGTTCTTGATCCAGTTGAGGTTCCATATCTGTTCTTGATCCTGTATCGTTTCCATAAATGTTCTTGGTCGTTGGTTCCTTGATTCAATATTGTTTCCGTACATTATTGTGTTGGTCCAGTTGCTCCCATATCTGTTTTAAATCCAGTTTTATTTCCATACACGTTCTTGATTCAGTTCCGTTTCCGCACATACACAATTCAGTTCTTTATCCAGTTTTCCCCGTTTTCTTGATCCAGTTTTGTATCCGTCTTCTACATCCATACGTTTTTGATCCAGTTTTGTTTCCGTACAACATATTGATCCGCTCTTGTTTCCCGTATGGGTTCTTGATCTCGATTTTTTTTTTTTTTTTTTTTTTTTTTTTTTTTTCCCCACGTGTTCTCGATCCAGTTACGTTGCCATAGGAGTTCTTGATCCAGTTTTACTTCTGCATGTGTTCTGAACCCATTTTTCTGTTTGTATGTTTTTTTTAAATTCCTTTTTTCCCCCTTTCGTTTTTGAGTATTAATGAGTGTAAATACGAGTCATATGTTGGATCTTTTTACAACTTGCGAATATTTGCCATTATTCTTTGTATTTTTATCATTGTTGTCGCAGCATGTCGAGACGTCACCCCCCCCCCCGCCTATCGTCCCTCCCGCCATCAATTCTTCGTCTGTAATTTCCTCACCTCACTAAGTTGCTAATTATAAGTCTTCAGCGCCATTATTAGCACTCGCAAAACAAACAGCGAGAGCCCCCGCAGCTGGCCAATCAGCCATGACGGCCCAAAACACTTCCACCGCCTTTATTAGCTCCCTTATTAGCATTCACACGCGTGCACAAACACACAATCAAGAAATTTAATATCCAAAAGATCACTCTAAATAACTTTGACGTGCTTATTATTACATTGAGTCGAAAAGGAAGACTCTTTTAACAAAATGAGAGATCCGGGTTTCAATATTTTGACAGTCACTGAAAGTCATTTCCTCCTCCAAGGCTCCGTGTGGAAATATTACAAAATATTTGTCACATGCCCAAGAGTGAAAATATGACAAAAAAAATTGTGATATGCCCAAAATGATGAAACGGGAGGTTCATGTTTTATTGAGTAGAACAGGGGTGGGCAAACCTTTTCGGCCCAGGGGCCACATTGACTTTTAAAATTCAACAGGCGGGCCAAATCAAACCAAATGTTTTGGTTTCAAAAATAAACGGCATTGTAGTGTTAATACTTTCATTTATTTTACATTATATACATTAAATACATTCTCTCTCGCTCTATCTCTAATCTCAGCCTGTTCCCTTGGTGGTTAGCATCATATATTAGCTAGTGGATCTAACATTAAAGGATATTTATGGTAATCTGTATTCTAATATAGACATTTTGATTCCCTCAATGGGGCCTATTTATAAACATTCCCTTATGTGGCTATTGTTTAGTACGTGAGAAGCACAACTAAAGTTGTGTTTCTGAAAAAAATGCTTTGTTTACTGGCACAATCACCAGCGCAGCTAGTTGTTTATTAGCGTTAGCATCAATGGGCTGGCAAGATGAAGTATTTATGTTCATAGCTAATCCATTTCAGACATGAGGAGAGTTTATTCCACTGCTCTGCGATGGGCTGGCAACCAGTTCAGGGTGTGCCCCAAATGACAACTGGGATAGGCTTCAGCACTCCCGCAACCGTCATGAGGATAAGCGGTTCAGTAAATAGATTGATACATATGCCACTCCTTTGACTGATTGTGAGGAGGCGAGACTGAAGAGGTGTTGCGTGACCCGCTTTTCATCGTCAGTCCTGTAGGGGGCAGTAACGTGCGCTGAGCTCTGACGACTGGCAAAGCATTGGATGCATACATGTGTCCATTGTACCGATGCGCTTAAGTATTTTTTTGATGCGTGTCGCCGAGGTTGTGTGACTGGTGAAGTGTGCTTCACTTGAAGGTGATTTCAGTGTGGAGAGTCTCTCTGAAGGCAGAGCAGCCTCCATTCTCGCCAGCAATCGGACAGCAGAGAGCATCCATTTGCGAACAAGGACAAAAGCTCCTTACGAAGAAGGTGGCCAATCACTGATTATTATTATTTTTTTTTTGTTCTTTAGTCTTTTGCTTTCTTTTATGTCACAAGATGGTTGTTGCTTTTTAGCTTATTTTGTTTCCGTACGTCCATCCACGGATCCATTTTCTTCACCGCGTATCCTCACGAGGGGCGCCGGAGTGCTGGAGCCCATCCCAGCCCTCAACGGGCATGTGGAGGGGCACACACTTTATGGGTCGCCGAACTGGCCAATCGCAGGGCAAATCGAGACAAACAGCCTCACTAACAATCACACCTCGGGGCAATTTAGAATATTTGCATGTTTTTGGGGATGTGGGAGGAAACCGGAGTGCCCGGAGAAAACCCACGCAGGCACGGGGAGAACATGCAAACTCCACACAGGCAGGGCCGGGATTGAACCCAGGACCTCAGAACTGTGAGGCCAACCCTTTCCAGCTGCGTCCCTGTGCCGCCCTGTTTCTGTACTTATTTCAATTTTGTAGTGGCTCTTGATCCAGTTGTTTTCATAATTCTTATTTACTGGAAAGTGTCCTCGATCCTGTTTTGCTTCCTTACATAAGCTCGATTGAGTTAGTTTTCCTTACATGTTCTCAATCCAGTTTTGTTTCCACACATTCTCGATCTTAATTTGTTTCTGTACATGTTCTTCAACCCCATTCAGGTTCATGTTTTATTTTTTAAGAATCATAATTTTTCTCCATGTGTTCTTAATGCTCAATCCCCCCCACAAACTTGTTTTTTTAATCCAGTTTTGTTCTTATACTGAGAGTGTTTACATGCGTCCATGATCCATTTTTGGTTCTCTACGTTTTCACGATCCTTTTTTTTTTCTTTGTTTCAATGTGTGTTCTTCATCTTTGCTTTTCTTAACGTGTTCTTTAATCCATTTTTGTTTCCATCAGGCATTTTCTTTATCCGGTTCTGTTTCTGTACATTTTCTTGATCAAGTTTTGCTTCCAAACTACAACTGAGACCAGTGCCACCTCTGATTGACTTCAATACTTTTACGACAATATTAAAATTACGATCCACATCAAAGATACTCGTCATCAACAATTCATTTACTGTACTTCTTTTTTTGCTCTTTTTGACTGATCATATTAGGAAGTGAACTGGTTTCTTCGGTCAATCTGAACCCAAACGCTCCTTCCAGGTTACACAAAGCAGTCAGCACTCTTAAAACTCTTTAGTCTTATTGTTACCGTCGTCTCCAAACGTGCGCTGGAATTCAAAGCGGCGACAAAGAGTAAAAAGTACTTTACGCTTCATTTTATTTCACGCCGGCGTTGGGCGCTCTCCGTCGTTTGAGACACCGCAGCCAATCAATGACGGCGGGATTGGAACGGCCCCCGGGGAGCCGAGATGGAAATCTGCTCAGATAACAATAAACTGCCGCACACGCACGCGCACACTTTGACCATTAAAAGATTAAACAAGGACGCCAGATGTGTGCCGATTTCATCTCGGGCGAAGGAAGACACACATTCAATCCGAGTTTATGGACCTTTTCAGCATGACGTCATGCGCACTTCCGGGTGTTCTCCGAGTAAACAAACACTCGGATGTAAATTCAAACAAGGCAGCGCCATTGAGCAATCCGGGGGAAATTGCTTGAACGATGAGATCAGCATTCTTCTTCTGTACCGCCGTAGTTGAACGTGCGAAGTGTCAGTTCTAATTAAGGTGTTATGTGAGCTAAATCGCTTCAAGCCAGAGTTGACATTTCCTGTTATTGAAACTCGGGATCATTAAGGGACAGGCTAATGAATTGTCTTTTATGTCTCTCGGTTTCATGGCACAGATGTGCTTTTTATTTTTCTTCAATTACTCAAAGACAACTCAAACATCTGCAGTTATGCAGATAATGTGGTTCTACTGGCATCATCAAGTCGTGATCTCCAACACTCACTGGTGCGGTTCGCAGCTGAGTGTGAGGCGGCTGGGATGAGAATCGGCACCTCCAAATCTGAGACTTTGGTCCTCAGTCGGAAAAGGGTGGCGAGCCCTCTCCGGGTCAGGGACAAAATCCTGCCCCAAGTGGAGGAGTTCAAGTATCTTGGGGTCTTGTTCACGAGTGAGGGAAGAATGGAGCGGGAGATCGACAGACGGATCGGTGCAGCGTTTGCAGTGATGCGGATTTTGTATCGGTCCGTTGTGGTGATGATGGAGCTAAGTCGAAAGGTGAAGCTCTCAATTTACCAGTCGATCTACGTTCTTACCCTCACCTATGGGCTGTGGGTCGTGACCGAAAGAACAAGATCCCGGATACAAGCAGCCGAAATGAGTTTCCTCTGCAGGGTGTCCAGGCTCTCCCTTAGAGATAGGGTGAGAAGCTCGGTCATCTTGGAGGGGCTCAGTCTTGAGCCGCATTGAGAGGAGCCATATGAGGTGGCTTGGGTATTTGATCCGGATGCCTCCTGGACGCCTCCCTGTTGAGGTGTTCTGGGAATGTCCCACTGGAAAGAGACTCCGGGTACGATCCAGGACACGCTGGAGAGACTATGTCTCTCGGCTGGCCTGGGAACGCCTCGGGATCCCTCTGGAAAAGCTGGAAGAAGTGGCTGGGGAAAGGGAAGTCTGGGTATCCTTGCTGAAGCTACTTTCCCCACGACCCGACCGGGAGAAGCGGTAGAAGATGGATGGATGGATGGATGGATGGACAACCCAAACATGCATTTCATCCACACCACTGAGAAAAAAAGTCTTCCACAAACCTGACGATGGAAGTTTGCCCGCCAGTCGTTTGAAACGTCTGTCAGCCTTGCCGTCTTTTCTTTATTTATGACCTCCACTCGATTCATCCTCTTCTCCTTCAGGTTCTGCTGAATTCATTTCAAATGTTTTTTTGTTGTTGTTTTTTTACGAAATAGAAACTAAACAAAAGCTTTTGGGTGGGAGCACCGCCGCAAAATGATAGTCGATTACTTTCTGCCACCCAGAAGCACCCCGATGGTTCTTGTTTTCAAAGATGTAAAAGTTTCTCGCTATCGTCGAGCAGAGTCGACTGTAAATAACGCCGCTTTTCAGGGCCGACGTTCAGGTTCTGATAGATAGAAAATGCTTGATGTGGATGCATGTAAATGTGAAACCTGATTCGGTGACAACATAGCAATCAGATTGGACGATCAGTACGTGTCGTGAGGTCATTGCTCACCCGATTTGGCGCAGTGTAAACGGACTTTCATAGTGACATTGGTGCTGCGTTGTAGGCGGTTGATGTTGAATGTTGCTGTGCTGGCTTCTGGTTGGCACGTTGCCTCTTTACTTTCTTGTATCTCTTCCACTCATTTAAAATCTCTCTCTTTCTTTTTTTCTTTCTTTCTTTCCCCTCTCTCCCTCCCACTTTCTTACCGTCTCGCTCTTTTTTGAGTTTGTCAAACCCGGGCTGCCATCGACTTCTTCTCACTGCCAGCTAGCTTCCCGTCTCGGGCGCTGATGGCTGACCCGAAGACGCTGCCTCATCCTCACCGTTGGCACACACACATACACGCACACACACACGCACAGACTTGTACACTGGCACACACACCTTAATGGCTCCACATGGCTATCGATTAGAGATTGATTGGGCCGCTCCTTGTTCGAAAGTTCTGGAGACGGGGGCCCGCGGGCTGGCTGGCAAACATGCTGAGTCGTCCTTATGTCCTGACACGTGTGCATGCGCGGCCACACATGCACGCTCACACACACACACCACACACACACACACTTGGGAAGTTGGTCTACTGAAGTGTGCTACAAAAAATACGGTTGGATTGCTGTATGTTGTACATAAAATGATCAAAAGCACTCCCAGAAGCAAAACCAGATCAAGAACACTTATAGAAACAAAAACTAGATTGAGAACATGTATGGCCGGAAAATGGGACTGAGAAAATTTGTCCACAAAACTGAATTAAGATGCCTCGGAACCAAAATTAGAAGGGTGGTAACAACTACTGTAAATCAAGAACATGTACAGAAACAAAACCAGATCAAGAAAAAGTGGAGAAACAATCAGGTTTTTAAAAAAAAAAAAAAAAAAAGTATAGCCACACAACTTGAGCCAGAAACTGACAAAATGTTTTAAAACAGGGGGTGTCAAACTCGCCACATTATAGTTACGGTTTCCATCAGAGGGTCAGTATGACTGTAAAAATCTGTGGCCACCTAATCATATTTACATGTGGCATTTTTTAAGTAGTTTTGGAACGGGTTTTTCAACTATTGTTGATGTTTGGAAACATAAATACTTGTGATATCTCAGTATTATCATTTAGGATATGACAATGGGAAATTTTGGTGCAGATTTTAGCAAAAATCATGAAAGTTGTTACACATAATTTGCCTCCGCAGGCCACATAAAACCACGTGGCAGGCCGGATCTGGCCCCCGGGCCTTGAGTTTGACACCTGTTTTAAAAAAATAAAAACAAAACTCGATCCAGAACACGTAAACAAAACTGGATTTCATTTATAGCATGCGGCCAGCTAGCGAGTCGCGTGTGCCTCACTCGTGTCCCAACTTCGACGCACGCTCACGTGACAGGAAGTAGGCACTGCTGCTTGATCCAGGTGGGATGTAAATGGATTTGATGTTTGATTGGTTTGTGGAGGGAATCAGAACAACAACACACACACACACGGAGGCCTCCAGTGGCTGTGGACAGATGGGAGCTTGATGCTAATGGGACATGCGGCTAAATGGCGTTAATGAACAGAATAAATAGTCACCAAGGAAACTGTGCGTGTGTGTTTGCCATTTGTTTCTGTATGAGTTATGCTGATATCAGACGATAGGATTTTAGCCCCGATATTGGACGGTTTCTCGGCTCAGGTCCTCCATTTTTTTTTTGTCAAGATAGACAGAACTTTTTGTAGCGTGACATAATCCATGATCAAGCTGGTTTTGTTGATCCAATTAATTTTCCATATTTCCATTTTTGATCCTCTTTTGTTCCCATAACTGTTCTTATCCAGTTTTTTGTTTCCATAGCGGTTTTTGGTCCTGCATTGTTTACACGTGTTCTTGATCTCATCTTACTCTCCTGTTTAGCTTGTGTACATGTTCATTTTCCATACTTACCATACCATATATGTTGTCAATTCCGCAATCTTTTCTCATATGATCTCAATCTAGTTTTAGTTTTGTGTTCTCCATTTTGGTTGGTTTCCGTAGACTTTTTGATCTCCTCGATCCAAGGCTGAGCTTAGTCCAGTCTTGTTTACATCTGTTCTGTAAACATGTTCTTAGTCTGGTTTTCTTCCCATACGTGTCGTTCATCAAATTTTGTTTTTCTTTCACGTTCTGTGACTGTATGTCCACAACAGAAGTATTGCGACACAAAGCGTATATAAAACAGATTTCTCAAAAGGAGATTTAAAACAAAAAAGTGTGTGTCTTTTAAAAGTGTTAAATCAGTTGTGATTCTCGGTGATAACGAGACGCATGTATGCTTTTACGACCTTTGGCGGAGCAGACGTGCGTGTTTGCTCGTCAACGACTTCCATCTGTCGACGCAGTTTTTTTTTTTATCATCATCTCCTCTGTCAAAAATGTATTCCAAAGTGTTGCAGTCTGTCCATCAAGTCGTAAAATATGATTTTAATACCCTTTCCGCAGCACCTGTCCATGTGGAGGTTGGAAAACATGTTTGCGCTCACGTATAGTATCGTAAGGATTTTTTTTTTTTTTTATTGGTTATAGCACGGACTATAGAATGGAAGCAGTATACAAATGCATCATCGGGATGGGTGGAATGTGACAACAAAAATCAAGGTTCAGTACGCAAGAAGAGTCCAGCTGCTTTGTCAACCTTTGCAGATTACCCCGATGACAGAATCTAAACTGACATAAAGAAAAAACAAATTTTACATTAGTATTTTGCCGTGACATTGTGATAGTAAGTTAAATATAACTTGGCCAATGATGATATAAGGCTGACGTTTTATATATTGCGATACAAACACCAATAATGATTTTTGTAATTGCTTTGACTCCATCTGAAGAGCCCGGTTGAGGTTATTTTAATGTTTAACCATTAGCACCTGCCATGACCTGTGCTAGCCAGTAGATTAGCTGCACTTGTTTTGTTTGTACTGACTAAGCTAGTCGCTAGAGTGGGAGTGCAACTACTCACCGTATTACATCATTATCTTTGCGTGTGGTTCAACAATTTGGGATTTCGCCTCGAGTTGGACATCTGTGCTTTGCGGTATCGTCAGTTTTATTAGCACGTTAGCATGTGTAGCATGAGCGTTACCAATGTTGTCAGGTGCATCAGTCGGACTCCAGCTGTTGCTCGCTCTTGTGACGAAATCAAGCGTAACATTTGGCGGACACGCTTGCAGCTCGCTTGTGATCTTCGCCGCCGCGCCCGCGTGGGAACGACGCTAATGGACGCCGTCTGTCCGAGGAGGACGATGATGAAGGGACGATGTAACCGTTTCAAATGGAAGACCGCGTGCCCGCTTTTAACCCGGTTCGGTCAGCCATCACCACCGTAGACGTCTCATCAGACTCGAAACGCGGTTGATTTAACGCTTCATTGAACTCTTTTTTTTTTTTTTTTTTTTTTTTTCTTTCTTTCATTGAGACTTTGAGCTCTGCTAAATGATGTCAACCAAAAAGCTTTCGTGGAATATTAATAGCCTCGTTTGCATAAATTCAAAAACCAGAGAAAAGACCAAGTCAGTTTTAATGCCATTCGCAGCTGATAACTGATATACAACTTCTGTGAAAGTGCACATTGTCGAAGTATTTACTTTTAAAATATACGTAATTATGATGAGATTTTCTGGGCCCCAAACCTGACGGAAAATGTAACAATTTCACTTAGAGTATACATTTTGGTAAAATTGTTTAAATTCTGGTGACCCTCATCCCAAACAACAAAAGTCCTTTGAAACACATTAGGTGAAATCAGCCATTTTGAGCAAAATGCTCAAAATCATCTTAAAATGTCTGCTTCAGAGCTAACCAGTTGACTTGGGGCTTCGTCTTCTAACTTTTTGAAGGGCCGATTCATTGTTCACATGCGTACCAAATTTGGTGTTGTAAAGACAAACCGGCACCGATTTCCCAAAAGATTGCGAGGCACCCAATTTGATTGTGTTTGGGAGCAAAACGCAGCGCTCAATGTGTTTTATTTCTGTCAGTCTGACGACTTCAAGCGTGTTGCTGGTGTTCTCTCAGACGTTTTGCAGTCGCAGCTTCACAGTAATTGCCGTCCGCTCCGTCTCCAATGCCGAACGCAACGGGCCGCTTGTCCGGTCCACCAAATCCCATCTCTCCCTTTGTCTGGCAGCGCTGGCTAATTAGTCCTCCGTACAGATCATCTGTTTTTTTTTTTTTTTTTTTTAATTCCCTGGGCACCGCGAAGGGTCCGCAGCCAGAACAGAAACATCCTCAAGCCCGTTTCAGCACCAAAGGCCACATTGCAAAAACTCAAATACAACCGAGATGAAATATGTCAAGTGGATTTCACTTTGTTGCCAAGATATTTATTCTTAGCAGTTTTCGTGTTGGAACATGTAGCTAGCTTCAAGCATCTTTCCCCTTAAATTTTTTAAGGTGTTATAAAATAACTATTGAGAAATTACTGATATATTCATCATAAAATAAGAAAAATGATCATTCTGTAAGTGTGGTAGGGCTTGGACATTTTTTTTAAATCGACACTAATCTGATTAAAATCTGAGTGATGTCATTATTTTTTTCACAAGATTAGTGCAGTATATTTAGGAAGAAAAAACTCACCAGGTAACGGTCGCGCAGCTCGGACAAAGCTTGTCCTGGTTCTGGTTCTCACCACAGCAGGCGGTTTCTGCATGGTTTCTGTTCTGATAGCTCCTGTTCCCCTTTGGTAGCGAGGAGTGGAAAAATCGCTCAAAATCCTGCTGAAGAACAGGTCCGGGTCATTGTGAACTTTGAGTAAGTAGTATGGACTGTAAAACCCTTACTAGATATGAACACAGTAGTTGTAAGACACAGGTGAGTATTTAGGCTAGCAATGGTATATTTACTTGTTTTAAGAGCTGTCCAATTTTTTTTAGCCCAATTTTTTCTTAAATTGAAATATCTTGGACAAAGAATTAATATACCCTAATTCCCAGCCTACAGAGTGCACCTGGTTATACGGCTCCTCCTGTACATTTGTAAAGGAAATACCATTTGGTACATACATACGCCGCAGCTGTGTATAAGCCGCAAGTGCCCGCATTGAAAACCACATTCAAACACGAGATATTTACAAAGAAAAATGGTACACAGACTTTAACGCTAGGGCCGCCACACTAATACTAATGCTAACACGGGCGGTTAAAAAAAAAAAAAAAACATACCAGTAAAAATCACTGAGACACAGCAGTAACACGCTAGCGCACCGCTAATAGGGCCGGAAAAAAGTCACTTCCTCGGCACATTTATTCCACCGGTCTAACTCTTACCTTTTCCGCTCGAGTGCACCCTCGCGGCCGTTAGAAAAATTGTACAAATTAGCCGTATCATTGCATAAACCGCAGGGTTGAAAGCGTGTGAAAAAAGTCGCGGCTTATAGGCCGGAAATTATGGTACGTTGCCTTGATTTGTTCTATTTAATTGTACAAATATTGTTCTTTTTGGAGTGTATGTTTACTTTTTTTTATTTTAGTTTCCTGTTGTACTGACAGATTGTTTTGCTTGAGATAAATATATTCTTCATTTCATTGTTGGGTTTTTTTCTTCAAGATTTTTAGCTTTGCAATGTATCCTTTCAAGCCAAATTTCCAGCGGAAAGTCACCCCGCCGACGCCGCCACTTGATGCGCGTCTCAAGAGCGTTGTCCTCGGAGACGGACGCTTATCAGCCCAGGAAATCTTTTTTCCTTGTTTACGGCGCTCGGATCGCACTCGCCAATCCTAGCGGGAGACAAATGCTTGTCTGGAAGGCTGAGAAACATGGCGGAAATGAGATTTGTTATCGGCTCTTTGGCGTACCAATTGCCACATTCACGCACTCTCACACACACACACACAGATCAGATCCAAGTAGAGCCGATAATTGCGTCCGATATTCCGAGTGTTTTTATGTAAATCCAAAGAGGACGCTGAAGTGTGTCCTTTTGTCAAGCAGCTGCTTTGAAGCTCATAATGGAGGCGGCAGTGTGTGTCAGTGTGCGTGTTTGTGTAAGTGTGTCATTCAATAGCATCCATCATGATTATTCATGCCGAGAAACGACGCTTCAAAAGCCACAAATGGGCAAATAATTGATATTTTTATCAGCCGCTATCAGCAGGCTGTTTGTTTGAATGGATTTACAACAGGATACTGTGCGTGTGTGTGTGTGTGTGTGTGTGTGTGTGTGTGTGTGTGTGTGTGTGTGTGTGGTGTGTGTGTGTGTGTGTGTGTGTGTGTGTGTAATCGTTTATATTGTTTGCTTTAACCGTGTAAACGTCTGCTAGCATAGCCGTGCTAAAGCTAGCGCTGCAAGACTTGGTATCAATGCAATACCAAGTAAATATCGGGCCAATATTTTGCTGTTTGTCATGAGCAAGGCTTGGCCACTGCCAAGAAGGGCGTGGCCGAGCCACTGCTCTGGGCGGTGACACCTGTCACCGGTCACAGCTGTTTCACATTCGGAAAATTGAAATTAGACGGGCATTTAAATTGGAGTTGTTGTCACTGGCATTTGCCAGTTCGTTGCCTCGCGTGAGTGAGTTCCATTCACTGCCTGTGGGACTCTCCGCTTCTACGCGTAAGTTAGAGTAACCCGAGTCTCAGCGATTCTGTGCCCTTTAGTTTGATCCTGTCCTGTTGAGTTTGTTGGTTTGCCCCAGAGTCATCAGACCTTGCTGTATGTCTTTTGGATCCCGCCTAGCCTAGCGTTTCTGTGCCTCTGCCTTGTCGGACTGCTACACCCTGTGTGACCCAGTTTCCGGAATAAACCACATTGAACATTATGCCTCTGCCTCGAAGTCTTGCATTTGGGTCCGCCCTCCCACCGTTGGTTCTTGACACTGTGACAGATTTTTGTTTTAACACTTAATGGGATTGCGTCTTCGAAATTATACATCTGCACTGGCCTTTTGTCCCGTCCCCCCCCACTTGGATTATTATAGCGACTTTTCTCATGGATCAATCGGTACAGCAAGTGACGCTGTGATTTATATGAGCACAATTTTTATTCCTCCTGTTGCAATCCGCTCAATTTTTTTTAAATATGGGTTTAGTACTGGCAATAGTTACATATTGGGGCACTGGTCAAGAATTTTAGCGTGACTTAAATCCCAGGAAAAAATGTGGGGAACATTTCTACTCAATCAGAAAATATCTGATTATCATTATGATAAGAATATTCATAAACTGTTATCAATCAATGCCAGCATTCCTCCTGATATGAGGATTATTTGAATAGCTTTTCAGATGAATTGTCCTTATTTTGGTACGCTGGTGTTCCTCAAGGTTCTGTCGTCGAGCCCCGCATCTTTTGAACACGCAACGCTACACTTCCATGTCCACATTTCCAAAATGTCTGCATCAAAACAAGATAGGCCGCACCCTGTTCAGTTTTGAGGACAGGTCTTTGAGACTTTTGGTCAACCTGATCAATGCAACTTGTGTTAGGGGATAATTGTATTCAACATTACGATAATCAAACTTTGACGAGCTATTAAATGCCATCGGGCTAATAGCATGGAAATTTTGTGGTGTCTACATTTTTCCAGGAGGCATCCGCACCCCCTCCCCCAAAAGGTGATTTCTTTGTCTAAAGAATAATAAATACAGGGACTCCATTAGTAGATGGTTTGAAAGTCCATATTTTTGCTGCAGGTTATGTTAAAAAAAATTTGCAGTATTACGTGACATTATTTACTCAGGTGATATTCGCAGTGAAGTGAGATTTGTGCTCTGTTACGAGTTAGTGAGCTTGTTGTACTTTTTATGTCTCATTAAAACATGAACGAGAGCCGCAGTGTTGCAATCGATCCGAGCGCCGCCTCTCCGGCTGCATTATGGATGCAGACCTTCGCTCCCGAGACCACTTTGGGGTTTTGCCGCTTTTGTTTCTGACGAGACGACACTCTCGTAGGTTTCTGTTGTATTTACGGCGCTAGCGAAAATTAGCCCGAGGTAATAGCGTAACTTTGCCCCCCCCCCCCCAAAAAAAAAAAAAAAAAAAAAAAAACTGACGCTGGTGTTTTGAGAGCATCTCAAATCGGACAAAAACGTTCAAAAACAAAACTGATCAAAACCTTTACGGATGCACTTGTTCATTTCCTAATGATAAGACAGATAGATAATAATCTCTTAATACATTTATTGTATTATTAAGGGCACTTTTGTTTGTACAGCACAATTCCGACTTGTGTTCTTTTTGTTTTTTTTTTTTTGTTAAATAAGAACACAAAAGCCATTGACGAAAGACTGTCTTAAAAAGAAGACGTCACCGCTTAGATATTTAATTACATTTTTCTCCCTTGTCGAGCTAAGCCGCGAACATGAAAACGAGGATTTCTGCGGCGTGATGTGTCAAAATCCCCAAAGTGCAAGTTGATGAGCTGCGAAATGCCAACCAATCACTCACTTTGAGCGAGCAAACAGATTTGTCAGCAAACAAGCCGGCACGCCGAACGCGGCGCAGCTGCGCAAACATCGAAACCGCATCAAGTCCGGGGAGTTAAATCCACAAAATCTGCGCGGCCCTTTTTATTTTTTTTTGACCGCTGAGATAGGAGACAAGTCGACTGTCTCCAGGAAATCTTCGGCTCTTAATTGCCGTCGCCGGCCACTAATTGCTGTTGACACCGTCCATGATTTGCGCGACGGGGAGAAAATCTCTTTTGGCGTTCCTTTCCGCGTTTCAAATTCAACAAGATGAGTCCAGGGAGGAAGCTCCTGCGATGCAGAAGATAGGGAAAAGAGCATAGATTGTATTTTAAAAGTCCAATTCTGGGGAAATGAGGGGGAAAAAAAAACTGTAGTACAAAGCAATGTTTTCTCGTCTTTATACTGGCAGAGTGGATTTGAAATAAAGCAATTTTCGTGTCTTCACCATGACTATGAATATAGACTGGCAAATTCTCATCTTACAAGAGTCTCTTGTTTAATTTCACAAGGTACTCCAGACAAGTATTTTCTACTCGGACATTTTCAAAAGTAGTGAATTTTGCGTCCTTTAGGACTTCTCAGAAGGCAAATAAGTGTATTGCTCTTCAATGGCTTTAACATTGAGACTTATTGCAAATCCAAACGGAGTCACCGAGGACACGCTAATGGACTCGCTGTCACTGGAGGGTTGCCACCTGTTTCGCACACAAGCCCGCGACTTTTTATTTACCACGCTAACGCACACGAGCCCCTTCGAGGCAAACGCGCCCTCCCAGTGACGCCGTGATGTTAACGAGCTGTCAGGCGCCCCCAATGAGTGTCGCACCTGTGGCGACGGCGCTAGCACGCCGCCCGCGGCGGTGCGATGGGTTTGCCTGTCGCCCGTTAGCGCGCTTATGCTAGGACGACTAAATGCGACGGGGTAGAAACGATAGCGTCAATAGCTCAAATGAAGATTTAGAGGAATGCTATTTTATCTTTATTACAAGGAGTGAATTTAAACCATGTTGGGAGTGTTTTGGTGGCACCACAGGGGGAAAATAAAAGATTTCACGTTATATACGTGGGATGCTTATTTTGAAGAAACTTAATTTAGTTCTAGACAGTGAACTGCCCATAGCAAAACATCCATCCATCCATTTTCTTTGCCGCTTATCCTCACAAGGGTCAAGGGAGCGCTGGTCTTCTATCTGGGTCTTTAGTCCTGTACTGTATTTGTCATATCTGGGGCCTTAGTTTTCTCATAGTTTTTGATCCTGTTTTAGTTTACAGTCCTTAGGCCCAGTCTTCAGTCCCGTTTTGTCCTGACTTTGTCTTTCGTGCACGTTTCTCATTTAGTTCCAAGCCGTACACTTCAGTCCTGTGAATCCAGTATAGAATATACATTCACCATCCAATCACGGGATGGGCCAATCACTTTAAGAAATAATCCATTAATTTTCTTAGCCGCATATCCTCACAAGGGTCGTGGGGAGCGCTGGAGCCTATCCCGGCTATCAACGGGCAGGAGGCGGGGTACACCCTGAACTGGTTGCCAGCCAATTGTAGGGCACATGGAGACAAACAGCCACACTCACAATCACACCTAGTGTCCATTGAATGTTGCATTTTTTTGGGGATGTGGGAGGAAGCCGGAGTGCCTGGAGAAAACCCACGCAGGCACGGGGAGAGCATGGAAACTCCACACAGGTGGGTCTGGGATCGAACCCTGGACCTCAGAATGGTTTACCAGCTGAGCCACTGTGCTGCCCATATCAAAACATTTGAATGAATATTTTGCCCCCTCGGAGATGCTTTCAACATGTTTAAACTTACTAAAACAGTTTTTTTTTTAAGTATTCCTTAGCATCTGTTCTACCTCTCTCGCTGTCAAGAAATGTAAGATTTGAGATAAATGAAAAGTAGACTACTGTCCCACTAACAGTAAACAAAGTATCTGATCATCGCCGTAGTGAAAACGTGACCCTCAGCGTAACGATTTCATTGATGATTACAAATTGATAACTTATTTTATACATGGTATTCCTCAAGGCTCAATTCCAGGGCCCTCCATTTTTAAACATGTAATCTTCCACTCGGGTTACAAGCGTTTCACTTCAAAACAAAACGACTACTCCCCTATTCAGTCGTACACACGGCTCCTTGAGACTTTTGCGTGTATGCTTTGCCGCACAGACCGACCGGCGGCGCGTCTGCCACCTGAATCTCGTTCCGAAGATTCAAAATGATATCAATGACATCAAGAGTTGCATCTCAGCACTTTGGGAAATCGCCGTCTAGTGGAGTGCGCCGCATGCAGATGTTTGCTTGAGCGCGTCCTTGAGGAGACGACAAGGACGAGGTGGCGTAAATCAAACGTTGGACTGCTAACTTTGCATTATTAGATTCATAATGAGACAATGGCGCCGTTACGGGCGTACTTGCTGCACACTTCAGGGACGTCAGTGGTCCAGTAGACGCGTTTTCAAGTTTAAAAATGAAGAAAGAACAGGATCTAAATTAATAATTTTAATTATCTAACCTTTCTGATAGCTTGAAGATATATGTTCACAGCAGATATTTTGTATATATTTTTCAAATGTTCTTCATTTGACACAGTATACAAAATACCACACTAACATGCACATTATTTATAATGTGAATATTTGATAATAAAATACTGTATCGCCCAGTAACTGTATGTGCAGAAATATCAGATTTTTTTTATTTTTATTTCTGTACTTATGGCACAATTATTTTAAATGGCAGTGAGAGTTCGAAGAGGTGTGAAAAATTTAATTTCACCAATTTGTATCATATTTTCTCTTCATTTCCGAGTTATTTTGTTTTAATGAGAAGACCCAATGGTTGCGCTCATATCGAGCCACGGTTGCTTTTGTTGTCCCGGAGAAACAAAGACTTACACACTTGGCCAATAAAGTTGATTCTGATTGTTATTATTGATATTTTTATCATTGTGTCTTTTTACCAATAGTAAGCACACAATGTAAGAAGTTTTTTTTTTGGGGTTTTTTTTTAGCAGCTGCTGAGGGAGCGCCAGCAGATGGCCAGCCGCCCGTTCGCGTCGGTGGCGGTGGCATTGGAGGCGTGCCCCGACCGCCAGGCCTGGCTGCAAGTGAGTGGTTTGGTTTTTCAAATTCGTTCCCATCACAACGACGTTCATCGGACGTGCCAAAAGCATCGCACTAAATTCGGAAAAATGGAATTTTTAATGCGGTAAACAAATCGTCGTGCGTCTGGACTGCCTGAAAAAAAGCTAAGCTGTTAGCAGTTAGCAGCACTAGCTACTCCGTGATGTGCAGACATTTTTGTCCAGCCATGACACTTGCTACGTTTTGATCGTGAAGGTTGTGATTGTTGACGTGTTGTTGTCTTCCGACAGTGATGTTCTCTTTGTGAATGTTCGTATTTTGGGATTATTTTTTTTTTGTCGTTGTTGTTCTCTTTTGAATGTTGCCATTTTATTTCAACTGTTGACGTTCTCTTTTTGACAGTTGACCTTGTCTTTGTATTTGTGAATGATATTCTTCATTTTCTTTCAGATATAGATACACAGTGAAGCCTCGATTCTCAAACGTTCCCATTTTCGAACAAATCGGTTTTTGAATAAAATTTTGGGATATTTTTGCTTCTGTTCTCGAACGAAAATCGATTCTCGAACGCCGCCACAAAAACCGGAAATAACATATTACGCGCGGCTCGACCAGCTGACCCACAACCCGCTTTGTTGTGAATTTTCACGCCGCCGAAAAAACACGGAACTAACAAGCGCGCAGCGCAAGCAGCTGACCCACACACGACGCATTTTGCTATTGTAAATTCGAAAACCCCCGGAAAAAAAACTCGGAAATGACATAACCACCTCACTTTTATTATTCTGTATAACGCAGCCTGTGTACACAGACGTGTCCCGGTAGTGACTGTTGTTTTTCTTCTTATCGAGGACCACCGTATTGACCCCCAATTATGGGTCCAAAGAAGGCAAGCTGCACTTTTGTTAATAAAAAAAAAAAAGTTTACAATGCTGGGGGCTGAGTCGCTGTAGCTAGGGCAATGCACTCCCAGCCTAGCGTGCTATAATACTAAAGCATACACTTCAGGCAAAAAAATAAATATATTTCCTAAATTATTTTATAATATAAGGTATTTAAACTACACATGTATTTCTACTATGCAGTTTATTTTCAGGAAAAGCTAAAAAAATTGTTTAAAAAGCCCAATTTTTTTAGGCTTGGAACACATTTTTTTCCATTCATTGCAATGGGAAACATTGATTCGGTTTTCGAACAAATCACTTCTCGAACCTTTTTCTGGAACAGATTGTGATCGAGAACTGAGGCATTACTGTGTTTCGTTTTTGATCGTTGTTGACATTTTCTTTGAGCGTCATCTTTGGGATTTTCGCCGTCGTGTTTGTGATTCTTACTTTTTTTTTTTTTTTATCGTGATTGTTGACGTTGCCCTTGCGGATGTGGACGGCCTCTTTGGGCAAACGTTCCGATAATTGCGCTTTGAGCTTCCCCGGCGAAGGCGCGCGTCCATCTCGACGCCGCGCTTAACGACGCGACATCTGCTTGGCTGCGAGGGCGCGATAATTGCGCACTAAAGCGCATCTATGCGCCGCTCCCTCTTTTTTTATGCGATGCTAAGTCGTCGTCGTCCGCCGTTACGCGCCGCGCCTCTGTGAACGCAACAGCTGCCATTTGTGTTGTACGTCAATCTATTTTACTGCGTGTTTATGCAAATCATACATTCATTTAAATTTTTTTTTTTTTACGTTTTATGCTGTGAAACCGCAAGACATTAATGGAATCTGTGAGGTGGAGCTGGTCTTCTGTTTTGTCGCAGATAAATACTGATGTTCTCACAACATATCGCAATTTCGTAGCAAAACGTGATTAGCAAACTGGACCATCATTAACTTTTAGAATATATATATATATATATATATATATATATATATATATATATAATATATATATATATATTAAGCAGGACGGCACAGTGGATCAGCTGGTAAAGCGTTGGCCTCACAGTTCTGAGGTCACGGGTTCAATCCCACATCTGCCTGTGTGGAGTTTGCATGTTCTCCACCAGTGCCTGCGTGGGTTTTCCCCGGGCACTCCGGTTTCCTCCCACATCCCAAAAACATGCAACATGAATTGGACACTCCAAATTGCCTCTAGGTCTGATTGTGAGTGCAATTGGTTGTTTGTCTAGACGTGCCCTGCAATTGGCTGGCAACCAGTTCAGGGTGCACCCTGCCTCCTCGCCAATGACAGCTGGGATAGGCTTCATCACTCCGCGCAACCCTTGTGAGGATGAGCAGCAAAGAAAATGGATGGATGGATAAATTAAATTACATTAAAATGTTCCCGATTCCTCGGCCACGTCCCCACGCACTCATGGAGAATTGTCCCCATCGCCGTCGTCTTTCTGTCAAAATGACCCTCCTCAATGTGCCCCTCGACCTTAGAAAAGAGGGGAAAGAAACGATTATTCCACAATGTCGGCGTTCTTTTGGGCCGGGAAGTGTCAGATGCTCCCGCCACAACTCTCGCATCTCGGAATGCAGCAAACGCGACAGGACGTGCTGCTTGATTGTCTGCCCAACAGTTATGGGCAAAGGTTTTTGAAATGACCTTTTGACTATTATGACACACCTCGTATTTCTCATTGCTTTTCCATCCATTGATCCATTTTCTTTGCTGCTTATCCTCACGAGGGTCGCAGGGAGTGCAGGAGTCTATCCCAGCTGTCAACGGGCAGGAGGCGGGCGACAACCTGAACTGGTTGCCAGGCAATCGCAGGGCACATAGAGACAGACAACCAATCGCACTCGCAATCACATCTACGTGCAATTTTAGAGTCTCCAATGAATGGATGTTTTTGGGATGTGGGAGGAAACCGGAGTGCCCGGAGAAAACCCACGCAGGCACGGGGAGAACATGCAAACTCCACACAGGCAAGGCCGGGATCAAACCCGGGTCCTCAGAACTGTGAGGCCAATGCTTACCAGCTGATCCACCGTGCCACTTTATTGGTTTCTTCCTGACCAACAAGAACACCTTCCAGTTTTTGGAGCGTAATTCATTTTATTCAGCAAATGTCACACGCCAATAAAAAAAAAAAGGAAAAAAAGCGAGCCCAAAGTTTCCCAAGCCGCACTACCTACGCTCCCAATACTTCTCGGGCGCCTTCCCCCCTCTTTGCCCCCACGTCAAACCCAACCCCCCACCCCCACCAATCCGCTCCACGGGTTCGCGCCTTTGCGGCTGATTAACGGCGGACTGCCATTTTCAAAATGTCGCTTCAAGTAAGCCATCCGTCAGTTTCCCACGCGTTCTTTTAATCCGGCGGGCGTTTAACGTAGATCAGCACGCAAGCGGAGGGAGACGGCGGTGATGAATATTTACGACAGGTGGGCGTGACGATGTTTTGCGGCAAGGTACACAACCAAACACACACACTCCACAGGTGAGTCTCGACTCATTTTTCCGATAAAAGAACACAAAATCACATCCGTGTTGCTCATCTTGTCTATTTATGTATTTTGAAAGACACTGGTCAGTGAAGGATTTGGGGGGGGGGGGGGGGGGCAAAACTGAGATTTAAAAAAAAAAAAAAAAAAAACAAAGACGTGAAGAAAAAAAGATGACACCAGCCGCGGGAAGCCGCTGACATTAAAACGAGGAGAAACGACAAGTGCAGGGCTCGCTTTCGCTTCTCGGCTGTGCAAACCTTGACCCCTGCCCCCGCCCCACCTGCCCTCCCCCCCTTTAACTCTCCCCTTTGTGGGCCTTGACTCACGACAAAAGCGCATTTTGTAATAAATGACTTTTTTCTCATCGCAGGTGAGTGAACACAGCTGGCCCCGGTTGCTGTTTGTTTAACCACACCGGTGACGTTCTGAGATTGATGAGGAATCTTCCCACGTAGACTCGATGAATTAAAAGCCTTTAGACCAGGGGTCTCAAACTAGCGGCCCGGGGCAGAATTGCACCCCTCGAGACGATATTTTTACCTTAATATGAAAGTTTAATGGTAGCGCGGCCTTCGAGTTTTTATAGTATGGTGCGCGGAGCTGCCAAACCTGTCAATCACGGAAAAAACATTTTTTAGTTCATTTTTTGTCGCCATGGAGAGTTTTATTAGTAGTTTTGTACACAACCTGTTTACACCAGCATCATCGTTTATCTTATTTTGTGTTAAAAAATAAGAAATATGTTTGAGAAGATTTTTTATTTATTTATTCTAATTTGAATTGCTGGAGTTTGCATGTTCTCCCCGTGCCTGTGTGGGTTTTCTGCGGGCACTTCGGTTTCCTCCCACATCCCCAAAAACATGCAACATACATTAAACACTCTAAATTGCCCCCAGGTGTGGCTGTTTGTCTCTATGTGCCCTGCGATTGACTGGCGACCAGTTCAGGGTGTCCCCCGCCTCCTGCCTGTCATAGCTGGGATAGCTCCCAGCACTCCCCGTGACCCTCGTGAGGATAAGCAGCAAAGAAAATGAATGGATGGAATTTTAATTGCATGCACAAGTGCATTTGCATCTGTGGCCCAGGCTTAGCCAGATTTTGGCCCCAGCGGCACCAAAGTAAATCGAGTTTTTGAAAATATAACGCAAATGTCATACTGAGTACCGTAAATGGCGTAATTTATGGCCTACAAGCCGCGACTTTTTTCCACACGCTTTCATCCCTGCGGTTTATACGGTGATGGGGCTTCATTTGTGTATTTTTTCCAACGGCCGCAAGGGGGCACTCGAGTGGAAAAGGTAGGAATGAGACCGGTGGAATGTATGTGCCGAGGAAGGGACTTTTACCTACCCTGTTAGCGCTGTGCCAGTGTTAGCGCTGTGCTAGTGTGTCGCTGCTGCGTTACTGGCGTTTCTCAGTGATATTTACCGGTAAGTTTTATTTTAACCGGCCCGTTAGCGCTAGCCCCGCGCTAGCGTGAAACTCTTTCTGTGTACCGTCTTTCTTTGTAAATATCTCGTGTTTGAATGCGGGCTTCAATGTGGGCACTTGCGGCTTTTACACAGCTGCGGCGTATGTATGTACCAAATGGTATTTCTTTTACAAATGTATTGGGTGAGGCTTATAACCAAGTGCGCTCTGTAGGCCGAGAATTACGTCACAGGAGTGTGTGTAGTTAGAGTTGTGTGTAGTTGTTGCGGTGTGCGTGTTGTTATTCTGCAGAGGATGGGCTGAGCTCTTTTGTGCTCATTAGCGGGTTTTGTTCACCTTTTCTTGGTGTTTACAAGCCGGTCGATAATAACCCTCCTCAACGTCCTCATCCGTCAATATTCGAGGAGCAGCGGGAAAAATTGCGTTTTAGCCGGCCGCCGCCATGACGGCCTTGTGCGTGCGTGATCTTGTTATGTGCGCGTTTTTATTTGAGCAGGTAAACACATTAATCTCTCTGAAGCTATCAAGAGTTTAAAAAAAAAAATCTGGAGGCGAACGACAAAGAAAAGTTGACGAGGCGTCGGGGGGGACTTGAGTAATTTGCGGCGAGAGCGGCGGCGGGACAAAGAGGAGAGAAGACATCGCTGTCGCCCTCCACTCCGGTGGAGACGCAACATTTGATGTGCATTTGCGCTTCAGACGAAGGCGAAAACCATGACGACGACGATTTGGGATGAGGCGGTCGAGCGATTAGAAGCAACAAGGAGGAGGAAATTTGTTTAGCGTCATTTGTCAAGTGGCATGAAAAAATGGAAACATATTTTTGATTGATTTCTTTTTTTAATGATTAGCTCAAAGGTTACAAGTACCATGATGAACATTTGTTTTCACAGTAGCAATTGGACACTCGAGCTATTAATCTGTTTTTTATTGGTTATTCTTTCATTACTTTAGGCATGTGTACTTGACAGTTATTGTCTTATTTACTTATTCATAATTTATTTGGTCATCATATATCTTATTTTTTGTGTATTTGTAATGTGTAATTGCTATTTGTGTTTTCTGTTATTTTATTGGTGGCACGGTGGATCAGCTGGAAAGCGTTTGCCTCACAGTTCTGAGGACCCGGGTTCGATCCTGGCCCCGCCTGTATGGAGTTTGCATGTTCTCCCCGTCCGTGCCTGCGTGGGTTTCCTCTGGGTACTCCGGTTTCCTCCCACGTCCCAAAAACATGGAACAATTATTGGACACTCTAAATTGCCCCTAGGTGTTATTGTGAGTGTGGCTGTTTGTGTCCATGTGCCCTGCGATTGGCTGGCGACCAGTTCAGGGTGTGCCCCGTCCTGCCTGTTGACAGCGGGGATTGGCTCCAGCACACCCTGCTACCCTTGTGAGGACAAGCGGCTAAGAAAATGGATAGATGGGTGTTATTTTATTGTTTTTCTTCATTTATTTGGTTAAATTTGTCCTTTTGTTATTTGTATCTTGTGTATTTTATATTCTATATTTTGTGTTTTATAACATGGTTAACATAATGTTTATAGAGACAATTATTGCTTTTTTTAATTTTTGTATCTATTAGATTTTTTTTTTTTACGAATTTACGTTCATTTATTTTGAATGTTTATTTTTAATTTGCTTGCTGCTGACTTGGCTATTTTTCATTTACTATTTTACTGGAATTTATTACTGACTTTTTACTGATTACGTATTTTATGTTTTATGTTTTTAGTCTATTTTTTTTACTTTATGTACTTTAGGCACTTGCTGTTATTCGCTTGTCCGTGACTTTGTGCCTTTTTTTTTTTTTGTTCTGACTGTTGATTTCCTATTTAATAATTTGTTGTTGTTCACTTGTGCTTTATTTACTGCTACTAATGTGCTTATTATTGATTTATTTTTGTAGTTCATCGATGTAATTGTCGTGCGTGTCGATCCATTGTTGTGACGCGAGGAAAAGGTGGCGAATTCACAGGCGGGGGCAAGGGTGGACTGGGAATTTTCCGTTTATGTGGCGCAGCTTTTGCTTGATTGCAGGGACGAAGCCGCCACTTTGCGGCCTGACACCGTCTGAGCCTTGAAGGGATTTTTTTTTTCATCTTCAGCTTGTTGCCCTCCAGAAATTACAAAAAAAAGACCCTTGAACGATGTGGACAAAAAGAAACAAAACACTCTAACCGCCCTCCCCCCACACGTCTAAGTACACATTTTCATTCTTCTTTGAGACACACACACTCGACCCCCCCGCGGAGGAGCACCATCGACTCTTCCCATTTTTTAGACCGTTGAGAAGATTGGACACGACCATTTTGTGCACGGCGGGGTCCAAAACGGACTGACGACCCGATGGGCCGAGGGGGATGGGGTTGTGCGACGGGATGGGTGTGTGGGGTGGGGGTGGGGCTCCCTATCGACAGGATGGTGTTCTTGTTGCTCAGGAGGTCTCGGAGGAAAGTCTGCTCCTGTCTTAGTCAGAAGGGGGCACGCCAGTCGATCCGATCCAGAAGAGCTTGGAAGCCTGCGCTTGGGTTTCCAATTATGGTTGCAACGCAGAGATGAAATTGGCTTTTCATTGAGGGGTGGAAACAGAAGTTTGAACTTCGGCCTTTAAATCCGGGTTAGGATGTCATCCTGGGTTACGGTACGGACACGAGCTTGTTAGTGTTTCCACTTGTGGTTTCAAGAATCGGTTCCTGTTACAAAATATGGTTTCAAGTTGTGGTAGCTTCTCTGGGTTTGAAATTACTTTCAAGCATGTGGTAGTATTTCAAACTAAGGTTTTGGTTGCGAGTTATAGAGCCAAACCAGATTTAGGGTTTCAAACAGGAGTTTGGGTTTTTGCTTGGGTTTCAAGCAGGTCTTAGGTAAGGCCTAGGGTCAGGACCTGGATTTTTGGTTTCAAATTCTGCTTTTAAACTCAGGTCAGTGTTTCAAACAAAGGTCCGTGCTACAAGTTGTGATTTGAATGAAACAAGACTTTGGGTTTTAAGTCTGTGTTGCATACGGGGGTTAGGATGTCAAATCAGGTCTTCAAGCCTAAGATTAGGTTGTAAACAAGAGTTAGTGTTTCAAATGGTTTTTAAACAGGGGTTCATATTTTAAACAAGCGTTACAACAACATCTTTAAACGAGAGTTTCCGTTTCAAATTAGGCTGACAAGCCAGGTTTAAGGTCTGCGGTTTCAAGCCTGTCTTGGGTTTTTAAACAAGGGGTAGGATTTAAAATGATGGTTTTAAACAAGAATTAGCGTTTCGTATGAAGATCCCAAACTAAAGAGTAAGTAACCGATTGACCGATGTGTCGATGTAGTCGCGGCCAGAAGCAAAACCCTAACGGCAAATCCAGCCGCCCCCTTAACAGACCTTTTTGACATCACGGGATGTTTTTCCTGCATTGAGGCAACGCATGTCGCCCATGACAACGCGCCCAGCGTTCATCCAAAGTTCAGGGAAACGGAGAAAAGAGGGAAAGTCCAACGTTTGCTTCTCATTTCCAACCGCAAGTCGTGTCTGCTTTTGACATTATGAAAGATCTTCGCCTCTTGTCATCTTTCTGAAGACTTGAGCGCTTGAGAAAGACTTTGACTCCATTAAAAACAAACGCCCGCGGACAACTCGTTTCGCAGAGCCGTCACCAAAAACCGCAATCTGGCTCGCAAAATCCAACATTGGGGCCGTTAAACCGCAACCCGACCCGCTGAAATAACACCCACGGTTGCGCACTTAAACTGGCAAAGAGCTGTTGTCAAGAAAAAATTAAATGCAATGTTTACGTTAAAGCAGAGGGTTGTTAAAATCCTGTTCGACTTGGCAACATTAAATTTGATGGGCAGGTCTGTGGAGTGACAAGACCCAAGAAAAAAAAAAAAAAAAACATTTTGGTTGAAAGCGGCCAGTCCAGGGTCGTTGAACTTGAAAATCCAGCCCCTCAAGACTCATTTATTTGGAACTTGACCCACTAAGAAGTCAGGCATCAAAAGAAAGTCTGCCATCTTGATTTGAAGCAGCCGTTTTAGGGTTGGCGTTTATACCCAACCCCCATGTATAGGATACATGCGGGTGTGTGTCGGCGCGATTAAATATCAAGGTCTCGGCGTGCGACCTTTGCGGCGTAGCCGAGCAGAAAGGTTGAGCGAGATCGATAGCCGGGGAAATATTACCCGTGGCGTCGGATGTCGTAACGCGATGCGCACCACCTCGTCCCGCCGGTGCCCGTAACGATCTTATATTGTGTTATGAATTCACGCGGGCGCGCATGTTTGCATTTGCAGGCGGCGCCGAAGGCCATCGCCATGGAACCGTGTTGGGGGAGCAGAGCCGCCGTTCTCACCGTCCTGATGTTTTTACCCAGAATGTCGTGTGGAACGCCGCCGCCAGGACAATCCGGTACACACGTCAACTTTGCGGTTTCATTTTTTGGGGGGGAAATGAACTGAGCTTTGGAGTTGAAAGCTAAGAAGCCATGCCTTTGGGAATATTTCACCAAAAAATGAAATACATGTGCTGCCTAATTTGAGGCAACACAGATGAAGGAATCGAATTTGTGAAAAGTTTTCGTTTTGTGGGTGATGCACGGCAGCAAAATTCGACAGCTGCCAATAAAATGTTTTATTTCTGAGGTCGAGCTTCGGAGCCAGCTTTTCTTTGAGCAACATGAAAGTTGGTGGGCCCATTTGTCACGAGTCGACTCCTAAACGTCTCAAAAAGCCATGGCTGAAAAGACAGGAAGGCTGCCATTTTGGGTGCGACGCGCCCAGTTTCAGCTCATTTCAGTCATTGGCAACTGTCTTTTGTAGACCAACTTGGCAAAAGATTTATTTCTGATTACTTCTAAATATTAAGCGCCTGTACTAAATAGACAGATGACGTTACTTTGCAAACAATATCAGTTTTTGTTGATGTTGTGGGCGGAGCCTGACAGCAAAGTTTGCTGACTGACCATAGATGGGGTCAACAAGATACAGGAAGTCTGCCATTTTGGTCCAAAGTGGCCTTCGAGGGCAATTTGGCCATTTTCCAAGCTACTTGTCGGTAAAGACCTAATTGTAGTAATGCACTTCCTGAACTTAAAACAAAACATCAGCAAACAAAGTCGGCTTTATGACTTTCATTTTGTGACGTACTTGCGATCGGTAATGAGCCAAATAGATCCCGGCGTACTTCTTGACAGACAGCAAAATTTCAGAAAAATCGTAAAATAGGCTAATAGTACAGTAAGCTTAACCTGACGCTAATATGCTGATGAAGTACGTCGCAGATCGGTTTCACAAAGTCCATTAAGCGGCGTGGAATTGGGTTGACGTATCACCCCCGGGTCGACCGCCCAATCGCGATGGATGCCGTCGACTCTGGTGACGCTCGGTAGGCCCGAAACGCCCCACGACAAGCTTTTTGCTCAGTCAGCACAAATCTTGTGCCTTCAGTCTCAATTTTGGCTCCTTGCCTGTTCCCTTCGTTTATTTCATTGTTGTTGGTCTTCAGATTCGGCTTCGGGTTCGATTAAGGGCTGTTAGGTGTTGTTATGGTAAGCGCTGGTCAGATCTGACTTGGAATTAAAATTCAACAGCCGTTTATGAACTTCCCCCATTGCCGCGAAGCTGACGGGAAGTGTCTTCTGGTTTTGGTTTAAAAAAAAAAAAAAATCTGCGTGAAACCACCAGGGAGCGTGAAAGTGGAGATAAAAGGGGAGACGCCCACCCGCGTCCCCCCCCTTAACTCCCCAAGGGAGACTCTCAGAGGAGGGCCAGGGCGTCGTCCTCCATTGATGTCGGCCCCGCGCCAGCCTCGTCTACCGCCGGACGGCCTCGCCGGAGAAGCTTCAAGAGGAATACTCCATGAGGACGTTCCACTTTTAGCTGCTTTTTGTTTGCGCGGCGGCGGCCTCCTTTTAGTCGCATCCCTCCAGGTTTTCACACTAAACCAGACTAAAGTAAAAATAACGGTTGCGAGACAAAAGACCTGAAATTAAAAAAAAAAAATGTTTTTACGTTAAAAGATGGAAAACAACAGAGTAAATAACGTTTATTTTAAAGCTAAGTGATAAGCTCATTTTTTAAATGACGAGCCTAAAATGTCATTTGAAAAATGTCACATAATTGCAAAAATATTCAATAATGTGCATATTATGTGAAAATGGGACAATGTAGTTCATAATTTAATCATGTAAATTAAATTAATTAAATGACATAAAAGCTAAAATGAATAACATTCAATGAACATGTTTAAATTAAAAATCTATGCATTGCTTCTAAGTTGAAAATATAAGACGGAATCCCAAAAAATGTTTTTTTGAAAATGACCAATCGCCTTAACTTCCGCAACATTAAACAAAGAAATACAATTTTGGGTGATTATATTTAATTAAAAAGCATACATTGAAATAATAATTCAAATGAATGATTTGACTGAAAAGAAAATGTGAAATTGAAAAAAATAATATACTATTTTTTATTTATTTGGAATGATAAGTAATAGCAATGCTATGTTTTTCTTACAGATTTAAAACAATTAAAATAAAAATGTATTGAAAATGTTCAAAAGTCCGATCCAAATTTAAAATTGAAATACAACTGAACAATTATTACGCCCCAAAATATTTTATGAAATATTCAAAGATGAGACTCCTCCCATCGTAGATGCTTTGGTCCCACGTTTCCGTGACGACGTCCCCCGCTCCGCCATTTGTTTAATGACGCGCATGTCAGCTGCCAGAACAATCCCATCAAAGCTCGCTCGCTAGCCCCGCGTGCTCGTTTGATGACTTTTGCGCCATTTCATTTGCTAATGGACGAGAAAAAAGAGGCTTTGTCACACGTGTAATATTAATGTTGTTATTATTAATATTACTCTGCTCTACGCGGAACATCAAGTGACTTCCTGTGTGAGCTACGCTACGCTAACAAGCGTGACTACGGTTTGATGACATGGCGTTTAAACCCAACCCTTTTGTGTATTTCAGATCGTTTGTTCATCCAAATAATATGAAATAATATACAGTACAATACAGTGGAAAAAAATAAGTATTTGAACACCCTGCTATATTGCATGTTCTCCCACTTAGAAATCATGGAGGGGTCTGAAATTTTCATCGTTAGGGGCATGTCCACTGGGAGAGAGATGACACAGATGAAAGTTTTGTGGTCAGATGAGACCAAAACGGAACTTTTTGGTCATAATTCCACTAACCGTGTTCGGAGGAAGACGAATAATGAGTTCCATCCCAAGAACACCATCCCTACTGTGAAGCATGGGGGTGGTAGCGTCGTGCTTTGGGGGTGTTTTTCTGCACATGGGACAGGACGACTGCACAGGATGACCGTGGCCAGTTATTGTGAGATTTTGGGGAACAACCTCTTTCCCTCAGTCAGAGCATTGAAGGTAGGTCGTGGCTGGGTCTTGCACACAGCCAGGAAAACCAGTCTCCAGACCTAAACCCGATTGAAAATCTTTGGAGGGAGTTGAAACCTGTCTGATCTAGAGATCTGTGTGGAGGAGTGGGCTAAAATCCCACCTGCAGTGTGTGCAACCCTGGTGAACAACTACAGGAAACGTTTGACCTCTGTCATTGCAAACAAAGGCTACTGTACCAAATATTAACATTGTTTTTCCTCAGGTGTTCAAATACACTAATAAATCGTTAAAAGAATCATACATTGTAATTTTTGGATTTTTTTTTTTTTTTTTGTGTAGATTATCTCTCTCAGAGTGGACATGCACCCACGATAAAAATTTCAGACCCCTCCACGATTTCTAAGTAGGAGAACTTGCAATATAGCAGGGTGTTCAAATACTTATTTTCTTCACCGTATATGTAAACATGCAGCACAGTGGACGACTGCTAGAGCGTCCGCGTCGCAGTTTGTTTTTGCATGTCCTGTTCGGCTGTCAGATGAAGCGGAATGAAGAATCCGCGTCCCCTTTCTGCCGGGAGAGTTTTACTGTGTCCCGGCGGAGTTTTTGAGCTTCCTCTGTGACTTCTTTGTGTTTTAATTAAAATTTTATTGAGGATCAGAGCCGATCAGTTGAGCAGAACAGAATTTCTAGAGGGGTGAGGGGGAAAAAAAAGACAAAGACAAAGCGCTAAGTGTAAACAAAACGGTAAAAAATAAATTATTCCATATCTACAACCGCCTGCCTCACAGTTCTGAGAACCGGGGTTCAAATCCCAGCCGCCCGGGCGCTGTGGAGTTTGCACATTCTCTCCGTGCCTGGGTGGATTTTTGGGTTCAAGGAATGAAGGAATCGAACTCGTGAAGACTTTTAGTTTTCGTGAGGGCCCAGAGGACCTCCGGTTTCTTCCCACATCCCAAAAACATGAATTTATTGGAGACGTTAAATTGCTCGTTGATTCTATGCGCCCTGCGATTGGCTGGCGACCAGTTCCCGCCTACTGCCTGAAGATAGCTGGGATAGGCTCCAGCAACCCCTGACTTCCTGTTAGACTTTGTGACTTCCTGCTTCTCAACGTTAGAGCCCTCTCGACTTTCTTCCTCTGACTTCCTGTTTGACTTTCGACTAATTCCTTTTTGACTTCCAGTTTGTTTTCCGCCAACATCCTGTTTGAATTCGGTGTGACTTCACATTTGTCTTTCTTGGGTTAGGGTTAGGGTTAGATTCAACTTCCTGTCTTACTTCCTATGTAACTTCCTGTTTCTTTGTTAGTGACTTCCTGATTTACTTCCTCTGACTTCTTTCTTTGAGGTTTTTTTTTTTTTCTGACCTCCTGTAACACTTCCTGTTTTACTTTTAAGACAAAAAAATCCACGCCGACGTCATATAAGCTCACTTGCCGTTGTGCGTGCATTTGCTAACACAAATGAGGATTCCGGTAATCTTTTTCGACTTCCTTTACATCCAGGCGTGGCCATCGCCAGCGCCCTGGCGGACACGTCGTCGCAGCAGCGGGCGACGGACTTCCGAGAGCGAGGCCCGGGCCTCAAGCAACGCAAACACTCCGTGCAGCACCAAGGGACTTGTGTATGAACCCTGCGGTACACCACGCTGGGAACTCAGGTGAACCGGAACAATTGTAGAATGGCAATGCGGATATTTTTCATCCCTGTTGGAAATATTGAATTCAGTGAGGAAGTTGTTGAAAACCTCCCACTTGGACACGAAGCTCAGATGAAGAATTTGGACCGGTAAGTCCCGACGTCTCCTCTGGAATATGGAACACGTCAAATTTTTTGGGGGGCGGGACTTTGTCACAACAGAGATCTTTCCGGTGAGTCATTAATAAATCGTCTTGGACTCGTTAGTGAACTCGACTGAACCGGAGGAGCTTCTCAGTGAAGCATTCAGGCTACTTAAGGAAGTTATCAGGAATTTTCATGTTGATTTTGCAACTTTGACAAATATGATTCAATTTGTTTTGTTTTTTTTAATCACAGAAGACTAAAAGTCACCCTCCTAAGTCTTTTCCCACGTTTGATTTACAAAACTTGTCAAATTTACACGTTTCAGTCCTGTTGTTCTTTGACATTGATGTTATTTTAATGTTTTTTAATATGTTTTTTAATCATTATTTTATTTTTTTTATTAACAAACGCTGCCAAGCAGGGAGTTGACGGTAAAAAGAACTTTTATACTGAGTCGCTGGTTGCAAACTTGATCTTTAGAAAAAAAGATATGATTTATGAACTGTTCTTTCAATATGGTCACATTTGTTATTGGAGGATTAAAAAAATAATAATACGACTCGTATAAGGATAAAGTTGTATAGTTGATTGACAGGGGGAAAAAAAGTCTTACCCCCAAGATGTTTTTCTACCATTTTATTCTCGGGAAAATTCTAGAAATATTTCTGGGGGGAAAAAAAAGTTCCTACTTTTGTAACATTGCAACTTTTTCTTAAAAATGGCTTTGGTTTTCTAAATCTGGAAAATAAAGTTATGAAATTTGCTCACTAAAATCAACATTGTCAGGATAAAATCTTTGGAATTATTTTCAAAATGATTCATAATTATTTTGTTCTCATAGCGGTGACTTTTTTTTTTTTTTTTCCCTCAAAAGAACATTTTTGAAATGTTAAAATTGAAGGTGACGACCCCCGTGGAGGAACTTGAACAGGAACTCAAACGTTGGCCCGCTGGTTGATGGAGGTCGATTTTATTGAAGAAGAAGAAAAAAAAAAAGGCTGACAAAGTTGATCTGACTTTCTTTCTTTTTTTTTTTTTTTTTTTTATTTTAAGATGTTTTAAAAGGCGTCCGCCGGCGGCCATTAGCCGGGAAGATAAGTGCTGCTTTTGTGTACATGAAAGACGAGCGTTTTTAGCTGTAAGTGGACGCCTGGCAGCGACGCAGCTTCACGCGTCAGCAAGAAAACAACTGAGCCCCCCCACCCCGCCCCTCGGAGCTCTCCTGAATGCCCCCCTCCCCCCGCCACTCCCTTCATCCAGCCGTAAGATGTTGCAAGATGTGAAGACGTTCAAGAGGTGAGCAGTTTTTCCCGCTTTTCCGGTTCGCATTCGGTGACCTCGTACACGGCCTAACAGGAAAAAAAATGCACATTGACTCGCTTTGTGTATCACATTTTGAGTAATGAGATAAAAGCGTCGGCCTCACAGTTCTGAGGTCCCGGGTTCAATCCCAGACCTGCCTGTCTGGAGTTTGCACGTTCTCCCCGTGCCTGCTTAGGTTTCCTCCGGGCACTCCGGTTTTCCTCCCACGTCCCAAAAACACGCCACATTAATTGGACACTCTAAATTGCCCCGAGGTGTGATTGTGAGTGCAGCTGTTTGGCTCTATGTGCCCCGCGATTGGCTGGCGACCAGTTCAGGGTGTACCCCGCCTCCTGCCCATTGACAGCTGGGACAGACTCCAGCACTCCCCGCGACCCTTGTGAGGATAAGTGGCAAAGAAAATGGATGGAGAGAAAAATTGTACGTTTGCGGGAAAAAAAATGTCCTTCAGAGAATAAAATTTCAAAATATTTATATTATCCATCCATCCATCATCCACTTATCCTCACAAGGATCACAGGAAAGCCAGAGCTATCTCAGCTAGTTTTGCGGGAAAGGCGGCCGACACCCTGAACTGGTTGCCAGTCGGTCGCAGGGAAGATATCGACACCATCACTGAGCGGGAATCGATCCCACGCTGCCTGCAACAAAGGCAGGCGTGTGTACCACTACACCATCAATGGCTTGTGTATTTGTGTCCAATATTTATCTTCTTAGTAAAAAAAAAAAAAAAAAGTTCAAAACTGTTTGGGAAGAAAGCTGTTTGTGCTTTTGTTTCTGAGAAAACAAATTTTTGGAACATTTTTTTGTAGAAGTAAAAATATATTTTTTCAATATTTTAAAAACTTTTTTTCCGTTGATGTTGAATCATTAGTGTGATGTGTGTGTGTAGCTTCTTTGCGGATGACTTTTTGTGTGACGACTGTCAAAGGTGCGATGGGGTTGAAAAGTTTGTGGAATCACAGAAGAGCTTTTGGGGCTTTTATTGCCGGAATTTTTATTTTATGACTCTAAAATTGCACCGTGGTTTACTCCCGAAGGCATCCCGGAACGTGGCCGTATTCCAAGAACGCGTTTGAGTATTCGCCGTCCATTCGTCACCCGGACACCAAGTGGGCCGTGGGGACACTCGACGAGATCACGGAGACCCCCAGGCCCCCTCCCCCGCTCACCTACCGACGTCGCGCTCACAACGACTTTTTCCAGCGTCCCATAATGAGCTCACATCAAAGACGACGTTTGCGATGCTAATAATCAAAACGGTAACCACCCCCATCCTTTGGAGCATGGCTAACGCTAACACCGTATGTCATGTAAAATAAGCTTTCCCTGTGTCAAGCTAGCTGGCTAATTTTGGAAAATTTCAGGGTAATGGTTTTTTTTTTTTTTTCATTTTTAAGATAAAGTTTTCAGGCTAAAGTTAGCTGGATTTAAAACAGGGTTGTGCAACTCCATGTTCATATTAGCTGGCTAATGCTAACTGCATTATAAACGGGGACTTTGAGTGACCAAAAAATAATTCGTAACAAAAACTATCATCTCGAAAAATCTTAAATGTATGTATAAAGATTTTACTTTATCACGAAGTCTCAAAAAAAAAAAAAAAAAAAAAAAAAAAAATGTAAAGATCTTTACATTGCTGGAGAAAATGCTTTTTTTGGGGGGGGGGTTTCACAAGAGAACTATTTCAAAAAATGAACATGAATTCAGAACAAACAATTGGCTGGCTAACGTTACGGAACTTTGTATGCATAATGTTGTGCTAGCTGTCATGCTAGCTTGAAGTTTGCAAAAAGGCGACCATTTTGCTGGCAAAAGAGCACAAACCGCTCAGTTTGGGTGATTGAACTTCTCCATGTTTATTTTGTATTTGATTTATTTTTACAACAGAATTGACATTTTTCACAAGCGCAAAGACGATGGCGGAAAGCGTCAAAAACACGGCGACGATATTTTAAAACCCTCAACCACCGAGCAACCGCGTCTTGCTATTATCATCACCGTCGTCATTATTAAAAACAAACAGAGGCCTTCATTCATTTCAACACATCAAAAAAAGCAAATCAAACAATCAAAATGTAGAAAAATAAGTCATTTTTTCCCCCCAAAAATGAAAGTCATATTTGAGCAACATTGCAAGTAAATTTGCTTATATTGAAGTACAACAGGAGTTACGTGGATATCCTCTCATTTACAAATGCGAATGGTATATTGTTTATATTGCATACAGAGCGGGAGGAAATATAGATGGCAAACAAGAATCTTACAGGTCAAAATAGTTGCCGAAAGAATATGAATCACCTTATTCGTCAAAAAAAAAAAAAAAAAACAGGTTTACATTGGCTGATGAATTGTGCGTTAGCATTAGCGCTAACATACGGCAACCTTTCTCTTTTGGAAGCCAACTTTTACCTTGTTAAGAGCAATTTTTAATCACGATGTAGAGTAGTGATAATAGGAAAATGCTAACAATAGCGCAGTTAGCGCAATTATTTTTTTTTAATTGTACATTTTTTGTTATTGTTTTCTTAAAAAAAAAAAAAAAAAAAAACATTGGCGATGGTAACGGTGACGCTAACGATTCTCGCAACTCAACATATTCTCACTTTGTCATTTAGCTTATCTTATTTTAACGGCAGGTCCAGTAGTATGATTTCGCTGATCCGAGACATTCAGTGGGTGGCTAACGTTCAAAGCTTATATCATTAGCAAAGATATTTGTTTCTATTGATTGTTATTGAATATGGATGTTTTCTGCATTCCGCCAAGTAAAATTTTCATTTCACGGGCGTGTGTTGGTGGTAGCTTTCGCAAACCACGCTAGCTAAAATTGTAAGCCTAACGCGCTATTAATGCTAAAACGCAAAGCTTGGCAAATGGGGTGGAGGCCGTGGGGGAATCACTTCTAGGAGAAAAAACTAATGAAAGAAAATACCCCAAAAAAACATAAAAACGTGGCTCGCAGGGGGGGGGGGGGGGCGTGTTCGTCTCAGCCTATCATCGATTTTGTGCCCACACGCAATCGAAACATCCACAAATTTTCGAAGCGCCGTTTTGGGAAATTCGCTCGGAATGAGACGAAATCCTTACAAAGGGTTTGTCTTTTAACGACGCCTGAAATCATCACCAAAATAGCAGACTTGTCGTCGTATGTTTTCGAGAATTGGTCCTTAAGTTGCAAAGTGAAATTTGAAACTTTTCAGTCCATCGCGTGTTACCGTCTAGAAGTTTGTCTGGGAAAATAGCTGCAAATAAGGCTAAAATGGCCGCTTTCAAACAAAATAGCAGCCATCCATCGAACACGGGTTTTTGTCTGCTATCTGCGACGTTAACGCTACGCTAAAACGTATTGAGCTATGTCATTAGCATCAACATGCTAATGACTTTATCATATCATGTATTGCGTCGCCACGTCAGAAGCTTTTCGCATTTCTTGACTAACACGAAACAAACAAAACAAAACAAAAAAAAAAACGCACATCATAAAGTCGACCCCGCAAAAAAGTGTCAAAAGTGATCCAGAGAGAATTTCGGACAGTGAGGAGGGACCGAGAAGGAAGGAAACAATTTCACGTTTTGTTTTTGCTTTTTTTTTTTTTTTCTAAAAATGGATTTTCTCAGTCTGACGTTTTTCGGGGAGACGAGGCTACAAGTCGCCCGGCGAGGACGCGAGACGACGGCCGCAGTACCACAGCCACAGCAGCGGGGGCAGCAGACGCGTCGCCCCGGCGGGTCGTCGGCACGCGGACGAATTCTTCACGATGGCGTTGGACGTGCTGGGACCGTCCATCTGGGGGTCCTTCGGGGAACAACGACACAACGGTCAACTTTGGCTCGACTGACGATCGTTCCTGTTCTTACAAACAATGTCTGTTCAGTTCAGTTATTTTGAAATATGTTTTCGATACCGTGGTCCACATGCATGAACAAAAAGATGCTAAAAATGGGGGGAAAACCCCTGAAACATCTGAAATGGCAAACATTGCATGATACAAAACGAAAATTAACAACAATTTACAAAAGTTAAAAAAAAATGTTCAACCAAATTTCAAACATGGTAAAATAAAAACAAAATTATAATTTTTTTTGTAAGAAGTTGGTGAACGTTGACATTTTTAAAATGTGAATACAGCTATAAATGTAAAATTTAAGACTGATCAAAGGAAGAAAAAAAACCTGACTTTTTTCATACGCTTTCAAGCCTGCGGTTTATGCGGTGATGCAGCTAATTTGTGCATTTCTTTTTTTCTAACTGCCGCACTCGAGCGGAAAAGGTAAGAGCGAGACCGGTGGAATATATGTGCCGAGGAAGTGACTTTTACCGATACGTTCTTTTTTTTCTTTTCTTTTTTTTTTTTTTTTTTACTGGCTGTGTTAGCGCTGCGCTTAGCGTGTTGCTGCTGTTACTGCCATGCCTCTGTGATTTTTACCGGTATCTTTTTTTTTTTTAAACTAGCCCTGTTAGCACTATCGTGTTGCTGCTTTGTCACTCCCGCGTCTCAGTGATTTAGGTTTGTTTTTTTTTTTTTACTGGCCCTGTTAGTGCTGCGCTACCATTTTGGTACTGTGTAGCTACCGGGCTGTTTAATTTTTTTACCAGTATGGTTTTTTTTTTTTAACAGCTGTTTGTGCTCCCGTGTTGTTCCTATGTTAAGATAAGCTAAGGTATTAAAACTTTGAAAACTCTTTCTGTGTACCGTCTTTTTTTGTACATATCTCGTGTGCGGCTTATGTATGTACCAAATGGTATTTCTTTTACAAATGTACTGGGTGAGACTTATAACAAGGTGTGCTCTGTAGGCCGGAAATTACGGTAATACAACAAAAATACAAGTTAAAAACTACATTTAAGATAAATAGTTGAGTAAATGTACAGTTTGTGAGAAAATTTCATTATAATGTTGTAAATCTTTGCCAACGGTGGGCTTATAAAGCTCTTTTGTGATGAAAGTGAATGGAAAGGGAAGTAAAGTGAAAAACAATTTTAAAAATATGCGCTTCACATTTTTAATCAGCCGGTTGGGTTAGGGTTAGGGCTAGGTCTTGGGTCTTCAACGTCACGCTAGGTTTATTTTTCCGTCACCAACGCTGCTGCTTACTTTGTGTTAGCGTGCGTACAAAAAGCGGACGAGCACGAATTCCCGTCGACGCAGCTAGCGCACGCGAGCGCACGGCGCGGTAACTTGCGCCGACGACGGGAGCCGAACTCAACGCTTAAATGAATTCACGTGTTTAGAGGGCGCGCGGGCCCCGTCAAAAGGTTGCTTTTATTACAGCTAAATGCCAGCGCTGAAACGCAGCCGCTCGTCCCCGCGTGTCTTTGCTAGCGTACGCTAATAAAGCTGCGAGCTAACAGGCGGGTCATCGCCGCCAAATGTCACGGATTGTACACGCTGACATTTCGGATGAACTTTAAGGGAAGTGGTCGGCTTTGCCACCTGGAGGCCGGAGCCGTCCCGGGTCACGTGACACCTCCGCTTGACGAGCGCGTTCATGTTCAGCCGTGCACATGTGTGCGCTCCTCACACTTTTGCAAATATTAACTACGAATATAAAAACGACTCACCACGCAGAAGATGCTGTCAACGCTGGAGTTGGACTTCAGATTCTGAGCCTGTTGAGGGAAAACACGCAGAGTCAAAATTGTTCTTGTTTGACGTCACGCTTCCGCTGTGTCACTCTACTCGCCATTTTATCACCGGGGGTCTTCCTTGTGTTACGCTTCCTGTGTGTCTACACAGGATCCCCTTTGTCGCGAGGCGGCTTTTGTGTTACACTTCCGATTTGTCGTGTACGCCGGCCGGGACACGTCACAACAATTCCAAACGTTAACCCGCAACTTGCGTGATTTCAAACCGCAACGGAGATGAAAACACAACACAGATGAGTTTTGCATTGTCATAAATCATCAACGTTCCGTCTTGGGGGAGTGCCCAGAGAAAAGCCACACAGGAACGGGGACAACATGCAAACTCCACATAGGCGAGGCTGGGATTTGAACCCGCAACCTCACAACTATGAGGCAGACGCTCTAACCCGGGGGGTGTCAAACTCATTTTTATCGCGTTTTCCTCAGGGGGTCGTTTTGACTGGGGAATAAAAATATCATATTGATATAATTTATGAACTAATTTTGGAATCAGAAATCAAGGGTAACTGACGTGTTTTTCAACTATTCACGTTTGGTAACACAAAAACGCTTGTAATATCTCAATTTTATCATTAATGATATAGCTAACAATTGTCTTAGCTGCTTATCCTCACAAGGGCTGCAGGGAGTGCTGGAGCCTATCCCAGTTGTCAACGGGCAAGAGGCGGGGTACACCCTGAACTGGTCGCCAGCCAATCGCACATAGAGACAAAGAGCCGCACTCACAATCATACCTAGGGGCAATTTTTAATCTGTCCAGTTAATGTCGCATGTTTTTGGGATGTGGGAGGAAACCGCAGCGCCCGGAGAAAACCCACGTAGGCACGGGGAGAAGGTGCAAACTCCACACAGGCGGGTCTGGGATTGAACCCGGGACCTCAGAACTGTGAGGCCAACGCCAAGTCTTTTCCAGGTGATCCAATGTGCCGCCGCTTATTCTTAATATTAATAAGAACTCACGACTTTGGTGTTCAAGCAGCTTTTGGGAGCTGAGCAAATGGATGTGCGTGTAACGTGCGTAAAATGACCTTTCAAAACAAACGTCAAGTTGAAATTATGCAAATCATTTACAAGGGAAAAAAAAAAAAAAAAAATCAAGAGAGACTTCACGTGGCTTATTTCCAATTCAAAGAGATGTAAACAACAAAAGGAGAAAGGAAATGTATTCCGTCCGTCCGTCCGTCCGCCCGCACGCGTGGGGCCCGGTCTAATACCTGGATGAACCCAAAAGTCACATTAGCATACGACGCAAACACGGGAGGAGGACCCCAGGCTATGTGTGTGTGTGTGTGTGTGTGTGTGTGTGTCGGCGTGCGCACGCGTATATTTCGATTTCGCTTTTTTCCATTTCGTTGGTGCCGTTGAAAGAAGACAGAAAGTGTTTGTCGCATAAACAAAACAAAAGAAAAACGAAACTTTTTTGGGGGTATCAAATTACCTGACGGACTGATCAGAAGAATTTGGATAGTTGGGGTGCACTCTTCTATTATCCCACCCAACCACACAAAAATGGAGCGTCTATTAAGTGGAGACGGAACGGTGGACCAGCTGGTAAAAGCGTTGGCCTCACAGTTCTGAGGATCCGGGTTCGATCCCGGACCTGCATGTTCTCCCCCAGGGCCTGCTCCGGGTGGCCACTCCGGTTTCCTCCCGCATCCCAAAAACGTGCGACATCAATTGGACACTCGAAATTGCCCGTAGGTGTGATTGTGAGTGCGGCTGTTTGTCTCCGTGTGCCCTGCGATCGGCTGGCGACCAGTTCGGCGTGTACCCCGCCTCCTTGCCCGGTGACACCTGGGATAGGCTCCGGCACTCCCCGCGACCCTTGTGAGGATAAGCGGCCAAGAAAATGGATGGACGGACGGATAATTGGAGATTCTAAATGGCCCCGAGGTGTGATTGTCAGTGCGAGTGTTTGTCTCCATGTGCCCTGCGATTGGCTGAAAAAACAGTTCACGGTGTCCCCCGCCTCCTGCCCAATGACGGCTGGGATTGGCTCCAGCACTCCCGCGACCCTCGTGAGGATAAGCGGCTCAGAGAATAGATGGATCAATTTTAAGGCAGTATGATGTCGTCGTCGTGGTCTCCTGCGTGGCTGCTAACGACGTTAACGTCGGTGACTGACGTCTGGCCCGGAGGCGCGGTTGCCGCTAGCTGTGGCTCAGTTTCATCAGCTGCGCTAGCTCAATTCCCGCCGGTGGGAACATTGCTACTCCACTAGCCACACAGACACACACACACACGGACAGACATGTACACACCTGCAGACTTCCGCAGAAAGTGTATATTCCGGGGTCGGCGTTGATGTGGTTGTCCAGGCTGTTGCCGCCATTGCGTTGGTACGGCGACGTGATGGCGGTGGTGGTCTGGCCGGGCGACACGGGCTGCCACGCGCCCATGTCCGTGCCGTTGCCGAAGGCCTGGATGGCGTTGCCTGCGGACGGACAGACGGACACGCTCACGCTAGCACGTCAGTCGGCGACGACCGCGATATGCTGTCGAGTCGTGTGACGTTCGCGCGCGAAAACGCCTTCGAACCCCGCCTGACGGAGACGGACGGACGTCTCGCGTCAGTTCCGCTTCCCGCCTTTCATCGAACGCGCCAGACTCGCAAGAGAACCTTCCTCGGGGACCGACAGAACATCCCGCCGACATCGAGCGTCCGCCAACGATTTCGTGAGCCGTCAAAATACACGTTCAATGCGGCGCGGAACGTCGGACTTTAACGCAAAACTTCACACGGGACCAAATGTTTGGCTTCGGCTTTGGATCTCGCTTTCGAAGGTGGAAGTAAACAAGTAAATCTTTCAAATCTGCCAAAAACATCCCTACGAGCGAATGATTCTGAACTTTGTCAGTGCCGCTAACTGATGTGATAACAAAAACCCTGCACCGGGTTACTCCGCCCGTGACTCGGGAGCTCGGCTGGCTGAAGATCACGAGCCACTTTCAAAGTGCCCCCTGTGGGAATCCGGGACAAAAGTACTCATCGCCTCCTGTCGCAATGATAACGCGTCAAATTGTGTCCCGGACTCGCGGACGAGAAAGACAACAGCCAGCGTCTTCAGCGAGACGTCAAGAACGCGATGTGGACTTTCTTGCTCAGCGGTTTGGGCGGTGTCAGATCCTGTTACTGCTGAGGAGGCTTAATGAGAGGCGAGAGGACGGGCGGGAATAAAAATGCAGAAAGATGGCAAAAAAAAAAAAAAAAAAAAAAGAGAAGAAGAATCCAGGATGTCCACAAGGACCCCCAAGAAATTTCTAGAACTTGTTGTCATGACAACCTGACCTGAGCTGCGAGGATGAGAGCTGAAATTGAAAATGATTGGGGGAAAAAAAGTCCATTGTCAAGGAAAGGAAGTTCCAGTGATTTTTCCTTCTACCTTTTCGTCTTGGTCTTTAGTCCTAAATTTGTTATACGGTACCCTTAATTCTGTTATAGTCTCAAATCCAGCGTCCTCGTGTTAATTCTCAAACTCTAGTCACAAATCCGAGAATTAAGTGCTGGATTCCAGTTTTTAGTCCTGTACTGTATTTGTCATATCTTGGGCCTTACGCTTGTCTTAGTTTTTGGTCCTGTTTTAGTTTCCAGTCCTTCGGCCCAGTCTTAAGTCCCGTTTTGTCCTGACTTTGTCTTTCGTGCATGTTTCTTATTTAGGTCCAATCCCGAAATTTTTACACTTATGTTAGTCCTGTCTGGATCTTTAGTCCTGTACTGTATTTGTCATCTCTTGGGCCTTAGTCTTGTCTTAGTTTTTAATCCTGTTTTAGTTTCCAGTCCTTAGGCCCAGTCTTAAGTCCCGTTTTGTCCTGACTTTGTCTTTCGTGCATGTTTCTTATTTAGGTCCAATCCCGAAATTTTTACACTTATGTTAGTCCTGTCTGGATCTTTAGTCCTGTACTGTATTTGTCATCTCTTGGGCCTTAGTCTTGTCTTAGTTTTTAATCCTGTTTTAGTTTCCAGTCCTTAGGCCCAGTCTTAAGTCCCGTTTTGTCCTGACTTTGTCTTTCGTGCATGTTTCTTATTTAGGTCCGAGCCCTAATTTTTTTTACACTTATTTTAGTCCTCTCTGGGTCTTTAGTCTTGTGCTGTATTTTACATATCTTGGGCCTTAGTTTTCTCTTAGTTTTTGGTCCTGTTTTAGTTTTACAGTCCTTAGGTCTTTGTCCTGACTATGTCTTTCGTACATGTTTCTTATTTAGTTCAGTCCTGTGAATCCAATACAGAACACACATTCAGCATCCACTCAATTTAAGAAACAAATCCATCCATTTTCTTGGCCGCATATCCTCACAAGGGTCGCGGGGAGTGCCGGAGCCTATCCCAGCTGTCGACGAGCAGGTGGCGGGGTACACCCTGAACTGGTCGCCAAACAATCCCACTCACAATCTCACCTCGGGGCAATTTAGAGTGTCCAATTAATGTTGCATGTTTTTGGGATGTGGGAGGAAACCGGAGTGCCCACCCGGAGGAAACCCACGCAAGGCCCGGGGAGAACATGCAAACTCCGCACGGGGAGGGCCGGGATCGAACCCGGGACCTCAGAACGCCAACGCTTTAGCAGCTGCTCTACCGTGCCACCCATATCAAAACATCAATCCATGCCCTTTAAAAAAAACATTTTTAGAATTTTAAAATATTTGTGGTATCATCTTACACTTGAAACTACCTCAGTCCCAGAAATCTCCGGAAACGACAAGACGTGAGAAATCTTTCGCTATCTGACTGTTGTCGCTTCGCGGTTCAGCTAAATTGCAGATTTTGATTGGTACATTTTGACAGTATTTTTGTTATCCGTCGCAGGCTTATTGCCGGCGGCCCCTCTAATATCACGTTTGTCCATTGTTTTGAAGGTGTTCTATTTTTTCCCCCACATTGAAATTAATGTCCCCGTTTAAGCTGAATTCAATCTCTCGTCCTCTGCGGGTGCGGAGCGGCGGTGGCGTCCCACAGAGCGGCGGGCATTGTTGCCTCCGATTATCCTAAACGCATCCGCCGGCGTTTCGTTTGTCAACCGGGGCGGACTCACGCAGGCACGTGTTGTCTGTGAAGAAAGTGGCCAGCTTGTCGCACTCGTCTTTGCTGTTGCCGCTGTTGCTGCAGTCGCAGTACGGGGACACGCTGATCCTGGGGGAGCGAAGGTAGTTGGGCGTCATCACCGTGCCTGCGTACCCACAAGAGACAAAAACTGTCGGTCCGGACGCCTTCACGCGGCCCCTTTAAAGCAAGTCAATCAATGACAAAACAAAATACTGCAAATACTTTTACTCCATCCAGAATGGCGGAAAAGTGTGCTAGTTCCTATTTCTAAGACGTGCAGCACTGTGAGAACTATAGCGGAATAAAGTTGATGGGTCATCTGAAAGAGTAGTGGGGGCTAGACTCAGGACAGAAGTAAGTATCTGCGAGGAACAGTATGGTTTCATGCCTACAAAGAGTACCGCAGGTGCATTATTTGCCTTGAGGATGCTCGTGGGAAAGTACAGAGAAGGTCTTTGTGGATCTAGAGGAAGTCTGTGACAGAGTACCAAAGAGAGGGACTGTGGTACTGCACGCGGAAGTCTGGTGTGGCAGAGAAGTATGTTAGAATATCCATCCATTCACACATTATCTATCGGTTTTCCAGGTCGGGTCGCGGGGGAAGTAGCCTCAGCAGGGATACCCAGACTTCCCTTTCCCCAGCCACTTCTTCCGGCTCTTCCGGAGGGATCCCGAGGCGTTCCCAAGCCAGCCGAGAGACGTAGTCTCTCCGGCGTGTCCTGGGTCGTCCTCGGGGTCTCTTTCCGGTGGGACATGCCCGGAACACCTCACCAGGGAGGCGTCCAGTCCACGTCACTAGAGCTCGTTTCTGTAGCCGGGGATCGGATCGGCTTTGACCACCGCCCAGCTCACATTACGTCCCCTCTCACAGGTGGTGAGCCCATGGGAAGGGGGACCCATGTTACCCTTTCGGGCTGTGCCCGGCAGAGCCCCAAGGGTGCAGGCCCGGCCACCAGGCGCTCACCTTCGAGCGCCACCTCCAGGGCCCCGGTGACCCGCGCCTGGGCAAGGTAAACCAAGATCCAATTTTTATCGTCATCATAGGGGTTTTGGAGTCGTACTTTGTCTGGTCCCTCACCTAGGACCTGTTTGCCATGGGTGACCCTACCAGAGGCATGAAGCCCCAGACAATTTAGCTCCTAGGATCGATAGAGGGGTATGTTAGAATAGTACAGGACATGTATGAGGGCAGCAGAACAGCGGTGACCTGACAGAAGAATTTAAAGTGGAGGTGGGATGCATCAGGGATCTGCGCTGAGCCCCTTTCTGTTTGCTGCAGTAATGAATAGGCTGACAGATGAGGTTAGACAGGAGTTCCCTTGGACCACGATGTTCGCAGGGAGCAGGTGGAGGAACAACTCGAAAGATGGAGGCATGCACAGGAAAGGAGAAGAAGATACTGTATCTACTGTAAACTGTATGTATTACAAAAAAAATTATTGCAATGGCAAATGGCAATGAAGTATTTTGCAGATTACTGCTTTATCCCATTTTAATAGCAGAATATTATATTGCATTTCAAATCAGAAACTGACCAATTCAGGCAACATTTGGTCAAGGTAAAATATAGCTGTGAAGATTAAAAAAAGAATATGTTTTAAGTCCTAATAAACGGTTGCTTTATCCTTGAAAAAATAGGCGTCAAAATGTTTTTTTAGGAAAATATTTGAAGCATAATTGTGGATTTTTGCGAGCATATGTAGCAGCGTTTTATGACAGCATGTTTTATGTACTTGGGAATATACCAATTATGTCATTATGTATGTAGCATTGCGAAGCATTTTGGGACGCAAAATACAACTTTTTGTGGTCGGGCATTTCGTTTCCGTGCTCACATTTTGCTCATTTGTGTCCAAATATGACACTTATGTGGACAAGAAACTCATCCGGTAAAGCTTTTGTCTCCTTGGGAAAGAAAAGCCCCGCATAACGGTAAACACACAATTGTCCGACACGTCTCGAAAAGATGCACACTGACAATGAAGGACGACGGGAAACGTTTCTTCACGTTGAACTTTGAGATCGAAGACTCCTCCCGGCGCTCAACCGAAAGTCTGGAGACGCTCGGACAATTCTCGCGCGCTTCCGTGATGAATAACAGCAGCGTTAGCCCGTTGATGCTGTCAGCGTGGGTGCGTTAGCGGGAAGTGGAGCGCAGAGGAAGAGTGAAGAAGCGAGAGCAAGTAAATTGCTTCAGTCAGTGATTCTTCACTCCCACGACGGGGCCGCTCCCCGGGGCTGGCCCCGCTCCAGAACCTTTAGCCTTCGTTTTTAGGGGGCGGGGCTACGTCACCACATCGCGAGAGCGTGCGCTTGTTTAGCCGCGGGGCCTGCGAGGGGGTAATGGGGGAGCCCCGTGAGGACAACTTGTATGCGTGCCGAGGACCGCGGCACTCCTTGCCCACATGTACGCAGTACTTAAACTGCTGCGTTTTTTTTTTTTTTTGCATGATATCACTCAAGCGATGACATATAAAAAGCTCCTCGTGTGTCTTGTAACAAATGCCACCCGTCAAGCTGATAACCATTCTGATGCGACTCCTTTCACAGGGAAACGGTTCAAGTTCGGAGCGGCCAACTCACCGACCAGGCCCGAGTAGGCCAGCAGGCAGTCGGCGTAGTTTTCCTTCAGGCAGCCCGACAGCGAGCGCGGCTCTGACTGGCAGTTGGCGAGGAAGTCGGCCAGACGCGACCTGAAACGCCGCAGAGATGGTTACATTTTGCCGCAAACACGTTGACGAGCATTTCAGGCGGAAAGGTCAAGTGGCAACAAATTCAAACAAAGCATTGATGAAAAAAAAAAAAAAAAAAAGAGAGACTGGATGGCTTATTGGCCACCAAAACTGAAGTCGCCATCCGCCATCTTGATACTCCCAAAAGAAGCATGCCGACCTGTGCGTTAATCGCCATTTTTTTGGGCTGTTAGAAAACATTCCACAGCTAAGTTAGAAAGATTTACTTTGACACTGGTAAAGTTTGTTTGTAAAGGTTTTTTTTTTTTTTTTTTCTGATGAGCTTAATTCACTTGAACAAAGTTTTGTTTTCCGGTTGTTGTTGTTGTCCACTGGTCAACGGTTTTTCACGAAAAAGCGATGTTAATATTTTCCCAAACTTCATCAGTGAGTTAGCAAGAAAAGACATTTTCTGTGAAATTTTTTTGATGAATTTCATAATATAGAACTCTACAAATGGAATTTGATTTTCAAATGCGAGGAAACAAGTTTACATTTTCTCACGTCTAAGAGACAACAAATGAACAATGCGTTTAGCGTGTATTTTCCCATTGCAAGTCCTTATTTCCAGAAATATATCTGATTGATTTAAAATTTCATCTTTTTATGACAACAAATGCTTAGTTTTTTTTTGCTATGTTATAATGATAGTGCTTCACAGCTTATTTTGGGAAAAGTTAACATGTCACGGGAATCGGGCGCTAGGTAATATGCAAGGTTTCTTGGTCGTCACGGTGTTATATGTCTTTCCTTTTGGACTTAGCCTTTTTTGGCTATCCAAAAATCCTTCATGTTACCAGAATTGAAAAAAATGTCACGCTCACATGACCAGTTTTAATTCTACATGCCAAACTTTGAGGAAAAACGCCGCCATAATCCAACCTGTAACCATATTCTTCACATGTTTTGGGAGTACCAAGATGGCGGCCAACTGGCTTCAACCAATCCACACACCGCTGGACGTGTATGTGCTAGCCTATTTTTTTTTTTAGGTCGCTGAAACAAAGCATGTGCATCTGTTCTTCTTCTTTTCACACCGCAAGTCTCCCAGTAGAGCGCAGCGCTGCCCGGCATTTTGTGGCACAACTTGGTACTACAACAAAGCTGTGCAACTTTAATGTCAGACTTTGCCTGTATACGGTAAAAAAAAAAAAAAACATAATTTAATTCCCCCAACAAATCCGTGACACGGCGGCGGTATGATGAAGCACGATACGCACAATGTTTGCGGCGATCCGTCAGACGGTCGCAGTCTGTCAACGGAGCGCGGCCGCCATTTTACAAATGGCTGACATACGGCGGCGCGTGAAGCGGAGGGGAAAAAGTCAAGACTTTAATTCATCTCTCGGCCACCTGACAAATGGGCCGCCGTCTGTCTGTGTGTGTGTGTGACGGCACCGGAGCAAGACGGGATGCTAACGCGTCGCCGGCTCACAATTTACTGCGCAGCCACTCTGTGTGTGTGTGTGTCTATGTGTGTTGTTTGCGAGCCAATGCCTCAGTCCAAATGGAGCTCATTTATGATGCTTCAATTTAATTCTGGTGAACCACAAGCTGCAGGCTCAGACACCGCCAAACACACACACACACTTGCGCACATGGAGGAATGATGGTGATGTCATCCGCCCATCACTGCATTAGTGATGTGTCATTAGCATTAGCGTGTTTACGTTGGAAGCCCGAGGTCAGCGAGGTAGTCGGCAACACACACACATAAACAGGCTGCAGAATACATTTTGAGATATCGTGAGTCCCGTAATATTTGTTGAATTTGGGTCATTGAAATGTTTAATTATTACAATTTAATCTAATCATGAAATAATTTGTTCATTGATTCAAGTAAAAACAAGAAATATTGTTTGCTTATTGAATAATACTAATGAACTACAATTGAATTAATTATTAGTAATTCAATTAAAACATTTTTAAATATATTTTTATTTGTATATATTTTGATATTTTAGAAATGCATTTTTTTTTAAAATGACATATTTCAAGTCTTTACCCCAGGGTGCACGCCCCAAGTAAAAAAAAACCCCCCAAAAAACCCAACTTAATCCAATCATGAAATAATTTGTTCATTGATTCAAGTAAAAACAAGAAATGGATCCCGTTTTGTTTGCTTATTGAATAAGACTAATTAACTATAATTGAATTAATTATGAGTAATTCAATTAAAACATTTTTAAATATATTTTTATTTGTATATATTTTGATATTTTTTCAATACATTTTTTTTTTTAAATGACATATTTTATATCTCTACCCCAGGGGGGCACGCCCCAAGTTCGAAAACCACTGGGTTAGGTCAACCGTAACCAGTGGACTACAACGATATTGAATGTACGTTTTGCCAACCTCAATTTGGAAGCAAAAAGTGGACGGCAGCAACATTTCAGGGACGCCGGATTGGAGTCGAGGCCGCAAACGGTTTGGCGTCGCACCTGCAGATGTAGTTGGTCCTGCACGCGGCCTGCAGCTCCAGACAGTTGGGCTTCTGCTTCTCCTCGTAGGAGCAGACGGGCACGATGGTCTGACGCCGGCGTTCCGAGCACGCCGTCTGGTCGATGAGCGGGCACGAGCAGAACAGCATCCCGTAGCTGTGCTTGGGGGGGACCTAACCAAAGCAGACCGCAAAGCGGGCTCAACATCGACAATGGAGAGAATCCTCCAACCGTGCTATGGAACATGGAGCAATGTCACATGACAGGACTTGATCCAAGATCTACATTCAACCCACTCACCCTCATGTTAGCCCCAACCCAAAGCCATTAATCCCAATCACGCTAAATTCAGACGTAACCCTACGCAAAGGCCCAACACTATCTGATGATCGACGTAATGTAAGTAAGTTTCTTTCGGCTTGTCCCGTTTGGGGTCGCCGCAGCGTGACATCTCAGATGAAAAGATAAAAAGATATAAGATAAAAGTGGGAGGTCTTCGACGCGCCAAGTCAATCACCGGACCCTAACCCACTAGAGTATGCATTTTACCTCCCGAAGAGGAGACCGAAGACCGCAGGAAACAAGAACTTAAAGAATATATTTAACGACATCATTATGGGGTAAAAGTGGAAGGTCTTCGACAGGCCAAGTCAATCACTGGACCCTCACCCACTAGAGTATGCATTTTACCTCCCGAAGAGGAGACCGAAGACCACAAGAAACAAGAAGTGAAAGAAGCTATAGTGAAGGCTGGAAAAGCATTTCAATTGAAGAACGGAAAAGTCCGGTGAAGTCAATGAGTCGCATGCTTGTTGCAGTTATTGCAAGGAAGGGTTATGCCATCAAATATGAAATATTATTCACGTAAAGTTCATTTAATCATGTCTGGTACGGTACCTTTGCGCACATTGAAAAAAAAAAAGTTGGTGGCTTCAAAGAAAAGGGACACTGCCCTGACTGGTTTCACACATCGAGATGAAAACATCAGGAAATGAAAGCGGCAATTCTGAATTTTTGTCTCATATTCATTTTTTGATCTGAAACCCAAATGGCTTCAATATACAGCGTCAACTAAGGGATTGACTGTGCCGTTCCAATACTTTTGAAGGGGACATTAATAAATGTGCTTTTTTTTTTTGTACTACTCATGGATCTTAAAACTTACAAATACGGAGTTAGGGAAAATAGTGTAACAACAGGTCTTTTTTTTGTGACTAATATTTTTTTTAATTATCTGAAAAAGGGTGATTTTTTTGTAGTATTTTTTTAAAATTACCTGATAAAGTGTGATTTATTTTTTTTTTTTTTTTGGGGGGGGGGGATGCCAGACAAGCCAACACATGAAAGTCAGTGTGGGCTGTTAATGTTTGCCGGATGACTCATGAAAAAAAATAAAAATAAAATCTCTCATTAAAAGTGACATTTTTTAAAAATATGCAATAGGAGGATGAGCATTTGTTTATGTACTGCAGCTGAGCGGACCGCGAATGTGACAAGGACGATAACGTAGGCGCGAAACCAGACAATCGAAGCGAGCGGCGGCTTCCGTCTGCGCCGGTTTTTATAGATCTTATTTACAACGATTGTTCCCGCTTAAGCCGGGCCGCACGCATGCGCCGCGAACGATCATCTGGATGGCAAAACATCTTTTGTTATTCTTGACGACTAAATCCCGAAGTGGTATTTATCGTACCGTGCATCAGATGAAACCGCGGGTGGCAAAAGGATCTGGCAGAAGTGCTGATTCAACTATTGCACGTATTTAAAAATAAAATAAAAGTCGAAAGTTTTTATTGCCATATCGACAGAAATGTCTGTTTAATAACAGGATGTAGAAAAACGCTGTACAAACGAGATGTACATGTGGTCATACAGAGAAGAAGAAGAAGGGGGGGGGGGCATGTTCCAGGTTTGGCAACCTAGTCCTGGCACGACGCGTTTTGTCAGATTAAACAGAAGCGGAGGGTTTTTCGGCTGGCACAGACGTCAGAAATATAATTACTCAAGTACAGATTTGTGAAAAATCTTGATTGAAATAATATTTTGTCACCTTGTCGAAGAACTGTCTGAGGGCCTTGTGGCACTTCCTCTTGTTGCAAACTTCGGCGGTGGAGACCCGGCTGGTGCACGGGCTGATGTAGGCCGAGCGGTACTTCTTGCACGTGTCGTTCAGGTTGCAGGCCTTGGCCGCGTTCAGGCAGTTGTTCTCCCGGGCCACTGCCGGCTCCCCTGAGAAGAGAGGACGAGTCAAGACCGGGCGGAAATTCCACAGGAATTCTGTCACTCACGACACGAGCCGCGGTAATGGAACACACGAGCGCCACTTCTTCAGAAAAGCCACGTCGATCCTTGACCGTCTTCCAAAGAAATCCCAAAAGACTAGACCCTCAACCGAAATCTCCTAACCTTAATCAGAACCCACTAAGCCTGACTGCCAAACCTAACGCTGACCCCACCAGTTCTGTCCCTCATGATACAATTTACACTAAAAGCACACCGGACTGCCACAGGCACTTATGAAATATACATTAAAAAAAAAAAAAAAAAAAAAAAGGCTTTAACCCAGGTTGGCGTGTCGACTTTTCCAATGCGCAATGATGCTTATAAGTTGTTCATTAAAGCCCAAGTGTCATGCCCAAAAATATTCTAAAATAGTGATTGTCATGAAAAATACATATAACATTATTCACTTCAATGTCTATACGGAAAAATAAATATGAACAGAGAGCGCGTCATCCATGCGCAAAGTTGCGGAAGTCTCATTCGCCATTCAAGTGGTAGCCATATTGGCTGCCTCTTCTGTCCGTGATGTCACACTAGGACATTCGCCACTGAAAACACGCTTTGCCACCTACCATGGGAGACGAACACGCTTTTGACACGGAAGCTCTTTTCGAAGAAGAGAACATCTCACAACCGAGTGAAGTGACCGGGGCAATTTTACACTATCGTTTCGAGCCATATTTAGATGATATGCGGATCACGGCCAAACCACCAACCCGCCCGATCCACCTCCGTGCGGCGGTGATAAAAACAACGCCGCCCGCCAGCGACGACGCCGCCGCAGCAGCCAAACCGCCTCCCCTTCCGATCCACTTCCGCGGCGGAGGTGAGACACCGTGCCCCGGCGCCACGATAAGCCACACAGCCTCAGCCGGTGGCGATCCACAAGGACGGTATACGCCGTCCTTTAGCGGCTGCTGCACGGAAGCCTTCCGATGCGCACATCGACGCATTTAGGACCCCTGATTTACGGATTACGCCCCCACCCCCAACTATTTTTTATTTTTTTAGTAGCTATATACACACATCTACCTGTCATTTGGAACCCACAAAGCTCTCGTCCTTTGCACCCGTGCAATCCATTTTTCACGACGATCCGGATCTTTTGGAAAAGTATAAGGAGCGAATCCATCCTCCTGACCGTTCAAGCAATATCCGGCAATACAACGAGCCGGCATTTCGCCTAACACGAAGGAAGAACGGGCTAACTTCCAGCAGGTAAAACGCGTATAAACATATGAGACTGCTCGAGTGCGCTACTGCCCCGTACGTCACTTCCTGCTTCTTCTCAAAAACAAATCCCTCAAGAGGATTTTCATGGTGGGAGTTACAAAAAGCCATATATGTCAAAATCATGTTTTGTGGTGGAAAAAAAACAGCTGGGTCCATACCGGCTGCCGTTTTTTTCCATGAATAACATACTAAAAATTCTGCATTTCGTGACAGTGGACCTTTAAATCACTAATCTCATATTGTGGCAAGAACCTCTCTGAACTCAAGAGGTGGTGAAAACTGGTAGTGATGCTTCAGGTTTTGAGGCAATATTTTACTAAAAACAAGTCCAGCAGCTCAGTCAAGTCAATCACCAAATCCATCTGAAATGGAACCTGCTAAGGCTAACGCTAGCTGACGACCAGCTTTAAACCCTCACGTCACATGTCGGCAAATTCCAAACGTCCTCCAGGAACAGCGAAAAGACGGAGAAAAAACTGCAGTGCGGTCGATCAATAACTTCTTTATTGTCAAAATGAACGCTTGACGTCACCAAGGAAATAGACTCGGTCTACGGGCCGCGCTCAGTTTGCTTCCGAGTGCCTGCATCCGGCCAGCGCGGACGTCGGTCTGCTATCGTTCCCAGCGACGGGTCTCTCACAGCCGCTGTGCTACTTTGCTGAAAATGGAGCAAAATCCATTTTTTTTTTCTGTGTAATTAAGCAGCGCCAATTAAGCAGAGGGGAGGGCCAGAGCGACGAACATCTGGGAGCAGGCGGGCGGGCGATGAACTGAATTAAAAAGTGTGCTAATGAAGAGCAATACTTCAAACGGGTCGAGGGAGGCGGGGGGGGGGGGGGGGGGACGGAGACGAGAAGTAGTCCAAACGGGAGGGGGTGGCTGGGTTTCGGGAGGGGGGGGGTGGGGTTTGCGGGGAACGAGGGCGACCACGTGATCATGTAGTCATTAACGACAGATCATCAAACCGGGGGAAATGGCGCTGGGGAGGATGCATGGAGAAGATGACATTTCTGCAGACGACTGGCCGAACCTTACACGTGACAACAATCTCCGGTATCTGGTTGAGAAAATGGAGAATCAAAGTCATCAAGGAGGCCGCGAGGGGTAACTCATAAACTCCGGCTGGAATTCCTGCCAAGTACCGGCCGGGTCCTGTGAGAACTACCTCCCGTCACCTGATAAAAGATGAGACGAATATGTCACAAAAATCTCCCGTATTTTAACCGAAAGACAAGAAGAAGCGAGAAAATTAAAGCGGCTGCAGAAATTTCCGGCAAATGTTTCCTGGACCCTACACGTCGCAACAACTCCCCCGGGGGTGTGATGACAAGTCGAGTACTAAATGGTCAGCTGAAGATGGAGTCATTTCAGACCAGCGACAAAAAAAATTCCCACACCGATGACGAAAATGTTCAGGGATGTTTGGGCGACTTCTGGAAGGCGCTGGTTTTCTTTTACGTGAGACGACAATCTTCCGTCATCTCCGTGAATAGACGAGAAGAAAAGCGGTCAGACATTTCTGGGAAGTACTGGCTGTTTTCTACACGTGACGACAATCTCCCGTCCATTGTGAGCCACACAATGAAGTTATGGGAAAGAGTAGTGGAGGCTAGACTCAGGTCACAAGTAAGTATATGCGAGCAACGGTATGCTTTCATGCCTAGAAAGAGTACCAGAGATGCATTATTTGCCTTGAGGATGCTCGTGGAAAAGTACAGAAGTATTTTCGTAGACCTAGAGAAAGCCTATGACAGAGTACCAAAAGAGGAACTGTGGTAACTGCATGCGCAAGTCCGGTGTGGCGGAGAAATATGTTAGAATAGTACAGGACATGTGTGAGGACAGCAGAACAGCGGTGAGAATTTAAGGTGGAGGTGGGACTGCATCAGGGATCCGCGCTGAGCCCCGTCCTGTTTGAGGTGGTAACTGGATTGGCTGAGTGATGAGGTTAGACTGGATTCCCCTTGGACCATGATATTTGCACATGATATTGTGATCTTCAGTGAAAGGAGGGAGCAGTTAGAAAGATGGAGGCATGCACTGGAAAGTAGAGGAATGAAGATTAGCCGAGGTAAAACAGAATTTATGTGCGTGAATGAGAGGGCGGAGGGGGAAGAGTGAAGCTCCAAGGAGAAGCGATGGCGAGGGTGGACGACTTCAAATACTTGGGGTCAACAATCCAGAGCGATGGTGAGTGTGGAAGTGAAGAAACTGCTCCAAGCGGGGTGGAACAGTTGTCGGTAGGTGTCTGGTGTTCTATGTGACAGAAGAGTCTCTGCTAGAATCAAGGAAAAAGTTTATAAAACAGTTGTGAGGCCGGATGTACGGATTAGAGACGGTAGCATTGAAGAAACAACAGGAAGCGGAACTGGAGGTGGCAGAAATGAAGATGCTGAGGTTCTCGTTGGATAAGATTAGAAATGAGCTCATTAGAGGGACAGCCAAAGTTGGATGTTTTGGAGACAAGGTCTGAGAGCGCAGACTCCGATGGTTTGGACATGTCCAGAGGCGAGAAAGTGAGGAAATTGGTAGGAGGATGGTAAGGATGGAGCTACCAGGGAAGAGAGCGAGAGGATGACCAAAGAAAAGGTTGATGGATGTTGTGAGGGAGGACATGAGGACTGTGGGTGTTAGAGAGGAAGATACACGGGATGGGCTTAGATGGAAAAAGATGACACGCTGTGGCGACTCTTAATCGGGACAAGCCGAAAGGAAAAGAACAAGAAGACAACAATCTCCCATCGTCTCCAGGCAAAGACAAGACGAAAAGCAATCAAGGAAGTTGAGCATCAAATGGGCTGCAGGAATCCTCCAGATTTTCGGGGAGCATGTTTGGTTTTTCTTTAACAAGAAAAACAAGGGCTTAATTTAGGACAAAAAATGCTTTTCAAGTCCAACTTTCCCGACGATTCCCCAAAACAAGAGAAAAATTTAACGAGGAGGAAGGCCTGCGCGTCCTCATCTTCACGGCTCTCTCCGGACCTCGGTGACGTGACGAGGCGCAATTCCGCATCGATCCTTTGCGCCGGCGGCTCCTCGGCGGCGGCTTGCTGTTTTTGTGTCGGAGCCGGAGGAGGAAGCCGCGGGCATCTTGTGGCTTGTTTGGCAAAAAAAAAAAAAAAGAAAAAAAAAAACGATCGATAGTCAATCTGTACTTTTTCACCCCCCCCACGCAGAACCAGACCCCCGCGAAGACTGCGCCAGTCAAGTGAGGGCAGACAGAAAAACGTCCAGGGGAGAGTTTTGGTGTGACTTCTTCTTCGTGACACTCTGGCCTGGGTTATTGACCAACGTCGTCACCATCGGTTCGGGTTGTCGTAATTTTTAAAATCACGTTTCGGTTTGAGTTCATATTGTGCACTGCTGACACCAACCACAAGGATGGAAACCGAGAGGACAAAAGCACAGTCAATGTTGACACCTTAGACGAAGACGAAGAACGACTAGCGACTGATAGTAGATATCATTGGCAGAATGATCTCCTTTAACACTTTGTTTTTAATTATCTATAATATTTCAATTATTTTTAGTGGGGGGAACGTTTTTTTTTAAATATCGGGTTAATAGAGGGCGGCACGGTGGATCAGCTGGAAAACCGTTCTGAGGTCCCAGGTTCAATCCCGGACCCGCCTGTGTGGAGTTTGCATGTTCTCCCCGTGCCTGCGTTGGTTTCCTCCGGGTGGGCACTCCGGTTTCCTCAAAAACATTAATTGGACACTCTAAATTGCCCCAAGGTGTGATTGTCAGTGCGACTGTTTGTCTCGATGTTCCCTGCGATTGGCTGGCGACCAGTTCAGGGTGTACCCCGCCCCATGCCCGTTGACACCTGTTGATGGGCTCCAGCACTCCCAGCGACCCTCGTGAGGATGAGCAGCTAAGAAAATGGATGGGTGGATGGTTAATAAATAAAATTCTACAAGGGAAAAACGAATCAAGATCGAAACTTGTTTTGGATATAGTAATTGTCGTTTGTTTTTACTTTTGATTGAAAGAGATTTCAATTGAAAAAAGTGGAACATTTCATTCCCGTGCAAAAAAATATGTAACTTTTTATGGCCATATTGCTCAGTCCTACTGGGGTGTAAACATAATTCCAGTACGTGGTGCAACCAACACGGAAACCGGAGACCTGAGAATGGAGACGGGGGGGGGGGGGGGGCAATTGTAAAATTGAGAGTAGCTGGAAAAACGACTCAAGATGCAAAAACCATATTCCCGTTTGTCAATGTCACGGTTTCAAAACCGCAACAAAAATATTATAGACCAAATTAACTCGTGTACTAGCATGACTAACGTGACTTCATTTCCACTCTGACGTTACTTCCCAAAGCGGAAAACAGCAGGAAATGTAACTTCTCCTATCCTGAGAAAGAAGTACTTTCACTGTTCTCCTACAATTTCATTCCGTACCAAACAATACATTTTCTTTTAATGTTCACTAATGTACACACAGAGCACGTTCAAACAAAAAAAAAGTGGTTGGTATTAACCTGAACGTTAAAACTGCAATATTTTTGCTCACGTCAGAATTCTTAAAATGAAGATCAAAACAAAACAAACCGACTGTCGTGAAGCATTGCAGCAAGATGCTAAACGCACAACTAAATAAAATATCAAGACGTGTTTTCGTTGGCTTTTTATGTACCCCCCCCCCCGCCAAAAAAAAACAAGTCCATAAAAATTCAGACGACACCAATGAAGGACTTCAAAGGCTCCGTCGTTGTCCACAGCGACCCCTGGGGCCTGAAGATATATGACGGCAGGCTGATGGCATCATCAGTTGCGCTCACGTAGGGGGTGGGGGGTTGGGGGCCGGGGCCATCTGGATGCCTGGCCGGGAGAGCGAGGACCCCCCCCCCCGGTTGCTCATGTTTCCGATGCGGCCGCAAATTGATTATCAGGTCTCCTGTTTCCTCCACTCCCGACGACACCCCCGCCCCGCCCCCGCCACCCCATTTAGCCAGCGGCTCCCCAAAACTGGCCCCCTGCCCCCCTCTCCCCTCCACCTAATTATAATCAGGACAGTGCCGGGTTGAATGTTGACCTCCACCGCGACATTTCCCTGAATACAATGACGCTTTCTGATTGACCCCCCCAGTCCCCCCCGCCACACCCAACACCCCATCGATCCTTCTGGCATAGCTGGGAAAGTCCTCTTTAGCACACTTTAAGGAATCTGAGTCGTGTTTAAAGTGAGGAATGAATGGAAATGCACACATTTCAAATCCGAATGGATGAAAGGCCGCCATCTAGAGGGATCCGGCGGCCATTACTGCGGTTTACAAATCTGAATTCCACAGACAACCTGGGCGAGAGCCTCTTCTACGCCCTTCCCGTTAGAAAAGATCAAGAATCGTCGAGAAAGTTCGTTCATGACGACTCCGTGGACGCTCCCACGTGGCAAATGAGGAAAAAAAAATGATGGCTCGTTGCTCGGACTGGGGGGTGAAGACGGGTTGGTCATTCTTTTGTTTCCCAAAAAAGAAGAAGAAGAGAAGGTATTTCCAGTGGCGCTCTGGGGTCTTGACTCTGTGTGTCGTTAATAACGAGCGTCCCAGCGCAATAAAGTCATGTGGCAGTGAGTGAGCGCGGCGGCGCCGGTAGTCGCAAATAGCGTAAGTCACATTTGCAGTAATTGATCCCTGCAGTGTTGACTGCGGTCCACCGTTTCACCTCGTCCTCGCCTTGGCACTTTATTGAGCTTTGGTGCCCAGCGACAATAAAAGACAAAATCACACAGAGGAGTCGGTGACACTTTCAGACCTTCGTCAAAGACGCTTCACAATAATCGCAAGGAAACGAACAAAAACGAAGACGCCGAGCTTCAGAGGCCAATTCCAGGCCTTCCTTGCTTTAAAACCTGAACTTGAAACCAGGACCATGTTTTGCAACCCTAAAGGCCCCTTCACATCCGCACGTGCGGCGAAGGCGCTGATGTCACTTTATACCCAAGCTCAACCCATGCGTGGTTGGGAAAATGTGCTGCAGTTCTTCTCCGAGTCAGAGGTGTTGCTACGGCTGGTATTGGCTTAGATGCCACCGGGTTGGGGTTTCCTCAGCACATTTTGGTCACTTCCACTCACTGTTGTTAACTTTCCCTTTCTGTCAGTTACGAGCGATACGGGGACGGACCCAAATGCAGGACTTCCAGGCAACGGCATAGTGTTCAAAGTGGTTTCATCCCAGAAACAGGCGACCGTGGAAGCGTCTGTTCGAACAAATGGACGTAAATTGTTGACGGCCGAGTGACTGCGGGAGTATAAAGTGGCTCTAAAGTGAGAACCCAACATCTGGTCCCCTTAAAGCCTATAAAACCGTTTAAAACACTAACCTGGGCTTGGGCCCTGAAATTGAAGCTTGAAATTTGAAGTTTCTAAACCCCAATTTGGAATCTCGAAGTGAGCATTAGGCACAACGCCCTAACCCTATCTTGAATAGCGAGACCCCCAATTGTACATACAAAAGAACCACGTAAGAACCACACCGTTAAACATTTATAAAGCGTAACCCTTCATCTAAAGATGACCATCTTGAATATTAAGAAATGGTCTTTATCCTAAATAAAGCAAAGTTTTGGCCAATCTTTGACAACATAACCTGAACACACGCACAAATACACGTATAGCAAATACATATTCCTCACTCCACTCAAGTACTGTAAGTTCTTCTACAACACTCCTCACTGTATTCCTATAAAAACAAATACTAGAAGTACTTATCTGGACATAATAGATCACAGAAAAGCAACCTGATTATAAGCCTCACCCAGTATATTTGTAAAGGAAATACCATTTGGTACACACATAGGCCGCACCTGTGTAAAAGCCGCAAGTGCCCACATTGAAACACATTTTACAGAGAAAGACGGTAAACAGAGTTTAACGCTAACACTAGCGTGGCACGCTAACAGGGCCCGTTGGTTAAAAAAAAAAACATACTGGTAAAAATCACTGAGACACGGCAGTAACACACTAGTGCAGCGCTAACAGCGCCGGACCGGTAAAAGTCACTTCCTCGGCACATATATTCCACCGGTCTCACTCTCACCTTTTTCCGCTCGAGTGCCCCGTTGCAGCCGTTAGATAAAACGCATTTTGGGAACGACTGCAGAAAACGAACAAAAGATCGACTTCAACTCCGCACTTGATGAGGGCGGGGGGGGGGGGGTGGAAACCAGTCCACAGTACCCGGAGAAAACCCACACAGGCATGGGGGGGAGAACATGCAACTCAGAACTGCGAACCCAACGGTTTACCAACCGATCCACCGTGCCGACTTTTCCATAAATTCATTCAACCGGGGAAGGACATTCAATGGAACAATATGAAATATTACGCCATACACGTGAGCTGACCTTTCCAACTACGAGCTCTTAATGGAAAATATCTGACGGGAAGACAAATAACACAACAACAACAAAAATGGAGATCAATGGTGCAATTTGGGCTCTTTGTTAACACCGCGAAAGGCGAACGTTTGAAAAAAAAAAAAAAAAAGGTCCAAAGTGGATGTTTTTGGGAAAAAAAAAAAAGAAAAATAAAAGTGCAGTATATGTCAGTGCGATAGATGCCATGTAAATTAAAAAAAAAAAAAAAAGAATACAAATCCGAACTTCAAATCCAAAGCAACGTCTTCACATTTAATGAGGAAAACGTATCAAATCGGATTGATGGAATTGATCAGAAAATAATCGATAGCTACGACCCGACTTCCAATTAGCCCTGACGAATTGGCGCCCACGACCGCGTCGGAATACGCTAGAAAGATATAAATAAATGCGTAAAGTGCAACTAAAAAAATAAAAAGTTGCATACAACGTTATATTGCCTCTTTAGCGCCATCTTTCTTTTCAAGTACATCATAAACAATAAATACGATGGTAATTTTAGCTTGATGGATTTTCATCATTTTTGTTACTTTATTGATTTTTTTTTAGCCGCTTCAATAGTTCATAAGTGCACTAAACCAACAACACGACTGCTTTACAACTTAGCCGTTTGGATCCTATATTAAGCCACTTTTGTTTTTTTCAAAGGAGCGACTTGAGGCTTTAAATCTCGCCGACGTCTGCCGTAAACTGAAACGATCTGCCGAGCAAAAGGCCATTCGAGAATTTTAGCGAAGCAGATCGCGCGCCGCAATTCTTGGCGAGTTTTCGACCTCCTGAGGCCTTGAGACGGACATCTAATGCTTGAGTTGTTTCGGTTGGCGTGATCTTTTTGGATTGGATTGGATTCCTACTCTCAGCGCGATGCACTCAAGGGCGTTGATTCTTTATCCTCCGCAAAGAATCACAAATTGTAACTGCGTGTCTGTCTTATACTGCCCCCTGGTGGCCAAGGCGTGCACACCAGATGGAGCGGCACGAGACCCATCCATCCATCCATCCATTTTCTACCGCTTCTCCGGGTCGGGTCGGAGGGGAAGTAGCTTCAGCAGGGATACCCGGACTTCCCTTTCCCCAGCCACTTCTTCCAGCTCTTCCGGAGGGATTCCAAGCCAGGTCTCTCCAGCGTGTCCTGGGTCGTCCTCGGGGTCTCTTTCCGGTGGTACATGCCCGGAACACCTCACCAGGGAGGCGTCCGAGAGGCGTCCGGATCAGATCCCCCAGCCACCTCAACTGGCTCCTCTCAATGCGGAAGAGCAGCAGCTCGACACTGAGCCCCTCCCGGATGACCGAGCCTCTCACCCTATCTCCAAGGGAGTGTCCGGACACCCTGCGGAGGAAACTCATTTCGGCCGCTTGTATCCGGGATCTTGTTCTTCCGGTCCTGACCCACAGCTTGTGCCCAAAGGCGACGGTAGGAACGTAGATCGACTGGTAAATTGAGAGTTTCGGCTTTGGACTTATCTCCCTCTTCACCACAACGGACCAATACAAAGTTCGAATCACTGCAGACGCTGCACCGATCCGTCTGTCGATTTCCCGCCCATCGTATAGATAAAAACAGTTTAATTCTTTATGTGATGTGCAATATTTTTATAACGCACGATAGCTGAGAGTGCTATTTTTCCTCATTAAAATGCAGATTACACATTTTTTTAAGGGATTATTAGTATTTTCCATTCATTTGAACAAGAAAAGATGATTTTGGAGTGTTTTGTGTTATGAGTGTTTTGACGGACTCCAAGTAGTTTTTTGTACTTCTCCTATGTTGCGGTAACGCTCAAGTCTTAGCTTGGCTTTTTTTTTTTCCTAGCGTCTTGACTTTTAAGTCCATTTTTGTTGGTCCATCCAACCTTGCCTCGTAATCAAAGCAAATAGAAAGTACTCAAGCTAATCACGGCGGCCTCCGCCAGGGCCCGCTGCCTCCTTCCATTTGGCCCGAGTGCAGCGGTCGCCAAGGCGGCCGGACCGCCACTCAATCGGCAACTCGGCGTGCTTTTACTTTACTTTCTATTAACGAGGCCGACACGACCAGCCAGATGGCGTCCGGACGCGCTTCGACGGACTTCCATCAAATGTCGACGAGGTCTTTGTTTTCATTTCGTTGAATTCAATCAGACGGGGTCCTTGACTGCTAAAACTTTACACAGGTTATCTTTCATCGCTATGCTAGCGCTATATGCTACTTGGCGGCAGGATGTTGAACGAGTCTTGAGAGGTTTTTTTTCCAATTCATTTCGACAATATCTTGACCACAAAAAGTCAACTTTTCACAGTTAACCTACAGCTGAATCCTAAAAGTTCCCTTCGTCAACTTTTCTTTGCTAGGATACTGCTCAGCGCTCAAATGTGGAAGGGCTAAAATGCTAAATACCTGAATTATGTCAACAAATCTCCAGCTATGCTTTTTATTTTCACCTCATACCGTTCAACCAGACACCTTAATTAAAAAAAAAAACGTCAACTTCACCACTACGCTGCAGCTAAATGCAAAAATATTCAACAGCCTGCAGGAGATCTAGTCTGAACTCTTAATTTTCACCTTGTTTACTTCAGTCAGACACCTTCTTAAAGTTCAACTTTTCATTGCTACATGCAAAATGCTAAATGTCTAAAGGGCATCGACAAGACTCAAGTCCAGTTTTTTTAGTTGCAGCTAATTTGATTTCATCAGACAATGCTTTTAGCACTAAAAAGACAACTTTTCACGGCTAAGTTTCAGACAATGCTAAAAGGCGCTAACATGTCAACAAGTCCGGAGACGCGCACTGATACGCCAGTTCAGCGACGTTTAACCACGAAGCTAACGAGCTAACCTCGTGACTATTTCATTCCATACGCAAATAATTTAAAGGCTTTCGTCCCATCGTTGCTATGGAAACCCCAAACGCAGACCTGACCTACAAGACTGATTGATTGATTGCTTGTGTGTGTGTGTGTGTGTGTGTGTGTGGTGTGTGTGTGTGTGTGTGGTACTGTATATGTTGTGCATGGTAACTGCGCGCGTGTGCGTGTGTGTGTGTGTCCTGTCCAGATGCCTGGTTATGGTTTATGGATATTCATTACAGAACCATTACAGCTGAGGTGACACGGGAAAGGAAAGATGTTTTATCTGGGAACCCATAAAACAAAAACACACAAACGCTCGTCCGTATTTCCTGACGCGGGAGAAATGAAAGCATCGCTCATCCGTGCGGCGGCCACGGACGCGCCGATGAGAAACAAATCCGGCGAACGAGTTTGTCACAAAACGCAACGGCAGGATCGGTTGAAGACCTGAAATGGCGAACGGGCGCCAGCGCTCCGTTTCCTCTCGTGCGCCTTTCTGTGACTCTTCCGGTTTCCCTGCAACCTGCCGGCGACGGGGCTGCTAAATCGGCGGCCATGTTGTATTTTTCGTTGAATATTACAGCGTCTTTTATACGAGTTGTGTATTTTTCATTTGATTTATTTTTCATTTTAAAAGCTGCCGTACAGCGCGATTCCGTGAGACCGGCTCGGAAAACCGGGAGAGCACAAAGCGGCCTGGATCTCATCAAGCGAGCGTCGGGAGCGACTTTGTGTAAACAAGCGGCGGCATTAAACACCTGAGGGGTCCTCGGTGGGATTTACAGGCAATTTTTTTCCCCCCTCTCTTGTAAAGTGACGACAGATGCGCGTCTTAATCTAATTGCTCCGTTTCAGCACTTCCATCGGCCCATTAGCGGGTTCATGAATCCTGCGGGCTGACAGAGCTCCTGTCCTCCAGACACAGTCCAGATGTCCCGGCGGACTCGAGGAGATGTTCCCGCGTTGTAAAGAGGCCTCCAAAGATAAACAAGACGGCGGGTAGGGGGTGTTCTGGGGGGGGGGGGTACGTCGAGTAGCGGAACGCGCGACCGACCAAGAGTTCTCGTCTCTCTTGAGCGACCGCCCGGCAAGCGTTCAGGCCGCGTCGTTGAGCTTGCGGAACTCAGCAAATGCGACTTTTAGCGGCTGCAATTACTCGGCGGAGAGACCTTCTTAAGATGTTCCTCAGTCAAGCAAAGCTTCAAACCTCCACCAAGAAGGATATGAAAGTTTTCGTCTTTTCCTTTCGGCTTGTCCCGATTAGGGGTCGCCAGAGCGTGTCATTTTTTTCCAACTAAGCCTATCTCGTGAATCTTCCTCTCTAACAGCCATCCATCAACCTTTTCTTTGGTCTTCGTCTCGCTCTCTTCCTTGGTAGCTCCATCCTTACCATCCTCTTACCAATTTCCTCACTCTCTCGCCTCTGGACATGTCCAAACCATCGAAGTCTGGCGTTTCTAACCTTGTCTCCAAAACATCCAACTTTGTCTGTCCCTTAAATGAACTCATTTCTAATCCTGTCCAATCTGCTCACTCCGAGCGAGAACCTCAACATCTTCATTTCTGCCACCTCCAGTTCTGGTTCCCGTTGTTTCTTCAGTCCCGCCGTCTCTAGTCCGTAAATCTTGGCCGGCCTCACCACCGTTTTCTAAACTTTTCCCTCGATTCTAGCGGATACTCTTCTGTCACATAGAACACCGGACACCTTCCGCCAACTGTTCCACCCCGCTTGGACCTGTTTCTTCACTTCCTTACCACATTCGCCATCGCTCTGGATTGTTGACCCCAAGTATTTGAAGTCGTCCACCCTCGCCATCGCTTCCCCCTGGAGCTTCACTCTTCCCCCTCCGCCCCTCTCATTCACGCACATATATTCTGTTTTACTTCGGCTAATCTTCATTCCTCTCCTTTCCAGTGCTTGCCTCCACCTTTTTAATTGTTCCTCCGCCTGTTCCCTGCAGATCCCAATATCATCCGCGAACATCATAGTCCAAGGGGATTCCAGTCTGACCTCATCTCTCAGCCTATCCATTACTACTGCAAACAAACAGAAAGGGGCTCAGGGCGGAACCCTGATGCAGTCCCACCTCTATCCCCCTTGTACCAGTTTCTTCACTTCCTTACCACACTCAACCTTTGCTCTGTATTGTTGACCCCTAAAAGGATACGATATGATAAATAATGAAGATAAACATGCATAGAAAATATGCCAAATAGATTGAATTAAAAAAAAAAAAAATCCAAGTGTAAATGCTCACATGATAAAATGAAAACTTGCAATTAATGTAAATCTCTCCATGCAATTCAGTGGTCCACAAAGTTTATGTTGAGCGTGCCACTTTTTGGAGGTGAGAATTTCCTGGCTAGCATTCTTCCTTTTAAAAAAAAAAAAAAATCATGCTTTTTCCAGAATGCCATATTTTGCATTAAAAAAAGAAAAGAAACAACACTAACATTCGAGTCAACGATACGTCATATTTTTCCATTCCAATCTGTTTTGGTCCTTCAGAAGACCTCGGGAACTATTTTCCATTAAGTCTCCAATTTTCTGCACTTTTTACGTTAAAATGAGCGATGTTTGAAAGGTTTACTTTTGACTTGTTTGACTGCAGAGTCCATCTTCAAATTGCTCAGCTGACATTGAGGGAATTATTTATGACGTTCCAAAAAAATCCCCAAACAAAATTCTCTAACTAAGCGATGCAGTATTTGACGTATTTACTTGCTCCTTCCACATTTCTTGAGAAATTTAAACCCTCCAACTAGTTATTTTTACTACTTTGAATAATGCGAGGTCGTCATTTTGTTTGTAAAAAGTCCAAAACCAAAATGGCTCCAAATGTGAAGCGCTTATCGAGCGTCCAATCTGACTGATGAGCATTGTCTTTGAAAAGTGCACATTTGGGTCAAACACGCACACGCAGTTAACAGCCCCCCCAGCCCCCCATGACGCGTCTATTGACCGAATCTAACGCCGATCAACCTATTTTCTCTTTGTTTGGCTCTTCTTCTCCTGCCAATTAGGCACAAACGCAAATCGGTTCTGCACGGAGGAGTCGACAGTCCCTTTAGCCGATCGGGACGCAGAACACGATGCGGGTTTTCCCTTAGCGTGGGGGTGTCAAATTCGTTTTTAATCGCAGGCAGGCCACATTGGAGTTAGGCTTTCTCTCAGAGGGCCATGAAAATCTTGAATTGACCCGCCGAAAGGAAAAGAAGAAGAAGTTGATGTTTGGTAACACAAAAATACTTGCAATATCTCAATGTCATCATTTATGGTATGACAATTTGAAATTTTGGTGCAGATTTGAAGAAAAATCATGGAAGTTGATACACATGATTTGCCTTTGCGGGCCACGTAAAATCATGCGCCGGGCCGCATCTGGGCCCCAGGCCTTGAGTTTGAACACCTGTGCCTTAGCGATTCAGCTAAGTTTAGCCTGCCTAAGGGCTGAGGATATTGGAGGTTTTTAGAACTGTTTATTCTCACATTTATCCACCCATCCATACATTTTCTTCGCCGCTTATCCCCACGAAGGTCGCGAGGAGTTCTGGAGCCTATCCCAGCTGTCGACAGGCAGGGGGCGGGGTACACCCTGAACCTGAACCATCGTAGGGGACGTCGAGACAAATAGCCGGACTCACAATCACACGTAGGGGCAATTTAGATTGTCCAATTAATCCATCCGTCCATTTTCTTAGCCGCTTATCCTCACGAGTGTCGCGGGGAGTGCTGGAGCCTCTCCCAGCTGTCGACGGACAGGTGGCGGGGTACACCCTGAACTGGTTGCCAGCCAATCACAGGGCACATAGAGACAAACAGCCGGACTCACAATCACACCTAGGGGCAATTTTGCATGTTTTTGGGATGAGAGAGGAAATTCCACACAGGCGGTTCGGGATTGAACCCGGGACCTCAGAACTGTGAGGCCAACGCTTTCCAGCTGATCCACCGTGTTGCATATTTAGCACTAATAAAGAACATTAACCATGCAAAATATCAATCTCAACTGCAAGTATTATTGCTGTCCAGTTTCAATCGTCTGTGACTTTGAGTGTGCGTGGCTTTAAATAAAGGACAATACCGACGAGGGCTTTTCATTCTCATTTAAAAAAAACAAGTCAAACATTTTTCGGGCCGTTTCAATGGAGGAAGTTCAAGTGCTTCGTGCTCCACGCCGTATGAAAACCAGGAAGGCGTGTGACTGAAATCCATTTTGTACAAACACGCGTCACAAGAGAACGCTTGCTCATCCTTTGAGTGTTTTTTTTTTTTTTTTTGGCAAAACAAGCCACTCCGCTGTCATTAAAGGCGGCGACTAATTGCAGTGAAGTAGCGCAAACGAGCTTTGTTTGGCAGACGTCCACCGGAAAGTGCATTAGAGCGCGCCGGGGTGGCGGAGTTTCGGTCTTTTGTGACGCGACGTGTGGCGAAGTGCGCGGGGACCATGAAGCGGACGTCAATTCCAAAAAAGCAAAATTAAAAAAAACAAAAAAAAAAAAACGGAAATTACAAGTTTGGAAATGTGAGAAAGCTACCAAAAAAAAAAAAAAAAAAAAAAAAAAACCCACACATTTTCACTGCTCTGATCGTGTTTGGCGTACCAAAAGCGTAACCGCTTCGGATGTAGTACCGGGACTGACCTGTGAGAGGCGGCCCGTTGCCAAACTGCGTTGGCAGAGGATTGGTCAGATCATCATCCATCCATCCATCCATTTTCTTAGCCGCTTATCCTCACGAGCCTATCCCAGCTGTCAACGGGCAAGAGGCGGGGTACACCCTGAACTGGTTGCCTGCCAATCGCAGGGGCACATCGAGACAAACATTCACACTCACAATCGCACCTACGGGCAATTTAGAGGGTCCAATTAATGTTGCACGTTTTTGGGTTGTGGGAGGAAACCCGAGTGTCCGGACAAAAACCCACGTAGGCACGGGGAGAACATGCAAACTCCACATAGGCGGGTCAGGGATTGAACTCGGGGACCTCAGAACTTGTGGGGACAACGATTTACCACCTGACCCACCGCGCTCCCCAGATCATCATAATCAGTAAATTTTCTTTTTTTTTTTTTTGCTTTCATTTTAGGATTACGAGCATGTGTGCGCCTCGCTTTTGAGACCACGACATGGCTCTCATTCCATAAAGCCTTTGGACACTTTTATTCCCCTCTCCAAATATTGAGCGCGTTGAACATTTACGATGATCGGCCTGACGATTTAAAGAGGGAAAAGAACTGAACAGGAAGGGCCCTCCTGGTTCCAGGTCCGTTCCACAGCTGCTGTTCGGCCTCGTCGTTTATATTTTGGGCTTTCGCTGGCTTGGTGGTCTTCTTATTGTTATTAATGAAAGCAACACATTTGCATAATAATAGCAACAATGGAGTCAAACAGGTGCACGCTCTTGTTCCAGGCCTTATTCGGGCCCGCGCGCGATTGCAAGTGTAAACACAAAGATGGATGACACGCGAATGACCTCCCCCAAGGCTTTGCCACCCTTCTGTCCGCTATCATTTGGATACTGTATGTACGTACGCACATGAGAAATCATATCTATCATTTGAAAATGCTCACCAAAAATGTAAAAAGCTAATAATGTATATTTGAAGGCGCACTGTATGTACAGGATACAAATCCTGAATAAAATTCAAGTAAAAATTTAAATACAATTCACAAAAATACATAATATTTTGATTTATATCTATAAAGGAATCCTCAATAATAGTCAATACAATACATATATATATATATACATATATATATACATATATATGGATATATAGAGTATTTACAAAAACACAAATATTTCAAATTCATTTTAAATACTATATCTGAATTCATACTGAATAATATAACCAAAAAAATCGGAACACAAATTTAAAAAATAATATATTTGACTGCATGTTTTTAAGTCCTGAAAGATATCTTTTAAAAAAAAAATAAGAGGACAAAATATACTAAAAATAAGTAAATTATTCTTTTGAGCAGAGTCTTCAATTTTGTGATTTTTTTCATTTATTTTAAGAATATTTTTTGAGGACTTTAATTTCAACAGCGACCCATCAAATGAAAAAAAAAAAATCCTAGTAAAAATCGTAGATATAATCTGCAATTGATGAAATGCCCCTTGGTAGTGCAAATAAATAATGTCGTTTTTCACGATGTTATAAATGACATATAACATACCCTTGTGTGATTTTTAAAAACAGCTTTAGAGCAGATTTAAAGCAGCCGCTACTTTTTGGGAGCGGATTGCTCGCGTCACACAATTTTGCGGTCCGGCGCGGGCCACCATATTAGGGACGACGACCTACTGTATTAAAAAGAAACATATTATAAATCATTCCTCGGTCGCAATTTAAGGAGGTCACACTGAAGACGTTTTGTGACTCGGACGAGGAGAGGGGGAACGGGAATAAGTCCACCTCAAAAATGCGGCGACGCAGAATTTCTGTGTTTATCCTTAATGAACTCATCTCACTAAATAATTTGTTGGCTGATTTGTGGTTAGCAGTAAAATACAAAACAAAAATGTAATAAATATCATACATGGATTTTTTAAATTAAAAATTAATGAATGAATGATGAAATTAAAAACCAGCATGACTATTATTTTAACGTCACAAATTGAAACTGGATGTTTACATAAACTATGTAGAAAGACGTGATTCCCCCCCCCCCCACTGACATGAAGTTACACATAACATTTTCAACATAATATATGTAGCCATTGGTCCATTTTCCAAGCCGCTTATCCTCACAAGGCTGCTGGAATCCATCTCAGCCCATCCCTATTGTGTAAACGCCAGTATACCAATCATCAAACAGCGCAAGTTCACTCTGACTTCATGTCAGATAATGACGGGAAAAATAAAAAATATATAGTGAATGCATACTTTTGCCTCCACCTCTAATTAAGATACAACATAAAGTGACTTTTACAATGAAGTCTCCATCAAATTAATCGAAGCCGAATACAAGCAAAATCGGATTTGGCCGCGTGAACGACGCCAACGAGTCGAGTAAAGTGGGAAGACGGGCGCGCGAGTTCATTTTCTGCCACTTGATATGCGATGCGAGCTGCTGTGTAGACACCGAGATTAGTTGCAGTCAGTACTGGGTCGCCACACACACACACACACGCACACACACGCACACACACACGCACACACAGTTCTTCAAGCCTGATTTAGAAATGATTTTTTTCCCCACCCCGAACAGATAAACACTCTGAAGCAAATATTATATTTTATGTGGCCCACGAAAGCAAAGTGTCTACTTCGTGTTTGTTACGCAATGTATTTCATCTCTCCATCCTTGCAGAAAATCTGTACAAGAATTAAATTGTTTTACTGATGTTACAATCATTTTTTTTTCCACAATATCACACAATATAATGCTGTACCTTCTAAAGCAGTGGTCTCAAACTAGTCCCCATTTTTAAGAACAAATGTTCAGAGCTGTGGGAATTATAGAGGAATAAAGTTCATGAGCCACACAATGAAGTTATGGGAAAGAGTAGTGGGGGCTACACTCAGGACAGAAGTAAGTATCTGTGAGCAAAAGTATGGTTTCATGCCAAAAAAAAGAGTACCGCAGATGCATTATTTGCCTTGAGAATGCTCGTGGAAAAGTACAGAAGAGAAAGTCTATGGCAGAGTACCGAGAGAGGAACTGTGGTACTGCATGTGCAAGTCTGGTGTGGCGGAAAAATATGTTCGAAAAGTACAGGACATGTATGAGGGCAGCGGAACAGCGGTGAGATGTGCCGTAGGTGTGTCAGAAGAATTTAAAGTGGAGGTGGGAGTGCATCAGGGTTCCGCGCTGAGCCCCTTCCTGTTTGCGGTAGTAATGGAGAGGCTGACAGACGAGGTTAGACTGGAATCCCCTTGGACTATGATGTTCGCAGACGATACTGTGATCTGCAGTGAAAGCAGGGAGCAGGCGGAGGAACAATTACAAAAAAAGGAGAGGAATGAAGATTAGCCGAAGCAAAACAGAATATATGTGCGTGAATGTGAGAGGCGGAGGAGGAAGAGTGAAGATCCAGGGAGATGGCGAGGGTGGATGACTTCAAATACTTGGGGTCAACAATCCAGAGCGATGGCGAGTGTGGTAAGGAAGTGAAGAAAGGGGTCCAAGCGCAGTGGAGCACTTGGCGGAAGGTGTCTGGTGTTCTATGTGACAGAAGAGTCTCCGCGAGAATCAAGGGAAAAGTTTAGAAAATGGTGGTGAAGCCGGCCATATTAGAGACGGTGGCACTGAAGAAAAAACAGAAAGTGGAACTGGGAGGTGGCAGAAATGAAGATGTTGAGGTTCTCGCTCGGAGTGAGGAGATTGGATAGGATTAGAAACGAGCTCATTAGACAGACAGCCAAAGTTGGATGGTTTGGACATGTTCAGAACCGAGAGAGTGAGGAAATTGGTAGGAGGACGGAGCTACCGGGGAAGAGAGGGAGAGGTAGACCAAAGAAAAGGTTGATGGATGGATGTTGTGAGGGAGGACATGAGGAATGTGGGTGTTAGAGAGGAAGATGCACGAGATAGCCTTAGATGGAAAAAGATGACACGCTGTGGCGACCCCTAATGGGACAAGCCGAAAGAAAAAGAAGAAAAGAAGCGGTTGAGCTGCGTTAAACGACGAACAACGCTTCAGTTCAGTAGCACGACCCCGCAATCAAACCACCTCAATTACAAGAAAAATGTATTCATTCTTAACCATTTGGCTTCAACGGCAGCGACCGTCTGCACAGAACGAGCTACGGCGTCATCCGGCTTGTTCGAAGGACTTCGAGGGCACCGAAAAGAGGCAGCCGAGTCACACGCGGCGAGACGCTAATCTCCCATCAAAGACGCCCAAAAGTGGCGGAAGAGGAGTCTGCGAGGCGGGAAAGGAAGGCGCTAGCGGAAAGGACGTACCCCCCTCACCACCCTCAGAAAAAAAAATATATAGTGAATGCATACTTTTGCCTCCACCTCTAATTAAGATACAACATAAAGTGACTTTTACAATGAAGTCTCCATCAAATTAATCGAAGCCGAATACAAGCAAAATCGGATTTGGCCGCGTGAACGACGCCAACGAGTCGAGTAAAGTGGGAAGACGGGCGCGCGAGTTCATTTTCTGCCACTTGATATGCGATGCGAGCTGCTGTGTAGACACCGAGATTAGTTGCAGTCAGTACTGGGTCGCCACACACACACACACACGCACACACACGCACACACACACGCACACACAGTTCTTCAAGCCTGATTTAGAAATGATTTTTTTTCCCCACCCCGAACAGATAAACACTCTGAAGCAAATATTATATTTTATGTGGCCCACGAAAGCAAAGTGTCTACTTCGTGTTTGTTACGCAATGTATTTCATCTCTCCATCCTTGCAGAAAATCTGTACAAGAATTAAATTGTTTTACTGATGTTACAATCATTTTTTTTTCCACAATATCACACAATATAATGCTGTACCTTCTAAAGCAGTGGTCTCAAACTAGTCCCCATTTTTAAGAACAAATGTTCAGAGCTGTGGGAATTATAGAGGAATAAAGTTCATGAGCCACACAATGAAGTTATGGGAAAGAGTAGTGGGGGCTACACTCAGGACAGAAGTAAGTATCTGTGAGCAAAAGTATGGTTTCATGCCAAAAAAAAGAGTACCGCAGATGCATTATTTGCCTTGAGAATGCTCGTGGAAAAGTACAGAAGAGAAAGTCTATGGCAGAGTACCGAGAGAGGAACTGTGGTACTGCATGTGCAAGTCTGGTGTGGCGGAAAAATATGTTCGAAAAGTACAGGACATGTATGAGGGCAGCGGAACAGCGGTGAGATGTGCCGTAGGTGTGTCAGAAGAATTTAAAGTGGAGGTGGGAGTGCATCAGGGTTCCGCGCTGAGCCCCTTCCTGTTTGCGGTAGTAATGGAGAGGCTGACAGACGAGGTTAGACTGGAATCCCCTTGGACTATGATGTTCGCAGACGATACTGTGATCTGCAGTGAAAGCAGGGAGCAGGCGGAGGAACAATTACAAAAAAAGGAGAGGAATGAAGATTAGCCGAAGCAAAACAGAATATATGTGCGTGAATGTGAGAGGCGGAGGAGGAAGAGTGAAGATCCAGGGAGATGGCGAGGGTGGATGACTTCAAATACTTGGGGTCAACAATCCAGAGCGATGGCGAGTGTGGTAAGGAAGTGAAGAAAGGGGTCCAAGCGCAGTGGAGCACTTGGCGGAAGGTGTCTGGTGTTCTATGTGACAGAAGAGTCTCCGCGAGAATCAAGGGAAAAGTTTAGAAAATGGTGGTGAAGCCGGCCATATTAGAGACGGTGGCACTGAAGAAAAAACAGAAAGTGGAACTGGGAGGTGGCAGAAATGAAGATGTTGAGGTTCTCGCTCGGAGTGAGGAGATTGGATAGGATTAGAAACGAGCTCATTAGACAGACAGCCAAAGTTGGATGGTTTGGACATGTTCAGAACCGAGAGAGTGAGGAAATTGGTAGGAGGACGGAGCTACCGGGGAAGAGAGGGAGAGGTAGACCAAAGAAAAGGTTGATGGATGGATGTTGTGAGGGAGGACATGAGGAATGTGGGTGTTAGAGAGGAAGATGCACGAGATAGCCTTAGATGGAAAAAGATGACACGCTGTGGCGACCCCTAATGGGACAAGCCGAAAGAAAAAGAAGAAAAGAAGCGGTTGAGCTGCGTTAAACGACGAACAACGCTTCAGTTCAGTAGCACGACCCCGCAATCAAACCACCTCAATTACAAGAAAAATGTATTCATTCTTAACCATTTGGCTTCAACGGCAGCGACCGTCTGCACAGAACGAGCTACGGCGTCATCCGGCTTGTTCGAAGGACTTCGAGGGCACCGAAAAGAGGCAGCCGAGTCACACGCGGCGAGACGCTAATCTCCCATCAAACACGCCCAAAAGTGGCGGAAGAGGAGTCTGCGAGGCGGGAAAGGAAGGCGCTAGCGGAAAGGACGTACCCCCCTCACCACCCTCAGAAAAAAAAATATATGAACTCAACAGCAGGTACGACACAAAGAGATTTGTGGGAGGGAAACGAAGTCCATGGCATAGGTTCCGGAACACCCTCGCAATAGGTGAACTCTGAGAAGTAGCGACTGTATAGATGTTTTTGGATTGTTTATATAAATTTAAACAATGTATGTTCCTGTGCAGATTCTTGATTAATCTAGTCTAACATTCTTATAAACGCCTGTTAAACTCTTAAACATACAGTAATGTACGAGTAAGTACTATACTGTACATATATATATATTCAATTCCATTTAATGTACGTTTTAATATATTATGCTATTTACAGTTTTCAAGTTTTCGGCTTTCCACGACCTGCTTGAGGATGAGCGGTTCAGAAAACGGATGGATGGAAGTTTCTAGCTTGCAAGCATTTTTTGTTTTGTTGAAAATCTCAAACGCCTACAGATTATACATGATTTGAATATGAAAAAAAAAACAAACAAAAAAAACAAATCTGCAATGATGATGGAACGAACGAGAGTTTCTAAACCGTAATCAGCACAAGTACCGCAATCAGAGGCTGAGCTGCACTGTAGTTGTTTTCTAAAAATATGAATTCATGTAGCACCGCAAGCCTTTTTGTTTTCTTTTTGGGGTGGGGGGGCTTGCAGGGGGAGTCAAACAAAGTCACCGAACGACGGCACATTTCATTTATAAACCGTGCGGAAAGCTCATTCATTTTCCCGAGTGGACCGTCCGTCGTTTCGGGACAAAAAGTCTGGCCACCACTACGCGGCTTTGACTTTGCACTTGGAAATGAAATTGCTTTCTTTTTTACGCCCCCCCCCCCACCCCGTCTCCTTCTTTCCTCCCCCTTTTGCTCACGCTCACTCTTTAAGCGCATTTGCTGCGAGTACATTTCAACCTTCACCTCGCCGACTTAAGTCGCACCCGCGCCGCTTTGCATGGAAATCTCTCGAGTTGAAGCGCGCCATCTACGCAGGCCGGTCGGCCCCTTTTGCACGTGCGCAGCTTTCCTTACCCGTCCGTCCACACACACACACACACACACACACACACACACACACACACACACACACACACACACACACACACCAGAGTGTTCATCAGTTTGGGATGATTCACTCCCGGCGCGAGTGTCGAAACTGAAGTGCTGCTCGCTGACCTTTCCCTTTTGTTTGAAAACCCTCCGACGGCTCGGCGTCTCACCCCCCTTAATGCGCACGCTCATATTTGCGTTACCGGGCGCTATAAAAGATAATCCGTGAACGAGGGTCCGTTTAATCACGTGGACTCTCTGGGAAGAAAATTGAAGGAGGAACGCCGCAGGAAGCTTCTTTTTGTGATATTAACGAGTGCGATTTTGTATGGAAGTAAGTGAAACCGGGATTTGAATTTGAAATGCCACAGAAAACAGGATTTGAATTTGAAATGTAAAGTGATCATATTTTCAACAGTTGCTACAATTCGCTATCTGAAATTCAAACGGCTACAATTCGCCGTTTAAAATTCACCGTCTGTGCAAGGTTACTTCAGGTCAGAACCGAACAGCCAGCCAATCCAGTTACACGTGACTAAGAAAGGCAAACTGCGATTGGCCGGGTGTTCGGTTCTGACCTGAAGTAACCCTGCCTGGTGGCACAGACGGTGAATTTTAGACAGCGAATTGTAGCCGGTTGAATTTCAGACAGCGAATTGTAGCAACTATTGAAAATGTGATTACTTTACATTTCAAATTCAAATCCTGCTTTCCGTGGCATTTCAAAATCAAATACTTGTGGCACCTAATTACTCCCATAATTTTGTAATCACCGATCTACTGTATATTTTTGGAGCCTACATGCTAAAACCGGTAAATATCAGACAGCAGCAACACGCTAGCATAGCGCTAACGCTAGCGCAGCGCTAACAGAGCCGGTAAAAGTCACTTCCTCGGCACATATATTCCACCGGTCTCACGCTTACCTTTTCCGCTCGAGTGCCGCCTTGCCAAAAATGCACAAATTAGCCACATCGCCGCATAAACCGCAGGGTTGAAAGCGTGTGAAAAAAGTCGCAGGTTAGAGGTCGGAAATTACAGTAGTTTATATACTGTAATGTTTGTATGATACGAAATTACTTGGTATAAAAAATGCACAAATGAGTCACATCACCGCATAAACCGCAGGGTTGAAATTGAGTAATTTAACTATTTGTGGTTTTTTTTTTCCCCTAAATACGATCATTTATATTTAACACATACAGCATATTTTGGAGAATTGGATTTGAATTAGTTGTAATCTTTGAAAATAATTTCTGAGAAATGCATATAAAAAAAACTGTACAATCAAACTATTTTTATTCAGAATTTTTTTTTTTTTAAAATCATACAACAAAAAATTCTAAGAAAAAATGATGCACCTTTTGGACAAATCTGTCAAATGTTGGTCAAAAATGTAAAAATATTTTCAAGTCACATATTTCAAAAAAATATTTAAATGGTTTTTAAAAATAGAGGCAAATCAAATATGAAGAAGGAGCTTTTTGTAAAATAAATAAAAAATGGAAACAAAGCAAGAATCAGAGCTTCCCCCCCCAATTATTACAGTGAAGACGTCCTAGTTTTACTGCAAAAAATGACATTTTGAGAAAAAAGTGGAAGTTTTTCAAAACGTTGAAATTTTCTTTTTTTTTTTTTAATTTTACTTAGGCTAATAATAGTCACATTTTGACAACACAAATTGCTCAATTCAGAAAGGCATCATCTTTTGAGAAGAACTCAAATAACAAAAGACGAAGTCGGTTGTTTCATTTTCAAAGTCGCTCCAGACACACAAATGTCGACAAAGAGTTCAAAAGTCACGTTTCAAACGTTCCCGAAGAGTTTTTGAAATCGCACCAATTATAGCTACAGTCCTGCATTATTTATAAGAAAAGAATAATACAGGAAATCCTCGTGTCCACCTGACAAAATCCTGTGTTCTTTTCTTTCTTCCTGTATGCGCGAACCTGCTTCCTCCTGGCACAAAAAGGCTATAAAAGCCCGCTGAAAATATGAGCCGATATTAAATATGGGAGCGACGCGTCGTGAGGGCGGAAAGCCAGGACAAAAGTGACAATCACACGGCGGTACGTGCGAAGCGAAAAAGCGGCGAATCCATTTCATTTATTGCAAATCCTCTTTGGGGCGTGCTTGAATCGTCAATTACTGGCCGGATGGCTTTTCCGTGACAATTTTTTGGTGGGGGGGTGGGGGGAGAGGCGGCGTTTACAGTTAAGCCCTCGGCTGCTTCCTTATTCCTGTCAGAGAACGCGGGGATTCCTTTTTAATTAATCTGAATGCTGGAGGAGTTTTGCGCGCGAGCGGTGCCAACAGTTGGGCGTGACAAGCACCGGAAAGCACTTAATGCATCAATCACAGTGTTTGCAGTAAAAGGCTTTCAAAATTGGACTTTTTTTTTGGTTGATATCATTTAATACACTTGGATTCTCCTGATATCTGATCTTGGTTTCACTTCAAAATAAATATGAGAAAAAAAATAAAGTTACATTCCCTTTAAACCGAACAATAAATTGTGGACAAAAGGAACTTTTTATGAAAAGAAACGTGTCAGGGAAATTTTGCTTTTGTGACCCTTTCAAAGTCTCAAACCAAAAAAAGCAAGAATGAAAAAAAGGAAAGGAGGGAGGAGAAAGCGCTGCAAAATAAACATGTAACGTCATTCCCGGCCTAGAGAGCGCACCTGCTTACAAGTCTCACCGAGTACATTTGTAAAAGGAAATACCATTTTGTACATTCATACGCCGCAGCTGTGTCAAAGCAGCAATTGCCCGCATTGAAACACGAGATATTTACAAAAGTAGACGGTAGACAGAAAGAGCTTAACGCTAACGCCGCGCTAGAGTTACCGCTAAAGTGGCGCAAATGCTAACACTAGTGCTAACGCTAGCGGCGCGCTAAAGCTAGCTAACGCTAACACTAGTCCTAACGCAAACGGGGCCGGTTCAAATAAAACTGGCAAATATCACTGAGACACGCCAGTAACACAGCAGCAACACACGAGCAAAGCGCTAAAGCAAGCTAATGCTAACGCTAATACTAACGCTAACAGGGTCGGTTAAAATAAAACCGGTAAATATCACTGAGACACACCAGTAACACAGCAGCAATACGCTAGCAAAGCACTAATGGTAGCACCGCGCTAAGACTCGTGCGAACGCTAGCCCCGTACTAATGCTAACAGGGCCGGTTAAAATAAAACTGGCAAATATCACTGAAACACGCCAGTAACACAGCAGCAACACGCTAGCTAACAGAGACAGTACAAGTCACTTCCTCGCCACGTATATTCCACCGGTCTCACTCTGAAATTTTCCACTCGAACCGAAGGGGTTTAAAGCGTGTGAAAAAAGTCGTGGCTTGTAAGCCGAAAACTACGATATTTCCAGATATGCAGCTAAGAAATCCTCGAGTTGAACATCACTTTTTTTCATCTTTTCTTATGATTGCAACGCATGCTCTCAACTATATATTGCGACATATGTTAATCGCTAAACATGTCTTACTCCCAACATTTTTCTTCCTCATAATCCACGCGAAAAACCGAGATTGCGAGGGGGATGCGACACCTACTCTTTATCTTCTACTCAAAAGCTGTGCTGCTCTCAACCCTAAAGCGATACGACACTGCCATCTACAGGGATCCGCTAGTCATTACAACGCTTCACAACCCAGAATTACACAGACGTCTTCAACGAATACACGATGAAAAACACATTTGATGAGCATATTTCTCAGTGGTAGCAAACGGGCTGAATCCCAGCTGACGAATGTCAACGTCCGCTGCAATTTTTCAAATGTTCAACAATTTAATCCAATTAAAAACAAAAAGCTGCATGGATGGCTTGTCTAAACGGAGTCTGCTTTTGTAAACTAGCTGCCTTCTGTCCGCAGCCGTGATGTTAGTGCAAGCAGAGCGAATCACCACGGAAACTGCCCCAAAAAAAAAAAAAAAAAAAAAAAAGTCCTGACCAATAAACTCAAGCCGAAGGTGAAAAATCGATGAATCGCGGATTTTCACCTTCGGCTCTGCGCACTCGATTACGGCGATAAGATCTCCATCGCAACTCGGTCTGGATTGCGAGGAGCTTAATACGCCCTCGGAGCCGCCGGGCCGAGTGCCCTCGAAAATGGAAAGGCCCAATGTCACGGCGGGAATATCAGAAATGTCGGCCCATCCGTCTTTTCCGCAGGGCTTCTCTCCACGGGGAGCGCATCTGGCGTGGACGCGGCCATCACCGGCGACCGACCCGGTGGGCCGCCGGGTCTCCCAAGCCATGACTACGAAACCAGAACGATTATGCGGATTATCCGGTACCTCGGCCTTTTAGGATTACGTATTCGTTTGAAATCAATACGAATCTTGACAAAAGACAAACAATTCATGGAGGGGTTAGACATATGGTACCAAAAACCGATGTGGTCTATAACAAGTGTTAAAATACTACACGGATGCTTAATTCCACGATCATTTGCGCCGGGGATTTGGAGTGGGTGGCAGTTTGCAGAGGTCAAGGGACTTTTGGACTCGTTTGGACCTCAAGAACTCTTGTCTTCATTGGGTTGCCGGGGAATTTATCATGTCTGGAAAGAAGAAGCAGCAAATACTTTTGTAACTTTTGGAGAACCATGAAAAATAGTCTAAATTCAGTTCCACACTAATTTTTGTGCACAAAGACTCAGTTACGTAGGTCCAGATCTACTCACTGAACCTCCATCCATCCGTTTTCTTAACCGCTTATCCTCACAAGGGTCGCGAGGAGCGCTGGAGCCTATCCCAGCTGTCAACGGGCAGGAGGCGGGGCACACGCTGAACTGGTTTGCCAGCCAATCGCAGGGCACATCGAGACAAACAGACGCACTCACGATCACACCTACGGGCAATTTAGCGTCCAATTAACGTTGCACGTTTTCGGGACGTGGGAGGAAACCGGAGTGGCCACCCAAAGAAAAACCACGCAGGGATGGGGAGAACATGCAAACTCCACACAGGCGGGTCCGGGATTGAACCCAGGACCTGAGAACTGCGAGACCAACGCTTTACCACCGTGCCGCCCTCTCACTGAACTTATCCCAACGAAAGAAGACCCTCGTGAAAAAGATCCACCCGCTCACCACACCATCAACCGTCAAGATGGACTCTATTTACGATACCAGTCAGATACGAATTCCGTTTTCAACTCATATTGCCACAGAGAGGAAACATGAGAAATGTGTTTAGATTGGGGGGGGGGGGGGGTCATTGACCCCCAAATGGGGAGATTTATATTGACAAAATGAACTTGCAGGGATCATTTTGACCTCTGCTGTGCAAAACATGTTCAAACAAGAAAGAAGAAAAGAAGAATGAAGAAAATGATGGTTGGAATGGACCCACGGTCCCAAGAATCGGACTGGGCCACGGTTAGCTCAGCAACTGAACAGATTGCCACGTGCCAAAAACTGTTTTTCTGTCTCGTTTTTGCTTATCACAACACTGGTTATTAATAACTTTATGACAGGTCCAACGTGTCTTTGGACTGCCTACATTTAGTTCCGGCTAATTTATCAGGGCCATTTTATTTCCAAGAAGTACCAAAAGTTCTCGAATCTTTAGGTGGGAGTACAGACACACACAAAGACGTTACCCAGTATAGCCCAGTTGGGGTGGGCCCTCCTGTTTCTACTGGGATCCTGCAGGTCTGTTGGGGAGGGCCCTCCCCGGGCCAGCGCGGGTCCCCTGGCCCGGTCCACCCCCTTCACCGGTGACAAAGTGGCTGAGCCGCTCCAAGCTTCGGCGCCCTCTGCAAGAAACGCGTTGGGTTCAGGACCTCCGCAGGAGTCGGGGGGAGTGGGGCCGGAGGGGGTTGCTCGGGTGTGACGGGAAGGAGAAGTCAAACGTACAACCGGGTTTGACTGGGAAGCAGGTTGAAAAGGAGGGGAAAAGGGTTAGCCGAGTTTCATTAGCGCACACACACAGAAGCCCCTTTCACACTGACAACCAAAACAAAACTTGTGACGCGTTGAAACGGACAAAAACCGTACCTGCACCTCCCGTGTACGTTATCGCGTTTATGAAAGAAAAATCAATTTCTAGCCCATGACACCGACAATCGGACGGCTAATCAAACAGAGACTACTAAACTATTTTACACACGGATGTCATCCCCGGACTCCCCCACAAAGATGACCACCAACGTCTGTGTGAAAAGGGCAGCAAGAGGAGAAGTCGTTGTCGGCACAAAGGAAAGAAGCAACATCTTTGGGTGCAATCAAAACGATCCGCTCGCTCGCCGGCGCCGCGAGACGGGAGAAATTTCCGCTAAAGTGGAACACAAAAGGGGGCCGCGCGCAGGAGGGATGCTTTCCTCGATTACCGGCTGAAAAGACGCCGATTGTTTGCGAGGACAAGCGGATCGATGAGGACGAGCTCAGCAAACGAGGAGCCCGGAATAGAAGCTTCCCCGAGCTGCCTGGCAAATTGGGGCCGGGCGGCTATAGATTTCTTTTCGAGATGAAACAAAATGCAAATGTACGTATCAATGCCCTCGTTTAATGTGGCAGCGGGCAAACGCCGACACAAAATAGGGCTGCTGATGCTGAGGATGTTCGCTTATTGGAGGTTTGCGGCATTTTGTGATCGAAACCACGAGTCCTGATCAGTGTTGCTCCAAATTTATTGAGCCGAAGCACATATTTTAAAGTTCAGGAGAAAAAAAAAAAAAAAAATTATAAATCGCAGTAGCAAACAAGAACATAAAAAAAAAAAAAAGTAGTTGAGATCCTAATGCGAAACATAAATGTAAATAATTATGAAATGGATAAACTGCAATTATTGGAAATATTTGTGTGTTGGATGCATGCGTTTAATGGCATAAATTATGTAAACGAGAACCACTGCGACGTCGCAATTCAGCTAAATTCACAATCTCACCGAAACAGTCCAGGAAATACTCCAGTAATAAATATTACCCGAGATGTTGAATTTAACCCATTCATGGGCAAGGTGGCAATTTTTTTGCCTTATAGAGATAAAAGTCTCCTAACACGCCACAATCAAGGAAATAACACTTCTTTTTCCATTTACGGTTAAGTTATAGGATAAATTTACAAATTTATAATCTCGCCCGCGAGAGGGTACTGAAAACAGAATCAAAATCAGATAAAAACATTTAAATATTTTGATATACTGAAGGATATGCGTGAAAAATGGGCCGCTGCCCGCGAATGGGTTGATACTCATTTTCAAATGCCTTCTACGTTCCACGACAAACAACGCGAAGCTACATTTATTCATAAAAATGCCAGGAAATAGTCTCATCCTGCTAGCTGTTCTGGGAAAGCGACAAGCGGGCGAGGATGTTTAATCAAAGAATAGCAGCACGACGTCCACTCTCGAGGAAATTCCATTAAGACCAAAGCCTCCCGAGGCTGACGCTTTAATCCCGCCGGCTGACAGCTCGCAAAATCTCGGCCGACGCCGACTTGACGTACCTGGCGGTGGATACTCGGAACCCTGACCGGCGCGATTACCGCGCTTGGCTAAACACAGCGTGAGTTATGCAAATGCGGCCTAAAACTAAACGACGTGTGGTTCCCTCTTCTGGGTAATGCCTGTTAAAAGTAGACATTTGACACCTTTTCGGGTGGTGGAGAAATGTTAAATGTGCAGTTTTCGTTGAATAAAGTCGTGAAAGGAATCATGGGTTTGAGATTTTAAGACCTGACACTCGTTTTTGTCAACCTCGACGGTTGTCCTGATGCTAGGCTAATATCTGAACACGAGAAGCGGCAACAGTCGTGTTGAAAGCAATTCCATTGTCCGAAAACGATTTGACATGCCAACGATAATTATTTCGAGTCCGTGTGATAAAGACTTCTCCGCTGATTGCTTTCACACCGCCTGGAAAAAGTCGGAATTTTCCACCCCCCCCCCCCACTCTCCGTGTTTGAGAACCACCAGGCCAAATGATTCCATTTTCATTTCGAGTAATTTCCCTGCGTGTGTGTCATGTGCTTTCAAGTTTTTCTACACTGCCTTCAGCGTGTATAAAAATTTTTTTAAAAATTTAATTGCGCGGATTTGCATGCGCGGCGGCGGGCGGCAGATCTGCCGGACCTGGCGCGGGGCCACCTCCCGCTGATTGGAGCTGTCAGCCGCTTTTATTAATGATGACAAATCACCCGGCAGCCTCGCATCCAATAAAAGGTCTCTCGGAGGGGCTCAAACCTACTCGCCTCCGACTAAATGATTTTCTTGGCCCCACCGTGAGCCCAGGCGGCAGTCGGACCGGCGACCCGGCAATCCGGCCGCTGGCGGAATGCCGAACAGCCGGATGCCACCGTTGTGACGCGGGAACGCGATCAATTAGGTGGCCGCTGACAGGAGGCGCCGTGGGTGGGGTGGGGGTAAATTAAGAAAAAGGTGGCTGGAAGGTTTGACCTTCGCAAGGGTTTGAGTGGAAATCAAGTACGATTTGAAAACTAATACCTCATAAATGTCTTCATTTATTACACTAACAAGTACTTAAATAAGAAAATTTATAGCTGGGAGAAGCAACCGTGAAAAAGGTCTCACCAGCCAGATGGACTCCATGCGAATGCACAAAATATGCAATTCATCGTTACCCGTCGAGTGCCTACGCGTAGTTCAAAATTCGCTAGCAACCAGACAAAATCTCTCGGGTGACCTCACCTTGAAAAAGTGACCGTAAAATGGGGACCTCAAACCCAAAGGACAGACTTGTTGAGACTTTTTCCATGGGTCTACTCGCCGACGTACAAAGTTCACGTTGTTCAGTCAAATTGGGTCGTGATGATTACCTTTCAAGAAATTCCGGTAGCACCACCAAGCCGACGTTTGGAAAATCCGCATTGTTTATCTCTCTAGTCCAGACTTTCAGATTTGGAAAAATCAAAATTCTGGAGGGTGCGAAGGCTCCCAAAGGTAAAAACTTCACCAGGACCAACATGCCTATCAAAAGCCTATCCAGCTTTTCAGTTTTTCTACATTAGAAAGTCCTCAAAATGGAGATTAAATTAGCCTCGGAGTAATAACAACAAAGAAACAACACAATTTCAAGAGGGTTCTAAATCTCCAGAGATGAAATAATGGCTCAGGCACCAAAGATTTTCAGGAATAAAAGAAGTCATTTCCAAACTAATTCCAGCCGGGGACACTTTCATGAGCTTTTCCTTAAATTAGAGCCGTATGGGCTAAAGCATTTCAACTGGATAATAGCATTTTTAATACCTGGTGTTAATAATTTGTGGACATGGCGCATTGCTTCCCTTTCCTGACTGCGGCAGTAAACATCTCCATAGCAACAGAGCCGTACCAATCACAGATGATGGACTACTTCATGAGAAAATGGTGAAGTACACCGCAGAGACCAGAGTAGAGGTCTGCACAGCGGCACGTGGCACAAATATAAAAAGCTGCTGATGATGATTGTGATTGCTAAGTCGTTGCGCCTAATAAACACTCGGCCAATCACAAATCAATCTTTCCAAAAGCACCGGCAACTTCAACCCGATAAATCAGTCATGCTGGGACCTTTCCCTGTTTGTGCTAAAAGTTCCCGACCAATTTTACAAACCTTAATCAATGGAACCCTCGTCTGGATTGCCAGACTCTGGTGGTGCTCCCTCTTTTAAAAAGAGGAACCAGAGGGTGTGTTCCAGATACAAGGGGATCACACACCTTAGCCTCTCTGGTAAAGTCTATTTGGGGTACTGGAAAGGAGGATTTGTCGGGAAGTCGAATCTCAGATTCAGGCGGAGTAATGTGGTTTTGGTCCTGGCCATGGAACGGTGGACCAGCTCTTCACCCTTGGCAGGGTTCTTGAGGGGGCATAGGTGCACTAGGAGAAGGCGTTGGACTGTGTCCTTCGAGGGAATTTCTACAGGAGTAGGGGGTACCGAACCACCTCATATGGCCTGTACGGTCCCTGTACGACTGGCCGGTTCACAGCCAAGTGTGAACGGGCTGGGATGAGAATCGGCACCTCCAAATCAGAGACCTTGGTCCTCAATCGGAATAGGGTGACGTGCCCACTCTTGGTCAAGCATGAGATCTTACCCCAAGTGGAGGAGTTCAAGTATCTTGGGGTTTCGTTCACAAGTGAGGGAAGAATAGAGCGGGAGATCCACAGGCGGATCGGTGCAGTGTCTGGAGTGATATGGACTTTGTTTCGTTCCATTGTGGTGAAGAAGGAGCTAAGCCAAAAGGCAAAGATCTCTATTTACCGATCTATGTTCCTACCCTCGCTTACGGTCAACATGGGTCATGACCGAAAGAACAAGATCCTGGATATAAGCGCGTGAAATAAGTTTCCTCTGCAGGGTGTCCGGGCTCGCCCTTTGAGATCAGCTGAGAAGCTCGGTCATCCGGGAACGACTCGGAGTAGAGCCGCAGCTCCTCTGAATTGAGAAGAACCAGGAGAGGTGGCTCCGGCATCTGATTTGGACACCTCCCTGGTGAGGTGTTCCAGGAGAAGACCCCGGGGATGACCCAGGACACTCTGTCTGGAGAGACTACGTCTCTAGGTTTGTTTGGGAACGCCTCGGGATCCCCTCGGAAGGGCTGGACGAAGTGGCTGGGGAGAGGGAAGTCTTGGCGTCCCTGCTAAAGTTACTGCCCCGACAACCCGAAGATGGAAGAAGAAAATGTTAACAATAGCTGCGTTAAATCCTCAGCGAGAACCGCATCTCAATGCGAATCTGCTGATGACTCCTCCTCCCCTGCATCAATGGCGCATGGCTGCCCGTATGCCCCCCCCCCAAAAAAAAAAAATAAAAATAAAAATAAAAAGAACATCAAGGAGACAAGGTCAGTGATGGCGAATCCCAAAAGGCCCGCATTCGCTCCACCGGCGGGCCCGCGAACAATGAAGCTTCCGTGAGCGGAGGAGCACAGAAGGCAAAAAAAGTGACGGGAGAGAGAAAATCAATAGATTCTTGTAGACACGGCCTCAAGTTTCCGATCCAACACGGAGCGTATTGATCGGGCGAGGACGAGCGAAGACTAACTGGGGCGGCCGTGGGGGTGCCGTACCGGTCGGACTCGTGTCGCGGTGGAGTCGGCTTGACAAAGATGTCACGGCGGATGATTTCTCCGAAGCCAATGAAAACTTTCGAAGCGACGGACTATGAAAACGCCTTCATAAAAAACAACAACAAAATATTTATATTTATTTTAGGGTATTAAAAAGTGTTTTATTAATATATTTATTTTATAGATGGAATAAGAGCTGGAATATATGGCTTCAAAAATAAAATCACAATTTTTTCACATATTTTGATTTTAATTACAATCTCGCCCTTTGTTCATTTTTTTCTCCCTTCAAATCAATCTGAGTGATGAATTTAGGATTTGTGATATGGCCTCATAAACCCCCCACCCCCCAACAAAAATCCGATTTTAACTGAATTTTCACGTTTCTTTGAGAAAGCAAATGTCAATCCAAAATGTTTGGCTTTTCTTAAAAATAAGTAAATAAATATAAATATTTGTAATTGTTAGACTGGAGTGCCATTCGACTTTAAATCTGATGCACAACTCAATAATTTGTTGGTAGCTTGTTCCTTCACAACATTTTTATCGATTAGGTGTTTTTTCAAAAATAAAATCTCAGAATTTAATCGATTCCCCCCTTGCTTAAAAAAGTAAATGACAATCAAAAAATTTGGTAGTCTTCAAAACAATTTCGTAGATGGATTTAGGGTTAGCGCGATTGCCATTTTCACTTGTCATCTTATTTTTTTCCTCTCCCTTTTACTTGGAGAAAAATTTTCGGAATTTAATTTAACATTACATAATTCTAAATTTTAGTAATTAATTTTATTATTAATTCTAATTATATTAATGTATTAATATATATTTATATATATATTTTAATCTCCGGCTCAGTTTTATAGCTCTAGAATAAGTGAGTAATAATATAAATTACATTTGATTTGAATCAGTTTTTAGCCCTTTTGCTTGGAAAAAGCAAAAGTCAATCCAAAAGATCTTACTTTTATAGAAATAAATAAATACATAAATGTCAGTTTGGGCGGCAAGGTGGATCAGCTGGTAAAGCGTTGCACTCACAGTTCCGAGTTCAATCCCGGTCTTGCCTGTGTGGAGTTTGCATGTCCTCCCCGTCCCTGCGTGGGTTTTCTCTGGGCACTCCGGTTTCCTCCCACATCCCAAAAACATGCAACATTAATGGGACACTCTAAATTGCCCCTTAGGTGTGAGTGCGGGTGCGATTGGCTGGCAACCAGTTCCAGGTGTACCCCGCCTCCTTCCCGTTTGCAGCTGGGATAGGCTCCAGCACTCCCCGCGACCCTTGTGAGGATTAGCGGCAAAAGAAAATGGATGGATGTCAATTTGTAGCTGTTACAGCAGGCTGCCATTAGACTTTGAATCTGGCGCACAACAGGGTAATTGGCAAAAGTGTGAAAGCTTTTAAAATTCCACAGTATTTATATTTTTAGATATTTTACATCCGAAAGTCCCCCCCCGCCTCCCAGAATAAACGGATTACCATTCGCAGCGCTGCAGCGTCACGTGGAGTGACGTCAGAGCAGCTTCAAGGAACTGAGGCCAAGATCGCTTCTTTTCTGGGAAGCCATGACGACGACGCAAGGTGAAAATCAATCAGTTGATCAGCCGGAAGTGAGGCGAAAGCGTTTGTGTTGACATCTCACCTTTCACGGCCCGGCGGGTCAATCAAGTTCTGATGTCCTGATGGCCAACTTGCCGCTAGCACGCCACAACCTTTTCTATATTTAGGCACTCGTTACCGTGGTTGTGGTGCTCATTTTCTTTTTCCAGACGCAGACCACTTCCAGCTCAACCTCTGGTGGATCTCGTTATTATTAGAACGTACGACGGACCTTATCCGAGTTTACAACGCAGGCGTCCACTTTTTAAACTTCATCAAATTATCTCGTTTTAACGAGAAAAACTAACTCATTGTAAAGATGGCAAAGTATGCTTTTGTTTTGTTTCAATTTAAAGAAAAACCATCCATCTATCCATTTTCGTAGCCGCTTATCCACACGAGGGTCGCGGGGAGCGCTGGAGCCTATCCCAGCTGTCAACGGGCAGGAGGCGGGGTAACACCCTGAACTGGTCGCCACCCAGTCGTAGGGCACATCGAGACAAACACTCACACTCACAATCACACCTAGTGGCAATTTTAGTGTCCAATTAGTTCTGCGTGTTTTTCGGATGTGGGAGGAAAACGGAGTGCCCACCCGGAGAAAACCCACTCAGGCACGGGGAGAACATGCAAACGCCACAGAGACAGGGCCGGGATTGAACCCGGGACCTCAGAAACTGTGAGGCAAACGCTTTCCAGCTGATCCACCGTGCCGCTTAAAGAAGTACCCGGGTGACTTCATTTTAATTTTGGAACATCAGAGTTCCTTTTTTCATTACAGTAAAATTACGCGTCTTTGAGTGGCCTTTTATTGTGGGCAGCGTTCGGGACAGTTGAACAATAATCATGCTGTCTGAGCGGATTGAGTTTTTTTCGGCAAAGGAGGACTGTACACTCACAGATTTTTATAGATTTGTGAACAAATCTCGAGATAAATCATCTTTTTGTGGAAATAGAAAGTCTTTGAAGTTTGACTTCACATCAGGACAAATGGCAGTATTTACATTTTTCTTCAGTATACTCTGAAAAACTAGACAATGGAAAGCGAGGCTATATTACCATTTTTTTTAAATACAATAGATGGATTATACTGTCTGTGATCAAAGATCATTTTATAGATTTGCAAACATTTGGTTCGGAGGCGGCCATTTTGGGCGAATTCCAGGGCGCGCACGCTGATGAAGTCCAAAATGAAATTTATCCAAATGAGCCACGGTGACCGGACGTTGGACCGCATTGACGGGTACAGTGACACGCTCAACATGTGAACTCGTAATTTGCTTCCATAAAGCAGAGCAAACGCTCGACATGTCATCTGCCAGCCAAGTGAAAAAACAAGTGCAGAAAGATCAGGCATGATGCTTTTTTTTTTTTTTTTTTTTTTTAAACGGTTAAAGCAAATCCCATTTCTACCTTGAAGAAACTCCTCCGCGTTCCCCACCTCACTTTATCTTTATCTTCCATGAGCGCGCACACACACACACACATACGGTCTTATCTCAACACATTGGCAGCCCATAATGTCAAAACCCTGAGTGCAAGATTTGGGCCCCCCCACATTTTTTTTTTTTTTGCGGCCCGCTAAGCAAATAAAGTGTGTCTACTTCGGCTTTCTTGCTAAATGGATTTCTTGAAAATCTCTACCAATTTTTTTTCTTGTAACATATATTACTGGCATTTTTTTTTTACTTCACCTTCTTCTTCTTCTTTTCCTTTCGGCTTGTCCCATTAGGGGTCGCCACGGCGCGTCATCTTTTTCAATCCAAGTCTGTCTCGCGCATCTTCCTCTCCAACACCAAACAGTCCTCATGTCCTCCCTCACAACATCCATCAACCTTTTCTTTGGTCTTCCTCTCGCTCTCTTCCCCGGTAGCTCCATCCTTACCATCCTCCTACCAATTTCCTCACTCTCTCGCCTCTGAACATGTCCAAACCATCAAAGTCTGCTCTTTCGGGCCTTGTCTCCAAAACATCCAACTTTGTCTATCCCTCTGTCTAATCAGCGCGTTTCTAATCCTATCCAAGCTGCTCACTCCAAGCGAGAACCTCAACACCTTCATTTCTGCTACCTCCAGTTCTCTTCCTGTTGTTTCTTCAGTGCCACCATCTTTGATCCGTACATCATGGCCGGCCTCACCGCCGTTTTATAAACTTTTCCCTTCATCCGAGCAAAGACTCTTCTGTCACATAGAACACCAGACACCTTCCGCCAACTGTTCCCACCTCCTCGGACCAGTTTTTTCACTTCCTTACCACACTCACCATTGCTCTGTATTGCTGACCCCAAGTATTTGAAGTCATCCACCCTCGCCATCTCTTCTCCCTCTCCCCCTCTCATCCATGCACATATAGTCTGTTTTACTTCAGCTCATCTTCAGTCCTCTCCTTTCCAGTGCATGCCTCCATCTTTCTAAATGTTCCTCCGCCTGTTCTCTGCTTTCACTGCAGATCACAATATCATCTGCGAACGTCGTATTCCAAGGGGATTCCAGTCTCACATCATCAGTCAGCCTATCCATTACGACCGCAAAGAGGAAAGTGTATAAATAACCAAATACTGTGGTAATCTGGTGTTGGCGTAACTTCCACGTTTGGCAAAACAGGTGAAGGCAGGAAGGATCGGGTAAAAAATAAATTCCGCATGACAATATTACAGTACGTTGGCCCCAGTGGCCAATTCCACACACCGGAAGGAGCAGCCGTAGATTCATAGTGAGGCACAAACTGTTTGATTATTTACATTCCATTTGAGTAGGATGTTTTTCTCAAGAGCACTATTACAGAGTGATATTTACCTTATTATAAAAAACACATTTCAAAACTATTGTTTGGTCGGGGGAGGTCTGGAACAGATTAACGGCATTTAGATTCATTCCAATGGGGAAAGCTGATTTGGGATATGAATGATGGGTGGTAATAAAAATGTTGTGCGTGTATAAATATGGATATATTGAAAATAAAGGAGTTTGTCGCCTCTTGAGAAGGACTTGCCGCGCAACCAGCGTGGTCGGAGTGGCGCCGGCAGCCCCTCCGGCTCCTGGCGGCCGCCCCCGCACCAGATGTTTCATGCGCGCCGGTTTGCGCGACGCGTTTGAAGTGTCGACACGTCGAGTGGGTGAAGCTCAGCCAGCCAGCCAACGGGGAGGAGGAAGACGCGGATTAAGGAGCGAGGGGGCAACACAAACACACGTCAACACACAGCGAGCGAGGGAGCGAGGCGAAAAAAATAAATAAAAATAAAAATACTCCCTAACAAGCCGGGGAAGCGCTTTGTAATTACCGCAGGGATGCTTGTCAAACATGGAGCTTGAAAAAGAAATTGCTCCCAAATACAGACGGCGAGGAGGCTAATCCAAACTCCGGCAAGGGTGGGAAAAGTAGGGCCAGGGGCTGCGTACGGAGCATCCCACCCGCGCAATTCTTTAATCCAGGTGCTTAATTCATGCGCATGTATTAACCCAGCCGTCAACGGGGGCCGCAATCTCAGAGTCTCGCCGGAGCGGTTCGCAGCCTGCACGCGGAGAGGTCGGGAGGAGAATTGGGAACATTTGCACGTCGGGTGATCTGAAAATTAAATTGAAAATATTCCCAGAACAGTTTTACGTAAACATGCCCCTCGAGCGCAACATTTTCCCGACCCCTGCCCTCGAGTTTGTCTTGCGACAAACCTTCAAAACTCTTCCGTTTGTTTTACAAGGTCCTTGAGGATGCTGCGTTATTGCTTCCAAACAACAACAAAAAATAGGTGGGTCCAGGAATATTCCTGAGTGGCACTTTGAAGAAGCACTAATGTAAATCTCATTTGTTTGCAGCAGTAGCGCGACAAGTCTGGCCGCTGCCCAGACACTCCATTATGTCACTTTTTTTTTTTTAGCCTGACTTTGACATTTCTCTCATCATACTTCTTCTAAAGAGATTTTCTTTTAAAAGGTTCTCTGGCGCAGCGGCCCGACACCATTTCAAGATCTTGGCCTTCTACTTGGCAGGAGCAAGAAACGTGCGCGATTGCCTGGACGGGCTGCCGGCGGGATCAAAGCGGAGTCAACGGGAAAAGGAGCTCGCTGCGAGACCGCTTTCGACATGTGAACGGCAAGCACACGGCGTGACTCCGCAATTCATTCGGGCCTGACTAGTTTGCTGCCTCAAAAAAAAAAATGAAAACGTGGGTAAACAGGAAAAGAGATTTGTGTGACACCATTTTCAAGCATTAGAAATCAAAAACGCAAGCTTGCACAATTAGCAGAACAGTGGTGCAACCGAAGGATTTAAGATAAAGGTGGGAATGCATCAGGGATCCGCTCCGAGCCCCTTCCTGTTCGCTGTGTTAATGGATAGGCCGACAGATGAGGTTAAGACTGGAATCCCCTTGGACCGTGATGTCCGCAGATGATATTGTGATATGCAGTGGAAGCAGGGAGCAATTAGAAAGATGGAGGCATGCACTGGAAAGAAGATTAGCCGAAGTAAAAACAGAATACATGCGCGTGAATGAGAGGGGCGGAGGGGGAAGAGTGAAGGTCCAGGGAGAAGAGATGGCGAGGGTGGACGACTTCAAATACTTGGGCTCAACAATCCAGAGGAAGTGAAGAAACAGGTCCAAGCGGGGTGGAACACTTGTCGGAAGGTGTCCGGTGTTCTATGTGACAGAAGAGACTCCGCTAGGATGAAGGGCAAAGTTTATAAAACAGTGGTGAGGCCGGCCATGATGTACGGATCAAAGATGGTGGCACTGAAGAGACAACAGGAAGCAGAACTGGAGGTAGCAGGAAGGAAGATGTTGAGGTTCTCACTCAGAGAGAAATCAGCTCAAAGTTGGATGTTTTGGAGAGAAGGTTCGAGAGAGCAGACTGAGATGGTTTGGACATGTCAAGAGGCGAGAGAGTGAGGAAATTGGTAGGAGGATGGCAAGGATGGAGCTACCAGGGAAGAGAGCGAGAGGAAGACCAAAGAAAAGGTTGATGGATGTTGTGAGAGAGGACATGAGGACAGTGGGTGCACGAGACAGGCTTAGATGGAAAAAGATGACTCGCTGTGGCGACCCCTAACGGGACAAGTCGAAAAGAAAAGAAGACTACCGCGAACCTTGTGAGGATAAGTGGCTAAGAAAATGGATGGATGGATGGATGGATAGAAAAAAAAAGCGTAAAGAGTAAAATAGTTTGAAGTCAGACCATTTTTAACTCAAGGGAAAAGTCGCACAACAAAAAATGCAATAGAAATAACGTGCTTCTATATAAATTAAAGGAGACGTAAATGAAAAAATATGAAACTGAAATAATGACCTAACATTCCGAAAAGCAGAGAGGAAACATTTTCATACCTAACTCAGTGCCCAAATAGGCTGCGTTAGGGTTATGGCTAAAAAAAAAAAAAAGTAAACACTCGTCTGAGAGCATTTGAAACCAAAGAGGAAGAAAAAAACAGCAAGTGTGATGCAGGCCCAATTAGCTACATAAATGCTGCCCAAAATGGGCTGCCATTTTGAAACGGGACGTAAACAAGAAAACAGCTTCGTCTAAGAACATTTTCAACGGCAGGAATACACACAAGATGGATGAACACTTAATTCAGACCCAATTAGCTTGCTTGGTATAAGACCACGTTGAACAACATCAATAACAACCGTGCAAGACGCATGCACGATTACTTCAGACCCGACTAATCGCGATCCACACTTAGTACTCGAGCTCAATCACGATTGTCGGTAAATCGACTTTGAACTCATCCTGCACGACAGAACAATCGCTCGCGATCATCTTTTAGGGGCGTGCGATAATTGGGATCAGAAGGCCCAAATTTGTCCCGATTATCGACCTACGCTCGAGTTCTTCCCGTCTGCGGACTTTTTTCACACGCTTTCAACCCTCCGGTTTATGCGGAGATGCGGCTAATTTGTGTATTTTTTTTCTCAAGGCCACAAGGGGGGGACTCGAGCGCAAAAGGTAAGAATGAGACCTGTGGAATATACGTGCCGAGGAAGTGACTTTTACAGGCCCTGTTAGTGCTGCGCTAGCGTGCTGTTGCTCTGTTACTGGCGTGTCTCAGTGATATTTACCGGTAAGTTTTATTTTAACGGGCACTGTAAGCGTTAGCGCTTGCGCGGCACCGGCGTTAGCGTGGCGTTACCGCTAGCATCAGCGCTAGCGTTAAACTCTTTCTGTGTACCGTCTTTGTAAATATCTCGTGTTTGAATGTGAGTTTCAATGTGGGCAATTGCGGCTTTTCAACAGCTGCGGGGTATATGTGTACCAAATGGTATTTCCTTTACAAATGTACTCGGTGAGGCTTATAACCAGGTGCGCTCTGTCGGCCGGGAATTACGATAGAAAAATATGGTGACTGTACTTGAGTTAATTTTTCAGGTGTGTGCCGTTTACTGGAATGTGGAGGTACAACAATGAATCCATTCATCGGTAGTCAATTGCTAATCAAAAGAATAAAAATAATCGTTAGTTGCAGCCCTACATGAGTTTTTCTTTGATTGACATTCTTTTTACTCGTGTTTGCGGACTCTAAATTGCCCCGAGGTGTGATTGTGAGTGTGACTGCTGTCTGTCTCTATTGGCGCTGCGATCGGCTGGCAACCAGTTCAGGGTGTACCCTGCCGCTTGCCCGTTGACAGCCTGGATTGGCTCCAGCACCCCCACGTCCCTCGTGAGGATAAGTGGCTCAGCAAATGGATGGGTGGATATTTGTAAAATCAGACAGCTCTGGTCCCTCTTATAATCTTGAGTAGCTTTGCTGAAACTATGACGGAATATCCACCTCTTTTAGCAACTGATAAAGAGAAGGAATTGGACAGATCCCCAGAAGGTTGAACATCGGAGCTGCCTTGAGCGTCATCCTCGCAGCTGAGAGGATTCAGATCAGAAGCGACACGGCATTAGCAAATTCATGAACTGAGACTACATCCGAATCTCCGCCAACAGTTGAAAGACAGCAAACTCTCTTTGAAATCCACAACTGGACCACTTTTGCCAAACACGTCTGCCTCACAGTTCTGAGCTTGCGAGTTCAAATCCCGGCTCCGTCTGCGGGGAGTTTCCATGCACTCCCCCACGCTTGCGTGGCTTTCCTCCAGTTTCCTACCACATCCCGAAAACACGCGCGCTTGTGTGATTGAAGCTTCTAAAATTGCCCGTTAGGTGCGAATGTGAGCGCGAACGGTTGTTTGTAAACGTTTCCGGTTCCAGTTTCTGGTAGACTCCCACACATGAGGAAAAACACAACGGCGCTATCCGAACAACCTTCACCCAGTCTTCCGTCACTGCGCAATGAGACCCAGACGTTTTATCTCCACCATGCGGGCTCACTTGCATGCGGTGTGCATGGTCGGATAGCGGTGAGGAAGAAGAGGAGGGACGGGTGACAGGGGGAAGGGTGCAGATAAACGCCGGACAAACAACGGCGCAGTAGCGGTAGACGGGAAGACGAGCCGACTGTGCCAACGGGTTTGGAGCTCGACTCACCGATTATGGGGGCCAGGCGGAAAATGTCCGACAAGCGACTGTTGACGGGCTCGTAGGGAGAATCCTCCAAAAAGTCGTTACCTGCCGGGAGAGAACACAAAGTTATAGACAGGCGTGATGGAGCGGGACGACTTCATTAAGTACAACTAATGACACGAGCTAATTACTCGGCGTTTGTGGCCCACTGAGAGATGAAGCAGATATTTTGGTCTCTCCACGAGAGGCCACAAATATTACAAAACACCTTAAACCACACTTTAAAAGGTCAAGCCTGTAAACATTCTAAAATAGATATTGAAATGAAAAACACACGTAACATTATTCACTTCAATGTCTATACGAAAAAATTAATGTGAGCGGAGAGCGCGTCATCCATGCGCAAAGTTGCGGAAGTGTCTTTCGACGACATCCAAGCGGTCGCCATATTGGTTGCGTCCTCTGTCCGTGACGTCACCCGGACATTCGCCAATGAAAACACGCGGTGCACCCTAACTATGGGACAGGAACACGCCCCTTCTGACACGGAAGCTGTTGTTTCGAGCCATATTCAAATGATATGCGATCACGGCCAATCCGGCCGGTGTGGCTCATTTTCGGCGCAGAGGTGGTTTATCGCGGAGCCGAGCCGTGCTGCTTTAGGGGGTTGTTGATAGCCGCCGCTGTACGCGATGAACAACACCGTCGAGCCGGGGCGCTTGACTGCGTTGTCGTCGCATGCGGCCGAGTGAGGCATTGTGCGGCTCTGAAGAACGCAGCCGCCGTCCGCTAGCGATGCGACGCAGAAGCCAGACGCCGTCCAATGCGCACATCGACACATTTTGCACGCGGATCTTTTGTTATGTTATGAGAGACCTATTACGTGGTCCGTCCCAATATATTATTTTTTTTTGGAGCTGTATACACACCTACAGTTTACATTTGAAACCCAAGAAGCTCTCGTCCTCTGCACCCGTGCAATCCATTTTTCACGGGTCTCTTGCAAACTTATAAAGGGTAAATCCATCCTCCCGAGTGTTCGAGCAATATCCAGCAATGCACCGAGCCGGCATTTTGGCTAACACGGAGGAACAACGAGCTACCTACCCGCAGGTAAAACTAATGTAAACAAACGAGTCCACTTGGGGGCGCTTCTGTCCTTTATGTCACTTCCTGCTTCTTCTGGAGAGGATTTTCATGGCGGGAGTTTCAAAAAGCCGTCTACGTCAAAATCATGTTTTGCGGTGAAAAAAAACCGCATGGGCCCATATCGGCTACCGTTTTTTCATTAATAACATAATAAAAATCATCCATTTCATAACAATGGACAAACATTTTTTTTTACCCCGTCACATTGCTAAATAGTACAGTTGCTAAATAGTACAATAGCAACATGTGGAGATATCCTAATCCACTAAAATGGAGTCAATGGATCAAAACAGCGAGATCAAATACTGATATTTCAGTTGTTTGACAGCGCACCTTTGGTTAATTAATAGTAATATTAATCTCTCAATATCTCAATTCCAATATCAGTCTCTCAATATTTTGTCGTTAACAACAGTTTTTCACATTTCCCTGGGTGGATCCGTGACGTATCACACGTGCTTTTCTCCCGCCGAACGAGGCGTCGCGCAATTGCCGTATCGAGAACAGTATTAAAACTATCGAAACATTATCAACGATTGCGCAGCCCCGGCAGAACGATGCGTAGAAATGTCCCGCGTGCATATTGGCGCGTTGTCCACGACTGCCGCGCGCACGCTTATTTGGGTCAGTCGATATCCACGCTGGGCCGCAGCCGCACGCTTGATTGGGCAGGTTGGTCAGCGGCGTTGCACAAGTGGAAGTCGCCTCGCAGGGACGGGCGGGGACGGAGTTTACTGTCGCCCACCCCGCCCGTGCCGCCCTGCCCCCCTCAACACGCACACACAGACTGCCCCCGCCCTCCCCCGCTATCCATCCTCGTCCTTGTTTCCCCGTAGCGGTGGCGCAGATTTTAAAGCGGAACTTGGCAGCGCTGAAAAAGCTCCATTGTGCCCGGAGAAAGTGACTGCAGAGGTCAAAGTGCGTCACGCCTACGCAGGAGCGCGTAAAAGGTAAGAAAAAAAAAAAATAAAAAAAATGGCGGCGCCCATGAAAATTCGTAATTTCCGATAAAAATCTTCTCAAAACACCATTAAACGAGAAAAGATTAACATCACATTTACAAGATACACTACAGATGACATGACCTATTGGATACATCGTTAATCCAAACCAAACCTAATTAAATTGATCTGTAATTAGAGTAAAAATGTTCCTTTGTTTTCAATTTGTCAATTCATTTCACATATGAGCTTTTCGGATTATTTTATATTAATTTCTGATCGAACAGTTTTACGATATCCGTACGGCTGACTAATACTAAACTAATCACATTTAAAGTAAAATGAAGCATTTAAAAAAATGACAACAAAAAATAAACTTCCTCTAGAATCTGATTAAATCAAATGCAATTTTTTTTAAAAAATAATTCTAAAAAACTGTCAAAATGAAATAGAAATTATTCAAGAGGAAAGCAAAAATCTGCAAACAACTGACCATCATTGTTATTCCCTGGGGAAAAAAAGCCGGAAAACTGGGGGAATTGGAACCCCCACCCCCCAAAAAAAACAAAAAACAAAAAAAAAAAAAAAAAAAAAAACCCAAAATAACAGGTTAGGTTCACCCCCCCCAAAATAAATAAATAAATAAATCAGTAAATATGTGAATACAGAAATTGTCAAACCACTGTAGAGTAAAAAAAAAAATCTAAAGCTATGACATTTCAAAAAGTAAAAAAATACATAAAGTAGTAGTCGTTCTAGTTGTTATTAATGTTAGGGAATTAAACAATTTTATTGATTAATTCAACTTCATCAGGACATTTTTTTCACATGATTATTTTTATTTATTTATTATTATTTTATTTTTTTATATTTGCAACCTCCATCCTGCCTAACACGTGCTGTTAGTTTACCAAAGCGCACTCAGCGTCGATTGACAACTTGGGCCCTCGGCAACATTGAGCCACGTGGCCAAAAACGACAGAATTGGACACACGCGAGAAAAATATCGTACAATTTTTCCCCACCGAGCGAGCCATTGAGCGCCCGCAGACCGACCGGACCGGTTTGACCCGACGTCGGCTTTTCATGCACCGCGTAAAACGTACTCTACTGCGGCTCATTTTATGATGTCAAACTGTTGCACGCTTCAAATCTTATGAGAGCAAGAATCATGTTTGCGTGCATGATTTGCATGCAAGCCTTTATTAAAAATTATCTGTAAAGATAAAACGCTCATCTGAATTTTTTTCTGTGCAAGATGATGCAAGATAATGTTTGGGTATAAAAAAAAAAAAAGATGTGCATCCCAGAAAACAGAGAAAAAAACGACAGGATGTCACCCAGCTCTATGATGAGTCTGATATATTACACGTACATCATGACATTCAGTCTCATCTAGCCGGACACAAGGGGAGGGTACAGTGGCCCGAAGGGACAAAAGAGGTGGTTTTTCTGTTCGAAAAAGCTGCGATGAGTCAGTCAGATGAGTAAGATGTGTCACATTGACACAGTCAGCAGAGTTGAGCGCGCAGCAATGTGTCATGTTGGCTCGCGGATACAGACGTCAGCTCATATTTGAATTTTGAAAAGGACACGCGGACCAGGTCATTCATTGATGAGGTACTTTTTGCATTTCTTACGTATACACATTTGACTATAACTAAAACAAATATTTAATAAGTGCAAACGTGCAAACCTATCCGCTGCTGTGGATGTTTATAATCGTCACCCGCAATTTAATCATTTCGTAAATCCAAGATCGGAAAGCACTGTAATAACCCACTCTCGCCAGTTGATGGCAGCGTTGCGTCACTTTGGATTTTAGATCAGGACATCTTTTAAGTCGAAGTTAAAGATTAGGTGGTGAATCGGCGCTTCTCGCCTGGACTAAATTGGGAGAGAAATGCCAACGTGTTGGAAATTGGACAAATGACATGAAAAAAGTATATGTTGGGTATAAGCAAAGTATACGGTGTGTGTCGCAATGGTGAGAAAAGATGACGAAGGTCATGGAGTAAACGGAGAATCTCATCTAAAAAAAAAAAAAAAGCCATAGACATTTAACGCCAGCCATGTGTTGACTTGGCATTGCTCACCTCGCGTTCGTTTCATTAGATATTTCTAATAAAAAAAAAAAAAAAAAAAATGCCACCGAAACAGCAAAATGACAAATGGCCGCCACCCTCTATGCTGCGCAATTGCACATTTGCGCACACTCTCATTGCAGTGGAAAACAGATCCAGCGCAGTAAACTACAGCCTGACATCTTTTTTTTGCCTCTCACAAAGGGCTGCTGCTCGGCCACACCGGGCCACACACTCTACTTCCTAGTTTAGCTGACACCGCCCCCCTCCATTTTAATGGGGTACACCCATAATTATAAACACCAGGGTATGTGAATAACAGAAGAAAAAGTGGTGAAACTGAACGAGATTTTCTTTTCTTTTTTTTGGAGGAAAAAAAAGTCTGGTCTGAAGCCAAAGTAGAAAGCGCAGGATGAGATGGTGTATAATGTTAAAATTCCACCTTGGCACAAGCTGATCGAGGATGAAAGCACAGATGATACGTTCCCGAAAAAGCAAATTCTGTATTTTAAAAATAGGAGGCAACATAACAATGTCATATGCAGTGAAAGCAGGGAGCACGCAGAGGAACAATTGGAAAGATGGAGACATGCACTGGAAAGGAGAGGAATGAAGATTAGCCGAAGTAAAACAGAATATATGTGCGTGAATGAGAAAAGTGGAGGGGGAAGAGTGAGGCTACAGGGAGAAGAGATAGCAAGGGTCGACGACTTCAAATACTTGGGGTCAACAATACAGAGCAATGGAGAGTGTGGTCAGGAAGTGAAGAAACGGGTCCAAGCAGGTTGGAACAGCTGGCGAAAGGTGTCTGGTGTGTTATGTGACAGAAGAGTCTCCGCTAGGATGAAGGGCAAAGTCTATAAACCAGTGGTGAGGCCGGCCATGATGTACGGATTAGAGACGGCGGCACTGAAGAAACAACAGGAAGCAGAACTGGAGGTGGCAGAAATGAAGATGTTGAGGTTCTCGCTCGGAGTGACCAGGTTGGATAGGATTAGAAATGAGCTCATTAGAGGGACAGCCAAAGCTGGATGTTTTGGAGACAAGATTCGAGAGAGCAGACTTCGATGGTTTGGACATGTTCAGAGGCGAGAGAGTGAGTATATTGGTAGAAGGATGCTGAGGATGGAGCTCCCAGGCAAAAGAGCGAGAGGAAGACCAAAGAGAGGTTTATGGATGTGGTGAGGGAAGACATGAGGGCAGTTGGGGTTAGAGAGGAAGATGCAGGAGATAGGCTAAGATGGCAAAAGATGACACGCTGTGGCGACCCCTAACGGGACAAGCCGAAAGGAAAAGAAGAAGAAGAAGGCAACATAACAATCACCCTAAAACTGTTTGGGAGCATCATTCAGCTTTCAACACGCATCGCTAAAGATATTCAGCAAGCAATAATTCAGTTTTACACAAAGAAAAACAGATGGGGTAATCATTGTGGGTTAAAAAAATAAATAAATAAACAAAGTTGGAAGCAACATTTCAAATTTATAATTTATGACTTCAACAAAGTATACGTTGCGACTGATCATAGAAAGTGTGTGTCGCAATGGTGAGAAAAGATGACGAAGGCTTGGTTTGGTTCGCAATGTATTTTTTTTTGTTTGTTGACATTTTCAGTGTAAGTTTGCAAAAAACACAAAAATAATAATGAAGCATTTTTAGTTTAGATTTTCGATATAACACAAAAATACTTTTTTGGGGGACACAAAAAACCTCCCACATACACATTTCTTCAAAACCTATTATCCGATTTTCCGAATTTTTGCCGCATTGTGCCGAGGTTTAAGTGGCCATGCCAATAGGACTGAGCATTTTGACATTTCCGGTCAATCTTGTCACGTTGTTAAACAAAAGCGCTTTCCCACTCTTGTTTTTTATTTTTTTTTAAATAGTTCGACGTATCATAAAAGCACTAAATATTACCATCAAAGTCAACGTAATTTCCGGCCCATAAGATGCAACTTTTTCTTGCGGTTTATGCAGTGATGCAGCTAATTTATGCTTTTTTTAACGGCCGTCAGGGGGGACTCGAGCGGAAAAGGTAAGAGTGAGACCGGTGGAATATATGTGCCGAGGAAGTGACTTGTACAGGTCCGGCTCTGTTAGTGCTGTGCTAGCATGTTACTGCCGTGTCTCAGGGATTTTTACCAGTATGTTTTTTTTTTTTTTTTTTTTTAACCGGCCCTGTTAGCACGGCGGCGCTAGCATTAGTGTTATAGTGGCGGCGCTAGTGTTAGCATTAGTGAGGCGGTGCTAACGTTAAACTCTGTGTACCATCTTTGTAAATATCTTTCAATTTGGGTTTCAATGTGGGCACTTGCGGTTTTTATACGGCTGCGGCCTATGTATGTACCAAATGGTATTTCCTTTACAAATGTACTGGGTGAGGCTTATGAGCGGGTGGGCTCACGGTACTGTTATGCTTGATGTTGCTTTTGACAGAAAGTTCATTTTTGGCACTTTTTGTTCAGAAATTGGTGTTTTTGTTGAAAGGAACCCGCGTTAAAAAAAAAAAAAAAAAAAAAAGGGAAACAGCTAGAAACTAACAATGAGGAGTGAGTGAGATGTGTGACGCTGGCACGGACAGCAGAGTTGAATGAGTAACAATGCGTCGACGCTGACGCAAAAGTCCAAAGACAGACAGAGAGAAAGGCAGGCAGAGTGGCGGAGGCACCTTGTAAGGTCTGGTAGATGCTCCAGTAGATGCGCAAGCAGTTCTTCTCCTTCTTCATGCCTCTCTTGCAGCGGCAGTTGTACAGCGGGCTCCGCTTGAGCGCGTCCACGGCGCTGCGGCACTCGTCCTGAGCCTCGCGCCGCGCCACGCTGCTGAAGTTGCCCTCCTTGCCCGCGCCCGCGCCGCACTGCCGCATGGTACGGTACTTGCTGCTGCACGCCGCCTCCTTCAGGCACTGCTCGCTGGCCCGCACGCAGTCCATGCGCGACGCCCGTGCGCCCTCCTCGGCCCCGTGCAGCACATCTGGGGAAGGGCAAGGGGGTCAAATTATTAGGTAGACGCGAAAAAGGAATATTATTGTGCCACGTCATAACGACAGATGACATTTGGTTAGCTACTAGTACGAATAAAAAAAAGAACGTATTTGACACTCGCACGGAATCCTTCGTAATTGCAATTAATGCAGAGGCCGGAAAAAGAGGTGCCTCCTTTTTTGGCAGCAAAAAAGGTACTTGACACCAAGTTGCCACCAGATGGCGTGAGAGCAAAATGTGTACCTTTTGATCTGGCTTGGGCCTAAACACAAAACAGCAATTAGGTAATTTTTTTTTTTTTTTTTAAACAGCGAATAACGGCAAACGAGTTCCAACAAGGAAATTAGCAAAGCGGTAAATTTGTGAATGGGTTCGCTGCACGTATTTTTTGTTATGTTTGATATTTTGGTTACCTCATTTATTTACATGAAAATGGTCAACTTATTAGAAACACAACAAAAAATATATATATTCCACTGTATCGATATTCTTGTTTCTTTGGGACAAAATAGCAAATGAAGTATCATTAATCATACAAGCTAATCAAATAATAATTCACCTCCAAGATATCATTGTCCAATAAGATACTTATAAACATATTGACCCCAATCAATTAAAAATAACAATATATAGTTTTGTGTCATTATCTCTTATTATACATTGTCTTGCCTCTGTTTAACTTAATAGGCTGTATGAAAGGGTGAAAATATTAGAAACAATTCACAATATGATGTAAAACGATACCACACGATTCATATTTTTTTGATTGGGACAAAATATCAAAGTATCACTTATCGCTTATGGTACACTATTGATTCAACGGGAATAAATAGAGTTTTGTCTACCCGATATCACAGGTTGATATCAAATGTATCATAATTTGGACCTTCTTATGTCTTTCCCGAAAAGTTAATAAAAAAATCTAAAAGGGACAAAACGTCAATATTGAATACTAGAAATACTAAACAATATATCACAATGTTGATGTTTTGTTGCCTTTGGGACTGACATCGCCACGTATCATCATCCATCCATCCATTTTCTGAGCCGCTTATCCTCACAAGGTTCGTGGGAGTGCTGGAGCCTACCCTGGCTGCCATCGGGCAATGGCGGGGCGCGTTGAGGCGGACGGCAGCCGCGCTCGCAAGCACACCTGGGGGGGGGGGGGGTAATTTAGAGTCTCCAATGAATCTGAGCATGTTTTGGGATGTGGGAGGAAACCGGAGTGCCCACCCGGAGAAAAACCACGCAGGCACGAGGAGAACATGCAAAGCCATCACAGGACGGGTCAGAATTTGAACCCCGGTCCTCAGAACTGTGAGGCCACCACTCGAACCACTTGCCCCTCCATGCTGCCCGTATCATTATTTCAAACATAAAATCATTTTCCTTACCTTATTCAGATATATGAAGGGATTAAAGTATTAGAAAACACTGTGAGTTTAGATTAATAACCATAATAATAATAAAAAAGATGTATCACAGTACTGCTGTTTTTGTTTGGCCCAAAATATAGAAATCAATTATTGTTATCCCTAATGATTTATATATGTTATAGTTTCCGATATTTTGGGAATTTTACTCAGCTACATGAAAAGGTCAAAACATTGGCAAAACTTTTCAAAGCTATATCACTGTTTCGTTTTCAGTGAAATATCGATATCATCACGTCATGTTAGCTATGATTGTACAACACCTGCTTTTGTTTTTGATGTTTTCATTGCATTCTAAATCTAAAGAAAATGCATATACAATGTTCGAAAACACGTCGTGTCACGATTTGTTTGGGACCAAATATCGATATATCGCCCCGTATCGTTATTGCCACCTCTATGTCTTTTTTTTTTTTTTTTTTTTGCATCAAGTGGGTTATCTTCTTTAGATAGATGAAAGGCTCACTATATTCAAATTAATACTTCTGAGTACGATGGTAGCAGCATCACCATACAGGAGAGGAAAAAAAAAAATCCATCTGAAATATTGCATTCAAAATGCTTCACCCCTCAGGTTCAATGAAATGCATTTACATCACGTACAAGCTTCACTACTCAGTAAAAGTTACAAGCGTGAATTCAAACTTCTACGTGGAAAAGTTGACGGTCCTGACAAGAAGAAGCTCCCGCGTGGACGACTTTCTGCGTCTGACGTCGCACTTTGGAGCTCGGAACCGAGCCCGCGTGGGAGCCGCTCCACGCCTGGAGCGGCCGGGCTTCACCCTCACACCGCCAGAGGAAAAAAAAAAAACAAAATATGAAACACACACACACAAAAAAGGCGAGCATGTACCTAGAAGAGGCAGAAGAAGACAGAGTCCAGCGAGAATCATCCTCCCCTGACGCGCGACTGACAGCCTCGCTGGGTGAAAATACGCAAAGTTGGCCTCACTTTAAATCCACGGGAAGGAATTCCATCACCGCGCATTCAAAAAAAAAAAAAAAAAAAAACCAAACCAAAAAAAAAAAAAACCCCACACAAAACCGCTCCGAATGTCACACGTGCTTGTTGCAAACAAGCTGGGGGAGTCGTTGTGCTCGTCCGGCGGGGTGCTCGCGTGTGACCGAGCCGCGCATTTGGCGAGAATGGCGAGAGCAGCAAGAAGAGGAAGGGAGAAGAAGAAGAGCGCGCCAGCTTCCCCCCTCCAGTGCGCCACCAACAATGTTCGCCTGCACGATGCGCACGCAAAGAAAGACCGACAGGGCAGCCCGAGCGCCGTGGGACGCTCCTGCCGGCGCAAATGCACATTCAGCTTTTTACCGCACGCAAATCAGGAATATAACCTGACGATCACTGCGTCTTTCTTTTCTTTTTCTATCATTCCCATCAAGTTCCCACGCAACGGCCAATCTAATTTTCACGCATTTTTCGGCCCAAAAACAAAAAAACAAAACAAAACAAAAAAAAACAACAACAACAAGCAACTGAGTTTTATTGATAGCAAGCACTTTAAATTGAGGTGTAATTTTGGTTTGTGATTGGATAGTTGGACGTGCACGTTCATCATATTGCAAACCAGACAAAACTTATATTCCCAGTTAGCATCATATCTTGTACACGAGACGGCATAACGAGGTCATTATGCGTGTTCGTGCGTGTATGTATATGTTGATATGAAAATATATAAGCGAGACAAATACATTCGCGTCAAGGTCCGATCCACACACAGCGGTCACTGACGCCACCTGTCGACCGTGTGAAGTACAGCACCGCGGTGCAAGTCATCCAAAAAAGAACAATATACAAACAACACATCAAAGTCAAATCATAACCCAGCTCATTTGATATTTCTCATTAAATATTTATATCTATACGTCTGTTTTGAAGCTGAGCTGTACCCAGCGGAGAATTATCACGAATTAAGCAAATATTACATTTTATTAAATATGCTAAATGCATACCTCTAGTTTTATGTTATCCATAATAAACTAATGAGCTACTTATTTAATAAAAAATAAATAAACAGCTAAATTATCGCAACAAATGTGGACTTTTGCATGTGAATCGTTTTGGGGCCATACATGGTCAATTTCAGATTTACATGAAAATATTTTAATAAATACAGGTGAATAATGTCGTTAAAAATGATGTATTTATTATATTTGAAATCTGAGTAACTACACTGAGGAAATCGTAAAACATGACATTTACCATTGAATTTTTCAATGCACGCAAATCCCAAAAAATGCTTTGAGAAAAATAATGCAAAAATATCATATGAATAATATATATAAATATAAATTAATGCTTATCTTTGTAAAGGCAAAACGTTTTGTAGAGCTCGTGTATTTAGCTTCCATAGGTGTACCTAATTAAGTGTCCTGTGTGAGCATTATTTTGCAGGAAGTCGAGCTGCGTAGACGCGCAAGCGAACCACTAAATGGCAGAAAAATAAAACAAACACCGGTAACATTGTTAACTTCAAAATTGATGTAAAAAAAATCAGATAAGCCCTCCTAAGGGTCTGAAGTTCTTTGCAGGAAAGCGGTGGTGAGTCGCAGATGGTATCGTGTCACTTACGACACTTAACAAGTCAATGCGTCTGAGAAATGATGCATAAAACTCACCTGATTCTTGCGTTTGAGCAAGGACTGGATGACTTGCTAAGCTTGAAGCTGCTTTCACAAACTTTGTTTTTGTTGTTGTTGACGTGAATACATATTTCTCCTCTTGTGCTAGCAACTAGTCAACTACGGCAAGCTGTGTAATTTCGGTGAGTGTAGCTTATCTCTGTGATTAAATTGACGCAAAGCTATAACCGGTAATGTACACTGGTCATAAAGTTCGTTATAAAAACACATTTAATTGGTCATAAATGTTCGATATAAAAACGCTTTCAATTTCACCTTTTTTGGTGCAAGTCAATTTGGCGTCACGTCGCCCAGCTTGTGATTCCGGAACAGGTGCGTCGCTGGCTCGCTATTTAAACATTTCAAAGATTCTTTCGTTTACATGATACGTGAATTATCGGGTATGTCTTTTAAAGTCAACTCCAGGACATAAAAAATCCCTTATTTTGCGATAAATATCGAGACCAGTTATGAGTTTGAAAACGGGTGAAAATGCAACGATATAAAAAAGGGGCAAGAAATGTTACTATTCGGGGTTGCGCGATCGAGTGTGCAGCTTGTTATGAGACTTGCTGGCTAGAAAAGTTTGTTCAAACTGCTTTTTTGTTTTTGTTTGTTCAGTTCTCCTCGTATCGACTATGAGTTTGGACAAACTCTTTCACCAAATCCTCTGCGCGGAACGACACTTCAGTGAGCAGACTCAAAAGTTGAAAGAAGGTCAGTCACGTACTTCGCTATTTAACTCTCTCACATGCTAAATGCTAGCCTGGTTACCATAGCGGGGTTAAAAGTCAAAAATCCGTTTTTTTTTTTTTTTTTTTTTTTTACGTTATAAAATCTCTAAAGGCACACATATCCATCCATCAACCGTGTGGTGTATCCTGACATAATTAATGCCTTTTAATATTGTATAATTTTCATGTTTGTCGCAGTCAAAGCAGCCATCGTCAGATGCAACTCTCAGTTGAAAGCGACCACGGAAAAGTACCAGAAGACCACTGAAGAACTTGAACTGAAGGTAAGCAAATCATCCAGCCATCCATCTTCTTTGCCGCTTATCCTCACGAGGGTTCGCCGGGGCATGCTGGAGCTTATCCCAGCTGTGGACGGGCAGGAGGCGGGGTACGCCCTGAAATGGTTGCCAGCCAATCGCAGCGCACATCGAGACAGGCAACGGCCGCACTCAAAATCACACCTAGCGGCAATTAATGTTGCATGTTTTTGGGATGTGGGGGGGGGGAAACCGGAATCGAACCCGGGACTTCAGAACTGTGAGGCCAACACTTTCCAGCTGAGCCACCGTGCCGCCCTTAGCAAATCATAATATAAGAAATTGAATGAACTCTAATTTTAAAATTTGGACTTTCTGTCCTCAATTTCATAGTGAATTTCCACCTCGCTCCTGTAAATGCAGCCCAATTGCTGAAAAATGCAGAATTTGGCAAATAATAAATCCCCCCTCGTTTTTTCTTTTCCCACAACTTCCCATGGTTGTGGTTGTAATCCCAAAAATATTTACCTCGAACTTTAATTAATCTCACTTCATGATCACTTGAATATCATTAGTGAGTGTTAGGCGGCACGGTGCCTCAGCCGGTTACGCGTTGGCCTTGCAGTTCTGAGGACCCGGGTTTGATCTTGAAATGGCCCGAAAAATGATTCTGACCTTTTTTTTTTTTTTTTTTTTTTAAAATAAGAATGAAAAGACCTCGTCGGTATTGTCCTTTTAATTAAAGCCACACACACTCAAAGTCACAGAGGATTGAACATGGACAACAATAATACTTGCACTTTAGATTAATATTTGCATTGGTATTGTTGTTTAATATTGGAAAATAGGCGGCACGGTGGACCGGCTGGAAAGCATTGGCCTCACAGTTTCCGAGGTCCCGGGTTCGATCCCGGACCCGAATGTGTGGAGTTTGCATGTTCTCCCCGTGCCTGCGTGGGTTTTCTCCAGGTGGGCACTCCGGTTTCCTCCCACATCCCCAAAACATGCAACATTAATTGGACACTCTAAATTGCCCCAAGGTGTGATTGCGAGTGCGGCTGTTTGTCTCGATGTGCCCTGCGGTTGCCTGGCAACCAGTTCAGGGTGTACCCCGCCTCCTCCCCGTTGACAGCTGGGTTTGGCTCCAGCACTCCCTTGTAAGGATAAGCGGCTAAGAAAATGGATGGATAGATGTGTAACTGTAAAAAAAAAACAAAAAAAAAAACACAAATCTGGTAATATCAGAACACTTGCCATCTCTGCAAGGAAAAATGTTTTAATACTAATTTGATCTGAACGAGGAAATGTATTTTTCACTTGATGGATCAAAAACCTGTTGTGGCGTTTTCTGTTCTTGAGCAGTACTTGCTTACAGACACGATTTGAGAAAAAGGTCATCAAACACCGACGTGGTTGTTTAATTTCATACTCGACGGGTGGGCGGGCACTCCAGACTACTGCACGTGTTTTGTGCAATAAATAATTTCGCATCTCGTGGCATTTTTCAATAAGAGAACCGTGTCGCACGGCCTGCGAACAGACCATGGACACAATTCATTATTGACCTTTTCAATCGAAATCCGAATCAATAAGCCTCTCTCTTTGATGAAATCGTCACGATAAATGTGCAAAACGGTCGAGTCGCAATGTTTTGACCCCGCAACCTTCACAGAGCGCGACGGTTCGTATGCGTGTCGCTGTGGAAACAACAAGCTGCCAACGCTTTGGGACGACCGTAACTCAACGTGAAGGTGTTTATCTCTCCCGCGCTCGGCGATTACGCCGCTTTCGACAAAAGCAATCCGGCAGTACAAATGTTGTTTTCTTTAAGAGGCTCTGAAAAGGTTTGTCGCGGGTCAACTCTCCGCTGCTTATATTGCGTGACGCAGGAGGGCGCCGCTGGAGGTCCTCAAATTTGGGTTTTCGGGAGTGTGCGAGTGCTTAGCTCGGGGTCTGCAAAAAAAAAAAAAAAAAAAAAAAAAATATATATATATATATATATATATATATATACATAATTAGCAGAGTCTTGGAAATTGGGGAGAGAAAAACAAAATTTTAATATGAGAGTTCAATAAATTTCTTATGAATTGCTTCCCTTCACTTCAACAGAACCGTCAAAAAATAGAAGAGTCCAGTTTACTCAATTAGCTGACGATCTTTTTTTTTTTTTTTTTTTCCCCAAACTGTACATTTTATTTTTATTACCGGAATAAAGTCCCATTTTTAAAATTTTAGAATATTGTCTTTTTTTTTAAGAACAAAGGGCGTATTTAAAAAGAAAAAATATCGTTCCAATTTCTTTTTTGAATGTTGTCCTATTTGGGAGGCATGGTGGAGCAGGTGGAAAGCGGTGGCCTCACAGTTCTGAGGTCCCTGCGATTGGCTGGCGACCAGTTCAGGGTGTACCCCGCCTCCTGCCCGTTGACAGCTGGGATAAGCTCCAGCACTCACTGTAACCCTCGTGAGGATAAGCAACAAAGAAAATGGATGAATGGATAGTTGGACACTCTAAATTGCCCCTAGGTGTGATTGTGAGTGCGGCTGTTTGTGTCCATGTGCCCTGCAATTGGCTGGTGACCAGTTCAGGGTGTACTCTTCCTCCTGCCCGTTGACAGCTGGGATAAGCTCCAGCACTCACCGTAACCCTCGTCAGGATAAGCAGCAAAGAAAATGGATGGATGGATGTTGTCGTATTTTTATTGGAAGCAAAGAACATTTTGTTCCAAAATATCGTTCCATTTTTTTTTTTTTTTTCCAACAAAAAAGGGCACATTAAAAATATAATCGGATATTTTAAATTGACTTGGCTACATTTGACTTCAATGTGATTTTGCAAATCTTTCATAAGATTCTAACCATTTCCAGGATTCCTTTTTTTTAATGTTTTATATCTAATGGCATGTAGGGCCACAAGTGGTAGTTACATTTAATAGGCTTAATTAAAGTTGTTAGCGGGTGATGGGGAAACTTTCATCCCCTACAAGCGGTCCCTGGACCCAAAAACTTTGAGAACCGCTAATCCAAGCAGCTTCAATGCGGCAAGACGGCTCCTTTTTAAACGCCGCCGCCGTACATCAGCCGGGACGTAAACACGGCAGCGGCACGTAAACATTTCTGTTTTTCATTCGGGGCGGCTCAGGAGAGGTTGCGGTCGTTGGCTCGCACGCATTTCGCTCGAAGATTTGTCGATCTGACGCTACCGGACGGGGAGCGGTTGCTCAAGCGCGCTCGTTTCGGTCACGGCATCTCCTGCGCGTGCTTGCCAGCGCCGGCTGATGTTATCCGGTGGAAATTAGGCACCGATCTGACGCTGGCACTCGCTATTGATCCACCGCTTCGCTGAACTAACAAATGGGGGGGTGGGGTGGGGGGGGGGGGGGAGATAAAACGGATCTTCATAAAGCGGATCGGATCTTCAATGTGCCGATACGCCGGACTTCTGCTGACCCGTCACTTGCCGCTCGCCCTTAATGCCTCTTTCAATGCTGGAGAAACACGTCTTTCTGTTTTATGTTATGCTCCTTATCATGAAAAAGAAACATTATCAAGAGTACTACATATTGTTTGAAAAATAAAATACAATCAACTCCCAAATATTTGAAATCACATCATTTGTAAGCAATTTATATGGGGGGGTATCACTCGATATCCATCCATCCATTTTCTTAGCCGCTTATCCTCATAAGGGTCGCGGGGAGTGCTGGAGTCTATCCCAGCTGTCAACGGGCAGGAGGTGGGGTACACCCCGAACTGGTTGGCAGCCAATCGCGGGGCACATACAGACAAACAGCCGCACTTGCAATCACACTTAGGGACAATTTAGAGTGTCCAATTAATGTAGCATGTTTTTTGGGATGTGGGAGGAAACCGGAGCGCCCGGAGAAAACCCACGCAGGCGCGGGGAGAACGTGGAAACTTCACACAGGCGGGGCCGGGATCGAACCTGGGACCTCAGAATTGTGAGGCAAACGCTTTACCAGCTGCTCACCGTGCTAACATATGGACCAATTTTGTGTATCAGTTGAAAATATTTCAGATGGGAAATTTTTCAAGCCACTTTCACTTGAGCCTAGACCCTCGCGTGATATTTAAATTAAAAAAAAAAAAAAAAAATCTTCGATAAAATTCTGTATTTATAGTTTCTGGATTGACTGGGAACCAGTTCAGGGTGTAACCCGCCTCCTGCCCGTTGACTGAGACAGGCTCCAGCACGCCCCGTGACCCTCGTGAGGACAAGCGGGAAAAGAAAATGGATGGATGGATGGACGGGTTTTATTTTGACGTGTGGTGTATTACGACGTGCTGATGATGATGACAATAAAGTAGTGTGACAACTGTTGCCGTTCAGTTGCATCATCCTTGTGCCTCTCTCATCAAAATGTGCAAACAACAACAAAAAATACTGCTGAAAAATTAAGTTCAACTGTTCAGGTTATGGTGCATTTAATGTATGTTAATCTGTAAAAATTTGCTTTTTTTTTTTTTTTTTGTGTGAGGAGTTTATCTTCCGCTTGGCCTCTCCGGGCATCTGCCGTGTATTTGACCTCCATTGTCGTTTGGGTTGCAGGACCAGCAGTTGTCTGCGGTGAGGCTGCAGTGGGGCTTGATGAAGAAAAACCACCAGCAGATATCCGAGCAAGGCGAGGAGCTCCTCGGCGAGAAGGTTCACCTCCAGGAACGTCTGGTGCGTTCGTGTCGTCCCGTCGAGCGCGAGTTTACTTTCGCAACTCTTGAGAATTTTCCTCATTGCCCGACCTCGCGCACCAGGAAAGGATGAAGACGGCGTTGAAGGACGAGGAGCGAGAATTCCTGCGGGAGATCTGCAGCTTCAACTGCCGTTTCAGTCTCTGCGGGAGCACAGGGATGAGAGGCCGTACGCTCGCCGAAGACCTCGACCTGCACATGGAGCTGGACTCTTTGTACAAAGGTCATTAGGTACACTTTGAAATTGTCGATTCAGCTAATCCGTACATCACGGCCGGCCTCGCCGCCGTTTTATAAACTTTCCCCTGGGTTCACTTCTCACTCAGCAATAGTGTCCATGGTTGCCCTGCAACTGACTGACAACCAATTCAGGATCTAGTCCACGTTTTTCCCAAAAGTCAGCCAGGAAGTGGTCTAACCCCCCGTGACCTGAACCAGGACAAGTGGTCTTTAGCTGCAAGGACGGACGGTTTTCTTGCCTCACTTTTGTAATGCAAAGAGCAGAAGAGAACTCGAGATACTGCAACGTTACATGTGCCACTTTTTTTTTTTTTTTCTCCCCACCCCACAAGTAGAAGCTCTTCACATTACTGAGAAAGAAGCAAAACATTTACCGTAATTTCCGGCCTATAACCCGCGACTTTTTTCACACGCTTTCAACCCTGCGGTTTATGCGGCAATGCGGCTAATTTGTACATTTTTTTTCTAACAACCGCAAGGGGGCACTGAAGTGGAAAAGGTAAGGCTGAGACCGGTGGAATATATGTGCCGAGGAAGTGACTTTTACCGGTCCAGCCCTGTTAGAGCTGTGCTATTGTGTTACTGCCGTGTCTCAGTGATTTTTTTATTTTCATTTTCTTTCTTTCTTTAAACGGCCCTATTAACGTGGCGCAAGCGTTAGCATTACCGCGGTGCTAGCGTTAGACTCTCTTGTGTACCGTCTTTCTTTGTAAATATCTCGTGTTCCAATGTAGGCACTTGGTGCTTTTACACAGCTGCGGCGTATGGATGTACCAAATGGTATTTCCTTTACAAACGTACTGGTTGAGCCTTATAACCAGATGCGCTCTGTAGGCCGGAAATTATGGTATTTTTCTCATTTTTTTGGGGAGTTGATGAAAGTGTTTCAAAGTGTGATTCATATCAGGAGATATAAAGTAGATGCAGGGGTGGGTGGAGCGTTGAATATTGTCATGCTCACTTCTCATCAGTGAATTAAATTAAATCAGAAATTAGTTTGAGAATTTCTCTCGTTTTCCCCTTTTCAGACATGGAGGAGATGATCCAGAGTAACTCTCACACGAGCGACTTACTGAAACAGAAGAGGAGCCTCCAGATCGAACTGCAGGCGCTTAAAAGCGTACACGCAGGTGAACCAGCGTGCCGTGTGACGTGGAATTCATACTGAAGCCGAGTCCCGATCCAAAATCTCCGTTCAGACATGGAGAGGGAGCTGAGTGAGGCCCGAGAATTGACGGCAGTTCTGCGGGCCGAAAGCCACGCTGCCGGTCAGAAGGCTTTCACGGACAGCGCCGTCGTCAAGTGAGTGTTATACAAGAATACAAGCAAACACGGTCGAACGGATGTCAAACTAAAAAAAAAAAATATTTCGTATCACCGTAAGCCCCTAGAACATTTTGTTCTTTGAAGATTGACACACGGCCTTTCGCCGTTGTTTGGGCTTCAGGACCAGCAACCCCTTCCCTTTCCGGGCAGGTTTAATATAATTGAAAATTTTAAGTCCATAGTTTCATTTTCTGAAAATATCAGATTTTTCTCTGCAGAATTTCATTTGGTCCAGAGAGGGTTAAATATCAGGACAGTCAAGTCTGTATTTATTCAATGATTCAATGAAAATAATTTGCACAATTATAAATTGTTCCTAAAACTTTATAAATGAACAATTCTAAAAGGTAAAATATAAAATAAATGCTTCGAATTTAAATGTGAAAAAATTTGGTAGTTGGCTTACTTTCACAATTTTATGAAAGCTTAAAATGCTAAAAAAAATAAATTTGTGAGTTGTCGGGATGCACCAATGCCACGTTTTTCAGACTAACACTTACTTCTGAGTACTCGCCAATACAGATACTTGGGCTTGCCATTACGTCTTTCAATATCGATGACTAATGTTTTCATTGTATTTTGTTGGAAAAAATGCAAACTTTTAATGAACACGGTACAGGTTTTCCCCAAATATAAATTGTATCCACAATGAAATATTTAAACATGATTTACAGAACTGTATATGAGAGCTTGGTATCAGCATTGGAGCGGTTTTATGAGTACGATTATAGACATGCGGTACTGGTAGTGCTGGACCCTATCCCGGCTGTCATCAGGCAGGAGGCGGGGGACCCCCTGAACTGGTTTCCAGCCAATCGCAGTGGCACAAGGAGACAGACAGCCCCACTCACAATCACACCTCGAGACAATTTAGAGCACTGGTGTCAAACTCAAGGCTCGGGGGTCGGATCCGGCCGACCGCATGGTTTCATGTGGCCCGCGAAGGGAAGTCATCGGCGTCAAAATCTGTGATTCTGGTGAAAATGTGTCCCAACATTTGAAATGTTCATATACTATAAATGATATGTTGAGGTATTATCAGCATTTTTGTGTTACCAAATATGAACAATGGTTGAAAACCCCATTATGTGTGATTTCTGAATCAAAAAGTCATAAATTTCACGTGTAAATATGATGAGGCGATTCAGGATTTCTATGGTTTCACCATAACGGCCCTCTGAGGGAAACCGACACGATAATGTGGCCCGCGACGAAAATGAGTTTGACACCCCGATTTAGAGTGTCCAATTTGATGTTTCATGTTTTTGAGATGTGGGAGGAAACCCACGCAGGCACGGGGAGAACATGCAAACTCCACACAGGCGGGTACGGGATTGAACCCGGGACCTTGGAACTGTGAAGCCAACCCCTTTCCAGCTGCTCCGCCGTGCCGCCTCCACTTTCATTTCTAAAATTTTAACAAAGCGTTTTTCATTGTCAAATAAGCACTGGTAAACTTTTTATTATTATTTTTATTACGCGCGTGACCGTAAGAATCCGTCTTGCTTCGCACGTGGCACACACCGAGCATCAAACCGAGCAAGCAAGAGCTCCAGAGGCAGAAGGAACAAAAAGCAATAAAGTGCAGCTTTGTGTCAAAGGCTGTTTGGAGGCGTCCCGCTGTTGAAATATTCCAGGCCGAGTGCGCTGCGATGTTTAATTGGTTGTGAAAGCGAGTCCTCGCTTCCATCTCGGGGTGTTTGCTTCCTAATAAACGGACGTCTCGCCGGCAGGCTTCCATCACTCCTCTAACGTTAAATTCGCTTAAGCGGGCTGCGCCGCCGCCGTCCTGCTGGCCTCAGTCCTTTTTCCAACAATGTTAAAAATCACAATTTGGCATAATTAAACTGTCATTGCTTCTTTAACCACGCAGCACAATCGGGCCTTGCGTCCAGGCCGTCAGCTTTTGAATGAGGAAGCAGGCAGGTTGGAGCTTTTAGTGAGGACGCTTAGCAGCAAGCCCCACGTGAGGAATTACTGTATAATATAATATACCGTATCGTGTTAGACCCCCTCTATATATTTTTGAGACACGTGTGTAACATGTTATAATAGAAGTTGTTTGTAAATACCGTACCGTAACACCAAGGTTAAGTACTGTTAGCCCATCAACAGCATTTGTGCTTATATTTTAGTTTTGAGCTAGTGGGCGGTGGAGAAACTCGAATGGTTTGGTTCAACATTTTGGTGTCGAACTGTCGCCTTTCCACACTCTGTATTTGTATGTCGATGCTCCAAGTGTGTTAAATTAGCAGTTGTTTGAAGGTTGATGATTGCGTAACGATGTTAATTTTGGTGTTTAAAGGTCTAGTGTCATCCCTATAAACATTCTAAAACAGATACTGAAATGAAAAATACATATAAGTATATTCACTTCAATGTCTACACGAAAAATTAAATTTGAACGGAGAGCGCGTCATCCATGCGCAAAGTTGTGGAAGTATAATTCGACATCCAAGTGGTCGCCATATTGGCTGCATCTACTGCCTGTGACATCACCCCGCACATTCGCTGTTGAAAACACGCTTTGCCACATACTATGGGAGACGAACACGCTTCTGACACGGAAGAAGAGAACACCTCACAACCGAGTGAAGTGACCGGGGCGATATTACCCTTTCGTTTCGAGCCATATTTAGATGATATCCGGATCACGGCCAAACCACCTCCGCGCGGCAGTAATTAGAAGAACGCCGCCCGCGAGTGACGAAGACACCGTGGCAAAACCGCCTCCCCGTCAGATCCACGAAGAGCCACCACGACTTTGGCTGGCTCGGCCCTGTCGACAAGGCCGGTCGCGATCCGTCCTTCAGCGGCTGCTGCACGGGAGCCTTCCGATGCGCACATCGACACGTTTAGCACCCCTGACTTACGGATTACGCCTTCTCCCAACTATTTTTTTTTTTTTTTTTTGTAGCTGTATACACACCTACCTCTCATTTGGAACCCACGAAGCTCTCGTCCTTTGCACACCTGCTAACCATTTTTCACGACGAACCGGATCTTTTGGAAAAGTATGAAAAGCGAATCCATCCTCCCGAGTACTTGCGCAATACCCAGCAAATACAACGAGCCGGCATTTTGGCTAACACGAAGGAACACCGAGCTAACTTCCCACACGTAAAACTAATAGAAACAAACGAGTCCTCTTGAGTGCGCGACTGCCCCGTACGTCACTTCCTGCTTCTTCACCAAAACAAATCTCTCGAGAGGATTTTCATGGCGAAAGTTACAAAATGAGAAATACGTCAAAATCATGTTCTGTGGTGGTGGGAAAAAAAACGTATGGATCCTTACCGGCTGCTGTGTTTTCATTAATAACATACTAAAAATCATGCATTTCACGACAGTGGACCTTTAAACGCTGGAGTTACATTCAAATGTTTAGCGTTCAATAAGAGTCGGACGCGATGTTAGATTCGTCCCAAGCGGAGAACAACTTCCGTAACGTGACGTGACGTGACTTAGCCAGGCGCTGAATGAACGCGACTGCTGCCTGTCGGTGCTCCGCCAGGTTGGTGGGCCTTATTTCATTAGGGATGGAAAATCAATAATCTTCCCGGAAGCAAGGACGGGTCATTGTTATTGCTAATGCTGCTACTTTTGATGATGTTTCGCCATTTGTGCATTGATATACGACTCTCCACTGTGTGTGGGGTGAATACTGCTGCTTGGACACTAGGCAGTTACTATATAGACTCAAGATACATGTGTATATACTGTTACATACAATGTTATACTGTTATTCATATTTATACCTCTTTGCATTCGTTTTTCTAATGTGACTTTAGATTACGTCAATGTCATCATAAGCAGCAAGCTATCATTAATACCTAATTATCACTGCCAAACTGCTAAGATTACACTTCCCACTTTGGAATGATTATAAAAATGTGACAAGCATATTTAAGAATAAATTGAATACTTAGTAAATACCAAGATGGAATGTATTAATTCACAGGTATCAAACTCAAGGCCTGGGGGCCAGATCTGGCCCGCTGCACAGTTTTATCTGGCCTGCAAAGGAAAATCATTTATGCCAACTTCCATGTTTCTTGTTGAAATCTGTATCCAAATTTTAAATTGCATGATCATAAGTGATAACGTTGAGGTACTGCGAGCGTTTTTATGTTTTCAAACATCGACAATGGTTAAAAAAAAAAATACCTTTTGATTTCTGATTACAAAAGTAATTCATATATTTCACGTGTCAATATGATGAGGCGATAAATGATTTTTATGGTTGAATTCATAACGGCCCTCTGAGGGGAAACCAGAACGACAATGTGGCCCGCGTCAAAAATGAGTTTGACGCCCCTGTCTTAATCCCTTGCTCAGATGCTACTTTTTAGTTTTGTTTCTCCGTTATTGGTTGTACTATGTTATTAATGCGATAGTATAGATAGTTGATACAATACAATACAATGTGTCTGTAGTACCTACGTATCTACTGCAATATATCTACTGTGTACTACTGTGTCCTAGTGACCCTGTTGACATTATGAGCAAGAATGTAGGTTGTTTGTATTGTGTCTTTGTCACGCTATTGGCTTTTGCCGACCCCCCCCCAACGAGCTGACCCTAAATCATGCACGTGCATGGCGTGTCTTCTTCATCCATCAGCCTCATTAAAGCGACCCTTCATTAGCCTCTCGGTCCGATTGCCCCCCCAGGAAGTGCCGAGGATGTGCCTCGGCTCATTCTTACGATCCCCAACCATCAATCCCGCCCCTGGGCGCTTCCGCGCTGTCGTTCTAAGAGGCATATTTAACTCTCTCTGCGTATCGACTGGTGGAAATTGAATGCGTGTCAATTTGAATGAGTGCTGGATTCGTTCGAAAAGTGGTCCGTCTGCACATTGTTTCGCTTTCACCGACGCGTACGATTTTGAGAAATGCACGTGTGGGATTTTCTTCCTGCTACACAAGATGGTGCCGAAGTCCGGAAAAGGGCAATATTGAGCATTTGGGGCTTATTAAGCAGAAGAACGGAATAAACCCTTTTAACAATTGTAGTTTATTCCGTTTAAAAAAAAAAAACAAAAAAAACACAACCACTGACATTTGGAAAAATGTAATTTTAACTGAGTTGCAACGTTTCCTCTAATTTTTGACGTGTCTTGAGCAAACACGCTAAGCCCGTGAGCGCCCCCTTTGACCACTGTGGGCAGCATCAGGCGTATGCACTGTGGTCAGATCGGTGTCATCCATTGAAGTTACATGCCTCATTAAAAGAGAAGAGTCAGATTACAGCATTTTCGTTCCCATCAAAAAATTTTTAAGAACAATTTTGTTTTTGCAAACTTGCAATGAAAATGTCAACAAACAAAAAAACATTACAATAAAAATACACACCAAGCCAAATATCAACTATAAATTAGAAATGTTACTTCCAACTTTTCCTTTTTTTTTTTTTTTTTTTTTTAACCCACAATGGTATCCCTGTCGGAAATTACGTTGACTTTGATGGTAATATTTAGTGCTTTTATGATACGTCGAACTATTTAAAAAAAAAAAAAAAACCAAGAGTGGGAAAGCGCTTTTGTTTAACAACGTGACAAGATTGACCGGAAATGTCAAAATGCTCAGTCCTATTGGCATGGCCACTTAAACCTCGGCACAATGCGGCAAAAATTCGGAAAATCGGATAATAGGTTTTGAAGAAATGTGTATGTGGGAGGTTTTTTGTGTCCCCCAAAAAAGTATTTTTGTGTTATATCGAAAATCTAAACTAAAAATGCTTCATTATTATTTTGTGTTTTTTGCAAACTTACACTGAAAATGTCAACAAACAAAAAAAAATACATTGCCAACCAAACCAAGCCTTCGTCATCTTTTCTCACCATTGCGACACACACTTTCTATGATCAGTCGCAACGTATACTTTGTTGAAGTCATAAATTATAAATTTGAAATGTCGCTTCCAACTTTGTTTCATTTTTTTTTTTTAACCCACAATGATTACCCCATCTGTTTTTCTTTGTGTAAAACTGAATTATTGCTTGCTGAATATCTTTAGCGATGCGTGTTGAAAGCTGAATGATGCTACCAAACAGTTTTAGGGTGATTGTTATGATGTCCCCTATTTTTAAAATACAGAATTAGCTTTTTGTGCACGGTTTTGTCTGTGCTTTCATCTTCGATCAAGCTACGCCAAGGTGGAATTTTAACATTATACACCATCTCATCCTGTGCTTTCTACATCGGCTTCAGACCAGACCTTTTTTACTCAAAAAAGAGAAAATCTCGTCCAGTTTCATCACTTTTTCTTCATTATTCACATACTCCGACAGTCATTAAAGCAACAGCATTTCTGTTATTATTATTATTTTTTAACTTTTACCATTATTATCGAAAGTAAACATAAGCAGCATGTCTAACTCGTCTTTGCTGTACGTTGCCCAGTTGCTACACTCCTAGTAGTGGTAGTTTGGTTCGGTTGAAAAAAACAAAAACTCCAGAAACTGCTGCCCTTGGAGCAAACAACAGGCTTGTTTCATTTTCTCAAGTTATAATTGCAACGTAACGACACCGTCTCCAGGCATAAATGTCCAACTCGGAGACGACCGGGAGATATTTTGGAGCATCTTAGGCCGTTTCAGATCGAAGGAAATAGAAATACCGTACAAACCTCGGTTCTCGACCACGATCCGTTCCAGAAGGTGGATCGAGAAGTGATTTGTTCGAAATCCAAGTGAATATTTCCCATTACGATTAGTGGAAAAAGAAATAATCCGTTCCAAGCCCAATGGCTTTTTAAAGCATTTTTTTTCACTAGCTTTTGCTGATAATAAACTGTATCGTAGAAATACATATATGGTTTAAATACTTTATATAATGAAATAATTTAACAAATATATTCATTTTCTTTGCTTAAAATGTGTGCTTTACTAGTAGAGTAGGCTAGGCTGGGAGTGCATTGCCGTATCTGTAGCGACTCGGCCCCCACAAATACAGTGGAGCCTGAGTTTTTCCTGAGTATCCCAGAAGGTCTGACAAAAAACAAAATATACAAAATCATAAGCAATATTTACCACTGCAGATCATGCAAATGCTATTAATCTGTTACAGGAAAGAAAAAAAAATGTCATTTTACGGAGAATAACTGTAGCTTCGGAAACAGTGAAACAAATGTTAGATAGATAGATAGATAGATAGATAATCCATAAATTCTTTTCATTTTGCATTCGACTCACTTTTTTTATTTGGCCAGGTTGAGGAAGGAGCTGGAGATGCACCAAGAGGGAGACATGGAACTCCTGCTGGAGACCCTCAAGATGGAAGTACAACACCTCCAGAGCGTACGTAATTTGTCACATGTCACTGTTAGTTAAGCCAAGATGGCCGTACCACGGGCGGGCTTGGTTCTGACACAGCGAGTGCGTAGTTATTGTAACATGTCACACTACACCACTCCGTTGGTTATTTCTAACTTTTAGTCACGTTGTCCTTTGAATGTTCTTCCCTGTAGAAGGTGGACAGCCGAAAGGGTGTCGAGAAGATTTAGAAGGTGCACATTGTGGTTCTTGTTTGTGGAAAGAAGACTTACCAGGTTGTTACCATGGTGAAATGAAACAAGTTGGGAAATTCCAAAGTCTGTTTATTTTGATACAAAAGACACTTGAAACCTGTATAAATTATTTGGATTAGCAATTTACGAGATTTTAAGATGCACTTTTGTTTTCCCTCAGTCAGCAAAGGCCTGATTATAAGCTCTAAAATATGTTATAATAATACAGGATAACTGCACATCTAGATGTATCATTATCCTGGGATTTGGGGAAATTTATTTACTTTCCATACCATTTCATTGTCCACCAGTGTGGACAAACAAGTCAGCGATTGTGATTGTGCGCTGGGCTTTGGTAAATGTAGTCCAAAATGATATTCCTGAAAAAAATATCTGCAAAATGACTCGCGAGTCCTGTCAGTTATTTTTAGTGGAGTCGAGGTGTTCGATTATGATTATTATTTCGATTATTTCACAGTAGACTGGAAAGATGCTGAATACTAGAAAAAGGATTTCAAATGTTTTGACAGTGTTGCTCGTCAGTGGTGCTATGCTGCCCTCTAGTGTGAAGTTTGTAGAATGCCACTGCTCTCATTTGAGTGTGCAGTTTGTAGACTGTCACTTCAATTTCACACCAGGCCAGTCACTATCTCACTTCTCCATTACTTGACCTGATCTAATTGAGTTTACTGCATTTAACATCATAAAAATAGGAAGGCGAGTTCAGGTCAGTTTGTCAACTTTGTTTTTCCTCCAACAAAAATGTACCTTCTTTTGGATAATTTAAAACATTGCAGCTACAATAGCACAAGTGAAATGCTCTGACCAAAATACCCAAAAATTCAGTAATCAGTTTACAAGCCAGTTTTTTTAGGAGGCGGTCCTGTGTCAGTGAAACAAAGGACGTATACTCGCATGTTTGTTGGTGAAGGCAGCACTTCGCACGTCATGTGTGCACGATTACAGGCGCAAAAATAAGACGGGTGGTGCCAACGGCTTCACTGAGGAAGCAAGTGGTTGCCAACGGCGTCAGTTCTGCGTACCTTTTGGGACTTGACAAGTCACGGGTGGAAAAACGTGACATCACGGTTGGTGAGAAGCTCACAAATTGATGCAAGTGTTTGGGGTCGTTCACATCTCACTTGTGTGGGGGAGGTACCCCAGAAAGGCAACAATTAGCCACATTATTTCAAACTCATCTATGCTTTTATTCACAGGCCAAAATCACCGAGTTTAAAAGCAAGACGTTTGATTTTCCACATCAGCGCCTTGTACACCGGGATTTGAATTCTCAGCCACACACCAGGCACAGCGACTCAATGTCTCCGTTATGATCCTTGAGCTCTTTTTTGACCACTTTAAGGACGTTGCGCTTGGTGTGTTCACTCTGCTTGATGGTCAGGCAGTCCTCGCCTTTGGCGAAGTACATGGTCTTGGACCCCGCCACTTGAAGAGTCGCTTCTAGAGGCACCAGAGAACGTAGAAAAGCGCGGCAGGGTTAATATCAGTCAGTCACATTTGACGAGCGCGACCGTCATATCTGCACAGTCAAGCACAAAAAAAAACCAACAAAAAAAAAAGTGTAAAATTTGTTACAAGTAGGAAAAAAATTTTTTCAAATCATTAATTTGTTTATTTCATAAACACTAACTAAACAATCAGTATTCACCCGGAAACGGGAAATGCAAGTTAACCGTACTGTGCATGTCCGAAGTGATGCCAAACGCGCATGTACGTCCAAAGTCATCGACATCATGAGCCACGTCAAAGGAAATTCAGTCACACCAGGGGCGCGCAATGAGTCGAGCGCGAGACTGTTTAAAAAAAAAAAAAAAAAAAAAAAAAAAGACGTCGAGCGCATGCACATAAAGGCGCGTTGTAGCAAGCCGGCCTGTTTATAGCAGTCGCGACGATGCACGTGTGCAGCTAACTGTGTTAAGCATGAGATTGTGATTTACTTTGACTTGATCTAAGTTCTAACGGTCATTTTCCCCCGTGGTACGCGTTATCTTGAAGTTAAAAACTTTTCCCCTCTGCATACCTTCGGAAAATATGGATCTGCTCGCTTTGATCAATGGATTGACAATAGATAGCGCCGTAAATTACAATAATAAATCACGATTACCAACAGGAATGTTCGTTAAGGTGTATCGCTAGCTTGTCGCCACTAACGCCGATTATGAGCTAAACATTTCAGCATTTTCAAAACATTGTTTATTCCTTGACCGGCCAGTGCATTTAACTTTTCTTCAGATCAAGAATTTTTATTGATGAAATATTTCAAATACAGTTTTATATCATGTTCCACTAATAACAGTTGAAATTGGAAATTATCATTAGTTTGAAATGTTTCTATTTTAGTTATGCGTTTATTTTATTTTAAATTTATAGTTATGTGATATTAATTCAGTAAATTATTTTAAGGTCTTGAGATTCCATCTCCAATCACACCCGCAACTTATCTGGGAGCATGACTGTCCACATTTGTGCATTTTTCCAAATGTAGTCGTTCAGTACCAGAATTCAACTTCATGTGATACACTCTGGAAGCTCCCTTATTAAAAAAAAAAAAAAAAATGTCCTTCCACTTTTGCACCCACCGTGACAAACAGCCAGCTTGTTTCCACCCACGTAGTGACTCCTCCACTTGTAACCCGTCGCCGCGCTGCACTCGTCAAACACTCGACTTCTCCTCAGGAAGGCGAAGTCGTATCCCTGCGCCGGGGGGTGTTAATTTTTTCCAACTTCGCCCCGCTTCTCCTCCCCCCGTCATGGGCGACACTTACATGGTTGCACAGGGGCTTGCAGTAGCGAACGTTAGAGACTGTGGCGCACGCCAAGCCTCCGTTTTGGGGAACCTCGGGCTCCGGGCAGTCCACGGGCTCGGCTCCTTGGCATTCTGGATGCAAAATCGGAACTTTCAACAAGTCATTTGTTTACGTGGGCAAATGTCTCTGAGAGCATCCATTTTCTTTGCCACTTATCCTCACGAGGGTCAAGGAGGCGGGGTACACCCTGAACCGGTTGCCAGCCAATCGCAGGGAACACAGAGACAAACAGTCACACTCACAACCACACCTAGGGGCAATTTAGAGTGCATGTTTTTGGGATGTGGGAGGAAACCGGAGTGCCCGGAGAAAACCCACCCAGGCATGGGGAGAACACGCAAACTCCACATAGGTGTGGTCCGGGATTGAACCCGGGTCCTCAGAACTCTGAGGTCAACGCTTTACCAGCTACTCCACCGTGCCGCCTCTGAGAGCATATATGGAGAATTTATTGGATCGTGAGGAGAGTGTTGATCCATTTTCAACAGCGCTGGACCTCGTTCGGCTCTGGTGGCCCATCAATAGCAGTCATACTTGCACCTATGGACAATTTAGTCTGACTAAGTGAAGCTAACGTGTTTTTGTGAATGTGGGAGAAAAAAAAAAAACCTTGTAGCTGAAATGAAAGACAAACAATTGAGCAGATTGGTATATGTATTATTGTAACATGAGGTTGCTAAAATATGAGAATATTTTACAAAGTGAGCTCCTTTTCTATCTTGCATTTCATGACATACTTTTCTCCGGTTACATCTGCAAGAAATGCATATAATAACCGAAGAAAAACCTAAAATCACTTGTTTGCTTTGTTCAGAAATGCAAACGCACATGAAAAAAAAAAAAAAAAAAACATACTGTATGACTTCAGAGGAGTTTTTTGTTTTTTTTTTTACAATTTAACCATGCCAATTTTTTTACCTCATATTCAGAATTGTGCTAACAGATGTAATGATTCTCACTTTGTACGTTTCCTCACTCCAATTTCTTGAAAAATTTGTGTAATACTGTTGACATAGCAAATAGAGTAATTTGTAGTTTGTGGCAGGCGGCACGGTGGATGAGCTGGAAAGCGTTGGCCTCACAGTTCTGAGGTCCCGGGTTCAATCCCAGAACCGCCTGGGTGGAGTTTGCATGTTCTCCCCGTGCGCTACCGGTTTCCTCCCACACCCCAAAAATATGTAACATTAATTGGAAACTCTAAATTGCCCCAAGGTGTGATTGTGAGTGTGGCCGTTTGTCTCGACGTGCGCTGCGATTGCCTGGCGACCGGTTCAGGGTGTACCCCGCCTCCTGCCCGGATAGGCTCCAGCAGTCCCGCGACCCTTGTGAGGATAAGCGGCTATGAAAACAGATGGATCCTTCACACGTGATTAGCTGTCACAAATGTAGGTGGATCTTTTTACCTCTCAGTTGTTGTGTGTGCAGCTTGTCGGTCAGGTTTCTCAAGGAGACCAGCAGGGTGGCCCTCTGCTCCGGGGTCCAATCCTGCTTTCCGCCGCACTCTCCTGCCACCTGGCGTATCAAACCAGGGACACATTTTAACGTGCCATTTCTTTGGAGCACAAACACAAATATTTGGGTCCATTTCAAAACAGGAACGGTTGTCCATCCATCCATTTATTATCCATTAGACGTCAAACGCTGGACTTTAGAAATACCTCAAGATCGGACGTTAGGTCCTCCAGAAACCGAGAGGTGCAGTTCTTCATGCTAGCATCAGCCTGTCGAGAGGACTGAAACACTGCCAAGAGGAGGGGGGAAAAAAAAGAACATAAAATAAGAATCACATTGAAATATACATAATCTCTTTCTGCTAACATTACCTGCTAGCAAGCAGACATGCACCAGTATTCCTTTAAGTGGCATTTTTGTAGGTTGTCCAGCACAACTAAAACGCAAGCAGGCAGCGAAGTTATTGACGTGGCCTTTGGGAGCAAAGTTTACAGAATTGGTCAATACTAAAGTCAACAGCGAGTGACAACACCGATAGGCAAAGTTAGCAGAGGTTCTTGGTTCTTGCTATCTTTTTAATTCTGCATTTGAACTACGTTCCAAGTTCACCTGAACCGAGGGGATTCGCAAGTGTAGCGCTTCACGCTGCTAGATGTCCGCTAAGTGTCGCGTTGCCGACTGAAACGGGATCCGCGGGGCTGCAATTTTTAAAAGAGTCCAGGATGTGCCCCCCCCCCCCCCAAGCTCAGCTAATGACAATTGGAAGCCGCCGACGGTCACCATGACATCTGGATAAACAAAAACACCTGCTGCTCATCTCATTTCTCCTTTTGCAACTTCCAAGCTCCTCCCACCAGAAATTCGAGACGTGGGTGTTAACGGGGGCGGCACGGTGGGCTCAGCTGGAAAGGGTTGGCCTCACATTTCTGAGGTCCCGGGTTCAATCCCGGACCTGCCTGTGTGGAGTTTGCCTCTTCTCCCCGTGCCTGCGTGGGTTTTCTCCGGGTGGGCACTCCGGTTTCCTCCCACATCCCAAAAACACGCAACATTAATTGGACACTCTAAAATTGCCCCTAGGTGTGATTGTGAGTGCGGCTGTTTGTCTCGATGTGCCCTGCGATTGGCTGGCGACCGGTTCAGGGTGGACATCGCCTCCTGCCCGTTGACAGCTGGGATAGGCTCAAGCACTCCCCTCATGAGGATAAGCGGCTAAGAAAATGGATGGATGGATGCCGTCCCACGATTGACCAAGATTGCCTCGCGATCGACGCATTGAGCACCCCTGCGATAGGTCCTGACCTCATATGTATTGTACCTTGAAAATTTGTTAAAAGTTAATCCGATATCATTTAATGGTGTTTTGACAAGATTTTTATCGGCAATTACGAATGTTCGCGAGTCACATGACTTGAAAACAGGAAGCGACGTCTCCCGCGCGCAAACAAAGGAATACACAATCACGGACAGCGCCGGTTTCTCGTATTTATCCTCACCTGATGAAGAAACGGCAGTATCGGCTGATCGGGAAGACGGAGGAATACTTCCATACAGATTTGAACGTGTGGCTGGAAATAACGGTGAATATTTTTGAGACGATAGAAGCGATGTCACGAACCTCTGGTACGGGGGGGGCGGAGCCAAATGCAGGACTTCTAGGCAGAGGCATAATGTTCAACGTAGTTCATTCCGGAAACAGGGTCATACACGGTGTAGCAGTCCGACAAGGCAGAGGACCCTTGTGAGGATAAGCGGCAAAGGAAATGGATGGATGGATGCATATTAACAGAGGAAGGAAGGAGGTAGAAATGTTTTGGGAAATTGAGACCGTCATTCCTTGGTGACGCCATTTCATTCCATTAACAATGATATGACACCATTGACGCATGTCACAAATGAACCTTCTGTGGGATTAAATTGACGTCAAATATAAATATCACACAATTTTGCAGGTGCAAAACCGATTGTGATTGTTCTATGCTAAGCCCATTTCCTGGTCCTGTCAGCCAAGCTCCCTCCCGATCAGGGTCTCCGTTTGACCTGAAAATGTAATTTTTGTGACGAGGACGCGCACCGATTTGGGAAATTCCCGCACGCTTCTTTCGGCGACGTCCGTCCTGTTGGGGGTGCTGTTTTGCCACGCGATTTCCGCGGGCAGGCTTCGGTGAGCGAGACCGCGTTCGCGCCATATGTCAGCACGAAAGCAAACATCGGCGCCGCCGAGCGTGTGAATAATAGAAGGTGATGTGATCCATTATGGATGCGTGACAATCAGCAGCCGCATGAATAATTGAAGCTTTTAGCAGAAATGATTGAGCTCATTAACGCGCACAATTGTCTCTTTGCCTTTGATTCCAGCTGCCCCGGAGACTTGTCATCGTTTTTCAGCGCGCCGCCGTTGAACTCTTTGCCTTTTACGTTTCGTCTCTCCCGCTTTGTGCTGGCGTGTAGGTTTTTTTTTTTTTTTTTTTTTTTTTACCGTTTTTATCCCGTCAAATCAGAGTGAAGCTGTGAACGCTGCGATGCGGTAGCTCCACCCACCGCCGTTTGTCGAGAAGCCGTTCGTGGCGACGTGAGACGGCGCCGTGACCGGCGTGCGCGTCCTCGTCCGCCGTGCGTGCAGAGGATCAGTGAGCAATTCGGTGTTTGCAATTTTCATCTTTTTAAGAACACATATGATGAAGTCGCCGACTGCCGTGGATGTTTCCACCTACCAACTGCTCCACCTACTGGAGACAATTAGGTACTTGCTGATTGACAAAAACTTGCAAATCAAGGTACCCCTGGACCGCCTTTGGTGCGGTTAGCGTGGGATCGATTCCCGCTAAGTCAGGGGTGCCCGGACTTTTTTTTTTTTACCCAAAGTTCTACTTTTCAAGCAGCCAGCCTCTTGCGATCGATGGGGTGGGCGAAGGGCGTAGATGTTTTTTTTTTTTAGAATGACCAATGATGAAATAGAATGTCCAAGTCACAAAGATCTACCCAGCACAAAAATGCAAAACAGATTTATAAGTATATTTATAAGTATATATTTGGGATTCTTTACGTGTAAATGTACGTTTGTGTGCCTTACATAACCGTATGAGTCAATTGCACAACACAACATATTTAACTATAAACATTATTTGTAACTATCTAAGTTCACGTTGACGATCACTAAACCCCAAACGAACCAACGGAATGTCGGCGTCGTATTTTCCATAAACAGTGAGAAAATGGCGTACTGTGACTGATGAGGCAAACTCACTTCGAAAACGACATTGCGGAAAATCAGTCGGCCTCCCATTCTGTATGAAAATGATATGATTTTGTCTTCTTCTTTACTCCAACATCCATGCTAATGTTTGATAAGATTTCTTAAGCGAGGGCTAAAAATAGGGGGCCGTTGTTTTTCCCCTGCGCGGCGCGCTAAAGGTCAGAAAAATACGGCTGTCTTTTTTTTTTCCGGCACGCCATCGCGATCGACCTCAAACTGCCTCGCGATCGACGCATTGCGCGCCCCTGCGCTAAGCGACGGTGTCGATTAGCTGCCCTGTGACTGACTCGCGACCAATTCGGAGCGTAGTCCGCCTTTCGCCCGTCGCTAGCTGGGATAGGCTCCAGCTTTCCTGTGATCCTTGTGAGGATAAGCGGCTTGGATAACAAATGAATTTCTGGTTTATAGAAAACGTAAATCATGTCTTTTGAATTCAAATCGCCAGGCAATTTGCTTTTTCTCCTGATCCTGAACAAACTTTAAAACATATATTCCCTCCAGCATTAATATAATGCAACTTTAAATATGTTTTTATCAATTTTAGGAAATCTGATTTCATATTCAAGCACTGGCCGCCAATCTGAGATTAGCCCCAGCTCACTGGCGGCCTCATTGGCATTCCGGAACATGCTAGGCTAGCGAACCAGCGTTGTTTAAAAAATGGCTAATAACGCGCGTTACTTTGTTATAGTCGCTTTTGTGCGTTTATCGGCGTCGTAAACACATTTTACAGCCCCGCTCAGACCTTTTGTGGGATTCGTGTGAAAATTGCGTCAGATGGAAGGAAGTTAAACAGGTTTTTAATTTGCAACATCGCTCCGATCTCCCGTCGCGAGCCATCAAACGTCGTAAGGGGTGGCGGAAAGCCGCGGAATGTTCTTTACTGCTTTCCTCATTAATTAACCAGGATGTGAGTGCGCAGGTGGGATAAGGTCAGGCCTCATAAACCAGCAATTAAGAGCACGTTTGTACTTTTAACAAACGCATACTATGTATTTTCCTTTTCACAATTATTAAATTCTGTACATACAGAATTTACCGATAGATTTATTGATCAAAGAATGGCTTGTCCTATCAGAGTAACACTATTATTTTTACATCCATTTTTTTCATCTTCATCTCTCTGAAGTTTATTGATTTCTTTCTAGAAATAAACAATTTGCATGGACAGTATTGTTTATTTTTGAATCAGTCATTGGTTTATTGAACCTACAATGTATTTTACGTATTAATTCGTGTCATTATTATTTTGGCCCATTCATCCCTTTTTGAAAATCATATCGAGCACAAATGTTTGCATACCTTATTTCCTTCAAATACTGGTTTTCTCAGACCGCGACAGTTTGACCCAACAATGGGTTATTCCCGTTATTCCCGATGGGGGAGGGCGGGGGGGGGGTATTTTAAAACGGATTAATGGTCTGGACAAAATAATCCAGTGGAGGCACGGTCACGCAGCTCGAGTATATTGGCCTCACAGTTCTGAAAAAATCCCGCCCCGCCCATGTGTGGAGTTTGCATGTTCTCCTCGTGCCTGCGTGGGTTTTCTCCGGGTGGGCACTCTGGTTTCTGCCCACATCCCAGAAACATGCGACGTTAATTGGACACTCTAAATTGTGATTGTGAGTGTGGCTGTTTGTCTCTATGTGCCCTACGATTGGCTGGCGACCAGTTCAGGGTGTAACCTGCCTCCAGTTAGAAGACAGCTGGAACACCATCCAGCATTTTCACAACCTTTGTGAGGATAAGCAGCTCAGATAACAGCTGATGATGAATGATTTGATTCCACAATATTACATGTCCTCTGATTTCAATTTGGGCGGCACGATGCAGCAGCTGGAAAGCGTTGGCGTCACAGTTCTGAGGTTGCGGGTTCAATCCCGGCCCCGCCTCAGTTGACCTGTGTGGGTTTTCTCCGGGCACTCGGGTTTCCTCCCACATCCCAAAAACATGTAACATTCATTGGACACTCTAAATTGCCCCGAGGTGTGATTATGAGTGCGGCTATTTGTCTCGATGTGCCCTGCGATTGCCTGGCAACCAGTTCCGGGTGTACCCCGTCTCCTTCCCCTAAAATACCTGGGTGGGCTCCAGCACTCCCGTGCCCCTCGTGAGGATAAGCGGCTCAGAAAATGGATAAATAATCCGGGTGACGAATTAGAAGAACGTCATTATCATAAGTGCACAGAAGATGGCGCCAGATAGTAATTGATTGATCAAATATTTATGAACCGCAAAATGACTTGGCTTGCTCGTTTATCGCTTATCCTTGTTGCATTATTCCCTACGAGGTGTGAGGAATAACGCCGCGTACTCGACTTCCTTACTAAGATGCTGTCGTCTTCTATCGTTATTACTCCAATCATCATTCGGTCGTTGATGCACACCCGACGGTTGTGACGAAGGGATTGCATTTCTTTTGCGGAAGCATCGATTCAAAACTATACACTCGTCCACCAGTCCGAGGTCTTCTTCTCGTCTGCGAGCGTTTCACGAAAGAATCTCATGAGTCCATGTGAAGGCCATCAGCGAAGAACTAGCTACACATGTACGAGTTCAATATATTCGGCTTCTTGTAAGCATCTGATGTATTTTCTGAAGTAAATCATTTTATTTTTATGAGAACACCAACGTAGAACTAGCTACCCATCAATAGTCTCAGTGAAGCATGGCCTCAGGCAGCATATCATGCACTGTCTTGACTAAACAAGCATATTTCCATGCCATCTTCAGTGTGCAACTATCCACACACAAATCTTTTTTCCGTCTTTCGGAATAGCGCGAGCGCGTCGGCAGCGTATCGCGTGCGATCTCGACCGGTTCAAGCCGTGACTATTCAGGCATCTGCCAGTTCGTTGTCTTTTTTTTTTTTTTTAATCTGCCTAAAGCGAGCACGACAGCAGGCAGTAAATCACGACTGTTGTGCCGAGAGAAGAATTTCCCGTGATATCAACGCAAGTATCTGCGCATCGACCAGAACAATTTATCTTCTTATTCTTCCTGGGATAGGCACGGCACATCATGCATTAGTGTGATGACTACATTTATCATTGCCGTGAGTACAAAATCAAAGCGTGACTATGCACCCGTCCACGTCTGTCTTCTTTGTTTCTTCTTCCCGTGTATAGCGAGCAGCCTAGCATGCACTTTGTTGTAAGTGTCCAAACTAGCATACGCTATAACATAAAATTACATGTGCGGCATTTATGAATCCTTTTGACAATGGAACTTTCCGATGGTGATCTTAAGCTCCGCCCCCATAGGCATGTCCCACAAGCTTCCAAAATGGCGATTGACCAGAACATGTTTGAAGTCGATTCTCCAAAGCGTATTCCAGATAATATTGCGGTATGATTTTTGCCAAATGCGTCAGACTTGTGCAAGAGAGTTCGACACAGAGGTCTCAACTATTTCACGCAAGGATATGTACACGGAATTAAGATTTTGGACAGAGCAGGACGGAATGTCAAAGAGTTACAGCGAAACGTTGGCGATCGATGCAAAAAAAAAAAAAAAAAAAAGTTCGACGCCTCACAAACTTCATATTGAAACCCAACAGGATAAAATAGTGGAATCGTACTGCGCATGTAAAGCAGGGTGAGTACTTTTTACTTGGAAAGATCACGAGTAATATCATTGTAGTCTTTAGAAGTGAGTCAGTCGGTGAATTCATTTGACTTGGCTTGTAATCGAAGCCAGTGCTCTGTCTAAAAAGTCTGACGTGATACAAATAGAGAGATAAACATTTCTCTTGCATGACATGGCGCTTTTACGTATCCCTAACCCGACTCTTCGGCATAAAACATGACACACTTCATTCAGCAGGTCAGTGATACGCTAACAAAGTGAAAGTTGTTCTCCTGCAATGTATAAACCACTGATAATAATTCAAACTCGGCGACGATACTTCTCCCTCACTTACCTTCAAACGTACAACGTTGTGTTTCTTGATATTGTCCACATCTAGTTGTACGTGCGCTCTTCCGCGAGCCTTAATCCATCGTAGACAATTCGTCAACTGCGTTTTATGCTTTGGAAAATGAATCAAGCGGGCCCCGGGATATCTTTCATCAGAATTAGCTCCACAAGCACATCTGAGGACCATTTTCTTGGTAACATTAACTTTTCCAAGCGCCCGCTACCGGCAAGTGGGACAACGTGGCGGCAACGGGCGTGTCAAGCCAGGGGTGAAGACAATGCGGGTATCTGATTGGCTATTATTGTACGAGCGACTGACAGGTCGGAAAGGTCCATCGGTTGAGGTGACAAAGAACACTGACCGTACAAATGTGTCGTAAAGAGTTGTCGCTGTCCTCTGCCGATTAACACAGAAATAATCCACCGACAGCGTGCGCTTGATTTTTCTACCATTTGCAAAAACAGAAAAACAACAAAACAACAATTTCTAGCTGCGGAGGCGCGAATGAATTAACACATCTAAAAAAAAAAAAAAAAAAGATAAGTGGCGACCTGCTGTCTGTTGTCGACTGGATTGGTGCAACTAATGTGCACTAAAAGCTTTTCGCAGTACTACTCTCTATGAATCATTTGCCGTGCTCACGTTTGAATGCAGACTTCTAAATGAAGCCGCCCGCGCGCCCACGTAGAACGCGTGCACCTGACGCCTCCCGCAGGTCGCCTTCACCCGCATTTCCATACCAGAGAACACCCGGATGTGACTTACGGCTTTAATTTCCTCCGTAAATGAGTGCGACTAGAATAAAGCTGCAGAGGCTCGTAAAGTTGACGTAGCGGGTCCGCTTCCGAGCTGACGTCATGCGCTTTTTTTTTTTTTTTTATTCAGTTTGGAAAACACGTTTGCGTTTTTACGACGCGTCACACCCGGAAACTGCGGCTGTGGCTTTGTTAAACGAGCGAGCGCCGCACGATGTCCTCAGCCGTGTCGTTTGCGCGAGCCGCGCACATCAGCGCCGGCTGCGATTTTCGAGATGCGGAGCCCGCTGGAAAATAATCGATGAGAAAGATTGCCCAGGCATATAATTGATCAAATTGATGAATTGCCTTCCACTCAGCAAAAGTACTCTGCAACTTCTTTTTTTTTCGGTATTTTATTTAGTTTCACTTATTTGGTTTATATGGCTTTTTGGAGTATTTGACTCACCCCTGGAAGAATCATTTCTCTGTGGTTTATTAAAGTTTTTATCTAACACTCAGCCCTCGCTGATAAATCCTCCTTTATAATCTTTAGACTGCAGCGAAAGTGTTGATTTTATTAAGAGTTTGCGCTGCTTTTCTACTCTGCCGGCTCAGAGCAGAGCATTCCGGTAATTGCATCAAGCCCGGTGCACATAAATGTGATGATATGGCATTAAAATGCGGCTTTATTCTTCTATATGTAAATGATTTTTGTTTTGCTGGAATGCAAATGTCGACGCGGCGCCTCACAATGTCGCGAACTCGGGTTTTCAAAGATGATGCCGTCCTTATCCTTAAAGTGCCTTCGAAGTGAAAATTTGGCACAGCTGTTTATTATTCCTGCCAAATTTGAATGGTTAAAAAAAAATAATAATCATCCCAACTGTTTTAAAAATGGTTAAAAGTCAAGTCAGTTGCATGGAGCCACTGATGGTGGAGTGGTACGCACGCCTGCCTTTGTTGCAGGCGGCGTCGGATCAATTCCTGCTCATTGATGGTGTCGATATCTGCCCCGCGACTGCCTGGCGACCAGTTCAGGGTGTAGTCTGCCTTTCGCCCGAAGCTAGCTGGGTTAAGCTCCAGCTTTCCTGTGACCCTTGTGAGGATAAGCGGCTGGGATAATGAAATGACATGACCCTAAGTTGCCCCCCGGTGTGATTGTGAGTGCGACTGTTGTCTGTCTCCATGTGCCCTGCGATTGGCTGGCGACCAGTTCAGGGTGTACGCCTCTTCCACGTTGACAGCTGGGATGGGCTCCAGCACTCCCGTCACCCTCGTGAGGATAAGCGACTAAGAAAATGGATGGATATTGATTTTAGAAATATTTTTAATTCAGGTTCCAGGATCTCAAAAACATTATACTATGGCATTGTTTTGTCATATGATTAATTTCATATGACCCGCTTCTAGTGGTCATGCAAGGTAAACACAGTAGCTTGAATTTGATTAACTCTTAGAAACGTCACTTATTTCGTCACCGCATTTAAAAGCCGAGTAAATACGGTTGAAAATATAAGCTGCACCTGTATTGCTCGCTCATGATGCTCACTTAATGACTAAACGCCCTTAAATGTCAAACATCTGCGTCCACGGGTGACTTGAGGAAGTTTAGCCGCGTTACTCGAGAGCGACAAGTTGAAGCCGGGGCGCGTGCGTGCGTCGCACGCTCCATTTGCTCACGCCTTCGTAACACGAGTGAGCAGTGAGGCGGAGGAAGTTGTCTTGTTCGTGAACTTTTCCCTCTGCTGAGCTGAGGGGGGGTAATAAGGACGTCGGGTGTGTACACGCGAGCAAGTGTGTGCGTGCGTTTGAGTTTGTTCAATCCAAAGACAACGCTGACATTTCAAAGTGACGCCCGTGATGTGTTCACCGAGGCGTCTGCTCTCACAAGAGCACCTTTTTGCTTTTTTCTCGACTTTTATTTTTTTTTATTTGTTGCGGGTGACTTGAACGCGAGCTGACATGCTCGACGCGGCTGCTCTGCGTTTGACGCCCGTGACTCACATGCTAATGCTAACGGGATACACGTCCTGGGAGGGGAAAAGTTGAAGCTTTGACGTTTGAGTGGCGCCTTTCACGCGTTACAGAGACTTTATTTGTCCAAAAAGCACCTAGCAACAATTCAGCTTGTAAAATTTGATTTAGCAATTCAAAAAAAAAGCTAAAATCCACATATTCCCTATATAAATTACACAAAAACTCTCAATCATGAAATCAGAATACCGTAATTTCCGGCCTACAGAGCGCATCGGATTATAAACCTCACCCAGTACATTTGTAAAGGAAATACCATTTGGTACATACATAAGCTGCACCTGTGTAAAAGCTGCAAGTGCCCGCATTAAAATATAGATATTTACAAAGAAAGACGAGTTTTCAAAGTTTTGATACCTTAGCTTAGCTTAACATAGCAGCAACACGGTAGCACGAACAGGGCTGGTTTAAAAAAAAATAAACATATTGGTAAAAAAAAAAAAACAGCCACGGCAGCTACACAGGAGCAACACGGTAGCACAGCATTAAGAGGGCCAGTTAAAAAAAACAAAACAAAATCACTCAGACGCGGCAGTAACACAGCAGCAAACATGCTAGCGCGACGCTAACAGGCCCGGCTAAAAAAAAAAAACATACGGGTAAAAATCACTGAGACACAGCAGTAACACACTAGCACAGCGCCAATGCTAGCGCAATGCTAACAGGGCCAGTAAAAAAAAAACAAAACACACACGTACCGGTAAAAGTCACCTCCTTGGCACATATATTCCAGTGTCACGCTTTACCTTTTCCGCTCGGGAGCTCCCTTGCAGCCGCTAGGAAAAAAAATGCACCAATTAGCCGCATCACCGCATAAACCGCAGGGTTGAAAGCGTGTGGGGAAAAAAAGGTCGTGGCTTATAGGCCGGAAATCACAGTAACTTGTCCGGATAAGTGCATAGTTTGTTATGTTTTAAAATACCCAAAATTGCATAAAATATCTCCTTTGAAGCGCCTCATGACTTTTAAACACTTCGGCGGAGAGCGCCATCCATCAGTTATGAGACTTTGTCGTTCAAGATTTTTAGAAATTGACTGAGCGCCTCCTTGTTTATTTTGCATGAAAATGCATGATAATATGTACCCAAAGTCGTTTATTTTCCCCAAGCGCCGGGCCCGTTTTTGGATTTTATTTGTCAGGGTGTAGTGCGTCGGGGGAACCTCCTCGCTGCCAATATAAAAATGAAAGAGAAGAGAGTGTAGTGGGTAATTATGTCGATGAAAGTGTTGCTCATTGCGGTAGTTAGTTTGCGACGGACAGACAGACGAGCAGATGGCCAAACAAACATTGGGCGGCTGCGGGGCCCGTTCACACTACACTGACGACAACTGGAGCGTTTCCACGCCGCTAAATAAACTCTTTGTGCGCCTAAAACACACAGCAACGCAAATGCGTACACACTTAAAACAAAAAAAACCAAAAAAAAACAGAAAAGCAAACACAACAGCATTCTGTCTCTACTTTATAAACAGCTTAAGCGCTCTGTTGGCTTTACGGGGCCTCCATGACACTGTGAATCAAAATAAATGCTCCAAAATTCGATCGGTATTGATTTTGGGAACATGGAAATATAAAATACATTGATATATTTGAAACCTCTGGAAAAGATTTTCTGATCCTACCTCTGGTGCCATAAAAATGACCAAATTTTGACTGTGAAACCATGAAAAAAAAAATTCAATGGTCGAATCATATTTACTTATCAGGAATCAAGGGTAATGAGATTATTATTCATGTTTGGCAACACAAAAAGGCTTATAATATCTCAACATTATCATTTATATGACAATTTGAATTTTTGATCCATGATTTCCCTCCGCGGGCCACACAAAATCATGTGGCGAGCCGCATCTGACCCCCCGGGCCTTGGGTTTGACACCTGTGCTCTCGACTAATTTCCCCCCAAATAATTACCATAATTCCCGGCCTACGGAGCGTACTTGGTTATCAGCCTCGGTACACAGAAAGAGTTTAACGCTAGCTTTAGCGCGGCGCTAGGGTTAAACGCTCTCTGTGTACAGAGGCTTAGAACCAGGTGCGCTAACGCTGGCGCCGCACTAACGCCAACCGCAGCGTGTGGGTCGCGGCTTGTTGGCCGGAAATTGCGGTACGCAATAAATGCTTCTCCTCTCACTCAGAAGGTGTAAAATGTCAACTTTTCTTCGTTCCTAATATATTGGCTTTCTCTTGCCGAAGCCAGAAATGACCAAATTTTTACTGTGAAACCATGAAAAACATTTAATGGCCGCATCATATTTACTTATGAACTCGTTTGGGAATCAGAAATCAAGGGTAATGAGATGTTTCAGCTACTATTCATGTTTGGCAACACAAAAAGGCTTATAATATCTCAACATTATCATATATAACCAGGTGCGCTAACGCTGGCGCCGCACAACACAGCACTCAGCTCTTCTTTATCTGCCCCGCCTTGGGATTCTTCCGCTGGGCTTGGACTAATTTTGCTTCCAGCGGCTTTTGTAATCAGCCCTTCATCAGCGCTGTCTCCAGGCCGGCTTCTTAATAGCTCTCCTCGTGGCTAATAGCGGCTCGTGGCCCGTGTACGCCATTAGCCTCCTTAATGAAAGCGCCAGACAGCCCTGGCCGTCCACCTTCTCACTTTTTCTTTTCTTTTTCTTTTTTTTTTTGGAGGCGCTCATTCAATTTGATGTTCGCCTCCGGCGCGTCTGATTTCTTTCACCTTGTCTTTGTCTGCTACGTGAAATAAGATCACCAACTTGAGCGATTTCCTTTTTCTAATTTGTTGTTCCTGGTAAAATACAATATTTTTTGTCTAGTAATTTAATCTAAAATACATTTCTGGTCATGTTAGAAGGTTTTTTTTCATTGTGAAATAAGTACAATAATATAATATTACAACTTAGTCATGTATGATGCGTTTTTCCCTCTCTGCTTACACTCAAAAGTGTGCATTATATATTGGTATAAAGGAAAATTAAAAAACTTTCCCCCCCCAAAAAAATGTTTGGCATCATGTAGAGGTTATGGAAAAGCTGTATATTTTCATTCTAATATGCCAGCTCCACCTAGAGATTATGAAAACAGTGGTCACATATGATGCGTTTTTCCCTCTGTACTTACACCCCCCCCAAAAAAAAAAAATCATCAAAAGTCAAAAGTGTGCATTATATATTGGTATAAGGGAAAATTAAAAAACTTTCCCAATTTAAAAAAAAAAATGTATGGCATCATCTAGAGGTTATGGAAAAACTGCACATCTTCATTCTAATATGCCAGCGCCACTTAGAGATTATGAAAACGGTGTAGCCTACATTTTCTTTCCAATATGGCTAGGGTAGGTATGACTCCATAACATGTACAGTTGTGCTTATAAATTTACATATCCCGACAGAATTTGTGAAATATATCTATTTTTAAATATGAATGACGAATGAACAACAACCGTCATGAATTTCTTTGTTTACTTTTACTTTTTTTGTGCAGTATAATGCTTTTCTGAGATGCTTGACACTTTAATTTGAATCCCATCAGAAGTAAAAAAAAATGTGTTTCGCCTGGGCCTTCATCTTTTCTTGAAAGTATTGCACCCATCTTACAAATTATGCCTCAAACGTGTAAGAACAACTGTGGGTTTTCTCATTTATTAAAAAAAAAAAGTCGGCCTGAGGGTTTCAAAATGAAAGCAAGCAATTACAAACGTATTTCTCATAATAATGTGGCCATTGTTGTGAAACTTTGCTTAGTGTTTAGATTTTTCGGTGGAATTTAAGTGGAATAAGTTGTTAAAAACTAAAGTTGTAATTGCATTTCAATGAGGGAAAAATGGCAATGCATAATATTGTAGTTTAGAAGGAACACAAACTCATGATGTAGTTAAAAGCAACGAAACAATTTTTACCACGGTGAAGCAATCAAACATTGTGCTGCTCATAGTGTGCCCGCATTGGCCACATGAAGGCAGTATAAGAAAATGAAAATTGAAAATTGCGAGATTCTCAACTCCTCTCTCAGATCATCAGCACAGGACTAGAGTCAGTCGTTCTATGCAGAGGATAAAGAAGAGATGACCGAGTGCTGTTACACTGTATGTCTACATGTGTTGCTGCGATGTTTGTGTTCAATCAGTTGCTTAGTTACTTATGACCCTGCAACATCGATGCTATTTAGTCCTAGCATTAAAACGAAAAAATAAATACTCAAAGTGTAATTCTTTTTGGTTTATCATTAGTTGGACTGTAATCGGCGGCACGGTGGATCAGCTGGAAGTGTTGGCCTCACAGTTCTGAGGACCCGGGTTCAATCCCCTCCCTGTGTGGACTTTGCATGTTCTCCCCGTCCCTGCGTGGGTTTTCGCCAGGCACTCCCGTTTCCTCCCACATCCCCAAAACATGCAACATTAGTTGGACACTCTAAATTGCCCCTAGGTGTGATTGTGAGTGCGACTGTTTGTCTCCATGGTGCCCCGCGATTGGCTGGCAACCAATGACAATTTTGAAATGTTGGGACATATTTCCACCATAATCACGGATTTTGACACCGATGACTTGCCTTCGCAGGCCACATGAAATCACAGGGTGGGCCGGATCTGGCCCCCGGGCCTTGAGTTTGACACCTGTGCTCCAAATTGCCCCGAGTTGCGATTGTGAGTGGGGCTGGAAACCAGTTCAGGGCGTACCCTGCCTCCTGCCCAATGACAGCCGGGATAGGCTCCAGTGAGGATAAGCGGCGAAGAAAATGGATGCACGGATAGACAGTAATCGTCGACTGCGAGTGACAATAAAGAGCAATTCACAGTGACATAAAATATGTTTTGATGGTTTCCCAAGTCGTGCAAAAACAAAACAAAACATTTCTGCCCCCAACCATTCCTCTGTACTTGCAAACGTCCAAGTCGCCCGGAGCGCGTCGTGTAAAGCGGATTCTCCACTCCAGTGGGGCCGAGGAAATCAAACCAACACCTCCCGCCTTTGCTGATACACTGCACTCGTGGCCGGCTCAATGAATCTGCGGCGCGGCCAGTGAGCATTACTTCCAATTAGAGGCGTTGGCGCCGCTGAGGGAAATCAGATGACGCCTTCATAAAGACGCCGTTCATTAGCCGACATTGACCGGGAGGTGGGCGAGGGGGAGGCGGGGAGGGTGGCAAATCCACATGAAAAGTTGGCCGATAAATCCCCTCGGTCAGAATGGATCTCGGGTCAACGTGTCGCTAAATTGCTGTAGGGGAAAAGTGGCGGCGTGGTCTTCGCCGCAGTGCAGGATGAGCTTGATATAGTGGCAGAGGCTGCCGGTTTAACACGTTTACTCTTTTATCCCCTTTTTTTTTATGGACAAAATTTGCCATCGCCTGGATAAATACTTTTGCGAGGCAAACAATATCTTTGCAGCCTCATGCCACCATTTTGTATTTCTCTTGGAAAAGTGAAAGCTTTCCTGGAAAATATTTTTTTGTGGTGCTTTTCGGGTGAACTGATGTCTTTTGTTTTTGGTGCCAAAATGGATTTACTATTGTAGCCTTATCTGGACCAGAAATTATTGTTATGTCACAATTTAGTGGTCTTGAAGCAAAAATGTAACATTTGTCTCCCACATTTAGCATTTTTTAGGGCAAATTGGTAGCTATATAAGGAGCTAGCTTGGTTAGACACTTTTACTTAGGTCAAACCTTTTTTTTTTTTAAGCAAAACCCAACATTTTTGTGCCTAACGTTTCATTTTTGGGAGAATGGTAATGGGAAATTATACTTTTTTAAAGCAAAATATGTTTGCTTATACTTATTTATACTTGTACTTTTGCTGATGTAGCTGTTCCTGGGGAAAAAAAATTGTTTTAGGTCAAATCTATCATGAGCCCGCCTATCCATCCATTTTCTTTGCCGCTTATCCACACGAGGGTTGCGAGGGAGTGCTGGAGCCTATACCAGCTGTCAACAGGCAGGAGGCGGGGTACACCCTGAACTGGTCTCCACCCAATCGCAGGGCACATGGAGACAAACAGTCGCACTCACAATCACACCTCGGGGCAATTTTTAATGTGTCCAATTAATGTTGCATGTTTTTGGGATGTGGGAGGAAACCGGAGTGGCCGGAGGAAACCCACAGAGGCACGGGGGGGGGGGGGGGGGGGGGACAGGCAAACTCCACGCAGGCGGTTCTGGGATTGAACTCGAGACCTCTGAAATGTGAGGCCAACGCGTTCCAGCTGATCCAAAATATCAGCGTTTTTCTGGCCTGAAGCTGCCTTTTCCTGAACAAGTACATCAGGCCGCCCGTAGATGGCAGTGTGGCGTTAGCTGGTTATGACCAGCGCTGCTTGGAGGAAAAATAACCGCGACCATCAGGAAACGCACAGAGTGAGACTCACACTCACTGCACAGCGCCATCCGGACGACGAACCCCAGAGTGCGTCGCATGTAACATATTCATCTTCACTAAACGACAAGGTGCCACCTTCACCTTCCTCTCCATCGCTTCCCCGAGCCCACCCGCCGCAGTCTTCCCGTTTTCGAGCGCACACCGAGGCTAAATTAGCACGCTGAACGCAGCTCGAATCACTCCCCCCCCCCCCCCCCCCGACTGCGCTCTGGCCTGCCCGTGACGCCAGATTTGATTTTCAGTGTGCGGGAATTTCTGTCCACTGGCGAAGTCGGATGGCAAAGTATCACGTTTCCATCGTCAGGTGTCAGTAAACAGTTGCAATCCGGTTGACAAAATGGAGGGTTTCAAATCCCGGCCCCGCCTGTGTGGCATTTGCAATGTTCTCTCTCGCAGTCCGGTTTCCTCCCGCATCCCCAAAACATTCATGGTACGTAGGCCAATTGAAGACTCTAAATCACCAGTAGGTGTGGATGTGAGTGCCAACGGTTGTTTGTTTACATTTGTCCTGCGGTTGGCTGGCAACCGGTTCGGGGTGTGGCCTCGTGACGTTAGGCGGCTCGGAAAATGGATGGATGGATGGATGCTTTTAAAATGAAATTTCTATAATTCTACGGTATAATAGAGCGTTAAAATGTCCAATTGGAGTGAATGTAAAAATAGCATTGTTGGAAAAAGATGCTAAATTATGAATTTACACCCCTTTCATCGGAGCTCCATTGCCCCGTGACGATTCTGCGACTGGACCGCTCGCCATCTTCTTCCCATTTCCAAGTGCACCTCGTGGCTAAAATTAGCCCGCTAAACACAGCTCCATCCGCTTCAGAACCCTTGACTGCGCCAGATCAGATTTTTAGTGGCTTACACGGTTTGATTTCCTCCCCGGGCACGCCGACGCCAGCGCCGAGCGCATCATGATTAAAAGTGGACTGGTCATGGTGGGACAGGACGATTAATGCGAACCAGGACCTGGCATCGGCGGACGGCGGCAACAGCAGGGACACTTGCTTCATTAGCGGGGTCGATCGCTTCACAACGGCATCCTCCGCTAGCTGTGACTCATCTTTTCCATCAGATGCGCTGAAGAGGAGGAGCAGATGTGTGAGGAGACCTAACACCTCCAAACAGTTCTCCAGAAGGAATAGTCAGTACATTAAAGAGAGAGAGAGAGAAACTGGAGACGTGATAAAACTGTGCAAAGTTTCCAGAAACCAAGACAGGAGCTTTGACATGGCTAAAATGACTGAAAATGGCAGACAACTTGTGTCTTCGGGCGTAGCTTCCAGACACTTCTTTGTAGGTTACTCGGGGTTGACGTTTCCACCAAGTTTCACTTTGCTGGAATGGAGCGTTCTGCATTTGTGTTTAGTAAACAGCTTTCAAATTCGGGTGCGCTCTTCCCGAGGTGCACCCAGGCCAGCCGGGAGGCAAAGTCTCTCCGGCGTGTCCTCGTCCGTCCCCAGGGGCTCCTCCCCCGTCGGAAAGCCTGCTTCAAATCAAAATGGCAGAGTTCTGTGTCTTTCTGGGGATGGCTTCTTGAGACTTTGTTGTGGGTTCATAATTAATGTGCCTACCAAATTCTCCATCGCCTGAGGACCGCACAGCTCAAAATATGGAACTGAAGAAGTCTTTTGGATGGAAAGTCTTCAACTAAAATGCCGGTTACCTCGATTCAACCTTTGCGCATTACCGTGACTCGGATGACTGATAATCTCGTGTACACTGACAATCTCTTGTCGCAGAGCTGACATCGCCTCAGAATTCAGGAAATTTCCAGGTCAACTACAAACTCCTATTCTGTGTCTGTGCCTCTTGACCGAAGAACAACTCATAGTCCAACCTCTAATTAATCCACTGATCGATTACGACTTTTGACTCCTACGAGGAAACCTTGATTGGACTCCACAAAGATCAGTCAGGTTGTGTCCAACACTGGAGTCTTTTTCCTTGACGGCAAACAGATTAAGTGACTTCATCTACTTTTCAATTACCGTCACAGCAAATAGCATGGCGTGGCCGGGCTTTACAGTGACTCGAGTATCTGCGCGCGAGTGGGATCGCCTGGCGGAAATCCAACAGGATATGAGGCTAAGTCGCTTTCTTTTTCTTTCTCTCGCACTCCCTCATTTGATCCATATTAATCCCCGAGAGCCCCGGGATGATAATGGGTAATGGATCCGCAGACCCCTCCCCGGCAGGCACACGCTGTTAGCCGCGCTGAGGCCGCGCATCGCCCGTCTGGACCGCACGTCAACTCCGATTAGCAGGCTAACGGGATTAGCGTCCGTCGTCACTCTCTGTGTACGCGTCTTCCTCTTCCACTTTTGGAGGTTTTAAGTGGAACTAAGACCGGGAGGGGGAATTTGGGAGAGGAAAGTTCATGCGCAATAGTCTGTGGGGAATTACATCTATTAAGTGCAAGGAGTTACTTTTTCAACATGTACATGGTTCAGATCTGGTCTTATATCCATCCATCCATCCATTATCTACCGCTTTTGCGGGTCAGGTCGCGAGGGTGGTAGCTTCAGCAGAAGACCCAGACTTCCCTTTCCCCAGCCACTTCTTCCAGCTCTTCCGGAGGGATCCCGAGGCGTTCCCAAGCCACCCGAGAGACGTAGTCTCTCCAGCGTGTCCCGGGTCGTCCTCGGGGCCTCTTTCCGGTGGGACATGCCCGGAACACCTCACCAGGGAGATCTCCAGGAGGCATCCGAATCAGATGCCCCAGCCACCTCATCTGGCTCCTCTCAATTGCGGAGGAGTAGCGGCTCGAGACTGAGCCCCTCCCGGATGACCGAGCTTCTCACCTTATCTCTAAGGGAGAGCCCGGACACCCTGCGGAGGAAACTCATTTCGGCCGCTTGTATCCGGGATCTTGTTCTTTCGGTCACGACCCACAGCCCGTAAGTGAGGTTAGGAACGTAGATTAACTGGTAAATTGAGAGCTTTGCCTTTCGACTTAGCTCCCTCTTGACCACAACGGTCATATATCTTAATTTAATCTAAACCGGATTAAAAATCCCCAACACAATCCAGAATCTCAAGATAAGGTGGCTGTGCAGAAGTACGGGGAAAGTCTTTTACCGTAACATCAAAAAGCTGCCGACCACGCCGTGTTGAACCTTTTCACAGGGAAAAGTGTGGGTGTTCAAACATTCCTCCGGTAACCTGGTCGTGCTTACATGAAGTTGCTCAAATCAAATTTTATATTCAATGATTTTATTGAGGCTGTTTTTGTAGCTTTTTTCGTGGCAAAAAGTGTTTGCGTTGATCCCTTTTATTGGGAAATGTGCGGGTGTTGAAGTACTCCTGGTGACCAAATTGCTACTCGCCGCAAGTTATTCACAGCAGAGTTAACGTCCGCGATACGCATTACTGTCTAGTTTCGGTGCTGTGACCAGTTTTGCAAAGACAGTGGGGAAGAGTCCGAGTGTTGAAGAAGTCACTCATTGCGATGCCGTGAAGTTAAAACGGTTTCAAGGAACTCAGGCATCGAGTCAGTGGCTTTTATGAGGATTTACTGGCGAAGAAATCAGGAAAAGTGTGGGTGTTGAAACCCCCATAGGTTGTGACATCCATGGTAAAAGTGGGTGCCAAAAAACTCGCTTGTTGTCGTGTCATCGGTATTTATCCAGCACGCAAACATTCTAAAAGATTCTATGTCTGTGGGGCGTTTTACCGGTCGTAACTCTCAGCTGATCCCCCAAATTTGCGAGTTTATCCCGGTGTATCCGTGCAAGATCCCCGTTGATTTGGAGCCCCGTCGGACAGCAGGCGTTCGTCTCTGTGCACGAGCCGTGTCGCCATGGCAACCATTGATTCCACTCTCCCTCCCCCGCTGCGGTTGTTTATTTTCCCCCAGCAGACGGGAGAATGATGACATTCGTGTTCCCACGTTGCATCTTGCGCTCGTATTGTCATATTTTCACAGAAGCAATTGAATAAAACTTCGCTTAGAGGCTGCAGCCAATTTTGAGCTCAACCTTTGAACGCAAACGCCGCCACGTGACAAAACGACGGCATGAAAATTCAATTCGCAGTCTCTTTGCCGTGTTTAATAATATTCGGCGGCGGTGACGACATCCAAATTCGGTGGTCCGCCAAACACCGGCGCAGAACTCCTGCCGTGCTAACGTCGACGCAATAGTAGATAACGTTAGCTTGTTTACAGTGCACGTTATGTAGAGCGCATTTCTCATCATTCCCGGTCACCTGTTAAAAGACAACTTTGCAAACCCAAGACCAAGACCAAGACCAAGACTGAACCTTTCTACAACCTACGACAACCAAAGTGGACCCAAAAAGTTTGTAGAGCTCCAAAAACCTGCTTAAAGACACTTTGCTACCTGAAATAACTCTTGAAGATGGCATTGCTGCGGTTAATGCTAAGCTAACACACAACCCTGCCTTTGTGCATCAAAATATGAAGAAATTACCCAACTGTACCCTAACTACGTCTCCAGTTAATGCATCAAAAGATGCTTTTATGACTCCGAGGATGACAACGGATTCAGTTTTAACAGCAACTGGTAAAACTAAACTAAGCTAATCTTTGGTGAAGTGGAACAGTTCCAAAATGCAAAGGAGCAAAGTATAACTCAAGTGCTTCTCTGGCGACCTGTTAGCACACGCTTTTGCCCTTGAATGACTGAACAAAAGCGAATGATAGTCTCGTTTGTTACCCGTGATAGCAAATCTGTCCGAGCAGTCTTGTGTGCTGCTGTCCGGGACTGAGGCCGTATTGACCTACGTGCGGACGTAATCTAGCCGTGTCGCTATCGACCGCCACCGGGAGACGGCAGCTGCTTGGCTCACTTAGAGTGGGATCAGAACATCTTTTGCGGGTGGTAAATCATGTTAAATAAAACTGCTTGGTGTGCAGAACAGGCATAACTAGACGTGTCGTCTTCGTGAAGACAACATCATTAGTCGTCCGGGAACAAAAAGCTCCTTCCCTGGTCTCTCTCGGACACAATCAATCAGCATCGTAATAGATCACTTTGTGCCTGAAACTGCTTTCAAATAATCCATAATTTACATTCAAATAGGGCACCCGCTCAAGAAAAAGCCTTCATTTTCACCGAAAAGCTCACGAGGTGGTTTTAGAAGAGACTATTGCTCTCAGCAATCAGAACACGCCGCGTTTGCATTCATTAACCGCAAGAAACACGAGCGGAGGACTCGGAGCTCTTAAAGCAATTACAAATGATTTTGCAATCCGACACTTAGCCGGTTCGCTCTTAATTAAATCTGCCAAATCGTACAAAGAAACTTGGTTGAACGTGACAAATAAAGTCCAGTCCCAGACCAGACGCTTTGTCTAAAGATTGAAAGTACAGTGTAAAGACCTCGATTGTACGGTGACAAACTTCGAGGAGACATATTGGGCTATTTTTGTGGACGGTGGATGTGCAGCAGAGCGCCCAAAAATGTAGTTTCTAGCTTTTTGTCCAAGTGCGTGGTTAGCTTTTAAAGAATTTCGCAGAGAAAACGCTAGGTGATGATACAGCCCATCCCAATGCCCCCCGCGCTGGTGTGATCTGAGTATTGAACCCATTCATCGGTCATCGTGGGTGTGGAACAATTTCGATGGAAAAAGTGTTGGTTTTGAAATGTCCACATCATCCACGGGTGTGATGAAATGTGAGGGGTGTTCAACAGTTAACCGGGAACCGGGAAAGGTGCGAGTGTTGAAACATCCCCAGAAAGGGAAAATAGCTTTCGACAAGGGCAGGCCCGCTATTAAACCTTGCACCTCTGTCCCAGATTTCCGTTCTTGCCTTCCCCACAGTACGCAATCCTGAGTTTGGAATCCGGCAAAGTCACCGGTTGAACGGGAAAAGCTCGGCAGCAAAAGCGTGTAAAGCGAAGCAGCTCCCGGGTGACAGTTAGGCCACGACAGGAGTCGGACGTCTCATTTGGTAGTCGCCGGTGTGGCATGGCACGGCGTTCGCTCCTGACATTCGGATGAATCTGCCGGGGACTCGCCCTTTGGCTGCAAGGACGATATTTCTCTGCTCGGCTTTTGGAAGGGAAAAAGTCACTTCTCCGTTCGGCTTGTTATTGTCTGATGAAAGTGAAGAGTCTTGGAAATTCTATCCATTATTATGTTTATTGTTATCTTTTCGACTCACCAGTTGCCATGATGACCTGAAAAACTCGTGTCATCATTTTCCATCTAAGCCCATCTCGTGCATTTTCCTCTCCAACACCCACAGTCCTCACGTCCTCCCTCACAACATCCGTCAACCTTTTCTTTGGTCTTCGTCTCGCTCTCTTCCTTGGTAGCTCCATCCTTACCATCCTCTTACCAATTTCCTCACTCACTCACCTCTGGACATGTCCAAACCATCCAAGTCTGCTCCCTCTAACCTTGTCTCCAAAACATCCAACTTTTGCTGTCCCTCTAATGAGCTCATTTCTCATCCTATCCAACCTGTTCAAACCAAGCGAGAACCTGAACATCTTCATTTCTGCTACATCAAGTTCTGCTTCCTCGTTTTTCTTCAGCGCCACCGTCTCTCATCCGTACATCATGGCCGGCCTCACCACTGGTTTATAGACTTTGCCCTTCATCCTAGCGGAGACTCTTCTGTCACATAGAACACCAGACACCTTCCGGCAGCTGTTCCAACCCCGCTTGGACCTGTTTCTTCACTTCCTCCGTATTGTTGACCCCAAGTATTTGAAGTCGTCCACCCTCGCCATCTCTTCTCCCTGTAGCTTCGCACTTCCCCCTCCGCCCCTCTCATTCACGCACATATATTCTGTTTTACTTCGGCTAATCTTTGTTCCTCTCCTTTCCGGTGCGTGCCTCCATCTTTCTAATTGTTCCCCCACCTGCTCCCTGCTTTCACTACATATCACAATATCATCTGGGAACATCACGGTCCAAGGGGATTCCAGTCTAACCTCATCTGTCAGCCTATCCATTACCACTGCAAGCAGGAAGGGGCTCAGAGCTGATCCCTGATGCAGTCCCATCTCCACCTTAAATTCTTCTGTCATACCTAGGGCACACCTCACCATTGTTCTGCTGTCCTCATACATGTCCTGTACTATTCTAATATATTTCTCCGCCGCATCAGACTTGCGCATGCAGTACCGCAGTTCCTCCCTTGGTACTCTGTCATAGGCTTTCTCTAAAACCACAAAGACACACCGTAGCTCATTCTGCCCTTCTCTGCAGTTTTGCACTAGCACTCTGGTACTCTTTCTAGGCATGAAACCGTACTGTTGCTCACGGTTGCTTGTAAATTCTACCCATTATTATGTGATATGATTTGGATTCACCAATTCCCATGATGATCTGCAAACTCATTCTATTTTCCAAGCATGTGAATCATGTTCAGGGTCCCCAGGACTAAGCCACAATTCTAATTTAGTCGGAGGATTGGTAGATGTCAACCCCTGACACGAGTTTCACTGTTCAACACAAAATTTGACAGTTGTGTCAACCAAATCCCAACTGGATACATATTTGTCCAAAGATTTTGGTTGGATTTTCAACTTTTGAGGCTCATTTTTTTTCCCTCTGAGGAAGCAACTCTTGAGCACCAAATTGGTTCTCCATATCTGTCATAACAGAACATAAGAAGAAAAGATTCACGTGGGAAAATTGAACAGAATTCAGTCGACAGGATTTTGATTTGAAGCAGCCGTTTTGGTTGCATTTTGAGGCTCGTTCTTTTGATAAACGCCTACGTGGGAATTTGTCTGAATGAGCCTCAGTCAGAAGGAGGGATTGCCAGGCAGATGGCCGACGATGAATTGCAAACATATTTCGCTCACGTCAGCTCCGTCGTGTCGTCAATGTTTTATGATCTTTCCGCGGATTTGCCGCGAAAAGCAAGTGGGTTTTCCCCCGGAGACTCGCATTTTCCGGGCAGACACGAAAGCCGTCCGGGCTTTCAGCATCGTTTAGCGCTCGTCACACACCGTCCCTCCTTTGTAGTCTCTTTCCAGTCGGCGAGATGAAAAGCGGGGCACGGAAATAAAGACGACAGCAGGTGTATCGGCTCCGCGGGAGAGCACTCGCCGCGCTCGTCTCCCTCTCGTTATGATTCCGCTCAGACGAGGGCTGTAAAGCTCGGAATTTCACAACTTGGATGCTCTTAAAGGTCTTAAAGGCTCTGCGGAGGATCCAAACGAAGGTTACCACACTTGACTTCCCGGCACGCCAACGGGAGCTTAGCCTCTTGGCTTCCTTTTCAGGCAGCCTCGCGCCGTTTGCAGAAGAAGAAGAAGGCCCGCGTCCGCATCGTTACGTGACTGCGACGTCCGGTCTCGCTCCTCCTCTTTCCTCTCTCCTGTCGTCCTCGGCTTCTCCTTTTTTTTTTTTTTTTTTTTTTATCCTTCATCTCCTTTGTTCTCCCTTTTCAATGCATCCTCCTCCTTTCTTCCTTAACGCACTCCTTCATCATGTCTTTTTCCTGGTCCTCCCTCTCCTGTTTCCTGACTTCCCTTTCTCTGATTTTTGTTTTCCTCCTGCAGCCTCCCTCTTTTTTTTTCTCTTTTTTTTCTTTATCGATATTTACTGTACGCTTAAAAACCAATACAGTTGCAACCTACTTTTTTTTTTTTTTGTCTTTCTATCTTGCAAGTTTATTTCTGTGCGTGGGTGCGGTGACCTCTCACTTCTCTCTCTTTCTTCCTCATCCATCCTCCCTCCTCAACTTCCTCCTTGTTCCTCATCCCTCTCCTCCGTCTTCACTCCTACTTGTCCTCCATCTTCGTTCATCTGCATCGCCCTTCTCCTCTTTGTCTCGTGCCAGATTTTGAATTTAGCTCACCGAAACGGAACAGCAAATCGCTCGTGAGCTTATGCTCATCCAGAGTTAAATTTGCGGAAATGTTGCATTCCAGGGGCAAAATACTGTACAGCGAACCATTGTGATTGGGCGGGGCTCGGAACGTTTTTATACACCTGATTCGGATTCTGGAACATGACCCAAAGTGAATCCTGCAAAGTGGCTTTAAAACCAGTACATCATCAGTACAGTACCAGTACAATATCAATTGCTACTTTCTGTAAGGGGCGTGGCCAAAGCACTGCCCTGGGCGGTACCACCTCTGACAGTGGACACTAATTGGACCAGGGATTTAAGTTTTGAATGCGTCATCGACATTTTCCAGTTCGTTGCGTTTGCATTACGGCGTTTTGGGATACTCCGCTACTGTGTGTAAGTACGCAAGTCTTGTGTAGAGCATTCACTTGTCACAGCGTATCTGTGCCTCCATAGTCTCGTTGCGTTTTTGTGTTGCCTCATAGTCAACGGACCTTGTTTTATGTTTTTGGATCTTGCGTATAGCCTAGCGTTTTTGTGCCTCTGCCTATTTTGGACTGCTGACATGTCTACGACCTTAGGCTGAAATAAAACAACCCTCTACACCATGCCTTTGCCTGGGATTCCTGCATTTGCGTCCAGCCCTGTGCCTCATGCTCGTGACATCTTTCTTATTAGTCATTTTATGTTTTTGACTCAGGGATACATTCTGTAACATAGTTTCATTTTGAAAGTACTTATACTCTCCTCATTTTTGCATTTTGTGGATTGACCTATCGACACGTCTATTTATTTATTTATTTATTGGGGGGGACTTCTACTCTGTTCATTTGCTGCATTCCAAAACTCATTCTTGTGGCTTCTTGGTACCAGTGAGCTATGTTGAAGTGAGTGAAGTAGCCTCATTTTGACAAAATTTGTGACTTTACAGCCGAATCCTCTGGCGGCGGCGGACCGGGACGAACGCCCCGACCGCTGACACCCGATCCGCACAAGGTCGGCACGGTGGATCAGCCGGAAAACGGGAGCCTCACAGTTCTGAGGACCTGGGTTCAATCCCAGCCCTCCCGATGTGGAGTTTGCATGTTTTCCTCCGTGCCTGCGTTCCGGTTTCCTCCCGCATCCCAAAAACATGCAACATTAACTGGACACTCTAAATTGCCCCTAGGTGTGATTAGGAGTGCGGCCTTTTGTCTCTATGTGCCCTGCAATTGGCTGGGAACCCGTTCAGGGTGTCCCCCGCCTTCCGCCCGTTGACAGCTTGTCATGGCAGTGCCGGTCCCCGATGTGGCGCGCACCAGCTCCTGTCAGCAGATGCCCACCGGTGTCTCATCCATGCAATTACGTGCCACGTATTTATGCCCGTGTACCGAACCCCGACCAGTTATTGACCTTCCTCTTACGCCTGCCGAATCTACTACTGCTGCCTTCGCGGACGGCTCACCAGTATTTGGACTTTGGATCCAATAATGACTCTTACTAAGCCACGTGGGTCGTGCATTTGGGTTCAGCCGCGAGTTCTGGCCATGACACAGCTGGGATAGCCTCCAGTACTCCCGTGACCCTTGTGAGGATAAGCGGCTCAGAAAATGGATGGATGACTTTACACGGCGGGCCTTCAGCCCTATCCCGAGCAAATTGGGAACGCCATGTGTCACTGGACTGTTCTTTAGATTATCATGAGAGGTTTTATCATCCTTTTTTACTCAGGCAGAGCCTCGCCTACCTATCAGACCTCTTCTGGAATTTTCTTTCGCCGTCCACATTTTCCTTACTAACAAAATGTCTTTTGTGATATCCAAACGCTAACGAGTGGACCTTTACAGACCATGGAAAAGGTTGAGCACTGCAAAAAAAAAAAATGAAAGAAAAGGTTGAGTCCTGCAGGAAGCAAAGACAATAAAGGAGCCTAAATATGTTTATGAAGAAGAAGAACAAAGAACGTTCAGCAGGTGCGGAACAAAAGATGACGCAAGTGCATTCTCACATCCACCCGAGAGGCGCGTTTGTGTCATCGGCGTCGTCATCCCTCACGACGGACAAACTTCATCTAGTCTTACTTTAAAGGTACACACAACAAACGCTTCAGAATTAAAAACAACAACGGAATTCATCTTTGTATGTTTTCGCGCCTGCGGTGGACGGATGACTGCCGGACGCATCATCATTCGTCTACGTGGCGGAGCTGGAGGAGAGGGAAGATGGATGGGGGGGGGATGATGGAGTAGAAAGAAGAAGAGGATGGAGGAAGAGGGAGAACAGAGGATGTTTTTTTTTTAAGAAAAAAAGATGTATTAACACAAAGAAAAACATTGCTACAAAATTACCAAGGCAACCAAACTCAGCTAAGATTAGTGCTGAGGTGGAGCCGATGGAGGATGGAAGAGAAAAAAAAAAGATGAGTGTAGATGGAGGACAATGAAGATGAGGGAGATGAGACAGAAGATGGAGGGGGAGGAAGAAGAGACGTGGGGGGAAGAAAAGAGAGAGAAAAGGAGGTCAAGGACAAGGAAGAGAGACGAGATGGAGGTTGGAGAACGAGGAGTAGAATGGAAGAGATGGAGGAGGATGATGAAGAGGGTTGGCCTATGATGGAGGAAATGAAGTTGGAGGGCGGAGGAGTCGGCAGGTCAGCGAGGAGGGTGTGGATGAAGAAATGGAGGTGAAGGAGGAAGAGCGAGGAAGTCACACACAACGTCGTGCAAAGACTTCTTGTCGCATGCATGAGAGCAAACGCACTCATAGGGGCCAACTTCCGGCTTGGTTGTGTACTTCGTGTATTTTGAGAGCGGCACAGGCGACGCCGTTGTTCTGCTCTTTTGTGCGAACTGCACGGAAGAGACGACGGCAGGTACTTTTATCGTCGTACGGTGTCGCTGTTGCGTGGAATCCTCACGTATTTTAGGAAATGCGGCTTCAAATGATCATGCTGAAATTTGGCTCATTTCTTTAAAACGTTAGGACATGTCGCCAGCCACCCCAAAACGTCTTCAATAATTCACAAACGACTGTGGTTGCACACTTTGCCCCGTCACACCGCGACGTTCTGGTCCACGTTCTCTAAACATTTCAATCGTTCTATTTTTCAGCGTTCTCAAACGCGGATGCCACATCTGGCGTGTGATTAACGTGTGACTTAAGGTGTGTCTAACGCACGAGAAGCGTGTAACAGCGACCAAATAAGATACCCCTAAAAACCGTTAGCGTGTGCTAACGTGTCACTGGCGCGATTTGTCAACGTTAGACGAGCGTGTCGAGCGTGTGACTAAACCGGTGAATAACGACGGAATAGCGTTTTGCCGGCGTGTAATTTTTACAGTGGAACGGGAACGAAAACGTTGGAAATTTCATACTCGCTTCAGCTGCTCTCGTGAGTTTGAACAGACGACAAAAAGGTGGGGTGGCGGACTTCAGCTACTAGCGCTGCAAGTAAGAATGCAAAGCGTCGGTTTACGTACCCATATGCACGGACGTCCGGGAAACGCTCGAACGACGCTCAACGGACGCCAAAGGACGTTCGTTTGCCTTTAGTTCCACGCTGTGTGCGCGAGGGGATTGTTCAGCGGTCGTTGACAGGTCGCCGGCGAGTCGTTCATGCAGAGCAAACGATTAAGTAACAACCAAGTAACGCGACAGTAACGACTGACTAACGATAGCCAAACGCGCGCAACGCTCGGCGAACGTTAGCAAAACGTTCCACGAACGTTCTTGAACGTTCTGCAGCGTTTAAAATTAAACGTTGATGAACGCTGGTCTCGGTGAGAACTTTTGGAACGTCGTGGTGCGACGGGACCGTTAGAGACACGAGCGATGCAATCAACGCGCAGATTTCCGACGACGTCGCCACAGTCCCGGGATTCCCTTGTCCGCCATCTTGTGTGTCACTACCAGTAATTGGAAGCCTGTAAAGTCGATAAAATAATGTCTTGGTTAAGCGGAAATTAACACTTACCTGCACGGCTGACCAGTTCTTTCTGGACCAGAACCTTTTCAGCAACCCAAGACGGCTCACTCAAATGCGTCAAACTATTTTATGGACTATTTTTTTTTTTAAAGAAAAGTCCATACAACACAGGGACGGACCAATAGTATGGATTTGTGAAAAAAAAAGAAAAATCAAATTGACCATATTTGGGCGGATGAGATTTCTCACCGATAAGCATGTCGAGAGTCAATTCCATAATATTATTATATTATATATTTATTAAGCCGGGGCTTTTTTTTTTTTTTTTTTTTTTAAGCGTCGTGCGTCGGCCCGGTCACGTCGAGCGGGTAAAAAGCTTTATTTTGTCCAATTGTGCAGTCCCAGCTGCGTCGTTCCTCGCGGCCCCGCAATGCCGACAACGTCAATAATTAATGGGGGGCGATTCTTCTAACCGCTGCAACGGAGCCCGGCTACACACTTTATTAGCGTTGGTGTGTGTGTGTGTGTGTGTGTGTGTGCGCGCGTGCACCTGTGCGCCGCAGTTTAAAACAAAAGTAAATTACGACTGGCGCAACAAATGTTTCTGCTTTAGTGGAAAATTCTTCTGGGACGTGAACCTTGAGTAAGTGTTTTTTTTTTTTTTTTTTTTCCAGCGAAGCTAAATGGATTTTTTTGTACTTTGAAAATACAAAAAAAAAAAAACAACCAAAAAAAAAAAAAGTGTCTAAGTCCGGAGTGTTGGACTTGACCCGGCAGCTCGTCATGACTTTGTCGTAAGCGCTATTAGCGAAGCGGAATGGACTCGCTTAGTTGCCGCCTGCTTTTCGGTTTAATCAAAGTTTACACTGCTTGATCTTTCTTGTAAACAAACACTCCGAAGCGGCGCTCTGGAACTTGTTTATGGTTTCCCTCGGGGGGGGGGGGGCGTCATGAGAGCAAATCAAACAAATCTATCGGAGCCTTATCACATGATTTTATATATATATATATATATATATATATATATATATATATATATATATAGTCATTTCTAAATGTTTCACATCAATTAAGAATTGAAGTCATCCATCCGTTTTCTTAGCCGCTTATCGCGGGGGTCGCGGGGGAGCGCTGGAGTCTATCTTAGGTGTCAACGGGCAGGAGGCGGGGGACACCCTGAACTGGTCGCCGCCCAATCGCAGGGCACATCGAGACAAACGGCCGCACTCCTAATCACACCTAGGGGCAATTTAGAGTGCCCAATTAATGTGGGAGGGGACCGGAGCGCCCAGAAAAAACCCACGCAGGTACGGAGAGAACATGCAAACTCCACACAGGCCGGGTCGGGATCGAACCGGGGACCTCAGAACTGTGAGGCCGACGCTTTCCAGCTGCTCCACCGTGCCGCCCAAATTGAAATCAGAAGACATGAAATATTGTGGAACCAAATCATTCAGCATCAGTTCCTCATCCAACAAGCTGTTATCTGAGCTGCCTATCCTCACAAAGGTCGTGAAAATGCTGGATCCTGTTGCAACTATCTTCTGCCTGGAGACGGGTTGCACCCTGAACTGGTCGCCAGCCAATCGCAAGGCACATCGAGACAAACAGCCGCACTCACAATTACACCTTGGGGCAATTTAGAGTGTCCAATTAATGTTGCATGTTTTTTGGGATGTGGGAAGAACTGGCTGGCGACCAGTTCAGGGTGCACCCCGCCTCCTGCCCGTTGACGGCCGGGATAGACTCCAGCAGTCCCCCGCGACCCTCGTGAGGATAAGCGGCAAAGAAAATGGTTGGCTGGATGGATGCTCTATTGCCGATCTATTACAAATTGAGTCAGGAGTGTCATTCCTGGGAATTCACAATGTACAAGTAGACGCGCTTTATTTGCTGAAGGCTATGTACACACGAGAGGACAGTTCAACTATTTATTTTCATTTTGTATTTCAGATTTGCCTTTTGGGCTTTTTTTCTCACGTGAATACAAATCTGATATGCGTCAGAGCGGCCGTGCCTTTTGCGCTCACGTTTCCTGCGACGTCGTCAAAATGCGACGCGACGAAAACATCCAGCTGTTATCCGAGCCGCTTATGCTTACGAGGGGGGAGCAGAAAACAGTTATTGGTGAGAAAAAAAACGACGCATTTGAAGTGATAAATATCGGAAAATGTGGGCTCCCTTTGCGCAAAATCATTGAAATTGCCACAAATTCGTCGCGGGACGCGCAGGCGAAAAAACAGATGGCGCCGAGTGTTTGTGTGGTTCACGGATGCATCCCATCCACACTAGTCGTCGCATTCGTTTTCTTAACACCTTCATAAGAACAAAAGCAAAATAGAACAACTGCCCCCCCCCCCCCCCCGCTCCAGAAAAACCCAATTCGTGTTTCCTCGTGACACGAAGGTTTGTTAATCCGTAAATCAGAACGGACGAGCCGCGTAATGCGAGAGTAAAAAATGAGCGACGTTATTTAATGGCACGGATAAAAAAAAAAGTTGTTGATGGGTCTGACGGTGGTGCGGTTTTTATTTTCTCCAATTGAAAATGTGCAAGTCGCTTTATTGCTCATCAAATCGCGCTTCTCAACCCTCGAGCTAAAACTGTATTAAATGCAAATTATGAGCATCGGTGGGATGTTTTTTTTTTTTTAGGTCCGTGAAGTGGAGATGCTAAAAACGCTAACGAGCGTTTAAAGACACGCGAGTCAACCTGAGACGCAAAGTCATTTTCTTTTTCACAAGCGAAGTAGAATTGAAGACATTGGTGCTCGGTTTTTACCTTGAGGGTTTTTGATCTGTGTTTTTGGGTTCAAAGTTGGTTTCGTATCGCACAAAAAGCGGAGAAGAGCGCAAATATCGACTTCCTGCTCTGAGCCGTTTACGACGGCTTGCCGTCCCCGGCCAACCTCAATAAGTGGAACAAAGACAAGCCCACGTGCCGTCCGTGTCCTGGTTGCCTGCGAAAACCACGTCTGTCTCAATGTCCTAACAGCAGCCGGCAAGAAAGGAATAAATCCAAAAAATACTTTACGGCCCCTTCAAAAGCGTCACGGCCATTCATCGGCGCAGGTTAAACCTACGCAGGCAACACACCCCAGTCCGGCTGGCAGGAGCGCCCGACTGGAAGCTTCTCGTGGATCAAAAGTACCGTAATTCCCGGCCTAACAGAGCGCACCTGGTTATAAGCCTCACCCAGTGCATTTGTAAAGGAAATACCATTTGGTACATAAATAAGCAACAAGTGCCCATGTTGAAAATGACATTGAAACACGAGATATTTACAAAGACAGTACACAGAGAGTTTGACACTAGCGCCGCCGCGCTAATGCTAACACTAGCGCCGCCGCGCTAATGCTAACACTAGCGGTAAAGTGGGAGCTAAGTCGCAAGGCGAAGCTCTCAATTTACCCGTCGATCTCGGTTCCTACCCTCATCTATGGGCACGAGCTGTGGGTCGGGACCGAAAGAACAAGATTCCGGATACAAGCGGCCGAAATGAGTTTCCTCCGCAGGGTGTCCGGGTTCTCCCTTAGAGATAAGGTGAGAAGCTCATTCATCCTGTATGACCCTGTTTTCGGAATAAACCACATTGAACATTATGCCTCTGCCTCGAAATCCTGCATTTGGCTCCGCCCCTGCACTGGAAGTTCTTGACAGAAGCTCGGTCATCAGAAAGGTGCTCAGTGTCGAGCCGCTGCTCCTCCGCATTGAGAGGAGCCAGATGAGGTGGCTGGGGCATCTGATTCGGATGCCTCCCGAACGTCTCCCTGGTGAGGTGTTCCGGGCACGTCCAACCGGAATGAGACCCCGAGGACACGCTGGAGAGACTATGAAACTACCGGACTACCGGAAAAGCGGTAGATAATGGATGGATGGTAAAAATCACAGTGACACGGCAGTAATACGCTAGCGCAGCGCTAACAGGGCCGGACCGGTAAAAGTCACTTCCTCGGCACATATATTCCACCGGTCTCACTCTTACTTACGCCCGTTAGAAAAAAATGCACAAATCAGCCCTGAGCTGAAGAGTCTCAAGTACTCAGAATCAGAATCCTGGCCTGGGAACTGAGGCTGAACAGTACGGTTGGAAAACTAAGGTGTCTGCTTGAGACTGAAATCAAATCTACATCCAGTTTGTTGAAGGACTTGGCAGTACCAAGGTCACGTACTACACGAAGCCCTCGAATGGACTTTTACTGCTCCAGAACTAGCCAGTTGCGGACTCTTGATAAAAAGGAGAGACGGGACCCGGACCCCAAAGGGCCAGTAAACTGACCAAGCAGAGAATCCAGATCTACGGGGCCATACTGTAGCGTAGGTGCGGAATGTTGGTGGCGTCCAAGCAGTCCACACAAAGAACGGATCACATGCAGTCTGTCCGAGTCGGTTAGCCTTGAGGCTATACGGGCGCTAATGCTAGCAGTACAAAACAATGTAACGCAGTTCTTTTTCAAAACTTGCCTTTAATTTTTCACCGCGTTGTTTGGCTCGCGTTCACTTGAGGATCAGCTCACTGCCTCTCAGTGGAACGCCCCGGAACAAAGCCGAGTTTGATAGCGCGGCTTTATTAGCACATTAATTAGTCTTTTCCGCGGCTTTACTGGTTACATGACACAGATCAGAGGCGTCATCAAAGCAGGATTGCCAGAGAGAGGCTGGGTGTCCGTCACAAGTGGGCTACAGAAAAAATCCCCGCAAAGTCTTGAAAGCGCTTTTAGAATTGAATTTAAAGCGCACGCAACAAAGCGTGTTTGGAGGGTTCTGTAACCACTCGCCACCGCTCTTGCGCGCTTTTGTTATTTTAATCCCGCGCTCTTTAATTGCAACTTGTAGCAACATCCACGCGGCGTGTCAAAGCGGAACACGGGGTTCTGAGCGGCCACTTCATTAGGTACGCGAGCTAACGCCGCCCGGTGGAAATTCGGATGGCTCCGGGTTCGCAGTTTTTATGCTGCAGATTTTTGATGCTACTTCCAAACATTTATCGGACATCGCAACACTTCAGTCTTATGGTGTCATTTTTATTTTATATAGACTTTAGATGTACAGTGAAGAAAAGAAGTATTTGAACACCGTGCGACATTGCAAGTTCTCCCACTTAGAAATCACGGAGGGGTCTGAAATTTTCATCGTGGGCGCATGTCCACTCTGAGACAGATAATCCAGAAATAACAATGTATGATTTTTTTAATGATGTGTTTGTGTGATAGAGCTGCAAACAACTATTTGCACACCTGAGAAAACCAATGTTAACATTTGGTACAGCGGCCTTTGTTTGCAATGACAGAGGTCAAACGTTTCCTGTAGTTGTTCACCAGGGTTGCACACACTGCAGGAGGGATTTTGGCCCACTCCGCCAGGCAGATCTTCTCTAGATCGGACAGGTTTCAAGGCTGTCGCTGAGAAACACAGAGTTTCAGCTCCCTCCAAAGATTTTCTATCGGGTTTAGGTCTGGAGACTGGCTAGGCCACGCCAGAACCTTGATATGCTTCTTACGGAGTCACTCTTTGGTTTTCCTGAGTTTCAGCTCCTTCCAAAGATTTTCTATCGGGTTTAGGTCTGGAGACTGGCTAGGCCACGCCAGAACCTTGATATGCTTCTTACGGAGTCACTCTTTGGTTTTCCTGAGTTTCAGCTCCTTCCAAAGATTTTCTATCGGGTTTAGGTCTGGAGACTGACGAGGCCACGCCAGAACCTTGATATGCTTCTTACGGAGTCACTCTTTGGTTTTCCTGAGTTTCAGCTCCCTCCAAAGATTTTCTATCGGGTTTAGGTCTGGAGACTGGCGAGGCCACGCCAGAACCTTGATATGCTTCTTACGGAGCCACTCGTTGGTTTTCCTGGATGTGTACTAGACCCAGCCACGACCCATCTTCAATGCTCTGACCGAGGGAAAGAGGTTGTTCCCCAAAATCTCACAAAAAACAAAAACCTCTCGTTAATAGAGCGCAGTCGTCCCGTCCCACGGTCGGTCGTCGCCTCTGCCCCTCGGCCTCGACGCCCCGCGGCTCGCTGCTGGCGTACGCCGCTCCGACGCCGAGGGTTGGCGCCAATGGCACCGTGGCCGTGCGCCGCCCGAGGGGAGTTAATGGATGTAGCAATGCGCAAAGACAACCTTTGACAGAAACGCCGTTGAACAAGTCAATTCGCTCAACGGTCGGCCTTTGTGCGCTTGGCGGACGCTACACGTGATGTCGATACAGCGCAAAAGAGTACTACTAGGTTATGGATATGTTAGATTTGGTGTTAAATATGAGGCAAATGTGGTTCATTAGCGGTGTGCACATTATAACGTTAAATATAATTAAGTAAAGCAGTTGAATAGATGGAAATTTGGTAGCGTATTTTCCGCAACTGACCTATTTTAAAACTTTTTTTTTCATGTATAAGGCGCACCGGATTATAAGGCGCATAGAATAGACGCGACAATAGAGGTTGGGGTTACGTTATGGATCCATGAGATGGGCTGCGCTAAAGGCTCAATATTGACCCATATATAAGGCGCACCTGATTATAAGGCGCACTGTTGGCTGTTGAGAAAATTGAAGGCTCTTAGGTGCGCCTCATAGTGCGGAAAATTCAATTAAATTAAATGTGCATCCGTATGTTAACATATTGGTACATTAAGGCATTTAATATGACGATAATACACTATGATCCACTTGACCTTGACTGAATATTGCATATGATAATGTGGCATTGCAGGTGGTTAATGTTACGTTCGAGGTATTCGCTGATAATGACAGATAAAGAATGCGTTATGAACGTGTTACTTTAGATCTGTATAAATATTATACGGAACATCGGAGGTGTATAGTTTATTAATTGTCGAAATATTGTACATCAGAGGTACATGCATCAAACGTAAATAGAGGTGGTATATTTGCGAAACAAGTGGTTAGAGCGTTGGCCTCACAGTTTTGAGGTCGAGGGTTCGAATCCCAGCCCCGCCTGTGTGGAATTAGCATGTTCTCCCCGTGCCTGCGTGGGTCTTCTCCGGGTGGGCACTCCGCTTTCCTCCCACATCCCCAAAACGCGCAACATTAATTGGACACTCTAAATAGGTGTGATTGTGAGTGCGGAGGGTGTTTGTCTCTAAGTGTCCTGCCTTTGGGTGGCGACCAGTTGAGGGTGTAATCTGCCTCTTGCCCAATGGCAGCTGGGATAGGCTCTGGCACTCCCCGCGACTCTTGTGAGGATAAGTGGTTCGGAAAATGATGGATATTTGCTGCATAAGTGATACGTGAATTAACAATGTTGTAGCTATAGTATGGCGGCGGAGTGGATCAGCTGGTAAAGCGATGGCCTCACAGTTCTGAGGTCCCAGGTTCAATCCCGGACCCGCCTGCGTGGAGTTCTCCCCGTGCCTACGTGGGTTTTTCTCCGGGCACTCTGGTTTCCTCCCACATTCCAAAAACATGCAAAGTTCATTTGACACTCTAAATTGCAACACTAATTGGACACTCTAAATTGCCCGAAGGATTGATTGTGAGTGCAGCAGAAATCAAGTTTTTCAACTATTCTTCATGTTTGGTAGCACAAAACTGCTGATAATATCACAACATTATCATTTATAGTATATGACAATTTGAAATGTTGGGACATATTTTCACCAGAATCACGAATTTTGACACCGATGATTTGCCTTCGCGGGCCACATGGAATCATGTGGTGGGCAGGATCTGGCCCCCGGGCCTTGAGTTTGACACCTGTGCTCTAAATTGCCCCTCGGTGTGATTGCGAGTGCGGCTGTTTGTCTCCATGTGCAGTGCGATTGGCTGGCGACCAGTTCAGGTTGCACCCCGCCTCCTGCCCGTTGACAGCTGAGATAGGCTCCAGCACTCCCGCAACCCTTGTGAGGATAAGCGGCTAAGCAAATCCATGGATGGATGGAAGAAATAATGTAGTCGCACATGTCGGCACACCCATCCCATTCAGACAGATCTTAAATGAGATGAAATCAGAAAATGGATGGATGGATAGTTATAGTAGATGAGCAATACATGCATTACATATTTTACACTACACTTGGGCGGCCTGTCCGGGGGGGGGGGCTGACATTTGGGGGGCACTTGGCTGTCCGGCAGGGGCACCGAGAATTTATGGGAGGAAATTATCCGGTCATCATTGATCCTTCTTAACAATAATATCCAAGTAAAAGTAACGTTCGTTCCATTAAAACTGCTCTGATGTATCCAATAAGTAAACGTAATGAAGTAAGCGGAACGTGTTACGACCCATCTCTTAATTATCACACGTAAAGAATCATAATACGGCACAATAGCACTCGTCCAATTCCTCAAGTCGTTAACGACGCCGCAGCTTCTCAGGCGCTCGTCCGTCGTTTCCGAACCGAAACACTCTTTAATGTTTTCGGATGTCATTTTTGTCCTTTAGATCAGCGCGGGCGCTCCACGCCCCGGCCGTTAATGTCCCGCTCATCTTTTGTGCGTTTAATGACACAAATCAATTAATGACTCGCGCTAATGGCGCCGACGGGCGAGGGAGGGCCGTCACTGCCGGAGCGCTTCAGCGACGGGCCCTCCGGCGTGAATGATGGACGGCGCCGGCTTTTAAAAAAACGAAAATAAAAATTCGTGGGGATGATGACCCGGGTGACAAGGGTGGGGGGGGATGTGCTGCCCCCCGGCGCGGATACACACAAGCATCACTCGTCCGCATTGATTTTATCTTTATAAATGTCGTGGAGTCATTTCATGCTTGGTGCGCCGCGTTAACTCATGTCACACTCATCGCCTCGACTTTTTTTCCACCCAAAGATCACAACAGAATATACTGTAATAAACCATTATTAACACCGCGGTTGTGAAACAGTCATTTGGGTTGTATGTACCATGAAAACTCCACATCGGCACGGATATGTGCCAATAAATAGAATGTACTAGATATGTGGGTTGCAAAAAAAAAAAAAAAACTACAGCGATTATTGATTTCCCAGGCCAGCCGAGAGACATGGTCTCTTTAGCGTGGACCGGGTCGTCCTCGGGGTCTCATTCCGGTGGGACGTGCCCGGAACACCTCACCAGGGAGGCGTCCGGGAGGGATCCGGATCAGATGCCCCAGCCACCTCATCTGGCTCCTCTCAATGCGGAGGAGCAGCGGCTAAACACTGACACCCTCCCGGATGACCGGGGTTCTGTCAAGAACCTCCGGTGCGGGGGGGGGGGCCCAAATGCAGGACTTCGAGGCAGAGGCATAATGTTCAATGTGGTTTATTCCAAGAAACTGGGTCATACGCGGTGTAGCAGTCCGACAAGGCAGAGGGACAGAAACGCTAGGCTAAGCGGGATCCAAAAGGCGTACAGCAAGGGTTCGATGACTCAGCAAACTAACTCAACTCAACAGGACAGAATCGCCATGCCTAGGGTTACTCTAACTTAGAAGCGGAGAGTCCCACAGGCAGTGAATGCAACTCACTAACGCAAGGCAACGAACTGGCAAATGACAGTGACAAACACTCCAACTTAAACGGCTGTCTCATTACAGTCCGAATGTGAAACACCTCTGACCGGTGAGCAGTGGCCTGGCCACGCCCCTCTTGGCAGTAGCCATGCCTTGCTCATGACAGCTTCTCATTCTATCTCTTATGGGAGAGCCCGGACACCATGAGGAGGAAACTCATTTCGGCCGCTTCTATCCGAGATCTTGTTCTTCCGGTCCTGACCCACAGCTTGTGCCCAAAGGCGACGGTAGGAACGTAGAGCGACTGGTAAATCAAGAGCTTCGGCTTTGGACTTAGCTCCCTCTTCACCACAACGGACCGATACAAAGTCCACATGACAGCAAACGCCGCACCGATCCGTTTGTGGATCTCCCGCTCCGTTCTTCCCTCACTCGTGAACAAGACCCCAAGATACTCGAACTCCTCCACTTGGGGAAGGATCTCATCCCCGACCCGGAGAGGGCACGCCACCCTTTTCCGACCGAGGACCATGGTCTCGGATTTGGAGGTGCCGATTCTCGTCCCAGCCGCTTCACACTCGGCTGGGAACCGGTCCAGTGCGCTTTGGAGATCATGGCTCGATGAAGCCAACAGAACCACATCATCTGCAAAAACCAGATATGCGATGCTGAGGCCGCCAAACCGGACACCCTCTACGCCTCGGCTGCGCCTAGAAATTCTTAAAATGATCACGATGCATTATTTAAAATATTCCCAACTGCCTGTCTTGGTGTCACGAAATAATACTTGATAATAATTGATTAATAATTGACAAGCCAAGCAATTTATTTATCACTAGTAGTCGAATTTCACTAAAAATGGTATGAAACACTGTCCACTTAAACTGTTCAAACAAACCATATCATTCCATCAAGGAAAAATCAGCTACCGTAATGCAAATGAGGGTGTGCACACTTGTGCTAAGCTATTTTGAAATGACGTCTCTTCCTCACCCCCCACCTCCCCACATATATCACAAAAACGGTCTTTTGAACGGGGGTGTGTAGACTTTTTAAAGCCACTCTATTGAAGTGACTGACCCGAGACGAATATCGAACGAGACCTTTTCATTAGCGCCTTAGCGCTCGACTGGCATTCCGTTTGTTTGTTTGAGGCGCGCCGGCGCATTTTTCAGCGCTCGCGCGTCATTCATATTCACGACCACGGAGCACTCCGGCGCCGATCAATGGTTCATTTAGTTCAGCTTATTGTCTCACAAAAGGAGGCCGCGGCGTGTGCAAACGTTTGCGACTGACAAAGCGCCTGCAGGTGGCGAGCGGGGTGGGGGTGGGGTGTCAAATAATTACAGCTTCCGTTTTAATTGGGCTAATCCAAACAGACGCCTGATTGGCCCACGCTGCCTTTTGTGTCACGATTACATCCACTTGCGCTAATGCGCTAACGATAAATGCTCCGCGAGTGAGCTTCTTTTACAAAGGAGTCAATCACGGCTTCCTGTTTGCTGTCTGGGACAGGAAGCCGCTAGTAACGCCGGCAATAAACATCGGCGGATTTTTCCTGACGTGAAATTAACTGACGGCGGTAGCGTTTTTGTGCGAAAGGCACCATTTTGGAAAGGGGGGGGTGGCAACCTGACCATTTCTGGTGGAAGGCAACCCGACCCGTTTGTGTCCTGTGTGAAATGTGACTCGTGTTTGAACTCTAACGCTAATGCTAACACATAACGGGCGTGTCATGAGCAAGGCTTTGCCACTGCCAAGAGGGGCGTGGCCAGGCCACTGCTCACCGGTCAGAGGTGTTTCACATTCGGACTGTAATTAGACAGGCATTGAAGTTGGAGTTTTTTGTCACTGTCCATTTGCCAGTTCGTTGCTTTTGTTAGTGTATTGCATTCGCTGCCGGTGGGACTCTCCGCGTCTACACGTAATTTAGAGTAACCCTTGTCACAGCGATTCTGTGCCCTTTAGTTTGATCCTGTCCTGTTGAGTTTGTTAGTTTGCCCCATAGTCATCGGACCTTGCTGCATGTCTTTTGGATCCCGCCTAGCCTAGCGTTTCTGTGCCTTTGCTACACCGTGTATGACCCAGTTTCCGGAATGAACCACATTGAACATTATGCCTTTGCCTCGAAGTTCCTGCATTTTGGTCCGCCCCCCGCACCGTTGGTTCCTGACAGGGCGTCCATATTGCGGTGTTGCAACCTTTAATGCAACAGATATTTTCAACAACAAATAGTGCAGAAACACATGTAGACAGACAATATATCTTTGTCCTTTACAATGATAATAATATAACGCCAGATTACCGAGTCAACTACACTAGTTGAGTGAAACACTTCTTGGCAAGTTGGGCGCACCAGAATTCGCCGCAGGAAACTAATCATGATACACAAACTGTAATTCCTGATGTTCCACTTCATTATTTAATTACTTCTTGAATCATGAAGTACTGTACAGTCATCCCTGGCAATTTTCGAAAGGTCCTCACGGTCCTCGTTGTACAAGTCGTGTAGGTCGTACAAGTTATGTAGTTACTCACATTTGATGTTTCTTCAACAGCGACGATTTGATCACAAACACGTCTCGTTGTTAGCAAGCTAAGCTAAGCTAAAGTAGGCTGGGCCGAGAAGCAAGTTCAAGTTGAAGGTTCCACTCGGCCAACTTCCTATAAGTACTCACGGTCCTCCTTGTACACGATAACGTAGGTTTTGCAAGTCGTGGAGTTACTAGCGTTTGATGTTTTCCAGACGCATCTTTTTGTTAGCGAGCTAGGCTAGGCCTAGCTTGGCCGAGCAGCTTCAACGGGAACGAAAACGGCTCCAATTTGGGTAGTCGTCACCAGGGGCGTCCCACCTCGAGGATTCACGACATTCGGTCCAAATTTAGCGGGATTTATTGAAGTGCAGTCGGGTGGACCGGAGCTTCCTCGTTTTAGCGCCTACCAGCTCGGGAACCAGAAGCGACTTTACTTGGTTAAACGATGATACTTGCGGAAATAATAATGCGACACGCGGTGTGTAATGCGGCGGCGTTATGCTAATTCCAGCCGTGGAGATCATGAAGAGAGATTTGCATTTACATCAACGTTTGCCACATCTTCTATACGTTTCTCCCTGTCAAGAATAAATCAAGCTTATCTTTCCGGGGGCTTCTCTTGCAAGATCCAAACTTATTTCAACTCTCTAGCCAAGCGAGGTCTTATCTAAGCGGGACTCACATCTCGGATCAGTTGATTTATTATTATCTTTTTTTTTTTTTACATTTTAGTTTAAGCGCAATCTCGTGCCTTTTGATGATTGCATTTGCATATCGCACCACCACCATTTTGCCCCCCCGGCTTCATTAGTCTGTCGGTGCGTCGTCGCCGCAGCGCCACCACCGGGATGTAGGATGGATGAAACGCAGACATATTTTCCGGCTTGTCGTTGTGTGTGAAAATGTCCTGAAAATGTGTGTACATTTATGTGATGCGTTAGCTGAGATAGCATAGCATCGTTACTGCGTCCAATAAATCTTTGTACTTCCGGAGTTGCAAAACCCCAAATTGACTCATTAGCGAAGAATATCAGTCGTCAGCGTGTAAACGGTCACAAGGAACGACGTGTAACATGAAGCTATTATCGCTTGCTGCTATCACCGTAACAATTGATGGCCATATCGGTGACTGTCCGCTAGCAATTAGCCGCTACACAAAACACTAAAAATCAGTGGTTGTGACAACATCGCTTACAATTACGTGTGACACACAGCTAACATGCTAAAAATCAATGAGCATTTCGGCGACTCGGTGCGCTAGCAATTAGCGGCTATGCAAAAAATCCAATCAATAACCGTGGCAACAATGCTTTCAATTGGCAGCTGCATACTGCTAGCAATCGACAGATCTACCGTCGCTAACAACGAGCAGCTACACAGTCAACAATCAATGGCCACACGCGTACAGTGTACTGTAAATAATCAATAACCACATCAGTGTGGATGTCTTCTAATAATTGGCAGCTGCATATTAAAAATCAATAGCAGCAACAAGCAGACATGTTTTGCGGCTAGCATGCAAACTGTCAGTGATCGTATCAGTGGCGATAAAATTTATAGCTACACACTGGGAAAATTGTAAATGGCTTTCACGACATTCTTAGAATTAGCATCTGAAGAAAATGCTAACGTAATAATCACTCACCATATTGCTGAGTAAGTTCACTAACAATTAGCGGCTACACGCTTTACAAGCTAGTGGTACCGTGACTTACGAGTTTAATTTCTCAAGCGACCGAGCTCATTACATAATTTACTCGTATTTTGAAACTAATCTCCACATTGAAATGACTGCATTTCGGTGACTTGGTCCGCTAGCAATTAGCGGCTATGCAAAAAATCCAATCAATAACCGTGGCAACAATGCTTTAAATTGGCAGCTACATACTGCTAGCAATCGGCATATCTACCGTCGCTAACAACGAGCAGCTACACAGTCAACAGTCAATGGCCACACGCTACACCACCAACACCACCGCTTATATTTAGCGGCTACGTACAGTGTACTGCAAATAATCAATAATCAGTGTGAATGTCTTTTAAAAATCAATAACAGCAACAAGCAGAGGCACGCTCATGATTTGCGGCTAGCATGCAAACTGTCAGTGATCGTATCGGTGGCTATATTTCAAACAATTTATAGCTACACATTTAACAATTGGGAAAATTGTAAATGGCTTTCACGCCAACAGCTGACATTCTTAGAATTAGGAGCTGAAGAAAATGTTAATATAATAATCAATCACCATACAGGCCAGTAAGTTCACTAACAATTAGCGGCTACACGCTTTACAAGCTAGTGGAAACGTGACTTACGAGTTTCATTCCTTAAAGGGAAAATCCAGTGCTTGCTGGATTTCGAGCAAGCGCGAGATCCGACGGCGGCCGCGAGCCGAGGTTCCAGGCGGCGGAGGCCGTTAACCGCAGACGCCGAAGCTAGGCTAAAGCCCTCCGTCGCCACCGAAGGCGGGCCGCGAGCCGAGCTTCAACGTCCGGGGAAGCCTTTAGCCGAGCTTCGGCGTCCGGGGCTAATGAAGCGGGCGGAGGCTAGGCTAGGCTAAAGGCCTCTGCCACCACCGAAGCGAGGCTAAAGCCCTCCGCCGCAACCGAAGGCGGCCACGAGCTCCGGCGGCAGGCCGCGAGCCGAGCTTCAACGTCCGAGGAAGCCTTTAGCCGAGCTTCGGCGTCCGGGGCTAACGAAGCAGGCGGAGGCTAGGCTAAAGGCTAGGCTAGGCTAAAGGCCTCTGCCACCACCGAAGCGAGGCTAAAGCCCTCCGCCGCAACCGAAGGCGGGCCACGAGCTCCGGCGGCAGGCCGCGAGCCGAGCTTCAACGTCCGGGGAAGCCTTTAGCCGAGCTTCGGCGTCCGGAGGCTAACGAAGCGGGCGGAGGCTAGGCTAAAGGCTAGGCTAGCCTAGGCTAAAGGCCTCCGCCGCCTGAAAGCTCGGCTCGCGACCTGCCACTGGAGCTCGCTCTTTAGACACCGCGTCATTCCCGTCTGAAGAACCATCCGAATATTCAACATTAATATAATAAAATCTGTATGAAAGTATTCCTCCGTTACCCCGATCAACCGATACTGCTATTTCTTCATCAGATGAGGATAAATCCGAGAAATCAGCGCCGGGCATGTTGTAATCGAGCGTTTGGAACGCCACGGTACACGTCACGTACGCCCGCGTTGATCATGTGACCCGAAAATGGCAGCGATTAAATGAGAGAGGACTTAGCATCACATTGTCAAAATAAGTTACATATTACATGACCTTTTGGATACACTATTCATGCAAAGCACTGGATTTCAACTTTAAGATCATAACATAATTTACCCATATTTTGGATCTAATTTCCACACTCAAATGCACTGAAATGCTTTTACTCTGCTCCAGCTCACCCAAATTCAAACATTTTATTTTTTTTTACATTTTTGAGAATGGAAAATCGCACTCCACTGTATCAAAACACAGTTAAAGATGATGAGAGGCGCAAGGAAGCTGGATTTGCGGACCCAGTTCATCAAAAAAATGAATCAAAATATCATTTTCTATATTAATTTGAAGGACAGTGGTTACATTTTCAACAGAGTAACCAACGTACAGTTCCAAAGTCATCGTTGGCGACATTGACCAACGTCCTGCTGAATAATGCATGGCCGCGTCTGCCGCCCGCGTCATCAACATGCTAATTGCACGCGGCGCGGCGCTCGCCACGGCGACCCGCGGAAAGACGGCCCACCCGTGCGCTCGTCCATCACGCGGCGCCGGCGGGATCGATATCGCCGTCGTTCCGTCAACGTCGTGACCGCGCACAACGCGCAGGTGAACCGGCATCGGAGAGGCTGAGTAGTCACATGGGACGTTTCAAAATGTATTTGCAGCACGGTGTGCTAGTGGGCCACACATCTGCCTTCCAGTTTGGAGGTTCTTGGTTTGAATCTGGGCTGTGCGATTTGCGACCTCTCCCTAGCAAATACCCCAAAACATATTAGCCTGTGGCGGCACGGTGGCGCAGTTGGAAAGCGTTGCCCCGAGGTGTGATTACGAGTGCGGCCGTGTGTCTCGATGTGCCCTGCGATTGGCTGGCGACCAGTTCGGGGTGTGCCCCGCCTCCTGCCCGTTGACATCTGGGATAGGCTCCAGTACTACGCAACCCTTGTGAGCATAAGCAGTTCAGAAAAGGCTATTAGCATGTTAGCTTGAGTGGGAAATTGTCCATATGTGTGAGTGTGAGCGGAAAATACGCGATTTGGGCTATTTATTGGATAACGGATTATGGATTATGGATCGGATCGCACACGTCAAAATACATATGTGCTTAAGAGGACAAACCAAGATATGTAAATGAATTGTGGAATGTCGTTCAGGAAGCTTGGAGTGCAATAACGGCTGAAAGGTGCCATAAATTGGTTGAATCCATGATTTTCCAGATCCAGTTATTTAAAAAAAAAAAAAAAACTGCGGTCATAAAACTAAATATTAGCTCAGTGATTCAAAGATTTGGTAAAAAATTGGTTCAAAATAGTTTGGAGTTTGTAAAATCAGTACGGAAGTGAATAAGTGCCACCATTATTTGAATTCAAAATGGCACTAAAAATTTTGTTGCAATATGCACATTGTTATTTCAAAGTGATCAAATTTCCAATAGCTGTGTTTCAGTTTCATTTTTCAATGTTCACAAATTCGCCATATCAACAAATAAAATTCAACCTTTAATATTCAAACACTGTATTCTCAGTCTCGCTGCCTGAAATTGACCGCCTCACCGCCCGGCCAATCCAGTTACGCTTTCGTAGTCACGTGACGTCACATGGTAAGGAAGCGTGACTGGATTGGCTGGCTGTCGGGTTCTGACCCGAAGTCACCCTGCCTTCTTAACACTGAATTTAGACGGTGAATTTCAGTTCGTCACATTGGATTGTATAACAAAACAAACAGGTATATATTCTTTATCCTCTGCAAAGATCAACAAATCGCTTACTGAGGAGCTATTATGCTGCCCCCACATGGCCAAGAGCAGCACAACGTCCGTTGAAGTTGAAAGAATTTAAAACTCTTTTTCTTCTTTTATTTAGTTGTCATTCCTGCGTGTTTTTTTTTTTAATATATTCCCGCGTCGTATTGACTTCTTATCCAAACACTTGAGTAAAAAGTACAAAGTTGACCTTTCGCTGCTGTAGAAATTGAGGGGGCGGCAATGATGATGATGATGATGATGATGATGATGACGGCGGCGGCGGCCGCCTCATTAGGAACGTCCCAGTGTCACACATCAATGCGAGGGCGCCCGCCGTTTTGAGCGCTGTCGGCTCGCGGCAAAATAAAAGCGCTTTTGAAAGCGGCGGCCGGCGCGGCGCCACATCTTCTTCAAAGCCGAGCGGAGGATGACAAATCCGGTCTCGGTTGAAAGACGACCAGTCGAGCCGCGAGGACGCCGACGTGTCGCCGCGGCGCGCGTCGTCGCCGGCGTTCGGCGACAGTCGGCCTCAAACCTCGACGTAGTTTTGCACGGCTTTGCAATCCTGACGTGAGACGGACGTGTCAGTGCGAGTCGCCGACGGTGTAGTGGTACACACGCCCGACACAGCGTGGGATCAATTAATTAGTAATTAGACAGGCATCTAAGTTGGAGTTTTGTCACTGGTGTTTGCCAGTTCGTTGCTTTTGTTAGTGTGTTGCATTCACTGCCTGTGGGACTCTCCGCTTCCATGTGTAAGTTGAGTTTGCTTCAGAGTCATCGGACCTTGTGTATGTCTTTTGGATCCCGCCTAGCCTAGCGTTTCTGTACTTTTGCTGCACCGTGTATGACCCAGTTTCCGGAAAAACCACATTGAACATTATGCCTCCGCCTCAAAGTCCTGCATTTGGGTCAGCCCCCGCACCGGAGGTTTGTGACAGAGATACAATCACAGAGAGATTTAGATGCAGTACACGCTGTTATTTTGCCAAAGATACAATTCGCTACATTTCCGATGTGATTTACAGTCGTTGGTGCGTTGGATCAGTTGGAAAGCGTTGGCCTCACAGTTCTGAGGACCCGGGTTCGATCCCAGCCACACCTGTGTGGAGTTTGCATGTTCTCCCCGTGCCTGCGTGGGTTTTCTCCGGGCACTCCGGTTTCCTCCCACATCCCCAAAAACATGCGACATTAATTGGACACTCCAAAATTGCCCCTAAGTGTGTCAGGACCCATCGAAACGGAGGTAGGACCCAAATGCAGGAGTCGGGAGACGCAGAGGTAATTCGGGAAAAACGTTTGTTATTCCAAGGTCGGTGATCGGGCAGGCAGTCAGGTGCAGCAGCGGTAGTCAGGACGTCGGGCGTGGAGAGCAGGTCCGCGGGCAGGCAGGAGTCGGTACACGGGAGATCGATCAAAGCAGGCAGGAGTATCAAAGGAGTCAGGCTTACGGGGTCGGTCGGAGAACAGGCGGAGGTCGGTACACACGGGAAAACGGTCAGAGATACGGGAGTGCTGGAACGGGGCATGAACCGCAACGATCTGGCGCCGGACGAGTCGTCCCCACGGGGGCCAATCAGCCAGCTGGACCGGCAGGACCACGACAAGGTGTGATTGTGAGTGCGACTGTTTGTCTCCTTGTGCCCTGCGATTGGCTGGCGACCAGTCCAGCGTGTGACGTTTGAACTGATCCATCTTAAATGGTGTCAGTCGTCGAAATGGGCGACAATTGAGACAAGCCGCCGACGCGTATTGTCGGCTACGTCGTCCTTGACTTCAAATTTCCCACGAGGGTGTTGACACATCATTCAGGATTTTGTCCTCGCCCGTGTCCGAATTCGCTCTGAATTCCAAACCGTCATTTTGCCGTGTTGACTTAAACGCGTGATTTACCTGCAGCCGCTCATTTTCTCCCCCCCACCTGCCATTGGACAAACTACCCCCGCGCGCTGTGCATTTGCCCGGGACGCCTTAACGAATCGCGCGCTAATTGCGCCGACGGGTTTGCCTTTCATGACTAATTAGCGCTGATCCGCTTGACACGCCGACATTTCGGAACGGCGGCGACCCGCTCCGCCGCGTCCAATCAAGCGCCGTCGCTCGTGGCGACCCCCGCACAGGTGTGTGTGTGTGTGCGTGCTCCCCTGCCGTCGGGAATCGGGCTTAATGAGGTGAATTCCTGCCGAATGGTCGCTTCCCCTTTTTTTTTTATTGTCTTTACAGCGATAATGACTGACATTTTCATTTTTTCATTTTTTTTTTTTGTCAACGCTAGTAAATCAATAAGTTCCCTCTGAGACAGCTCACGAATGAGCCCCTGAAGCTAGTTTGACTGGGCAACATGATATTTGGCAAATCCACAAAAAAAAAAGTCTCGTGCACGCCTTGGCTCAAGAGCGCCAGGAAGTCAGCCGTTTTGGTCTCAAGCGGCCGATTTGCCCGAGAGATTTCGTCCTATTGCAGTTGAATTTGAGAATGTTGTCATGTTGTAGATGGGTGACCGGGGATCTCCTGCATACATAAATATTTATATACATCCATTTTCGAAGCCGCTTATCCTCACGAGGGTGGCTGGATTGCTGGAGCTTATCCCAGCTGTCACCGGGGCAGACCCCGAACTGGTCGCCAGCCCATCGCCGGGCACATCGAGACGAACAGCCGCATTCGCGATCACACCTCGGGGCAATTTAGAGGGCAGGTGTCAAACTTAAGGCCCGGGGGCCAGATCTGGCCCACCACATGATTCCATGGCATTCCAGGCAAATCATTGGTGTCAAAATTTGTGATTCTGGTGAAAATGTGTCCCAACATTTCAAATTGTCATATACTATAAACGATAATGATGTTATCAGCATTTTTCTATTACCGAACATGAGGAATGGTCCAATTAATGTTGCATGTTTTCGGGACGTAGGACGAAACCAGAGTGCCCGGAGAACACGGGTAGAACATGCAAACGCCACACAGGCGGGTCCGGGATTGAACCCGGGTCCTCAGAACTGTGAGGCCAACACTTACCAGCTGCGCCACCATACATACATAATAGATAGGTACGGTTTCTTATTATTCTCAAAATGTAACAAATATGGGCAGCACGGTGGATCATCCGGTAAAGCGTTGGCCTCACAGTTCTGAGGTCCCGGGTTCAATCCCGGACCCGCCTGTGTGGCGTTTGCATGTTCTCCATGTTCCTGCGTGGGTTTTGTCCAGGCACTCCAGTTTCCTCCCACATCCCAAAAACATGCAACATTGATCGGTCATTCTAAATTGGCCGTAGGTGCGATTTTCAGTGTGACTTAACTGTTTCTGTTACCCTGCGATTGTCTTGCCTCCAGCACTCCCCGGGACCCTCGTGAGGATAAGTGACCAACAAAATGGGTGGATGGCTGTTAGCATGTTAGCTTCAGTGGAAAATTGTACACGTGTGTGAGCGGAAATACGAGCGATTTGGGCCATTTATTGGATAACAGGGATTACGGATCCTATTGTGTATGTCAAAATACTTGCCTCCAGCAATCCCCGCGACCCTTGTGGGGATAAGCGACTAAGAAAATGGATTTATGGACGGATGTAATAAATCCAAGTGGCACAACCTTTTTTGATGCCTCTAGTAGCCACAAGGCCATCATTAATGGTCGTGAAAAAGCTGCTCATCCCAGCATGTACACATGATATCATATTTAATGTTGCAGGATCCTATTTTTAGAGGCATTTTGTGTTCGCCGTGGCACTTAACAAGCGTGTGGACAATGTCCACTTTAAGTGCAGCAAAAACCTTTCCAGTCTTCCACACATCTGCGCTAATCCGTCGGCGTCAGTGCTCGACTTTGTTTGCCGTCTTTTTCACAGGCTCTTTTTCACGTCTTTCTTCGGGATTGATCGGACGCATGCGCGCGGGGACCAGTCGTCCCTTTCCTGGAAGTCGCCGCCGGAGCTAATGTGCCAATTATCAAGTCGCGGCGGGCGTCGGAAGACGGGGATCTCCTCTCCCGTCTCTTGTCGCCATGGCAACCTCCTCCGGGGCCGACTCCTCTCCGTCGCCGCGGAGGCACGGTCGAGTCAGGCGTCGGGCGTCTGCACGCGTTGCGTCGACGCGCGAGTCGTCTTTTTCGCGGCCGCGCCCGAGGATTCCTCTTCAATCGCAGAAATGCGACGGATTGGTTAATTATTGTGTGACAGCCAACGACGTTCTCCCATTTTGTCACCATGAAAGCGTCGAATTTGTCTGCTATCTCAACACACAGTCGGCCCCTTTGCAGTCCGATTGTCCGGAATCTTACACAAGGCCCCTCCCCCACTGAAAAATATCTCAAATGGCATCTTCCCCGTCTGCGAGGGCCACAAATGTGAAAACGGAGGACGAGGATTTATTTTGACCGAACAAGTAACCAGAACCATCCTGAAATTAAAAAAAAAAAAAACAAAAACATAAATGTCTTGAATGGAATGTATTTGCTGCAGGTATAAAAGGTCTACACACCCCCGTTTGAATGCCAGGTTATTTTCATTTTTTTAATTTGAATTGGGGAATTTCAAATAAATAACAAATCATCTGGCGCAGCTGGAGAGCGTTGGCCTCGCAGTTCTGAGGTCCCGGGTTCGATCCCTGTGATGAGTTTTTGCATGTTCTCCCCGTGCCTTCGTGGGTTTTCTTCCTCCCACGTCCCCAAAAACATTTAACATCAATTGGACACTCTAAATTGCCCATAGGTGTGATTGTGATTGCGGCCGTTTGTCTCGTTGTGCCCTGCGATTGGCTGGCGACCAGTTCAGGGTGTACCCTGGTGAGGATAAGCGGCCAAGAATCATTATCTCAAGAAAAACCGCCAAAAGCACGATGCTATGCTCAAGCGAACCTTTCGAGATTGTGGCCCAAAGGTCGGACCTCGGTTTCATCGGCTTTTCCCTGACAACCAGACCGTTGGTGCTTCGATCGCAGGTCCGGCACACAGCTCAGGTCCGCCGCACTACGTGTGCTTTACGACCCTTTGCCGCGTTCCAATCGGTGCATTCCGCGCGTGTCTAAATCTTATGAAGAAGTTATTCCATCGCTCCCGTCAAAGCAATATGTCATCACGCGGCGGCGTGAGGTCAGGTGTCGGCTCTCGGGTCCTCTTCCGCCGTCGCCCCCGTCGAACATGTGAGCGCGTATTTGTATCTGCGATGACTCGCGCGGCGCGTCTGGAGGAGTTCTGCGGGCTGAGCGGCGGCGAGACATGAAATGTAATAAGTTTCCATATTCATGAGCCGGCGCGCGGGCCGCTTATTATTCATTGTCGCGTTCACGTGTCGCTGCGCCGGCGAAGGGACGCCGCCGCACAGCTGACACATGCTCGCGGGTACTTATTATCTGCTTTTTATTACAAGTGCGACTCGGCGTCACTTTTAACGACGCGTCTCGCAAAAACGTCAACAAGTGGTGAATATTATTTGTCAACTTCCTTTTTTTTTTTTTTTTGGTTTTAGTTCTGTGGTATTTTTTTTTTCTTTTAAACAGGAAAAAAGAGATTGAAGAGCAAAACTCGTCAATTTCAGTGGACATAATGTTGCAATTTTTCTGCCTTAGCCCCACGGGGGCAATATCGTGCAGACATATTAAATCAAACCTGCTACAAGCCACGGTAATATTAATTTTTCTTCACAGTCGATAAAGAACTGATGCCAAGAGTATTATATTTTGTATCTCTGTGTTTATGTTCAAGTATGCCTTGCTCGGACGGTATTCGTTCGCCTGCCTGTGGAATTTTTGCATTTTTTTGCTAGAATGTTAGCATAATGCTAAATTTCCAAAGGCGACAGCGATATCGTTTTGTCGAATAAAGCATACGTTCGAGTCCAGATTGACAAAATCATTTTTCTCAAGGGCCACATCGTAGTTACAGACTCCCTCAGAGGCCCGTTATGAAAATCTTTCCACATTCAATTTCCGAACTAGTTTTGGAATCAGAAATCAAGGGGAACGGGTTTTTCAAATATTGACACAAATGCAATGCAAAATTGTAATATGGCATCACTTCTGATATGACAATTTGGTACAAATTTCAACAAAAATCACTAAGTTGATACACATGATTTGCCCTCACGGGCCACACAGAATCATGCGAAGGGCCAGATCTGGCCCCCGGGCCTTGGGTTTGACACCTGCGTTTTAGTCCAAACACGGTATTCTGATTGCCTCACCCAGTACATTTGTAAAGGAAATACCATTTTGGTACGTACATACGCCGCAGCTGTGTAAAAGCCGCAAGTGCAAACCTACATTGAAACACGAGATAGTTACAAAGAAAGACGGTACACAGAAAGAGTTTTCAAAGTTTTAATACATTAGCTTATCTTAACATAGCAACAACACGGCAGCACGAAAAAAAAAAAAAAAAAAAGCGGTTAACGCCGCAGCTGTGTAAAAGCCGCAAGTGCAAGCCCACATTGAAACGCGAGATATTTTCAAAGACAGACGGTACGCAGAAAGTTTAACGCTAGTGCCGTGCGCGCGCTAACGCTGGCACCACCACCTGCGCTAACTCTAACGTCACGCTAACAGGGCGATTTAAAAAAAAAAAAAAAAAAAAAAGATAAAAATCCCCGAGACACGGCAGTAACACGCTAGCACAGCGCCAGACCGGCAAAAGTCACTTCCTCGGCACATATATTCCGCTTGAGTGCCCCCTTGCGGCCGTTAGAAAGAAAATGCACAAATTAGCCGAATCGCCGCATAAACCGCAAAGTTGAAAGCGTGTGAAAAATGTTGTGGTTTATAGGCCGGAAATTACGGTAATATTGCGGGTGTGGAATAAGAATTCAAGAGTTTACTTCCTCAATTTCCTTCCAATGTGAGTATATTTTTGCATGTAAATGAAAAATTATACAATTTAGGGTTAGGGTTAATTTTGCAGGAAAATGTCGTAATGATAAAAACCCGAGGCAACGTCACAGCTTTTATCTTTGCAAATGTGATTTTTTTTTTTTTACAGCCGTAACGATGACGTGAATTTTCCGTGTAGCCGAATAAAGCAAGCAAGGTTGAATTCAAAATCGTCGCGCTTCTCAAACCATTTTGACAAGTCGGACGTGTCGATGATTCTTTTTCACGTCCATTTCATTCCTCGCCGCGTGCGCGCCCGCGATAAATAGCGCGGCGGTGCAAACAATCGGCGCGTTATCGACAAAAGTCCATTAGTGCGTCTGCCGTCCCCGCAAATGGCAAAGTTGAGATGTAATAATAAGACAGAAAGAAAATACATTTTTTATTTTTTTTCCCCCTCCAGCACGAGCTTTTGTGTTGTTTGAATTTGAATCCGTTAAAAGCGACGCAAAAGCCCCCAGCTGCGCCCGCGTTAATTATTTAGCTCGGACCTGCCGAGCTACTTTCAGCCGTTCTGTGTGTTTCACCGCACTTACCGATTTCTTTTCGTTGTGAGTTTATCTGAATCACTTTTTTTAGCGGGGGGGGAAAAAAAAAAAAAAAAAAAACCAAACAAAAACAAATCCATCCATTTTCTGAGCTGCAGCCGGAGGGGCCAGGGGCGAAGGACGATCCGGGCGTGGAACGTAGGGTGCACCCTCATGGACCTGGGCAGTCTGAGTGATTTTGGCGATTGGGAACGGACCAACGGACCTGGGAGCAAGTTTGCGGGATTCCATCCGCAGCGGGAGATCCTTGGCGTAGAGCCACACTCCGAGTTCAGGTGCGGCTCTCCCCGGACTTGTAGATGTTGCCCATGTGCGGCAGCGTCCTCCGGGCCGCCTCCCGGGTCCGTTTGCAGCGCCGTACCACTGCCAGTGGCCAAGGAGGACAGCCGTGCACAACGTGGACTGGAGCCATACCTGTTGAGGCGGAGGGTCGGGATTGTGGGCGTAAAGGCTCGACTTAACTGGGTCAATAGGATCACGTCGGCCCACCGAGAAAGTGAAGACTTGCTGATCCATCAACTGAAACAGGAACCAGACCCTCAGCTGAGGAACGGTTTAAAGTCATTGCGGAATTTGTGGAGAAGGATCGCAGATTTAGTCCAACCAGTGGTACACCGTTATGCTGGTACAACCGGACTGCGGAAATTGCAAAGGTTCTTCTCTTGCCGGTTTACGATGACATCGTGAATGAGCAGTGCACCGTTAAAGCTTTGGAACGGGAGGCGGAGAGCGACCTTGGACATCTGACGAGTTCTTGCGTTTATCTGAGCGAAAGCCTCGATTCCTACTCGTCAAAGCGACATTTGCCCGTGCCTCCCGACACGCTCGAGCTAACGCCAAGCACCTCCACATCCAACGCGTCGACTGGCCCTTCGTTCTCCGACGACGACGACTTCCCCCCGTGTTCCGTCGTACGCCGAAAAAAAAAATCACGTTTTTTTTTTTTTGGACATACACACTGTGGCGTCATCCACCCCAATTCCAGTCGCGAAAGACTCAGCGAGTCAGTCGGGAAAAGCAGCAGTGTCAGAAGAGGAAGGCTTACGAGGATGGTCGGGGAACGGGCGAGGGGCGGTACGCGGGATGGCAGGAACGAGGCATGGGAAGCAACGATCTGGCGGAGGACTAGTCGTCCTATAAGTACTGGGTGTAATCAGCCGAAACAGGGTGCAGGTGTGTGCCGACTAATTGGCTGACCGCACCCAGCCTGGGGAGGACGCCAGGAGCGTGACACAAACTGAATAGTTATACTTTCAATTTGCGTTGGATTATTATTATTTGTCATTTTTTGGGCGCGCGCAACGTAGAATATCTGCGAAGAGACTGCAACAGCGGTGCGGAATTGCCGATGCGCGCAATTTAGAGGGAGCATTTTTGGCATGCCGTCCGGCGGCACAGCTGGTAGAAGGGTTGGCCTCACAGTTCTGAGGACCCGGGTTCGATCCCCCGGCCCCGCCTGTGTGGAGTTTGCATGTTCTCCCTGTGCCTGCGCCGGTTTTTCTCCGGGTGGGCACTCCGGTTTTCTCCCACATCCCAAAAACAATGCAACATTAATTGCCCCTAGGTATGATTGTGTCTCTGTGCCCTGGAGGCTCCAGCACTCCCTGCAGCCCTTGTGAGGATAAGCGGCCAAGAAAATGGATAATGTGGCGGGACGGTGGCTCAGCTGGAAAGCGTTGGCCTCACAGTTCTGAGGTCCCGGGTTCGATCCCGGCCCCACCTATGTGAAGTTAGCATGTTCTCCAAGTGCCTGTGTGGGTTTCCTCCCACATCCCCAAAAACATTCAACATTAATTGGACACTCGAAATTGCCCCAAGGTGTGATTGTGAGTGCGGCTGTTTGTCTCGATTGGCTGGCGACCAGTTCAGGGTGCAACCCGCGTCCAGGCAGAAGATAGTTGCAACAGGATCCAGCATTTTCACGACCTTTGTGAGGATAGGCAGCTTAGATAACAGCTTGTTGGATGATGCCGAGTGATTTGATTCCACAATATTTCATGTCTTCTGATTCATTCTTCTGATTTTCATTGTGAATGCGATTGGCTGGCGACCAGTTCAGGGTGTACCCTGCCTCCTGCACATTGACATCTGGGGTAGGCTCCAGCGCTCCCCGTGTGAGCCTCGTGAGGATAAGGGGCTAAGAAAATGGATGGATGGATGCCTCGCGATCGACACATTGCACCCCTGCAATAGGTCCTAACCTCATATGAAAATTTGAGATGAATCCGATATCATTTAGTCCCGTTTTTATCGGCAATTCCGAATTTTCATGGGTGCCGCCATTTTGGCGAGTCACATGACTTAAAAACAGGAAGCGACGTCTCCGGCGCGCAAACAAAGGACACAATCACGGAGGGGGCCAGTTTTTCGGATTTGTCCTCATCCGATGAAGAAATAGCAGCATCGGTTGATCGGGAAGACGCAGGAATGCGTCCATACATATTTTACATTTTGTGATTATTCGGATGGAAATTCGGACGGGAATGACGGAAATGAGTCTGACTAGCGAACCGACCACAGGCGCAGAACGGTCGTGTCGGAACAATAACGCCAAGCGATTCATACTCGACGTTGCCAATCAACTTTTGGCGAACTTTGCGGTAAGACAAGACAGTCAAATTAATTGCCGATAAAAATCTTTCGAAAACAGCGTTGAATAAAATCGGGTTAATCAATCAAATCAAATAATAATACATCATAATAAGAATAACATCTAAAAAATACATCGGATTAACCTAAAATTTTTCAAGGTACACTACATATGACATGATTTATCGGATTAACCCTTGAAGTGTCTCATCGCCAGCTTGATGTGACACAATTATCATATTTGAGTGTGTGCGGCGTTGTGTGCGTGTGGAACGTTTTGTGGATTCAAGTGTTTTCCTGTGTTTGTGTGTGTGCATGCCTGCATGTGTGTTCACGTGCATGCGTGTTTGCGCGTGTCCGCGAGTGTGTGAGGGCGATCGAGAGAGGGAGTGCAATTTATGTATTAACGTGCAACGCGTGTTTCAGCCCGTGCGCGTTGTGTACGCACGCGGTCACCGAACAAGGGTCATGAACGCACACGCGAGCGTTTGTCACGTCGAGTGACGAACGTTAGCATTAGCGTCTAATTAGTGGCGGGCCCGGGCCCAAGATGGCCGCCGGCGGCGAGCGTCCGGCGGAGCCGCTTTTGTGTTGCAAATTATGGAAATGAGGCGTGCGACGCCGCGTCGCCGTTTGCTCCTCATTAGCTGCCGGCTTTAATTGAGCCAGCTGAAAAACGACACTTTTGACTTTGATTGGATTACTGATTGATTGCGCCAATTACAAATATTATCCATAATGTCGCTTGTGTTATCGTTGACGTATGGTTGGACGCTTACTCGGTGCGTGTGGACACCACACAAAAAGAATTTACGCGCTGCTGTTGCTACAATTTTGATCACAATTCAAAGAAACCATCATAATGATAATAATCATAATCATAAAAATTGGATTAGATCACGGTAGTAAACCCTAATCCAGACACCCTCATCCTAATCCCCGGTCCCATCCCTTCATTCCTAACTCCATCCATTTTCTGAGCTGCTTATCCTCACAAGGGTCGCGGGAGTGCTGGAGCATATACATCCATTTTCTTTGCCGCTTATCCTCACGAGAGTCGCGGGGAGTGCTGGAGCCTATCCCGGCTGTCGACGGGCAGGAGGCGGGGGACACCCCTGAACTGGTCGCCAGCCAATCGCAGGGCACATAGACACAATCACACCTAGGGGCAATTTAGAGTGTCCAATTAATATGTATATACTGTAGATAGATAGATAGATAGATAGATAGATAGATAGATAGATAGATAGATAGATAGATAGATAGATAGATAGATAGATAGATAGAGCATTTAGGAGCATTCATTCTTTCTCCTCTCCCAAATTGCTACGTATGAGGATAAGCGGCTTAGAAAATAGATAGATAGATAGATAGATAGATAGATAGATAGATAGATAGATAGATAGATAGATAGATAGATAGATAGATAGATAGCTAACTCGAAGGATAGGTAGCTAGCTAGCTGGTGGAATAGATAGATAGATAGATAGATAGATAGATAGATAGATAGATAGATAGATAGATAGATAGATAGATAGATAGATAGATAGATAGATAGATAGATAGATAGAGATAGATAGATAGAGCATTTAGAGCATTCATTCTTTCTCCTCTCCCAAATTGCTACGTATGAGGATAAGCGGCTTCGAAAATAGATAGATAGATAGATAGATAGATAGATATAGATAGATAGATAGATAGATAGATAGATAGATAGATAGATAGATAGATAGATAGATAGATAGATAGATAGATAGATAGATAGATGATAGATAGATAGATAGATAGATAGATAGAGCATTTAGGACCATTCATTCTTTCTCCTCTCCCAAATTGCTACGTATGAGGATAAGCGGCTTAGAAAATAGATAGATAGATAGACATGTGATTGGCTGGCAACCAGTTAAGGGTGTACCCCCGCGAGAGTCTCACTTTCCTCACCTAACACCAGCTATGAAGCCAGGAAATCCGGAGTTGCACTTCAACACACAGCCGTCATTCTGCGTCTCGAACTTTCACACACAACTGCAAAAGAATGAACAAAATACCTAAAAGAAGTGAAGTGACGAATGTTCCAGCGGGAGTCTGGATCCGTGTCGAAGTTTTTTGCGTTTCTCGGCGTAAGTCCCGGTCATCAGAAGCACTTAGCGGTCATGTTTTGTCGTCGCTGTGAAAGCAACCCCCCCCCCCCCCCCCCCCCGGGCATCCTTCCGGTACTTTCTGCTGTGTGAAAAATGTGCTTTTTGCTCCTCCGTCTTCCACTCACAGACATTCTTCTTATTATTTCTTTCACCTTCGCTAACCAAAAGGAGTTTGGGAAAACAATCTCTTTTTCGCGTGTTTTCCCCCCTCCTCGGGTTTTTGTCATCGTTTGGATTTTATGCGCCACCGCCCGTGTTAAGAGTCGTCACGTTCTGTCTGTCATGTTAGCTTTTTAAACCTCACACTTTCCACGTTAGCCGTCTCCCCGAAAGCTTTGTTGATTTTAAAACATTTTAAAAGCGCCCCATCATTTTTTTTTTCCTCGCTCACATCAATTTCATTTGCATATTTCGATTTCACACGCGTCCTGCTAGCATTTGACCGCCATTCTCTCGTCACCTTTCGTGCTAGCATGTTCGTTGCGTCTTATATTTTTTTCCTCGCGCTGTCATTTGTCATTTTTGTATCATTTTCTTTGATGATGCTTTGTTACGCTTTACCCTTGATCCTTTGCATCTCACACATTTGCCTTTTCATTTTTTCCCTCCCGCTTTCATGTTAGCATCATATCGCATCGTTCATTTTCACAGCTTTTTTTTCTCCCCTTCCTGTTTTCATGTTCATATTAGCATTCCCCGTTGTCATTTTTTTCTTTACGCGTCACTTTCTTGTTTACGTTCGGGTCACGCCTTACCTAATTCCTCACGACGAGGCTACACGTTAGCTTGCGTTTCCCTCCGCGGCTTTCTTGTCGACATTCTCCCCACACCTGTTTGCGTTTTTTTTTTCCCTCGAAAATTTCAACTTTTTCTCGTCAGTGTGTTCTTTTTCCCCGTCGCGCCTGTCATGTATTTATTGTCAAGACGCGGTTGTGCCAGCTAGCGCAGCGGTTGTGTCCCATTGCGTCGCCGATTGTCGCTCACTTCCTCCGTCATTTTAGCTTGTTTTGTGTTTCCGCCGCACTTGTTTTTGTTTTGCTCCTTGTTTGCGTACTCGTGCTCATCCGCACATCCTCTCCTCACAACACCCCCCCCCCCCGTCTTCTGACAGCCGCGACTTTTTTTTTTTTTTTTTGCGTGTTCCCGAAGATATTGTGTCGATCAGAGAGTTTCGAAGCGCAGTGGAGAACACGGACCGTGATTGTGTCAATCTCATAAATCAGACACAAAGCCACGGGGGCGCCTGTCACAAATGCGATAACGGAGTGCGTGGGTGTGTGCGAGCAAGCGATAGATGTCAACGCCCTCCAGCCGAATGGCTTTATTGACTCCGTTCTGAGTGTAGCCTGCACACTCCTGTTCCACTTACAGTACATTTACAGTATATACGAGCCTCGGAGCGTTGTGGGAATCCTCTCAGGTACTTTCCCCCAGATCGCATTTTTGTTCCCCCCAGAATTGCACATTTTCGCTGCGCAATCGGAGACTTTGTACATGTGTAACGCTCACCTCGCTAATTCATGAACAGATTCAAAAGGGTTTATCTCATTCGCAAGACTATCGGGCAATTATTTTTTTACACTTTTCCCACAATTCCACATTTCAGTGACTGTGAAATGAATAGACATTCACTCGCATTTGAAAAATGTGCGAGTGCGGTCAGTCATGCCCGCAGATATAAGGTTACGGGTGTGGTCCACCAGTCACGCCCGCAAATATAAAGTTACCGGTGTGGTCCACCGGTCATGCCCGCATATATAAAGTTACGGGTGTGGTCCACCGGTCATGCCCGCATATATAAAGTTACGGGTGTGGTCCACCGGTTACACCCGCGGATATAAAGTTACGGGTGTGGACCACCAGTCATGCCCGCAGATATAAAGTTACGGGTGTGGTCCACCGGTTACGCCCGCAGATATAAAGTTACGGGTGTGGTCCACCGGTCATGCCCGCAGATATAAAGTTATGGGTGTGGTCCACCGGTCATGCCCGCAGATATAAAGTTACGGGTGTGGTCCACCGGTCATGCCCGCAGATATAAAGTTATGGGTGTGGTCCACCGGTCATGCCCGCAGATATAAAGTTATGGGTGTGGTCCACCGGTTACACCCGCAGATATAAAGTTACCGGTGTGGTCCACCGGTCATGCCCGCATATATAAAGTTACGGGTGTGGTCCACCGGTCATGCCCGCAGATATAAAGTTACGGGTGTGGTCCACCGGTCATGCCCGCATATATAAAGTTACGGGTGTGGTCCACCGGTTACACCCGCGGATATAAAGTTACGGGTGTGGTCCACCAGTCATGCCCGCAGATATAAAGTTACGGGTGTGGTCCAACGGTTACGCCCGCAGATATAAAGTTACGGGTGTGGTCCACCGGTCACGCCCTCAGATGTAAAGTTACGGGTGTGGTCCACCGGTCACGCCCTCAGATATAAAGTTACGGGGGTGGTCCACCGGTTACGTCCACAGATATAAAGTTACGGGTGTGATCCAACGGTCACGCCCCCAGATATATAGTTACAGGTGTGGTCCACCAGTCATGCCCGCAGATATAAAGTTGCAGGTGTGTCCTCTGTTTGTAATTATGAGTGTACCCCTTTAAGAGCGGAGGGGGGCGGTGTCAGGTAAACTAGGAAGTAGAAGTAGGCTGAGCAGCAGCTGGTTTTCAAAGACCGTGTGCTTCCGTGTGAAAAAAAAAAGACAACAGGCCGTGGTTCACTGCGCTGGATCAGTTTTCATGTGCGCTGAGAGTGTGCGCAATTGCGCAGTTGCGCAGCTTCGAGGGAACATTGGTCAAGACTACACAAAATAAGTGGCGTACTTTAATATATCTATGTATTTCTACTCGTAGCAAATTGTACATTCGTGATTTTTCGTGCTCGGCTATCCAGATTTGCGAGTGTGATGGACCGAACTCATCTTTCCATATTCCTCTCGTTATTCAATTATTATGAAAACCATTCCGACTGCTAAATGTTCAGTTCATTTGAGACACATTTGAATTACTTTCAATCAAGAAAAAAATAACACAATGTACATAACCGACTCGTAGCTACAAGTTTGGTCCACTTCATAATTTTTCCACAAATCAAAACGATTGTGTTATTTTTTTGGGATTATTTTTGGCTAGCTGTCTTTGACGCGTCAACGTTAATGGCTCAACAAAGTTTTGTGCTTTTCCGTTTGTTTATTTCCGAAAAGTAATGCCAGCGCTCAGCAAAACTGAACGTTTCATCCTCAACAGCAATATTTTTATCTCTTAATGGTTCCGTCACTCGCCTTTGATTGTGCCTCGACAATTCACTTCCACTCACGGCGACTCTTCTCTCTTCTTCTTCTTCTTCTTCTTCTTCTCTGAAGTTCAAAGTTGACCAGAATAACGCGCTCAGCTTTTCCTTAAAAGGGCCGTCGTGCCAATTTTAGATAACAGCGACGTAACTATCGAGATCGGCTTCGAAAATTCTTGATACCGAAAGCGTTGTTGCCATCCCACCACTGGATCACTTTGTAGTTTCTCATCTATGTATTTCCATTTTTTAAATTTTTTTTTAAATCTGCTTTGTTTTATCTACTGTCTATGTCTACTGCCGATTTCCTTACCTGGATAAACAAAGGTGATTATAAATAAATCAAATTAAACACGATTAAACATTTTGCAACCTGACTGACTGCGAGCCGTCGTCCGGAAAATACAGAATATTAAAAAAAAAAACAAGAAAATGGGAATAAATAGGCACACAAGTCCCCTTTTGTAACCCGACTTTTAACTTTCAAAGGATTTAACAGGTATAAACACGTTTTAGAATAGAACACAATAGAATAGCGTTTTATTTGAATAAATCAGTCAGCCATCTTGCAATTTGCATCGCCGAGGTTTACAAAGAAGAAGATATAAAAACACAAATGGAAATTATTACAGTTTATTGGCCCGATTATTCAAATCAATTTGAGCATAAAAGGTCAAAAGAAGGAGGAACGGACCTTTCCGACTGGCGATCTTAAGCTCCGCCTCCCCCTTAGCTTACAGTCGCCATGCCCCGCAATCTTCCAAAATGGCGACTGAAAATAACAGGTTTGAACTGGATTCTCTATTGTGTATTCCAGATAATATTGCTGTATGGTTTTTTTTTGGCAAATGCGTCAGACTTGTCCGAGAGAGTTCTACAGACAGGTCGCAACTATTTCACGCGAGGATATGTACGCGGAATTAAGATTTTGGACGGAGCGGGACGCAATGTCAGAGTTTCAGCAAAATGGCCTCACAAACGTCATATTGAAATCCAACAGGATAAAATAGTGGAATCGTACTGCGCGTACTTTTTACTTGGAAAGACCGCGAGTACTATCATTGGAGTCTTTCCAAGTGAGTTCGGTTCGATTTTCTACATTTTAACAACGGTGATCAACTCAGTCAGTACCGTCGTCGCCAGATGAAAAAGTTTGACTTGGCTCGTAATCGAACCCACTGCTCTGTCTTAAAAGTCTGATTGGATATACGTAAATACATAAATTGACATTTCTCTTGCATGACATCAGGGATTTACGTATCACTAACGCGACTCTTCGGCATAAAACATTACACACTTCATTCAGCAGGTCAGTGATACACTAACAAAGTGAAAGTTGTTCACTTACCTTCGAACATAGAGCCTTGTGTTTGTAGATATTGTCCACATTTAGTTCCGCGAGCCTTAATCCATCGTAGACACTTCGTCAACGCTGTTTTAGGCTTTGGAAAATGAATCAACCGGGCATTTTGTAAGCTAGCAGGAAAATCTTTCATCAGAATTGCAGTTGAGTTCCTCAAGCGCATCTGAGGACCATTTTCTTCATAACAATAACTTTTCCAAGCGCCTGCTACTGACAACCATCATTGCTTGTTGGGACAACACGGCGGCAGGGGTTGAGACAATGCGGCTATCTGATTGACAGGTCGGAAAGGTCCATTATAGCGTACGTCACATCATCCTTCTCACCCAGTCGTCACGTAAGTTGATCGCCTCTTTGATGTTTTTTTTTTTTTCCAAAATACAGCATCAGTCCAGTCACCTTTGGTGGAATGTTTTGCGGTCGGGGTGCACACGTTTGGGAGGGGTTTTTGGGGGGGGCTGCTCCCATTCCTGGTTTTTGTTTGTTGTCCATTTTCAGTGGCAGCGGGGACTAAAATGAGGCTGCGCCCCAATCTTGCTAGCATTCGAAAACTCGAGTATTTTCCCTCTAACGTTAGACTGCGACATAAACCACCGTTGAATTTATGACATTAAGACCGTAACTCACCTGACCCTGGCGTCCTGCGTTACCATCTCAACTCGCGTATACGCTGTCGACGCGGGACGATTGACGCTTGTTCGTCTTGTTTACAGCTGTTGCTACGCTCCATTACGCTAATGACGTTAGCCTAGCGGGGGGCCGCTTCTCGCTGCGTGTGTCTATCAGCTTGATGAACAAGTCGATATATCGTCTGAAGGAAGGAAGGACGAAGTAAGGTCAGGGGGTCTGTCGGTCGACGGGTTGCCTGGGTCAACGGGTCGGTCGGGTGAATGTGGCCGATTCGGGAAAACGAGAGTGTGAGGATTGTTGTGTGCCGTTTGCCAATTCTAAACTATTTCACGATGGCAAAGTTGATCCTCAAATCTGTGAGCGGGGCGGGGGCTGGAAAAAAGCTCGATGTGAAAAGAAAGCGAGCACGTGGCGGGATTCCTCCGCCGCTCGCCACGGCAGCCTGATGGATTAACGACGTCTGGATTGTGAGTCAATTTCGTCTAAATCCAACGCTCCGGCAAACGCTTGCGCGAGCCTTCCGTCGTTCCGTGAATGGAGGGAGAGAAAGCTTTCTGAAGGATGGAAAGAATTGGGCAGAAATTGCCACAAAACACTTCAACGCCGCGTGCAAAAAAGCATCTTAAAGGTCAGCTGTCATCCCTATAAACATTCCAAAATAGATATTGTCATGAAAAATACATAGAACATGATTCACTTCAATGTCTATACGAAAAAATGAATATGAGCGGAGAGCGCGTCATCCGTGCGCAAAGTTGCGGACGTGTCATTCGACATCCAAGTGGCCGCCATATTGGCTGCATCTCCTGCCCGTGACGTCGCTCCGGACTGTGGGAGACGAACTCTTCTGACGCGACCGAGTGAAGTGACCGCGGCAATATTAACCCAATCGTTTCGAGCCATATTTAGATGATATGCGGATCACGGCTCAAACCGCGACGCCGCGGCCAAACCGCCTCCCCGTCCGATCCACTTCCGCGACGAGCCACCCCGGCCGACAAGACTTCCGACGCGCACATCGACACGTTTATCACCCATGATTTACAGATTACGCCCTCCCAACTATTGTCTTTTTGTAGCTGTGTACACACCTAGCTGTCATTTGGAACCCACGAAACTCTCGTCCTTTGCACCCGTGCAATCCATTTTTCACGACTTTTGGAAAAGTATGAGGAGCGAATCCATCCTCGCGAGTGTTCGAGCAATACCCAGCAAATACAACGAGCCGGGACAACGAGCTACCTTCCCGCAGGTAAAGCTCGTATAAGCCGACGAGACCGCTTGAGTGCCTTTCTGCCCTGTGCGTCACTTCCTGCTTCTTCTCGAAAACAAATCCCTTGAGAGGATTTTCATGGCGGGAGTTACAAAAAGCCGCATACACCAAAATCACGTTTTGTGGTGAAAAAACAGATGGGTCCATTCCGGCTGCTGCGTTTTCATTAATAACATACTAAAAATCATGCATTTCATGACAGTGGCCCTTTAAATCCATATTGTGTGTACTCGTGTTTGTGGCATCACGAGCGTGTTTGTGTGTGCGTTCGTCTGTCGCGAGCGACCACGCCCGCTCTTAAAGGGAAAGGCGCACAGCTGCCCGTCGCTCGTCTGACGTGTTCACAAGCGTCCAAATGGTCAGATTTAAGCCTGATTGATTTTCATTATCAAAAAAAAAAAAAAAGAAATAAAAAAATTATCGCGAGCACGAAGCCAAAAAGCCGCCATAAAAACCATCAAATGGAAACATTTGTGGGACGTGTAATCAATTGATTATGAGTATTTACTGACTGGAACCGCTGATATACCCCCTGGGCGAAAACAGATTGCAAGTATAAATATCGTGTCAAAATATGAATTCATGAATGTTAATGTGTCCGTGAGGCCTCGTCGGCGGGCGGCATATTTATTTATTTTTACTGCGGCAGCTGCACGAGCTCGTTTGTTTTACTTCCTCTACGTGCCATGCTAATCCATGCTACGCTAACTCCCCCATCTTTTTTTTTTTTTTTTTTTTTTGCTTCACGCGCGTGTGTTCCCACTTTTCTGGATTTATTTAACTATTGACTATAAACAGAATCGCTATCATTTTTATCGCCTGAAAGGCAGCGGAGAGGTTGCGCAGAGACCACAACCGCAAGGTCTTTGGACTAACGGAGCAGCTGATGTCACACTGACACTCCAGTGAACCACATGCTGCTTCACCCAGTCCAATCCACTGGACCACTAAACCACGAGAATTTTCTTCAATAATTTTGAGCGTCTACCTCATATTTCCGAGGACCGGGGTTCAGATCCTGGTCCCACCTGTGTGGACTTTGCATGTTGTACCTGTGCCTGCGAGGGTTTTTTCTGGGGGGTCTCCGGTTTCCTTCCACTTGATTCGGATCACGTGTACCGGCAGTCTCTGCTCTACTTCCTTTTGAAGACTTTCTTTTCGTAATAATTTTATGAGAGTGTCAATCAAATGGGAGCATTATGAACTCGGGTGGCTCGCTGTTAAATTCCACTGAGCGTATAAGTCCCGCTTATGCACACTTCCGACCACTTTTAATAGGATCTTAAACACTATTGATCTCGGCAATCCATAACAATAAATATGAGAGAAGAAATACAAGCAGTTTTTTTTTTTTTTTACGTGGTTTCTGATTGGTTCGCAAATAGGACGGGGAAAGTCGTCCGGCCGGCTCAGCGTTTATGGGATCGAGTTATGTTATCACGGAAAGTGGCTTGCAAAAATCATTTCTTTGGAAAATTCACTAAATCCATCCATCCACCCATCCATTTTCTTAGCCGCTTATCCTCACAAGGGTCGCGGGAAGCGCTGGAGCCTATCCCAGCTGTCGACGGTACACCCTCAACTGGTTGCCAAGTCACACCTATGGGCAATTTTTAACGTGTCCAATTAACGTTCCATGTTTTTGCACCGGCACCGGGAAAACATGCAAACTCCACACAGGCGGGTCGAGGATCGAACCTGGGTCCTCAGAACTGTGAGGCCAACTCTCTAACCAATTGCCTCACCGCACCGCCTTGAAACAGCTGTTTTAGGCAAATTTCTGAGTTTGTATTATTTTTTCATTTTTTTTTCAGAAAATCAATATCATAGTCATCTTTATTTGCATGTTGGGTGTCAAAAAGCACAAAAATTTTGCTGGAGTGGTGGTAATGTTTGAATTTTTAAATTTTGAATCGTACTTTTCTCAGACGTGTTGGTTGAACTCCAATTCTTTGGACACTGGAGGAATATTTTTCTACAAAAGTAGAGCAAAAAAACCCTTTCATGAAATTAGGTGGACAGGTTGGGACATAACTGGACAGATTAATAACTCTGAAGAAGTCATGTGTCACGAGCAAGGCATGGCCACTGCCACCGGTCACAGCTGTCTCATATTCCGACTGTAATTAGATGGGCATTTAAGTTGGAGTTTTTGCCAGTTCGTTGCTTTATGCAAGTGAGTTGCATTCACTGCCTGTGGGACTCTCCGCTTCTACGGGTAAGTTAGAGTAACCCGAGTCACAGCGATTCTGTGCCCTTTAGTTTGATCCTGTCCTGTTGAGTTGTTAGTTTCTTGGAATAAACCACATTGAACATTATGCCTCTGCCTCGAAGTCCTGCATTTGGGTCCGCTCCCCGCACTGTTGGTTCATGACACGTCGGAAATGACGCAGGAAGTCACCTGTTTTGGTTTGAAGCAGCCATTTTGATATTACTTAGAAATGAATCCAAATGAGGGCCGATTACAATCATGTAGCCTATTTTTTTTTGTCCGTGTCCTCGAACGTAAACGTCTTATGGTGGCGAAATTTGATCATTTTGAAGATTCTCGGAAATTTTGTGAAAAAAAATGTCAGCCCCTTGAAGAGAGTTGCACCGATCATTTAAAAATTTGGAGGACTTGTTACTCAGAACAGGACACGAAAAAAATGCTTAAAGAACCGTTGCCGTCGTAGAAAATCGGCCATTTGGTTTGAGGGAGCCATTTTTGGGCCAATTCCAGGTGAATTTGAGGGTCCGGCCTTTGCTGCTAACAGCTGTAATGAATACTGCAATCGTATAAAAACTGACGTGTGGCTTTAGCATCCCCACAAGTAGCGCAGAGGAGACAGTTGATGCACACGCTGAACGGGTCACGTGACGACAATCCCAGCTGCAGGCGGGAGCTCGCAGACCAGTGAGACGTAATTAATTCTTCACGCTGTCCTCCTTCCCATTTCATTTCGCCCCGCACCTCTCTCGCCTCGCTCTCTCGCTCTCTCTCCCAGCTCATAAGCACTTTAATCGAAGCCGTCATCGCCGCGATTGCTTTAATGAATCACCTTTCCCGCGGTGACGCCAGACGAGTCACGTGGCGGAGGCGCAGGGTTTTCGAGGCTGACGCGGAACGAGAGCGGGAGCGTGGCGAGGTGTCGCGGGGAACGCCGACCGCCGACAAACACGACGCCAATAATTACGTACTGTACATGTCCGAAGCGATGCCGTTATATAAGAGTTCCTCGCCAACTTAATGAAATGTCTCGAAAGCTGTCATCGTGGCCTCGCTGCAAATGTTGCTATTTGGTCACTCGTAAGCTTTAACCCGAGGCAATTGCCTTGAAATTAAAGCCAAATAACCCATAAAATTATGAGAATAATGTGCTATCGTCTGATTATGTCCATTAATTTGGTTGAGGAATAGATAAATATTGTGGTCAAATTTAAAAATCAGCATATCAAGGGGGAAAACCAACCAGGGGTCTGGTTCAGCCCGTGGGTCTGATCTGAGGCTCCTCTCGGGTTGGCCAACGATCCGAGCAGGCCTGACAACTTTTGCTCCAGAGCCACGAGGAAATGTCAGAACATGCAAATGAACCAGACTTTGGAAGGGCCTGGCTCAGGGTTTGTTTCGGACCTGAGGCCGCTCGTGCTGGGCATCTGTCCAAGGAGTACAGGCCCACTTCGCTGCAGAGCTGCAAGCAAAATGACCTCGGAAAAAGAACCCTGTTCGGAAGGGCCTTCGTCAGCGGATGTGTCCCACCTGAGGTCACGCTACTCGGGCAACGTTCCAAATAGTCCTGGGGACTGACTTTGGTGCGGTCAATTCAATCAACCAGGACCCAAAAAGAAAATCCAATATGGAATTGTGTTTGCCTGACCTGAGACGACTCTTGGTAGGAAACAGTCCAAGTAGGTCTGGACCCTTTGCTCCAGAGTTGCGAGCAACTGCCTGAACATGAAAAAGAACATCAGGAATGTTACGAAGGGCTTTTGTCGGAATATTTGTCCGAACTGAGGCTATGAGGGCGGCGTGGGGTTTGGTTCTGGAGCTCTAAGATGCTAAAAGTCAAGATTCAAAATTCAGGATGACAAATGGATAAGACAACACGACAGTAGCGAAATTTACGTTATATGGCAGGACACCAAGTGGTGTTCTCGACACCAAACATTTTAACCCGTAAGAAACCCGAAGAAATTCCAATCAAGAAAAGACACAAGGAAGAAAACTACGAACCTTTACTGTTGGACGACACGAGAACTACCAGAAGCTTCGATATCTCATCCGGGAAGTTGGAGACGTGCTCTGAAGATGAATCATTTTTCCGGACTGCTGGAAAGTTGTCCGATTATAAGCAAGGCACTTTGAATGCAGATTTCCTCCCGGTTCAATTGTGCACACATGCATTCTTTAGCGTCTTCCGCAAAGTACTTAATGCCTTTATGACTTCCTGGTGTTGTTTCTGCGCTAATGGTAAAGGCCGCCTCTCGCAAAATTCCTGTAAAAGACACGCAAGGAGACGAACGGTCATTAAGGGATTTTCAAGCGGGCTCGCCAATATCAAATGGAGAGCAGGAATAGCAACGAGTAGGAAGCGAGCGCACAGTGGAGATGTTGGACGTTAAAGTAGCATATGGAATCATGGCGTCGATGTGTTGCACACTAAACGATCCCTCCAGAGCCTTTTTTCATTTTAAACCCCCCAAAAAAATCCAATGCCAAGATGGAGTCGTTAGATTTTTTATCGCCGCACATTGTGACATGCTAAGTACTCCAAGAACTTAATTTTAGGGGGACACTCCAGGCTGATTTTTATCGAAAATGTTAGTCGAGCTATAAAAGCTTTTGCCTTTTGAGGTGTATTTTTTTCCCTGAACGTCGGTTTGAATTCCAAATCGTTGGACTGGAGCGGGATATTTTTGCAGAATATGTCGGTTGAAGTCACCCGTGTTTGTTTCGGTTTTGATGAAGCTGTCGATAGGTGACGTCGGACGCCATCGATCCGTCACTTAGGCGCAGTGACACCCTCGATCCCAATCCGTCACTCAGGCGCAGTGACACCCTCGATCGGTGACGTCAGACGTCATCGATCCGTCGCTCAGGCGCAGTGACACCCTCGATAGGTGACGTCGGACGCCATCGATCCGTCACTCAGGCGCAGTGACACCCTCGATAGGTGACGTCAGACGTCATCGATCCGTCACTCAGGCGCAGTGACACCCTCGATCGGTGACGTCAGATGTCATCGACCCGTCACTCAGGCGCCGTGACACCCTCGATAGGTGACGTCGGACGCCATCGATCCGTCACTCAGGCGCAGTGACACCCTCGATAGGTGACGTCGGACGCCATCGATCCGTCGCTCAGGCGCAGTGACACCCTCGATAGGTGACGTCAGACGCCATCGATCCGTCACTCAGGCGCAGTGACACCCTCGATCGGTGACGTCAGATGTCATCGACCCGTCACTCAGGCGCAGTGACACCCTCGATAGGTGACGTCGGACGCCATCGATCCGTCACTCAGGCGCAGTGACACCCTCGATAGGTGACGTCGGACGCCATCGATCCGTCGCTCAGGCGCAGTGACACCCTCGATAGGTGACGTCAGACGCCATCGATCCGTCACTCAGGCGCAGTGACACCCTCGATCCCAATCCGTCACTCAGGCGCAGTGACACCCTCGATCGGTGACGTCAGACGTCATCGATCCGTCACTCAGGCGCAGTGACACCCTCGATAGGTGACGTCGGACGCCATCGATCCGTCACTGAGGCGCAGTGACACCCTTGATCGGTGACGTCAGACGTCATCGATCCGTCACTCAGGCGCAGTGACACCCTCGATAGGTGACGTCAGACGCCGTCGATCCGTCACTCAGGCGCAGTGACACCCTCGATAGGTGACGTCAGACGTCATCGATCCGTCACTCAGGCGCAGTGACACCCTCGATAGGTGACGTCGGACGCCATCGATCCGTCACTCAGGCGCAGTGACACCCTCGATCCCAATCCGTCACTCAGGCGCAGTGACACCCTCGATCGGTGACGTCAGACGCCATCGATCCGTCACTCTGGGGCAGTGACACCCTCGATCGGTGACGTCAGACGTCATCGATCTGTCACTCTGGCGCAGTGACACCCTTGATCGGTGACGTCAGACGACGGGAAACAAGGCCACGCCGGCGGTCCTCAAATTGCGTTTGCGCTGGTTTACGAGTAATCGTCGACCCGTTTCTACCCGTATTCCGCTTGGTTCTGGTGGCCGTGCTATCGCCACGTTGGTCCCCCAGATCAGCAGTCTGAACGGAGCTTCCCGAGCTACTATCAGAACTGCAAAACTGATCCGTGAAGGGGAATAATGGAAGACTACTACGTGGAGTCTTCCGAAAGTCTGTCGTATTGAAAGCGATTGTCCCTGTCCCACAAACATCGCTGTCTCTTTGGCAGAAAATGATCGGATTCAAGTTGACGAAACCAAGGAACGAGGAAGTCCGGTTTTTCGCAGGTTTTACTTTTACTCTCAAGTTTTGTCTGTAGTCCTACCTTTGACATTGTCTTTTTTTTCCCCCTGTGAATGACCTGTGCTTGTAATTGAGTACAGAGTCCGAGTACTTTTTCAACCGCAGGGTTGATGTGCGTGTGAATGAGTATTCTTATTACGCCTCGGTGAAACCTTCGGGGGGAAAAAATAGATTGTAAGTAGGTCCTCAGGTCCACTCCATGTGCATCTTGTGGAGCTCCAGGCGGATGAGGATGAAGACGAGGAGGGTCCAAGTGGGAGAATTGAGTGATAATGCACGCAGCGTGTGCTGACCTTTTTGCGCGAGGCAGTCAGTCAGCACCGGAGTCCATTTGAGTCGGCGGCGGCTGGCGCTCTTCAAGACGTCACTCCGCCGGCCAAAAAAAAAGAAAAAACTGCATACGTGTGACACATCGGTGCCGTCTATTTCACGGCATTATCGCCCGCCGCCGGCGCTGACACGCGTTCCTCCTCCTCTCCGTCCTCTTCTTCCCTCCTCGCGGGCGTTTCCATCCATCACGTGAAGCAGCCGTCTGCCCTTTGAGATGACACCCGCCATCCGTCACGCGTCGTATCTGGGCCACCAGCGCGCACACAAAGTTGACAGTGTCACGCCGTCACGGTGTTGTAGGTTGGCTTGTTTGATTGGTGGTTATTTAGTCGATTGGATGGGCAGATCGGTGCCGGGATGTCGATGGTTTGTTTGTAGCTTGCTGGGTTCTCTCAGTAACTCAGTCGGTTACGTTGTTGGTCAGTTAGTTCCGTCAGTCCATCCATTTTCAGTGGAACCTTTCCTCACACGGGTCTCGGACATGCCGGAGGCTATTCTAGACCCTCGACCAGTGTCTGGCATGGCTTTGCCACTGTTGTGGGCGGTGCCAAACCACTGCCCTGGGTGGTACCACCTCTGACAGCTGTGTTGCATGTTGGACAGTAATTGACCAAACACTTTATTGGTGAATGTGTCATCGGCATTTGCCAGTTCGTTGCCTGTGCTTTACTGCATCCTGGGATACTCGGCTACCGTGCGTAAGTTAGCAAGTTTAGTGTCGAGCAATCCTTTGTCACAGCAAGCCTGTGCCTCTTTAGTTTGACCACGTCTTGTCCATGTTTCTTAGTTAGCCTCGTAGTCATCGGACCTTGTGCATGTTTTTGGATCTTGCCCATTGCCTTGCGTTTTTGGCCTTCCACCTGTTTTGGACTGCCTTTTGGCGTTCGACCTCCTCCTTGAATTAAACCGCTCTTCGTATCATGCCTTTGCTTCGGAGTCCTGCATATGTGTCCGCCCCCGTGCCGCTGGCTTATGACAGCCAGGAGGCGTGGTACACCCTGAACTGGTCTCCAGCCGATCACGCAGCATGTAGAAACAACCATTCACACTGTTTTGGGTATTTGGGGGGGGGAATCCACCCACGCTTAGGGAGAACATGCAGACTGAGTAGAGCTGGGGCCAGGATTTGAACCTGGTCCTTCAAACTTTGAGGCAGACGTACTCACCGGTCGCCCACCGTGCCACCTTCAGTGAGTCACTTGATTTTGTTGCTTGGTTGCCTCAGTCAGTAAGTTAATCGGTTGGTAATTTTAGCTCTTAGGTTTATAGGTACTGTTGGTGCTTTTCAAATTCTCCCCTTATACATTTTTCCATCATCTCTCCTCTTACTTTTCATTTCCTGGCGGTTTAAGGCTAATATGGCTTCTTTACCAGCCATACCACTGACACGGTGACAAAAATAACACCCAAAATAACGATAATCAATCACACGCTCAACGTCCGCCTACGAACGCACCAAAGAAGCGCCGGCAAGGTGTGGAGCTCCGTCGAGAAACGACGGAGGTGTTGATCATCCTTCTGTCGGCGCCGCCTCCGTTGTCGAAATGTGCCGCAACGCGCTTGTGACGATGTTGTGATTGTTAAGTCTGACGGCTCCATTGCTGGCTCAACAATGTCTTTATTATCCAGCCATCCGTTTTCTGAGCCGCTTATCTTTAAAAAGGTCACGGAGTGATGGACCTTATCCCAGCTATCCTCGGGCAGGAGATTGGGTACTGGTCGCAGGGTACATTGATACAACCATTTGCACTCGCATTCACACCAACGGGCAATGGAGAGTCTTCAATTAACCCAGCATGCAATGTTTTTGGAATGTGGGTGGAAAACGGTGCGTGGAGAAAACCCTCGCAGGCACAGGGACACCGTTGAAACCCCACACAGGGAGGGCCAGGATTTGAGGCACACCCATACCGGTGAAGAAGTCCTCACTGGGGGATCTGCTCTGTAGCCAGATGTGTCCTCGAGTGCATCTCTGCACGTAGGCTAACCTTGATGGACCGGTTGAGACAGAAACCCTTTTGTCGAAGCGGAAAGCCCCGATGTCGTGCCACGGGTTTGATACCGCCCATGTTCCGCCCTTCTGACGAGATAAAGGATGTGCGCTTTCGCTGCATCTTCGCACTTGTGATCTGCTCTCTACAGCCATTGTCTGTAACTCATAAGTGGCCGGAATATTCTGTAAAGTAAAGTCTTCGTCTCCAGCCTTTGTTTGGATAACCAACATTCTCACTACCCGAAATGAAACGACCACGCGGAGGAAAAAAAAAAAGCGTCCTCCAACACCGGCTATTAGTAGTAGTACTTTATTTATCTAAAAATGCCTCATAAAGAAATGTTAATCCAAATATTCAGATGTTCTATTATTCCTGCAATTTCAAATAGTACTCATGTTATCATGGACTCCAGCCCGTGTGACGTTGCTTTCTGCTCTCTTTTGTCATGTGTATGTGAACAAGAAGTACGTTTTGGTGTTTTTACTGCCTTTTTTTTTTTTTTTTAAATTCCAAAGGTCTCACAGCAGCCCCTCCAAGGGATAATTAAGAGCCATTATTGCAGTCCAAACGATCTGTCAAGAGGAGATAGCAGGAGCAGAAATTTTGCTGGGCCTCATGCCAAATGGATAAACAGATATGAGGATTTTAAAAAAGAAGAAAATATGAAATAACAGAGAATAAAATTTGTGTGGGTAGGAGGAGTGTTGGTTGCTTCCGAGAGTCAGTCAGTCACTAAACTGGAAGGTAGGGAGATTATGGATATTTTAGTTAACATTTGTAATTAGGTAGCCGCAGTTTTTAGGTAAACTGGTGACTAGTGTATTGGTTGGTTAGGCAGGTTGTTAAATTGCCTGCCCGCTTGCTTGGATCAGTCAGTTTGTTGTCTGATATGTACATGCATAGTGTCACGTGCCATCGGTGCGGGGGAGGGCCCAAACGCAGGACTGCAAGGCAAAGGCATAATGTCCAGTGGGTTTTATTGCAGACGCAGTTTCTTTTGCCTTTTTCCAATTTAAGCGTATCTGGTGCATCCTCCTCTCTAACACCCACTGTCATCGTGTCCTCCCTCACAACATCCATCAACCTTTTTCTTTGGTCTTCCTCTCGCTCTTTTGCCTGGCAGGTCCATCCTCAGCACCCTCCAACCAATATTCCAACTCATTCTCTCACCTCTGAAGATGTCCAAACCATTGAAGTCTTCTTCTCTCTCTAAACTCGTCTCCAAAGCATCCAACTTTGGCTGTCCCTCCGTCTAATCAGCTCATTTCTAATCCTATCCAACCTGTTGACTCCGAGCGAGAACCTCAACATCTTCATTTCTGCCCCGTCCAGTTGTGGTTCCTGCGGTTTCTTCAGTTCCACCGTCTCTAATCCGTGAATCTTGGCCGGCCTCAACACCGTTTTATAAACTTTCCCCTTCATCCTGGTGGATACTCTTCTGTCACGTAGAACACCAGACACCCTTCCGCCAACTGTTCCACCCCGCTTGGACCCGTTTCTTCACTTCCTGGTGCAAACTCAATGAACTGGCAAATGCCCGTGACCAAAACTCGCAACATAAATACACGGTCGCTTGAACATGCCGAACGCGCGACAGCTGTGACGAGCGCCAGAGTTAGCACCGCCCAGAGCGGTGACCAGGCCACGCCCCTCCTGGCAGTGCTCCATAGTTTATTGCTTTGACAGTTTGGCCGGTGATTGGCTGTTTCAGACAGCCAATCGCTTGCTTGATTCCGAAGTCAGGGTAATTTTTCACAATGGGTCTCCCAGTCCTTGTGTCCATAAGTCTTTCAGTACCCAGTCCACCGCTCAGTGCAGTTGTCGTTAAAATGTGATGAGCCAAATTGTGTTTGCGCTTGCGTGTTGGCACGACCGTGCTAATGGGGTGTAAAGAAGCTGGAGTGTCCTTTTAAGCTGCTTAAAAAAATAAAATAAAATTATCATCACAGCAAAAAAGGGTCAGGCTTTTTCTCGTTCCAGCTCCTGAAATCGCCGTTCACGCGCTGCCGCTAAGCGCTTAAGTAGCCGCGCACGCTGACGCACGCGGATATGCTGAGGCCTCACTGAATGCGACCCGCTTGGCCGATTAGCGGCATTCCGGCCACGTTCGACACCCGGCGCGCCGTTAGCGTCAAAACGACTCCTCGCTCTAGTCGCTCCGACGAGAGGCTGAGCGTGTTTTTCCCGGGACGGCTTTGCTTTCCGCAAAAAGGAGGCGCGCAGCCAACGCAAGGTTAAGCCGACGGCTTTCAAATAAAAGTATGTCTCGCTCCGTGAATGCAACCACGTATGAAAAGCTTGATTTTTAAAAGAGGGAGGGGGGAGGGGGGGGGCGGTGGAACAAGTGTCAGAGATTATTTGAAATAAAGCGTCGTCTATTCAAAGGCGGCTCACGCGTCGCTCGCTTTCACACTGACGTCCTCTCAAAAGGACGGCGAGATGGCGGCACTTTGCCGTGCCGGGCCAAATAGATTGCGCGGATAAAATTATTTTGCTTTTGATATTTATTTGATATTTCCAACGGCGCTCTGACAGAATTTGTCGAGAACCGCCTTTGGAAAATATTTTTGTTGAGATAAAAGGACCAACATTTGCGTTCAGAATTAAAGTGCTCAAAATCGTGAGGCCGTCGTGCATGATCGCGGTTCATCTGCACTTTTCGAGCATTACAGGCGAGCCCAAATTTAGAGTTGCGCTTCTTGACTGTCAGTAGCTCGTTGTGCCGCGATAGCTCTACTCGTGCAGGTGACGTCACAGTTTGCCGGTCAAACCGAGCAGCTGTGCGCTGCGGGAGCCGTTGAACCTCAGCAGATTTTTCAAATTGCCCGAGACCTGTTGCGCTGTCGGTCGTCACAACGCACAAGACGGATATTCAAAGAGATCTGGATATGGAATACCAGCTGAAAAGATCCAGAAAATATCGATGGATTTCGGCAATTAAACGTAATAAATGGTGCCCAACCAAATACACACGACTGTGTAGCGATCGCTTCACTTCACGTAGGAATTATGCTTCTCAATCTCAAATTTCAGAAAAGTATTTATAATGCCAAGTTCCCTCATTTGTAAAAAAAAAAATGCATATCGAAAGGTTAACGTGTGGCCGCACTCGCTTCTGTGCACGTTCCGTGGAGGCTTTTTTTTTTTTTTTTTTTTTCAATCATAGTTAATGAATGCGAGTTTTTGCAAAACCAGGGGTCATTTATCTAAATATTGGTATTCGTATTGAATACTAGCAGAAAAGATCGACGGATTCCGGAAAAGGTTAACGTGTGGCCGAACACGCTTCGGCGTTCACGAGCCGTCAGAAGTGTCACGATGTGGGATTTATTCAACTACGTATTTGGATGCGTCCAGACCTTTATACGCTTTCAAACTTTTCCGTGTAAATCACGATTTACTCGCCAATATCCACGTGTAGATCCAGTTGTCCGAGACAAGCGGAAGCCAATTAGCAGTCCAATTTTTTTATCGGCGAAAACGTCGACTTCGGCACGAAATATGTTGAGTTTATGTAATTTTTCCACGTACCTTCGTTTACTTTCACCTTCCACACGTCTAACGCCATCATCTAGACTCTGAGCGTGGTGCTGTAAGACATATTATCGTGTCGTCTCCAACCGACTTAGCATTGAACAACGCTTTGCTAGACAGGCAATATGGCGACGTACACAAAAGTCACGTGATTTTTATGACGTCGGCGCACGAGCCCTACAGTGGTATCGGGTACGGTTGTGTTTTATAATAACAGTGGTGGAAGGTTTACAATTACCAGAAATGTTTTGCTCATTTCTGTTATCCCAGCTATGGCGTTTCACAAAGTGAGCAATAAGCTCTACCTCTTATTTAGGGAACCGTGAAGCTCAAAGACATGAAAATACCTCAACTGCTCCGTCTTTATTCACGTGGATCGAGCAGCGGCGCCTCTGCAGCTCTCGACACAAAAGCCAACGAAGAAGAAAAATCTCTTCCAAGTGGAAAATGGATGTTTTGATTTTGTGGAATGTCACCATAAATAAACAACAAGTGTAATGCTGAGTTGGACATCCCGCGCGCCACACGAATTCCCTCCTAAGCGAGTCAATTTCTTTCACAGATTCCAGGCAGCCGTCCAGCTTCCGGCTGACGCTTTGAGTCTCGCAGCTGCACTCCGGGTCCAAAGGACTCCTGGTGTTCTTGCAGCGCGACTGATAAAGCGCTCGGCTGTCTTCTGCGACGGGTAAGCGTTCGCAGCTTTCGGAATGTTTTTTGTTTTTGTTGATGGGCATATGTCAAGAAGAACGGCTCGGCCTTGATCCCGATGCATCCCGGGGGATTCGCCGCCCTCTTACCGCAGCGTTGCACTCGCGGAATGAGCAGTGCCAGAAGGTTGACGCCGATCCAGCAAAACGCGCATCAGGTGCCCCGGGGGCCCACTTCTGGCTCTGATCGTTCCCGGTCGTTTAATCAAAGATATTTTGAGAACACGTTCGGGTTCCAACTGGAAGACTTCCACCGGGGGGATTCAGTTGCCATGGAGACACAAGTGGGCGTAAACAATGGCAACATTTCAACGGCAAATCTTCTCGACGCTGTTCTGATATTTCACACGCCAACGTGACCGCGTTCTCGACACATCCTTGACGAAGGCCCATCCGCATATTTCAGTTGAATTATCGTGACAAAAGCGGGATCGGCTTTTTTGTGGTTTCCGAACCATCCCTCCCGAAAACCTGGTACGGCCGCCTGGAAACCTTGAAACAAATTTCAGTTCCTCCACCAGAGAGACACTGAGCAAGTGGCAGATCGGCGGCAGGCCAGTTTCTTCGGGTCTGGACTCAGCCGTAAAGTAGAACCGAATTCCCTTCAAGGACAACAGTGTCCGAATTCTGGGTAGGCAGGATCGCTGGTTTGAAGCAAGTGGAAGAGAACCCGTCGACATCTAAGTAGAAAAGCAGAGAAAGAGGTTTGAAACGTCACAGTATTGACGCACGTATTGTCACACCCCCACCCCAAAAAAAAGATGGACCTCCCTCCGCGGTAAGAGACCCCCCCCAGGAGCTGCTTTGTAACTAAGACACGTGAATGACGAATTACGATGCAGGACAGCAGTTTCGCTAACCACGCCAGGCAACCTGCTACTTGCTGTTTATTTTGTTGCCAAAGGGTCAAGAGAATGTTTTGTTGGGAGTGAATCAGATGTGTGTGGGTGGGGGGGGGGGGGGGGGGGGATTAGTAATCATGTGTATTGTTGGCGTTTTAAATAGCGCGCCTGTTATTTGCTCGATGCTTTTCATACCAGGTCATATCGTCACGCTCGAATGGAATGTATACTTTTTCACTATAATTGGGTCCATGTATACAAGATGCAAACGGCCGAAACGAGTTTCCTCTGTCGGGTGTCCGGGGTCTCCCTTAGAGGTAGGGTCAGAAGCGCATTTGTCCTGTATGACCCTGTTTCCGGAATAAACCACATTGAACATGATGCCTCTCCCTCGAAATCCTGCATTTGGGTCCGCCCCTGCACCAGAGGTTCTCGACGGAAGCTCGGTCATCCGGGAGGGGCTCAATGTCGAGCTGCTACTTCTCCGCATTGAGAGGAGCCGGATGAAGTGGCTGGGGCATCTGATTCGGACGCCTCCCTGGTGAGGTGTTCCGGGCATGTCCCACCAGAAAGAGACCCCGAGGACGACCCGGGACACGCCGGAGAGACTATGTCTCTCGGCTGGCTTGGGAACGCCTCGGGATCCCTCTGGAAGAAGTGGCTGGGGAAAGGGAAGTCTGGGTATACCTGCTGAAGCCACTTCCCCCGCGACCTGACCCGGAAAAGCGGTAGATAATGGATGGGGTGGGTCCATTTAGCCTTTTTTGTTGAAATGCTTTTTCCTGGGTGGCACGCTGGCTCAGCTGGTAAGGCGTTGGCCTCACAGTTCTGAGGTCCCAGTTTCAATCCTGGCCACACCTGTGTGGAGTTTGCATGTTCTCCCCCGTGCCTGCGTGCCTCAGAGTCATCGGACCTTGCTTTATGTTGAATCTTATGTATGAATCTCGCCTATAGCCAAGCGATTTTGTGCCTCTGCCTATATTGGACTTGTTATTGGTATTCGACCTTTGTTTAGAATAAAACCACACTCAATATCATGCCCTCGTCTCGGACTCCTGCATTTGCCCCCGGGCTGCTTGCTCATGGCAATCCCAGCTGTCAACGGGCAGGAGGCAGGCTACACCCTGAACTGGTTGTCAGCCAATCGCGGGGCACATCGAGACAAAGAGCCCCACTCACAATCACACCTAGGGGCAATTTTTCATGTGTCCAATTAATGTTGCATGTTTTTGGGATGTGGGAGGAAACCGGAGCGCCCGGAGAAAACCCACGCACAGACCCGGGGAGAACACACAAACTCCACACAGGCGGGTCCGGGATCAAACCCGGGACCTCAGAATTGTAGAATAAGAATACCCCGCCTCCTGCCCGGTGACAGCTGGGATAGGCACTCCCCGCAACCCTCATGAGATAAGCGGAAAAATGGATGGATGTTTATTCAGGTCTGTCCTTGATTCAACCTACCTGAAATTGACCAGGTAGTCGGTTATTTTTGTATGAAGCCGCCATTTTTCGGAGAATTCCAAGGCTCGGACTTGGACTCACTCGCACTTCAAGGCCTACTATTATGGGATGTAGTACGCCGAGCGTGGCATTCGTTCGCTCGTCACCGTTTAAAATTTGGATTACGTTCGTTTTTTGGGGGGCTGAAGTTTTTCCGGGTTTCCATTTGACTTCTTTGACATTGCGAATACGGTCGCTCGCGTCGAAGGGCAAAAACAACGGCGCATACAAATGGGAAAGCGGCTAAGCTCCTGGCAGGTATGCGCAGTATAAATAGAAGACGTCGGAAGTGTACCGTAGCTCGGGAAGAGGTCAGCGTGGAAGCAGCTGCAGGCGGGAAAATGTTGCTGCTGGTCTTATCGCCTTAAATTATTCCCAAAGGACAAGAAAACAAACAGCATGTGGGCGGATTTGCGGACAACAGCCGAAACTCTCACTTCCTGTGGATGCACTCGTACCGGCGGCATGTATTGCGAGGAGCGGGGGGGGGTCGCTTCTTCACAGATCTTTTTCCGTTTGGATTCGGCCGTGCTTTGAGGGCTCGCCGAAGAGTCCGCCTGAGAACGGGATGGTCGAAGATCTGCACGGACAAGATGTCGTCCTCGGTGTTTGTTATGATTCACTTCAGTTAATCTGCGTGCCGATTGGCTATCGCTGAGTTCCAGGTCACCATCGCAGTGTGCGATTTGGACGTCGTCGGTGTGGCCCACACGCGTAAAGATAGTCACCGTAATTTCCGGCCTACAGAGCGGACCTGGTTATAAGCCTCCCCCAGTACATCTGTAAAGGAAATACCATTTGGTACATACACACGCCGCAGCTGTGCAAAAGCCACACAAGTAAAAGTGCCCACATTGAAACGCGAGATATTTACAAAGAAAGACGGTACGCAGAAAGAGTTTTCAAAGTTTTAATACCTTAGCTTAGCTTAACAGAGCAACAACACGGCAGCACGAACAAGGCTGGTAAAAGAAAAAAAACAGCATACCGGTTTAAAAAAAAAGGTTAGCACGGCAGCTACACAGTAGCAACACGGCACAGCACTAACAGGGCCCGTTAAAAAAAAAAAAAAAAAAGGAAATCACGCGAGCGCGATGCTAATAGGTCCGGTTTAAAAAAACATACCGGTAAAAATCACAGAGACACGACAGCAACACAGCAGCAACACGCTAGCAAGCACTAACAGGGCCCGTTAAAAAAAAAAAAAAAAAAAAAAAGGAAATCACGCGAGCGCGATGCTAATAGGTCCGGTTTAAAAAAACATACCGGTAAAAATCACAGAGACACGACAGCAACACAGCAGCAACACGCTAGCAAGCACTAACAGGGCCCGTTAAAAAAAAAAAAAAAAAAAAAAAAAAAGGAAATCACGCGAGCGCGATGCTATAGGTCCGGTTTAAAAAAACATACCGGTAAAAATCACAGAGACACGACAGCAACACAGCAGCAACACGCTAGCAAGCACTAACAGGGCCCGTTAAAAAAAAAAAAAAACATACCTAAATCACTGAGACGTGGCAGTAACGTAGCAGCAACATGATAGCACGACGCTAACGCTAGCGCGGCGCTAACAGGGCCCGTTAAAAAAAAAAAACTAAATCACGCGAGCGCGATGCTAATAGGTCCGGTTTAAAAAAACATACCCGTAAGATCACAGAGACACGACAGCAACACAGCAGCAACACGCTAGCAAGCACTAACAGGGCCTGTTAAAAAAAAAAAAAAACACCTAAATCGCCGAGACGCAGCATTAACACAGCAGCAACACACTACCGCAACGCTAACGCTAGCCCGGCGCTAACAGGCCCCATTAAAAAAAAAAAAAAACATCCCTAAATCACTGAGACGTGGCAGTAACACAGCAGCAACACAGTAGGGTGGCGCAAATGCTAGCGCGGTGGTAACAGGGCCCGTTTTAAAAAAAAACATACCTAAATCTTTTGAGATGTGGCAGTAATACAGCGGCAACAAGCTAGCGTGGCGCTAATGCAGTGCTGACAGGGCCGGTTAAAAAAAAAAAAGCCTACCAGTAAAAATCACAGCGACACGACAGCAACACTGCAGGACCACGCTAGCACAGCGCTAACACGGCCGGTTTAAAAACAAAACAAAAAACATACAGGTAAAACTCACTTCCTCTGCACATATATTCCACCAGTCTCACTCTTACCTTTTCCGCTCGAGTGCAGAGTTACAAAAAACTTACAAATTAGCCGCGTCACCGCACAAGCCGCAGAGTTGAAAGCACGTAGGTCGGAAATTACGGTACTGGCTTACCTCCCTACGAGCAACCCAACCAGCTAAGAAAAGTACCTGACGCAAGCGACCTAGCAGCCGCTACTTTCTCTGCTGCTTTTATTAGCTTGTAATTACGCTACGTAACTCAGTGCTGCCCCCACAAGGCGTGGCACAGTGCGCTATTACACCAAAGGCACGCAACTCTAAATTCGGCCTTGCCAGTACGGAGTAAAAACCTTTACTGCAACGTGACACTTCCTTCCGAGTGCCTCTTTCTGACGACACTGTGACACGAGCTCTTGTGTCTTCTCGCGCCGCAGGCTGACGGATCTCAGCGGCACACCCGTCGGCTTCTGGCTGAGACAAAACGGTGACGTGAAGCGGGCCAGACTTCCCGGAAAAAAAGATTTTTGTTCCGCTTTCACGCGGAGCGAAAAATAGAGCTGCAGCAGCGTGCGAGGGCGGAGGCGGGGGGCGGGGGGGGGGGGGGGGGGGGGGCGCGAGAATCTCCTTGCTCATTGGCAGCGCAGCTGATTGGGGAGCGTTGCGTTCGGGTGGGGCCGGACGCGGGAGCGACGGAGGAATAGCGGCGACATCTTGCAACATCTGGCTACGCCTCGACTGCTGCTGATTCCGCTAACCGACGGCGGAGGAAATCCGCCTTCTTGGAGACCGAACTCGCTTTCGAACGGACACCACGTAGCGCACGGAAAACCCGCGGTTCCAGGTTCGAGGATTATGCAATTCCTGCCCCCTCACCCGCTCAAAAGTATCTCTTCAAGTCGTGTTTGTTAAGTCAACCTGGCAGTAGTCCAGCCATGCGTTTTCTTTGCCGCTTATCCTCACGAGGGTTGCTTGAGCCCATCCCAGCTGTCAACTGGCAGGAGGCGCGGGGTACACCCTGAACTGGTCGCCAGCCAATCGCAGGGCACATTGAGACAAACACTCGCACTCACAATCACACCTACGGGCAATTTAGATTAATAATTATTAATAATTTAGAGTGTCCGATTAATGTTGCATGTTTTTGGGATGTGGGAGGAAACCGGAGTGCCCGGAAGAAAACCCACACAGACATGGGGAGAACTAGAAACTCTACACAGGCGGGGCCGGGATCGAACCCGATACCTCAGAACTGTGAGGCTAACGCTTTACCAGCTAAACCACCGTGCCGCCACATTATTTATTTATTTCAAATCCCCCTCTCAAAAAGATGAAGCCCCAATTCAACTGTACAGGTTGTATTAATATATAATAATAATAATAATAATTATATATATATATTTTTTTTTTTAATTGTTTTTTTTAGTTTTTAAATAACAAAAATCTGGCATGTAACCGGGGCATTTCAAGACATTTATGTTTTTTTTTTTTTTTTTTAGGATGGCTCTGGTTACTTGTTACACCCTGAACTGGTCGCCAGGCAACCGCAGGGCACATCGAGGCAAACAGTCGCACTCACAGTCACACCTACGGGCAATTTAGTGTCCGATTAATGTTGGATGTTTTTGGGATGTGGGAGGAAACCGGAGTGCCCAACCGGAGAAAAGCCACGCAGGCACTGGGGGGGAACACGCAAACTCCACACAGGCGGGGCCGGGGGATCGAACCCGGGTCCTCAGAACTGTGAGGCCAACGCTTTACCAGCTGAGCCCACCGTCACCGCCAACAACAACCAATCAGAGACTGACGAGGCGTCAATCATTTCTTGCGCAGTTGCTTGTGGCCGCACACGTTGACTGGCTAGTATTGGGCTTCAGGAGCTTTGCTGAAACTATGGCGGGATAGCCATCCGTCCATTTTCCGAGCCACTTATCCCCACAAAGGGTCGCAGAAGGGAGAATATTTCTCGAAAACAATGTGCACATTTTTTCCAAAAATATTTTCAAAAAGTTCATAAAACGCGCTTTATATTTAGGTATGGATGAAAAATAAAAAATACAATCATATTGTATAGTCATTTACAGCTCTATAGTGTTTAAAAATATACATATTGAAATTATATTTGATGTCCTATGTTACACACTTATATATATTACGGTAATGTGCGCCCCCTTAGCACAATGATGATTATTAATGATTTTTTTTTTTTTTAAAACAATACAAGTACAGACCTGACAAAATATAAATACAGATAATTCCTAAAATTTTGAGCATATGAGTGGCAGCAAATTGGTGGTGCGCGTTGTACATTGGTAGAAGGGTCAACTTTGGGGGTGCGCATTACACTTCATGACGTATTATACACGAGAAATTATGGTACCTCTGGAAAATGAAAAATGAATTAATAATGGCCATAATAAAGACCAGCCGTCGTTCAAAATGTGAGTTGAAAGAGACACGTGAGGCAACGCGGTGGAGTTCTGAGATGCTAAGGTCCAAGGTTAGACACCTGTGAGCTCTTTTAAATTGGGGGGGGGGGGGGCGGGGGGCGGGGGGGTTAAAATAAAAACCCACCTCGCACGTGTCCTTGAAGCGGAAGAATATCGCACATATTTGTGCATCACGCAGCTTGAAAGGAAAGCGAAAAGACGAAGTAGCAGTTTACGTGACAGTGGAGGGAGGGAGGGAAGGAAGGGGTGGGGGGGTGGTGAACGGGTGGTCCGGGGATTGGGGGGTGCGGCGGGGGGGCTCCCGCGCGTCTCCCTCGCACACGACAACAACTTGACAAGATTTCCTATTTACAATATTTCTCATATTTGTCTTGGTGTGACAGCGTCGGCCTATTTGCATGCACCCGACGGCGGTTTTCACTCTGACTCCTCAATTCCTATTCTGATCCTTGCCTCGCGTTTCCGACCGCCCCCCCCCTCCCCCACGAACGCCCCCCCCTTTTTTTTTTTTTTTCTTTATCACCCCCGTCATCCTCCAGACGCACAACATTTAAATCCCCCTGCGCTGGGCTGTGTGTGTGTGTGTGTGTGTGAACATATTCCAGACGCTTCACACTTGGTAACCAGGGAACACAAGAAAGTCGCAGAGGATGGAATGAGGGTTGGGGGGGGGGGCAGGGGGAGGGGGAGGGGGAGGATGCTGCTGTGAGAGGAGGAAGAAGAGGAATAGAAAAAAAAAAAAAAAAAGAAGGCAATAACGTGAGGAAAACAAGGCCGCACGCTCGGTTTCAGGCTGGTCGGCCACCAGCCGCTTTTATTCACCGCACGCGACGCAAACGTGACTTTGCGCCTTCCATTTTTGACGATCGGCGTGGCGGATGATTTCGCCGCGCCAAATTGTCTGGGATGGTAACGTCCGCGTGATTCATGACGGCAGGGATGAGCCAAAAATATAGAATTGTTTTTTTTTTTTTTTTTCCCGCAGAAATCATATTTTTGTCCGTTTGCTCTTTTGGAAAAAAAAAAGCTTCCCAATCTAATTATAATAATAATAAAAATGTCCTTCTTTTCCATCTGACAATTTATTCGATAAACAATTTTTGGGGGTATTTGATTGATTGGTGAGGGCGGCAAAGCGTTGGCCTCGCAGTTCTGAGGTCCCGGCTTCAATCCCGGAGCCGCCTGTGTGGAGTTTGCATTTTCTCCCTCGTGTCTGCGTGGGTTTCCTCCGGGTTTCCTCCCACATCCCAAAAACATGCGACATTCATTGGACATTCTAAATTGCCCGTAGGTGTGACTTTGAGTGCAACTCGTCTGTTTCGGTGTGCCAGCGTGTACCTGCCTGCTACCCGTTGACAGCTGGGATAGGCTCCAGCACTCCCCGCAATCCTCATGAGGATAAGCGGCAAAGAAAATGGATGGATGATTGGTGAATGGGTGTGATGATTTTTTATCACATAATACTCGAAGTACACGAAGGTCCCGAGCAGTAAATGTGAATTGCACAGCTGAATTTGTCCATCCATCCATTTTCTTTGCTGCTTATCCTCACGAGGGTCGCACGGAGTGCTGTATCTTATCCCAGCTGTCAATGGGCAGGAGGCGGGGTACGCCCTGAACCGGTCGCCAGCAAATCGCAGGGCACGTCGAGACAAACAGCCGCAATCACAATCACACCTTGGGGCAATTTAGAGTGTCCAATGTCGGATGTTTTTGGGACGTGGGAGGAAACCGGAGCGCCCACCCGGAGGGAACCCACGCAGGCACGGGGGGAGGACGCGCAAACTCCACGCAGGCGGGTCCGGGATCGAACCCGGGACCTCAGAGCCGTGAGGCCAACGGCTTTACCAGCTGAGCCCAGCCGTATTGAATATTTCCCATTTTCAACTCTCGCAAACGTGTTTCTCGCCGAGTAGATAACACACCGGGTTACAATTATGGGTATCATGGGCCACCGGCGGGGATCCCGGTGACGCCACGGGGCTCTTATCGGAACTCACAATGAGCTCGAAGTGTGCCTGCGAGTGTTCTTTCTTTCTTTCTTTCTTTCTTTCTTTCTTTCTTTCTTTCTTTCTTTCTTTCTTTCTTTCTTTCGGTGTGCCTTTGCTTGAGCGAAGCCCTGGCGGGAATTTGAAGCAGGAAAAAAAGAAAAACTAGCTCAGCTTTGCCGCACACACCCGACGTTCGACTCCATTTCGTGACTCAACCAGCAAATCATTCATCGGTTTCCCAAAAAATTAAATGATATTTTTAAAAAGTAGCTTTCAACGCTGATATCTTGGGAAAAGGAAAAATGTCCTGGCAGAAAATCATCAAAGGTGGTTTGCTTTGTTTAATTATTGACACATGGAGGATCACATGTAAAACGGTGGCCTCACAATTCTGAGGTCCCGGGTTCGATCCCAGACACGCCTGTGTGGAGTTTGCATGTTCTCCCCGTACCTGCGTGGGTTTCCTCTGGGTGGCCACTCCGGTTTCCTCCCACATCCCAAAAACACGCAACATTAATTGGACCCTCTAAATTGCCCAAAGGTGTGATTTTGAGTGCGACTTGGACCCAAATGCAGGACTCCGAGACGAGGGCATCATGTTGAGCGTGGAAGCACTCCCCATGACCCCTCGTGAGGATAAGCGGTGAAGAAAATGGATGGACCACTTCAGGGTTTGCCCCACCTCCTGCCCGTTGACAGCTGGGATTGCCATGAGCGAGCTGCTCGGGGGCGGACCCAAATGCAGGACTCCGAGACCAGGGCATGATGTTGAGCGTGGTTTTTATTCCAAACAAAGGTCGAATACCAATAACTAGTCCAAAATCGCCAGCGGTACAAAAACGCGTAGGCTGTAGGCAAGATCCAAAAACATAAAACAAGGTCCAATGACTATGAGGCAACACGCCCCTTACAGGAAGTACTCCCCACGACCCCTTGTGAGGAAAAGCAGCTAAGAAGATGGATGAATGGATGGATTATTTACACATTTGAGTTTGATTCTCAAGCAGACAAATGCCCATCAGCAGCTCACGATTAATCTCGATCGAATAACGTAGCAAAAATATAATAATAATAATAGTAATAATCGTAATCATATTCGCAAGAGATGCTAACGTTAAAATGTATCCTCGTTAAAGGCAAGTTCTGCTCCAACCAACCAACGTGAGGAGCCAGCTTTCGACACGAACTGAGAAATTGTACGTCAAGCTACCACGATTAAAAGGTCATAAATTAGATAGCGTGATTATTAATTTAAATAAAGCAACAAATGGAAAATGACTTGATTCAACACCGGTGCGACACGATCATTTCATCCGAACATTCGTACGGATTTCCTGCTGAAAAAGTAAATCCGGTGCGCCGGGTTTCCCGCTCGCGCAGCGGCTCGGCATTCACGCAGATTCGGCGGCGGACGTCATTTTTGCCCAGAGAATCATTTTTCTTAACAAGTGTGCTGATGAGCACCGCTGCCGGCGTTAATGTGACATCACCTTTTTGAAAACCGGATCAGCGTGAAAAACGCGAAACAGATTGCGTCCTTCATACCGCAAAGTCGACAACCGGCCAGTACCAGTCGTGGGCCGGCGGTTAAGATCATTGTCTGCCACCGTGGGCGACCTCGGTTCGACAAACCCCCGACTGGGTCATCCCCGGGACTCGGACCATCTCTCTGATTCAAGGGCTGTCCTGTCCTCGAGCAAGGCACAGAAACGTGAAACTGCTCGCCCACTTCGCGCGCGTTCATGATGACGGCGGACGCAGAACCAAGGTGAGGTGCAGAGCGCGAGGACCGTCACGGGAGTTCATCTTGACGGTGGACGCTTGCTCATAAATCTGCGTTCGCCCCCGTCCTTGGTTGTATTTCCTGCCCCCGCGCTGCTCGCGATAAACGTCTCAGAGGTTTTGCTCCACATTCCGACTTTGGCTTTAGCTCAGCCGGTGAGTCAGTCAGTCACTCGGTTCGTTTAAGTTGGTGAACTAGGTACAGTAGTTTGGTCATTCAGTCGGTTGGTTCACTTGGTCTCATTACTCAATCGGTTTTTCGCGGTTGGGAGGGAGTAACAAACACCGTTAGGTCATTCAGTTGTTTGTGTAGGAAGGTTGGGTGATTGGGGGTCTCAGTCCCTTAGTCAGTCCGTCAGTGAAGCTGTTCGTACAGTTTTAGGACGGTTTGGGTACTTAGGTCGGTCGGCATTTAGTTGTTCCAGTCAGTTCTTCTGTTCCTCTTCGGCAGTTCCATCCACCCATCCATTTTCTTAGCCCCTTAGCTGCCAGGGCGCAGTCCGCCTATCGTCCAAAGTCAGCTGGGACTCTCGTGAGGATAAGCGGTTTTGGAAAAAAGGGCTGGGATCGTTTCTGTGAGGTTCACGTTTTTTTGTGTTTTAAAGCAGCAGTCGCCAACCCGTTGAAACCGTTTTGTACTTTTATGGTCCCGACCGAGACTCCCGACTCTCTAGCGGCCCCTGAAAAGTTGCTCCGGCACCAGTTTGGAAAGGAAACGTCATTAATCCGTTCCAGTTGTCCAAATTAAACAGCTAACATTGTTGTAATGTCTATTTACTGACAAAAATAGCAATCTATATTATTAGCCTTGAAAAAACATAAAATCATGATATAATTGAAATGAAAGTATTGAATCATTTTTTGCTTTGTGCTGGTCCTGGTGCGCACGCCTTGGCCACCTGGGGGCAGTATAATACAGATACAGGTATTGACGGACTCGCTCACAACTCCTCAGTTAGCTGCAGTGATACGAATCGTTCCATCCATCCATTTTCTTAGCCGCTTATCCTCATATAGGTCACGGGAGTGCTGGAGCCTATCCCGACTGTCACTGGGCAGGAGGCGGGGTACACCCTGAACTGGTCGCCAGCCGATCGCAGGGACAAACAGCCGCACTCACAATCACACCTACGGGCAATTTGAGTGTCCAATTAACGTTGCATGTTTTTTTATTATTATTTTTTTTTTTTGGGAGAAAATCGGAGTTTGGAAAAGCACCCTCCGAGGGACAGATCGCCCGGGAAGGAGCAGGACGGGACGTGAATCACGGCTCCCGGGTGACGTAACTCCGCCTCCCCGACTCCTCCGGCTGCGTGGATTATAAATATGGATTTATGTTTTGTTTTGGTGAGCAAACAAACAAGCGAGGAGATGTTTGTGGCCGCCGTCATTCTCCGTTTGCTCCTGTCACGACGCTTAAAATCTACGCATCGCCGGCCGGCGCGGGAATCTACCAGAAAGGTCAATAAATATGGGAAATAATAAATAATATGGAGCTCACAGCGCTCGAGCAGTTTGTCAAACTGACTTCTGAACTGGCGAGCAGAGCGAGGAGGTCAAGATCCAATAAGCGGTGGCCGGAACCCAAAAGAAAAAACAACCCTAGGACAGTCGAAGCAATAACGGAACGGAAATGACTCGCAACGGGATTCAAAACCCGCAGCGGTTTTCAAACGCTCTGCATAGAAGAAAATCCAAAATAATCAAAACACAACGTGAAGAAATCAAACGTGCCGGCATTAATGCTCACCGGGGGTCGCAGGGTCGCCCGTGGGGCCACGTTGACTCACGACTTTGACTCCTTAAAGGTCCACTGTCATGAAATGCATGATTTTTAGTATGTTATTAATGAAAAAAAAAAATGGCATGATTTTGTAACTCTCGCCGTGAAAATCCTCTCGAGGGATTTCTTTTCGAGAAGAAGCGGGAAGTGACGTGCAGGGCGGGAGCGCAGTCAAGCGGACTCGTTTGTTTCCATTAGTTTTACCTGCGGGAACTGAGCTCGTTGTTCCTTCGCGCTAGCCAAAATGCCGGCTCGTTGTATTTGCCGGGTATTGCTCGAACACACGTGAGGATGGATTCGCTATTTATACTTTTTGAAAAAAGACCCGGTTCGTCGTGAAAAATGGATTGCACAGGCGCAATTATTTTTGATCCTGTATGACCCTGTTTGCGGCATAAACCACATTGAACATTATGCCTCTGCCTCGAAATCCAGAGGTTCTTGACGGAAACTCGGTCATCCGGGAGGGACTCAGTGTCGAGCGTCTGCTCCTTCGCATTGAGAGGAGCCAGATGAGGGTGTCCGGGCTCTCCCTTCGAGATAGGGTCAGAAGCTCATTCATCCTGTATGACCCTGTTTCCGGCATAAACCACATTGAACATTATGCCTCTGCCTCGAAATCCAGAGGTTCTTGACGGAAACTCGGTCATCCGGGAGGGACTCAGTGTCGAGCGTCTGCTCCTTCGCATTGAGAGGAGCCAGATGAGGGTGTCCGGGCTCTCCCTTCGAGATAGGGTCAGAAGCTCATTCATCCTGTATGACCCTGTTTCCGGCATAAACCACATTGAACATTATGCCTCTGCCTCGAAATCCAGAGGTTCTTGACGGAAACTCGGTCATCCGGGAGGGACTCAGTGTCGAGCGTCTGCTCCTTCGCATTGAGAGGAGCCAGATGAGGGTGTCCGGGCTCTCCCTTCGAGATAGGGTCAGAAGCTCATTCATCCTGTATGACCCTGTTTCCGGCATAAACCACATTGAACATTATGCCTCTGCCTCCAACTCCTGCATTTGGGACCGGAGATTCTTGACAGAAGCTCGGTCATCGGGGCAGGGCTCAGTGTCGAGCCGCCGCTCCGCCGCATTGAGAGGAGCCCAGATGAGGTGGCTGGGGCATCTGATCCGGATTCCTCCCTGGTGAGGTGTTCGGGGCACGTCCCACCGGAAAGAGACCCCGAGGACGACCCGGGACACGCCGGAGAGTCTCTCGGCTCGCTCGGGAACGCCTCGGGATCCCTCCGGAAGAGCTGGAGGAAGTGGCTGGGGAAAGGAAAGTCCGGGTATCCCTGCTGAATCTACTTCCCCCGCGACCCGACCCGGAAAAGCGGTGGATAATGGATGATGGATGGATGGATGGAGGGATGGATGTCTTGTTTTTCATGTCACAAACGACACTTTCCCTCCACTTCTTTTTGTCGCCGTTGTCGCAATCGGGAGCGCCATCGTGTTGCGCAATCACTTCCCTCTAGTGCGAATCCACTTCCTCCTTTTCAAGCCCACACAATAGCCGCGTAAGAAGGCTCCACTAAACAGACTCGTTATCAACTCGGGATGCGGCGGCGGCGGCGGGTAACAATGGGCGAAGGGGAAAAATGAGAAAGTTCCAGATAAAGATCTCCAAGCGAAGAAACATCAAAAAGGCTTTTTGGGTTCCGTGTCATTGGAGAGATGAGATAACCGCAACGACCTTTGTGAAAAACGCACCTCTTGGATCGAGGAGGGATTACGCATTCCCCCCCCCCCCAAAAAAAAATCCATCCATTTTCTGAGCCGCTTATCCCCACGAGGGTCGCGGTAGCGCTGGAGCCAATCCCAGCTGTCATCGGGCAGGAGGCGGGGTCAACCCTGGACTGCTTTCCAGCCACTCGCAGGGCAGGATTTCCCCAGTAATCTGAACGTTAATTTCAAATTGGAATGCCCCAAAAGTGAAAGGAAAAGGTCCAAAGTAAGAAACAAACTTGATGTCATCTCTATTTCAATTTTTCAATAATTTTGCCCAAATGTATTCACATTTTTCACCGGCTGTCATTGTCCAAATATTTTTACATAAACGCCACATGTTCTTATTTTGCTTGCTGTATGTGTCCCAATACTTTTGACCACCCCCCCCAAGCCGCTTATCCTCACCAGGGTCAATACTTTCATCTGAATGCTTTTTCTCCAGTTTTCACCTCTTGTATGGCTGTCCCAATGCTTTTGTATACATTTATTCACTTAGTTTCATTTTTTTAAATTTTTGCTTCCCGTGTGTGTGTTCCACTACTTTTGTCCCTTTGTGTTCCAAATTCATTTCATTCAAAATCCACGTTTTATCCGCCCGTTCAACTCTTTCAAGTGTCCCAATTCTTTTGTCCCGCGCTTCGTGTCGCCCGAGGGCGCACGTCGGGACTCGCACCCGCGCGCGTTTTATCGGCGTCGTCGTCGCGCGCCACGCTTTTTCTCGTGAGATATCATCTGACGCTTCTTTGACGCTATCGGAGGGCCGGGCGAGATGTCGCGACGGCGTTCGGCGCTTATCGCGGCCTCTTGGGCGAGGGCGGCCGTGGATGACGGCGCAGATTACGCCGAGGCCGCCGTGTTCAAAATGGCTCCCGGGCCGCGACGTGAGCAGAAGTGCGCTCTTCAAATGTGTCCTCGTGATACAAACCCAATTCCGACAAAGTTGTGACCTTGCGTTCTTCTTCTTTTCGTTTCGGCTTGCATGCAACATTAATTGGACACTCGAAATTGCCCGTAGGTGTGATTGTGAGTGTGGCTGATTGGCCGGCGACCAGTTCAGGGTGTACCCCGCCTCCTGCCCTTTGACAGCTGCGATGGGCTCCGGCGCTCCCAACGACCCTCGTGAGGATAAGCGGCTAAGAAAATGGATGGATGGATTTCAATGTCAGGCGGCACGGTGACCCAGCTGGTAAAGCGTCGGCCTCACAATTCTGAGGTCCCGGGTTCAATCCCGGAGACGCCTGTGTGGCGTTTGCACGTTCTCCCCGTGCCTGCGTGGCTTTTCTCCGGGTGGGCACTCCGGGTTTCCTCCCACATCCCAAAAACACGCAACATTAATTGGACACTCTAAATTGCCCCTAGGTGCGATTGGGAGTGCGGCCGTTTGTCTCGATGCGCCCTGCCATTGGCTGGCGACCAGTTGAGGGTGTACCTCGCCTCCTGCCCGTTGGCAGCTGGGATAGCCTCCGGTGCTCCCCGCGAACCTCGTGAGGATAAGCGGCTAAGAAAATGAATGAATGGATATAAATGTGTGGCGGCACGGTGACCCAGCTGGTAAAGCGTTGGCCTCGCAGTTCTTAGGTCCCGAGTTCAATCCCGGACCCGCATGCATGCCTGCGTGGGTTTCCTCCCACATCCCAAAAACACATTAAACATTAATTGAACACTCGAAATTGCCCGTAGGTGCAATTGTGATTGCAGCCGTTTGTCTCGATGTGCCCTGCGATGGGCTGGCGACCAGTTCAGGGTGTACACCGCCTCCTGCCCGCTGACAGCTGCGATAGGCTCCGGCGCTCCCAAGGACCCTCGTGAGGATAAGCGGCTAAGAAAATGGAAGACGCATCGATGGATAGTTTTTATGACTGAGAGAAGACGAAGCGGCGAAATGAAAACTTGCTTTTTTTAGCCCAGCTGCTGAAAAATGGGAGCAGGGGGAGGAAAAAAAAATGTCGCATTTATATTTTTAAAGTCCTTGCACTGCAAAGTGATTTTTCAAGACTTCCGGACGTTGTTGGTGTGTACCAAAAACTTCCCCCGTTTGCGAACGCGTCCGACAAGTTCCCGAAAGCCAAGAAGTCAACTCGCAGTCGACAGCAACGTTGCTCATTTCATTTTTTCCCCCCCCTCCCCCTCCCACTGCCAAAGGTCAGGGCAGCTTTCCCAGCATGCACCTCTGCAGCCGCAATGGAGTTTTCTTCCCACATCGCGGCCATTGTGTTCTCCCGATTGTGTTTTCATGCCTCCCGCTTTGAGTCATCGCCCGAAGTGTGATCGAGTGGCGACGAGATGATTGACGCCCGCGCGCGCTTGAAGGAGGAAATGCGGCTTGCGATGCGTTTGATGTTGTGCTCGTGAAAACCGGTTTCACGCTGGAAGAAGAAGAAGAAGAAGAAGAAGAAGAAGAAGGAGAAGAAGGAGGACTTTGGCTTGGGGTTAGGCTTAGTTGTTGTTAGCTTCGCTGATGGTGTAACGGGACGCCTCGGTGTAGCAGCTGGTAAAGCGTTGGCCTCACAGTTCTGAGGTCCCGGGTTCGATCCCACACCCCCCTGTGTGTGGAGTTTGCGTGTTCTCCCCGTGCCCGCGTGGGTTTTCTCCGGGTGGGCACTCCAGTTTCCTGCCACATCCCAAAAACATGCAACATGAATTGGACACCCTAAACTGCCCCAAGGTGTGATTGTGAGTGCGGCTGTTTGTCTCCATGTGCCCTGCGATTGGCTGTCGACCAGTTCAGGGTATACCCCGCCTCCTGCCCCGTGACAGCTGGGGTAGGCTCCAGCGCTCCCCGCGACCCTCGTGAGGATAAGCGGCTAAGAAAATGGATGGCTAGATGGTGTAGCGGTGGAATCAATTCCCACTCGGTGATGGTGATGGTGTCGATGCGTGCCTTGCGACTGACTGGTGACCAGTCCAGGATGCGGTCCGCCTATCGTCCAAAGTTAGCTGGGGCTCTTTTGAGGATAAGCGGCTAAGAAAATGGATGGATAGACGGTGTAGCGGTGGAATCAATTCCCACTCGGTGATGGTGTCTATGTGTGCCTTGCGGCTGACTGGTGACCAGTCCAGGGTGCAGTCTGCCTCTTGTCCAAAGTTAGCTGGGACTCTTGTGAGGATAAGCAGCTTGGAAGAACGGGTAGGCTTGTTTCATTTGCTCAAAACTCCTCAGTTAGCTGCAGTAATATGAATTGTTCCATCCATTCATCCATTTTCTTAGCTGCTTATCCTGACAAGGGTCACGGGTAGTGCTGGAGCCTATCCCAGAAGGTGGGTGGGGTACACCCTGAACTGGTCGCCAGCCAATCGCAGGGCACATAGAGTCAAACAGCCGCACTCACAATCATACCTCGGAGCCTGTTGCGTGTTTTTCGGGATGTGGGAGGAAATCGGAGAGCCCAACCGCGCAGGCACGGGGAGAACGTGCAAACTCCACACAGGCGGGTCCGGGATCGAACCCGGGACCTCAGAACTGTGAGGCCAACATTTTACCAGCTGCCCCACTGTGCTGCCTGCTACGATAATGCTAGCATTAATTTTGATTAAAAACCGCATTATATTCACTGCCGAAATAATTAATTTTTTGTACTTCATTGCGAGGAGTCCCGCAAGGCTCAATGCTAAGCCACCGTGCCGCCCGAACCGAGAATAATAAGAGCAGAGAATAAAGAGCCTTTGTGCATTATTTTTTTTGTCAGGCTGTGGGAAAAAAAAATGAAAAAAAAAAAAATGACAGCCCAGTGAATCATTTATCATGTCCAAAATTTAACAACAAAGACACACAAACAAACGCACACACACTTAGTCGCGCCCTCGCACACGAGCGAGCAGATCGAGAATTGCGCTCATGATCATAACGTTTGCGCGAATACGACGGTCAGGATCTCGCAATCCATTTTCTTCATAAACTCGTCCACGAAAACGAAACGTTTGTCCCCCGTGAAACATTTTTGCTGCATTGAAATTTAAATCCGGTCACCTCGCGGGTCCTTCTCGTGGATTTCGGGCGTCACCGTTCGTTTTAATAATGTTCATCTCGACACTTTTTGGAATAAATTTATGCCCAGACAAACACAAAACCGCCGTCAGGAAAGTCAGCGGCTGTCGGCAAAGGCGAGCGTCGGCGCGCGGGAAATCGGCGGCGGATGAGCGGTCTTGTGCTCTCTGCTTCATCTCTCGTCGGTTCGAATCCCGGCTTGCGTGGGGGGATCGTGTCGGGTTTTCCGGACAGGGTGGTCCAACTCCCAAAAATATGCGATCGTTCGATGAATTTCATTTTGGTTCACGCCGTCGAGTGCTTGTCTCCTCCGACCGTGAAGGTCGCAGGTGTGATCCCCGCTCCCGAGTGTTCTCGAGCAAGGCATTAACTCCCTTTGACTGGCCTGAAGGAAGAAGGCCAATTGAGTGAAACAACTTGTAAAATAAATACGTGTAAATTTCAGGCGGCACGGTGGCGCAGCTGGTGAAGCGTTGGCCTCACAGTTCTGAGGTCCCGGGTTCAATACCAGACCCGCCTGTGTGGAGTTTGCATGTTCTCCTCGTGCATGCGTGGGTTTTCTCTGGGTGGGCACATCCCACATGTGAGGGCGGCCATTTGTCTCCACATGCCCTGCGATTTGCTGGCGACCGGTTCAGGGTGTGCCCCGCCTCCTGCCTGTTGACAGCTGGGATAGGCTCCAGCACTCCCTGTGACCCTCGTGAGGATAAGCGGCAAAGAAAACGGATGGACGGATATAAATGTCAGGCGGCACGGTGGCGCAGCTGGTAAAGCGTTGGCCTCACAGTTCTGAGGTCCCGGGTTCAATACCGGACCCGCCTGTGTGGAGTTTGCTTGTTCTCCCCGTGCCTACGTGGCTTTTCTCCGGGTGGGCACTCCGGTTTTCTCCCACATCCCACAATAATTGGACACTCTAAATTGACTCAAGGTGTGAGTGTTACTGTCTCGATGTTCCCCGTGATTGGCTGGCAACCAGTTCAGGGTGTACCCCGCCTCCTGCCCGTTGACAGCTGGGATAGGCTCCGGCACTCCCTGTGACCCTCGTGAGGATAAGCGGCCAAGAAAATGGATGGACGGATGTAAATTTCATTTTGTTCTCCCTCCAACACGGAGCTATCGTGTCGCCTTAACTAGCCAACAGATAAACGACGTTTGCTACAGAAAGCCTTCCGCGGAATGTCGTCTGAAGCGATGATGCTTTCTGAAGTCAAAGTGTGGTTGTCATGGTGACGCCTCAGCGCGTTTGAGTCATCTGACCTTGATGGACTCCGGCGGAAATAAAAACGAGACGCAAGCCCGTTGATTGGACTCTTCGCATAGCACGCAGATGCGACGCCCACGCACGCAGGCGTGCTCATTCGGATTAGCATGAACGCTTCACGCTAACGCAAACGGCGACGGTGATCGGTGGGCTTGGACTCCAGCGCTGCTGACCTTTGGGGAGAGAAGTGGGATTGCGTCCTGGACCGGTCGCCAGACCATCGATCAGTCCCAAGACAAATGATTGGTGTCGGGTCATCGGTAAACGTGAAGGCTTGTATTTCCAGACATCCATTTCCTTCGCCGCTTATCCTCATAAGGGTCGGGGAAGTGCTGGAGCCTATCCCAGCTGTCAACGGGCAGGAGGCGGGGCACACCCTGAACTGGTCGCAAGCCAATCGCAGGGCACGTAGAGACAAACAGTCACACTCGCAATCACACCTAGGGGCAATTTAGAGTGTCCAATTCATGTTGCTTGTTTTGGGGATGTGGCAGGAAACTGGAGTGCCCACCCGGAGGCACGGGGAGAACACGCAAACTCCACACAGGCGGGTCCGGGATCGAACCCGGGACCTCAGAAATGTGAGCCCAACGCTTTACCAGCTGAGCCCACTGCGCCCCCTGAAATTTAAATGTATTGATTTATTTTATAAGTTAACTCAACTGGCCTTCTTCCTTCAGGCCTGCCAAAGGGAGTCAATGCCTTGCTCGTGAACACTCAGTCGCGGGGATCACACCTGCGACCTTCACGGGCCGCCAGGCCTGTATTTTTCAAATTGAAATGACATTAATGAAAAATTAAATTACATTTTAAATTAGTCAATTAAAATGTATTAAATTTATAAAATATAATTAAATTAAATTAAATTAAATTAAATTAAATTAAATTAAATTAATTAAATTAAATTGTAATTGTGGAAATTTCCAAAAGCAGCTGTCATTTAATGATACATTTTCTCACAGTTGATTTAATCAGGTCAGCACGAGGGATCAGCTGGTAAAGCCTTGACCTCACAGTTCTGAGGTTCCGGGTTCGATCCCAGACCTGCCTGCGTGGATTTTCTCCCACATCCAAAAAAAAACAAAACAAAAAATAATATCAATAATTTACTTGTTGGCGGCACGGTGGCGCAGCTGGAAAAACGTTGGCCGGTTCCGGGTTCAATCTCCCCGTGCTTGCGTGGGTTTTCTCCGGGTGGGCACTCCGGTTTCTTCTCACATCCCAAAAACATGCAACATTAATTGGACAGATTAAAAATCGCTCCTATGTATGATTGTGAGTGTGGCTGTTTGTCTGTCTTATGTGCCCTGCGATTGGCTGGCGACCAGTTCAGGGTGCACCCCGCCTCCTGCCTCCAGCACGCCCCGCGACCCTTGTGAGGATAAGCGGCAAAGATAATGGATGGATGCATGGATGGATGATTTAATCAGAATCATTCTGCAAAAAAATGGATTACAATGATATAAATCCACGTGAGAGGGTGCAACGATTTGGACGGCGCCAGCGGTCGGATCGCGAAGGTCACTTAGGGGACAAACAGGAATAATGAGGAATGAGTGGGGGTGGGGGGTCACGGAGGGGGAGGGGGGGGGGGGACGCTCACCACAACAAAGAGCGCGTCGCTTAACGAATGAAAGAAAGGCCCAAACGAGGTTTTTCCTCTGCAAACGTGTCAGGGGATTGTCTCCCCCTCCCCACCCCTTTACGATTCCAGTGGCAGCATCCTGCTTTGTTTGAAGTCCAAAAGTCCTTGCGGGTAGAAAAACTTCCTGCTCATCCTCAAGACTTTCCCCGGTGTAGCCAGCGGCTTCTTCGTCGGCCTGACGCACAAATGTTCTTTTTATACTTCTTCTTTTTTTTTTCTCCTTCCGGGAGGGAAAAGGGGGTGGGGGGTGGGGGGGGCGATTATGACACGATGACGGCGGCTTTTGTCTGGGTCGCTCGAAGAGCGGCTGAATCGAATGGAACGTTCCCGGGGCGTTGGCGGCTTTCGATCGCCGGCCTCATAGGTGAACCTGGACATGTTTGCGTGTGTGTGGAACAGCGGCGCAGTGTTGGCCTCACAGTTCTGAGGATCCGGGTTCAATCCCAGCCCCACCGTGTGTGCAGGAGATGTTGGCGGCCTCTCCGAACTCCACTGCTGACGCCTCATTTTCTGGTTACGTTGCTCAACTTTGAACTATTTGGTGCTAAAAAGTCGCGAAATGAAATTAAAAAATAAAAACAATAAAAGCATAAATTATGGAGGAAAATCAGGCTCCTCCTTTAAAAACTTATATTTTGTCCAAAAGGAAACTCTGACATACTGGCGTAACGTGGCAATTTGCTAAAATAATCCATCCATATTCTTTTCTTAGGTGCTCATCCTCACGTGGGTCGCTGAAGTGCTGCATCTTATCCCAGCCGTCAACGGGTAGGAGGCAGGGTACACCCTGAACTGGTCGCCAGCCAATCGCAGGGCACAAGGAGACGGACAACAGCCGCACTCACAATCACACCTAGGGGCAATTTAGAGTGTCCAATAATTGTCGCATGTTTTTGGGATGTGGGTGGAAACCGGAGTGCCCGGAGGAAACCCAACGCAGGCACGGAGAGAACATGCAAACACCGCACAGGCGGGTCCGGGATTGAACCCGGGACCCCAGAACTGTGAGACCAACGTTTCTGAGTTTATCCACCTTTCCACCTGCTAAGATAATGCTAGCGTAAATTGTGATAAAAACTGCAGTATATCCATCCAGCCATTTTCTTTGCCGCTTATCCTCACGAGGGTCGCCGGGAGTGCTGGAGCCTATCCCAGCAGTCAACGGGCAGGAGGCAGGGCACACCCTGAACTGGTCGCCAGCCAATCACAGGGCACGTAGGGACAAACAGTCGCACTTACAATCAGATCTTGGGGCAATTTAGAGTGTCCAATTAATGTTGCACGTTTTTGGGATGTTGAAGGAAACCGGAGTGCCCATCCGGAGAAAACCCACGCAGGCACGGGGAGAACATGCAAACTCCACACAGGTGAGTCCGGGATTGAACTCGGGACCTCAGAACCGTGAAGCCAACGCTTTCCAGCTGATCCGCCGTGCCGCCTTGCTAAGATAATGCTAGCGTTAATTGCGATCAAAACCGCATTATATTGACTGCTAAAACAATTCCTTTCTTAGTACTTCATTGTGCGGAGTCCCACAAGGCTCAACGCTTTGACCATGATGTTTTCACAGAAGTTACAATAAGCGTGTAGCCGACACACAAATCCACGTCGTTATCGTTATTGTGGTTCACTTCCAGTTGACATCGTGAGACGGCGCCGAGCGAGGTTAATATCATGAAAAGGTCATTATGCTATCATAAAAAAACACTCGGGGGGGAAAAAGTCTTCTGGGTTAATGCAGGGCCTCCCACGTGTTACGTGGCCCGCGGCGTATGATTGCAGACGTGGTTTTGAACGCCTCCCGCAGCACGGGGAGGAATTAGCGGCGTCGGGGAGGGTGACCCTTCTCGCCGAGCTAATGCGAACACCCTCCACTCGCGTGGGATCTTATTCGTGCTTGTGCGCGTGTGTGATTAATAACTTTAAGGTGGTTCCCGCGGTCAACAGTCGGTTTGTTTCCATGCCAACTGAACGAAATTTGACGGCTGATTTATTTATTTATTCTTGTTTTTTTTTTATATGTCAGACAAGATTGTTGATTAAATTCATATTGATCCAAGACTGAATGTGCGAGGGGGAAGTCACAAATCCAATTTTCAAGGAGCAATTTGACATCTATTGATAATAATGATGATATATGCATATATATTTTTTTATATGTTAAGTGGTATTTATGGTTAAAAAAGGCAAAATCCAGATTGTGGCTATGCGGAATATAAAGTTTATGCTCATAAAAGTATAACCCAGCCCAACAATTTGGATGGAAAACATGACTGAACGGGAATAATCTCATTATTCTCTTTATTGCTGTGTTTTATTGAACGATTGTGCAATTCTGAAATGTATTACAGTTTAATTTGAATGCCATAAAAAACAAAAATGAACATTTTCAGCCGGATGGCGGACATCTTTAAAATTCCGCCAGCGTTTAAACTTAACTGAGCCGAAATGCGGACGCGAATAGCTGAGGACGGTTTTCTGTGGTGCGTATGAAATCATATTTGGGGAATATGCAGAGTTCGATTGGGATATTTGCATGTATTCATCCATTTTCCAAGCCGCTTATCCTCATAAGGGTCACAGGAGCGGCTCTCCCAGCTAACTTTGTGTGAACTGATGTGCGTGTTATAATTTTGGATACATGAATCTACAAAGAATACACAGAAATGTATTGTGGGGATCTGGGAATGCACAGAAATATGGTGAATATCAAATTTGATCTATTGAACACTTTTCATTGATTAAAATGCCTTAAAAAATGAAGATGGCAAGAAATATGCAAATGCTCGGAGTGTATGTATAGATTAGTGCCACCAGGATTTGAATTTGAAATGCCGCAGAAAACAGGATTTGAATTTGAAATGTAAATTGATCGCATTTTCAATAGTTGCTCCAATTGGCTGTCTAAAATTCACGGTCTGTCCCACAAGGAAGAACAGCCAGCCAATCACAGCCGCGCTTTCTTCGTCACGTGACGTCACATACTAAGAAAGCGGAACTGGATTGGCTTGGCTGTTCGGTTCTGACCTGAGGTAACCCCTGCCTGGTGGCACAGACGGCGAATTTTAGACAGCGAATTGAAGTGTTAACATTGAAAAGTTACACTGAAATATAACCATTGAAAATATGATCACTTTACATTTCAAAATCCAAATCCTGGTGGCACTAATCTACTTCCAAAAGATTCAATGCGGATTTGGTGAGCACGTTTCATTGGCCCGTGAGCCCGGAAGTGAACGCGGCGACCCGGAAGTGTCCCGTGGAAGGTAAAAAAAAAAAATGGAGTAGAGGTACAAGGATCTTGGATTTATGGACAGGACTCGATGAGGAATTGTGACGGAAATGTGAATCCGCATCCCGAAATCGTCTTCTTCATGTTTGGATTTTGGGGACCAGGTTTTCAGCATGGAATGGTAAAGAGCCAAATTTCATGGATTTTTGTCAAGGCCATTGATCTGAAATGATGAAATATTGGTATATTTTGGAAATGTGTGAAACTTCAAGCCTTTTCTGGGTTGAGATAAACAACTTGTTCCAGTCTTGCGGGTGCACCCAATGGTGATCCTTCAGGTCCTTGCGCCAGTTTTGGTCATCAGCGCTCGAAAACGGCTGTCGATGGCGGATTATGCTAACGACGCAAACTGTTTGTGGGGAAATCGCACAACATTTCCGGCTTGTAAAAGTTTCAAAGCGGAACGACGATTGCGTGCCGGGCGACGTTTAGGCGCTTCAAGCGATTCAGTTCAAGTTCGGCGTCAGTCCTCCGAGCCGCCGTCGCGACTTCAGCAATCGCACTCCTCAAAAATGGGACGCCATGACAGTTTTGGGCGCATCATTTCTGTTCAAGTCTACCGTGAAATTTGTGGCGCATCTTGCGGATTGGGCCTGATGCAAGGGTTGCACGAGGTTTCAGACTCGCACACGTCTGCGCGCCGCGTGCAGTCGACTCTATGAGATGACTCCAGTCCGTTGCCAAATTTCATTTTATTTATTGTTTTAATCTTGAGTTTGTTGTCTGCTTCTGTGGACAGGTTTCCAATCACGCCATCTTGTGTGTCATCGAGGTCAAAGATCACAGGTGATAGGTGAAGCGTGAAGTTTTTTTTTTTTCAATCGTTAATTTATCCGATTGCTCCATTGGTGGTGACACACAAGATGGCGTCATTGGAAATCTATCCATTATTATTATTATTATTATTGTATATCAAAGATGATTCGTGCACTCACAGGCTGCAGCGTTTGCACAATGGTCACTGCACTGGACTATTCGATATACTATACTAGCCATCCGTCCATTCATTTTCTTTGCCGCTTATCCTCACGAGGGTCGCGGGAATGTCGAAGCCTATCCCAGCTGCCAACGAGCAGGAGGCGGGCTACACACCTGAACTGGTTGCCAGCCAATCGCAGGGAACATAGAGCCAAACAGCTGTACTATACTATACTAAGCTGTACTATAATATACTGTACTGTACTGTACTATAGTATACTATAGCCGCCCCGTAGCTCAGTGGTCACCAAAAATGGATCGATTTAATTACTGTATGTACTTCCTGTCATCTAAGAGAAGAGGATTTTTTTTTTTTTTTTTTGTCCTGTCTGTCATTGTGCCTCACTGCCATAAAGAGATGAATAAAGATGGATTATTTCTTGGAATAAATTGGACTGCAGCCACTGTGATTTGACGGGCGCGGACGCACCCGAGCGCCATCGCACTCGCAAAACTACAGTCGAGCAAGAAAAATCATGCGTGTAAAATTTGTCACGTGTAGAAATGCACAGATCTTGAAAGACGTCGCTTATTTTGTGTAGCCTCGACCAATGTTCCTTCTAAGCTGCGCCACTGCGCAATTGCGCACTTGTCGCACATGAAAACCGACGCAGGGCAGTGAACCACAGCCTGACATCTTTTTTTTTTTTTTAAATATGGAAGCACACAGTCTAACAACGAGCTGCTGCTACATTTCAAGTAAAAACCTTTTGCCCAGGCACAGGCTCAACGTTTGTTTGTTTTTTTTATTATTTTTATTTTACACAGTATGGCAAAAACACACAATTTGTCTCCAGTAGTTGTAAAAATCAAGTATGTATATATTTTTTAAACGCAGAAGAACACGGTCTTTATCAAGCTGCTGCTCAGCCTACTTCTACTTCCTAGTTTACCTGACACTGCTCCCCTCCGCTCTTAAAGGGGTACACTCATAATTACAAGCAGAACTCACACCTGCAACTTTATATGACTGGCGTAACACACCCGTAACTTTATATCTGCGGGCATGACTGACCACACCAGTATAATTATATTTCAAATGTGATTGACTGGGACTGTGCATCTTTTTTTTTTTTTTTTTCAGAGGAACTGTCAAGGGAGCTGTCATTGCCAGATTACTTGCAGCCTTTACTGCTCCATGACAGTTTCTGCGATGTTTTTATGTCTCAAAGGTCTGTCAATTGACTGTCTGTCTGTTGTCGTGCTCAAAACACGTTATACTTGATGGTTCGAACTACTGGAGACAAATTCTTTGCGTGTTTTTGCCATACTTTGCAAAGTCAAGTTGAATTTTTTTATTCTGATTTTGTAAAAAAACAAAACAAACATTGAGTGTCTGTTCACAAACTGTGCCTGGGCAAAAAGTTTTTACTTGAAATGTACTGCAATCACTCGCATCTGAAAAATGTACGGGTGTGGTCAGTCATGCCCGCAGATATAAACTTACAGGTGTGGCCCACCAGTCATGCCCGCAGATATAAAGTTGCGGGTGTGTGTTCTGTTTGTAATTATAAAGTGTACCCCTTTAAGAGCGGAGGGGGGCGGTGTCAGGTAAACTAGGAAGTAGAAGTAGGCTGAGCAGCAACTCGTTACCGTTATAGACAGTGTGCTTCCGTCTTTAAAATTAAAAAAAGCCGTCGGGCAGTGGTTCACTGCGCTGGATCGGTTTTCATGTGCGCTGAGAGTGCACAACAGGTGCGCAATTGCGCAGTGGCGCAGCTTAGAGGTAACATTGGTCAAGACTACCCAAAATAAGCGACGTCTTTCAATATCTATGCATTGCTACTGGTAACAAATTTCACGCGCGTGATTTTTGTGCTCGACTGTGGAGATTTGCGAGCGCAAAGGTGCGCAGGTGCATCCGCGCCCGTCAAATCACACTGACTGGTACTGTGTACGCAAAATTAATGATTAGCTTTCAAAACCTTTAAACTCCTTTTTTGCCGAATGTAATAATTTCAAAATGCAATTCCTACTAGTCGACGTGTTGACCCGTCAATAATGTGAACTCGACATCTCCGAACATGTCAGTGAAGTAAGAACAGCCGTCTTCACTCGTTTGGTGGCAAATTTCAAATGGAAGCAAATGCGAATTTCATCATTCTCGTTCTTCTTCATTTTCCTTCCTTTCTTTTTTTTTTTTTTTTTTGCATCCACCTCGATAACAAAAGCGACTTTTTCTTCACTTCAGCCGAGATGCGACGCTCAGGTGATGCCACCTTGACACCTTTTTTGGTGAGTCATCGGCCGTCCGGTTGAAAGGCGTCAAAAAAAGCGTCGTCGTCTCCGTCTCACGCGATGACCTCAATTTCTGCTGTTATGAAATTTCTTCTGTTCATTTTGGAGGCCGTCTCTCACAAGTCCCAATCGCGCGGATCTCGTTTCGATTCCTGTTTTATGGAGATTGCCAAGCAATTCCAGGGAATTGGGAGTCATAAATTGCGGCGTGAGGACCACTCGTGGTCCACAAGTTCCCTCTAATGGTACGCAGATGAGTCACTGCCCAGGTAGAGTTCAGGTCCATATTAAATCGCTATGATCAGTTTTTAAACTTTTATTTCTGTGCAATTTTATGTGCACAATAGTATTTTCTTCCTCCTGCATTTCAAGTTTTTGCTCGTAGGATTCCGACTTTAGTCTCATAAAATTACAGATTTTGTTCTATTTTGACCATGTTCTCATAAATTACTTTATTCCAAATGTATTTTTTTTTCTTGTTCAATTTTCTTCATTTCTTGTAGCATTCAGTCACTCACATTTGAAAAGTGTACGGGTGTGGTCAGTCATGCCCGCAGATATAAAGTTTCGGGTGTGGTTTGTAATCATGTGTGTACCCCTTTAAGAGCGGAGGTGGGGCGGTGTCAGGTAAACTCGGAAGGAGAAGTAGGTTGAGCAGCAGCTCGTTTTTCAAGACTGTATGCTTCTGTCTAAAAAAAAAAAAAAAAAGTCATGCTGTGGTTCACTAAACCGGATCGGTTTTCATGTGCGCTGAGAGTGCGCAACAATTGCGCAGTGGTGCAGTTTAGTGGGAATTTTCTTTATTTTATTGTAGTATTCAGTCACTCACGTTTGAAAAATGCACGGGCGTGGTCAGTGATGCGAGCAGATATAAAGTTACAGGTGTGGTCCACCAGTCATGCCCGGAGATATAAAGTTACGGCTGTGTGTTCTGTTTGTAATTATGAGTGTATCCCTTTAAGAGTGGAGTGGGGCGGTGCCAGGTAAACTAGGAAGTAGAAGTAGGCTGAGCAGCAGCTGGTTTTCAAAGACCGTGTGCCTCTGTCTTTTAAAAAAACAAAAGACGTCGGGCTGTAGTTCTGCATCGGTTTTCATGTGCGCTGAGAGTGTGCGACAAGTGCGCAGTTGCCCAGTGGCGCAGCTTCGAGGCAAATTTCTTAATTTATTGTCGTATTCAGTCACTCGCATTTGAAAAATGTACGGGCGTGGTCCGTGATGCGAGCAGATATAAAGTTACGGGTGTTGTCCACCAGTCATGCCCGCAGATATAGTCTGTAGTCTAATGTTGGTCATTAGAGTTGTACTAGTAGCGCTATTTTTATCAACTTAAAAGAGGCGGTGAGAAGAAAATCGGGCGCTTTTCCCGCGCCGTGAACTATTTTGCGTATATAGTGAACGACATCATTTGTATGCACTTCTCGGTACAAAAGGTCTTTTGCGGCGGCGCCTGCGGTGCGGTCTTCAAATGCGTCGGAGGACTGCGCGCAGCTTTGTCCAGATTAAGCCGGCGGCCGTCGACTTTTGCCCGATCAGCGCATCATGAAAGATGCATTAATGATGTTCATTTATATTTTATGTCAGTTAAAAAAAAAGAAAAAAGAAGTCTCCCTTTGCCTGATTAAAATGGAAAAAAAAATAAATAATAATAATAATCAAAAGAACACGCCCATCTGTCACCTTCGCAAACACGGCAGAGGTCGCACGCAGACGCACGTAGATCTTGTTGCCATGGCGACGGCGCCTCCTCAGCTTTCGCTCGGCGCGGCTCGATCCTTTTAAATGTTCCATTTTTTTATTTTTTATTTTTTCCCATCTGTAAAAAAGTGCCCGGCGCGTTCCACGTGGGTGTGCGCACGGCGGACTTTATTTTAACTCGCGCATTATTTCCGTTGTGCAAAGGTGGCAGTTATGCTTCATAATCACGCTTCAAATATTGGCGGGTTGACACACATTGTTGGGCTCACATGTCGAGGAATTTTTTTTGGGGGGGGTTTTGGATTATTTCTAGTTGTGCTTATTTCTACTGTGCACAGCGGTTTTTGTTTTCAATCAATCACATTGATTATATGACTACATTGTCCATATCCACGTGCGTGTTAGCATGTCCATGGAATTTTTGGGGGACTTTGTGGATTATTATTTTTTTTCCTGATATTGAGATCATTTCCACTGCGCATGCTAATCTAACAATCAATCATATGATGCACATGCATATGATTTGTTAAATAACTAATTATTAAGCAGAGCGGTCAAAAAGATGGCTGCAATTGAGCCAGTGCACTCTGAACTTTTTTTTTTTTTTTTTTTTATTATTTCTAGCTGCTGTTTGTTTCTTTTTTGCACAGTTGGGGATATTATGACTAACTTGTAAAGAGGACCAATTGTATGTGCTGCATGTTGTGGATTGTACGCAGCCGTGTCGATTATTTGTAGCTGTTATGGTTATTTCTATTATGCATGTCGTTGCTTATAATGAATAAGAGGCCAGCGGTGTGATTGTATAACCTTGCTGGTTGTGTATCTTATGCGTGCGCGTGGGAGCTCGTGTGCCGTGGAGTTTTGTGACTTTGTGGATCATTTCTGTGTGTTTTTATCTCCATAGCAGCCACTGTGATTTCACGGGCGTGTAAAATTTGTTACAAGTAGAAATACATCGATATATTAAAGTACGTCACTTGTTTTGTGTAGTCTTGACCAATGTTCCCTCAAAGCTGCGCAACTGCGCAATTGCGCACTTGTCGCGCACTCTCAGCGCACATGAAAACCGATCCAGCGCAGTGAACAACAGTCTGGCGTTTTTTTAATACTTCCTAGTTTACCTGACACGAAAAATCACGCGCGTAAAATTTGTTACGAGTAGACAGACGTAGATATTGACAGACGTCACTTATTTTGTGTAGTCTTGACCAATGTTCCCTCTAAGCTGCGCCACTGCGCAATTGCGCACTTGTCGCGCACATGAAAACCGATCCAGAACCACAGCCTGACGTCTTTTGACGGAAGCACACAGTCTTTAAAAACGAGCTGCTACTCATCCTACTTCTACCTCCGAGTTTACCTGACACCGTCCCCCCTCCACTCTTAAAGGGGTACACTCATAATTGCAAACAGAACACACACCTGCAACTTTATATGAGTGGTGGACCACACCCGTAACTGTATATCTGCGGGCATGACTGACCACACCAGTACATTTTTCAAATGTGAGTGACTGGGACTGCACATCTTTTTTTTTTTCCAGAAGTAAAAACAGAACACACACCCGCAACTTTATATCTGCGGGCATGACTGGTGGACCACACCAGTATGTTTGTATCTGCGGGCATGACTGACCACACCAGTACATTTTTCAAATGTGAGTGACTGGTAGTGTGCATCTTTTTTTTTTTTTTCCAGAAGTACAAACAGAACACACATCCGCAACTATATATCTGCGGGCACGACTGGTGGACCACACCTGTAACTTTATATCTGCGGGCATGACTAACCACACCTGTACATTTTTCCAAATGTGAGTGACTGGGACTGGACATCTTTTTTTTTTTTCCAGAAGTAAAAACAGAACACACACCCGCAACTTTATATCTGCGGGCATGACTGGTGGACCACACCCACAAGTTTATATCTGCGGGCATGACTGGTGGACCGCACCAGTATGTTTGTATCTGCGGGCATGACTGACCACACCACACCTGTACGTTTATATCTGCGGGCATGACTGACCACACCAGTACATTTTTCAAATGTGAGTGACTGGTACTGTGCATCTTTTTTTTTTCCCAGAAGTACAAACAGAACACACATCCGCAACTATATATCTGCGGGCATGACTGGTGGACCACACCCACAAGTTTATATCTGCGGGCATGACTAACCACACCTGTACATTTTTCCAAATGTGAGTGACTGCTATGGTGCACGGTACATAAATAACTTGCTCGAGGAGCAGTTGTATATGCTGGATGTGTACTTTGGATTGAAGCAAGTAAGCTAGGGTGCAACGCATTTTTTTAACCGCGTGGATCTAGCTGTCGTTGTTGTTTTTAATTGTACACGTTTACCGTAAATAACCGCCGAAATGAGCGATTGAAAAGCTTCCCGGTCGCGCACATCACGCACGTACATGTGGACGAGCGTTCCATTTTCGACCGTGGACCCAGCAGGCATCGCGGCCGTTTCGGGTTCGGGGAGCGTCTTGGCTTTCGTGTGCGGTGCCGCGGTGTGTCGTCAAGCGCGCCGGCTCAACCTGAAGGTCTTGCGACGCGCACGCGCTCACAAGGCAATTTTGTGTGTTTGCAGTGTGTGTCTTTCTCTCATGTCACTTTAATGATGATGGTCATATGACGTTTTTTTTTTTTTTTCCACCACTGTCTGAACTGAGAGTGTAGCTGAATAATGTGTGCGTGTGCATGTGTGTGTGTGTATGCTGTCCCTCTGCTCCGCCATTAAGTGTGCAGCCGCCGGCCGGGCTGGTGCAACCCAAAGAACCCTGACTAACAGCAGGACTGACTGAAGTCATTTCCATTTGACCGCCTCCTCATGCCTACTGGACCACAGTGTCTCTTAAGTGTGCGTGTGCATGCCTGTGTGTGTGTGTGTGTGTATCAACACATTCATAAATAGTTGATCATGGCCTGAAACAGCAACACTCCATTAATACAGTGCGAGTATCAAACAAACACAATATTTTTTTCCTTTGTTTCGTTCCACGAATGGTATTTTCTTTGACAATATTATTATCTCCAGCTATGCACGAGCGCGTTCGACAACTGCACAAGGCTAAGAAGTTTGTAAAACACTTTTCAGGTACAAGGAATTTCAAGACCGTTCCAGATTTTAGCACCCAAGGAAAAAATCTGAAATGCAACCTTGACGTATTTAGTCCTGCCCGTGGGCCCCACCAGGAGACCGTTCCCTGAAGTTCTCAGAGCCCAGTAAGGTTCACGTGCCTCTGATTGGAGAGCACAGAGAGCAAACTGTTCTACTCGTCCACACAGGAAATCTTCAAACCCGTGTCTACTTGCCCTGAGTGACGTGAAGATCTGTCTGTCATCTCATAGTTCTGGTAGGACACCTTACAGCTACGTGTAGGATTGTACGGCTCACACAAAAAGGGACTCGGGATTGACCTCTGGTTAACGCCACAGGTCAGAGCTAATTGCTTTGAGACACAGAGAACTATTTCAATCAAGTTTATCCCGTCCTCAAGTAAGGACTTGAACCATCGTCTGGTTCACATGGCAGGTACAAGTGTTTTGATACATCTTTACGTTCTATTCACTTTGGAAATATGTAAATAAAATACAAGTATTTCAAATAATCCACAGAGTCAAAAATTTGCAGTTTTCTAGCATTGTATCACGATGGTGTAGCAGAAAAAAATCACTTTCATGTATTTTGGTTTTTAGTGGAAAAAATGTTATCGCCATCTACAGGACTGGAGTGGAACAACATGACACAATATGCTAGCATTAACCAAATGAGTCTCATGCAACCTTCTCATATTGCTATTCTTCATCGATATTCTTATGTTGATGAAATAAGCTCGTCACATCCTTCAAGAACGTCATTCCCCGTCTTTGCGTTCCACCTGGTCCAGAGCGTCCTTTTCGGCTTTTTTTGCCTTTTCAATGTCTCCTCAAGCAGGAGATTGAACATTTGCCTCCGAGTGTCAAAGCGAAGAAAGGGGAGGGTGCTATCGGGGTGCCCTGCTCAAAGGTTATCAGCCAATCCACTCGCAGCAAAGATGACATTCTGCCTGGGCTTTAAACACTTCTAATGGCTCACGATAACATTTCATTTTCACTTCTGGCCGAGCCACGAGCAAATGCTGTGCTGTAAATTTTTACTTTTTTAAAAAGTGTGGATAGAAACAATACGCTTCCGTACCCCTGCTACACTTTATCACGGTTTGTCATTTGGACCTTTTTAAGTATTAATGGCAAGCCGGAAATTAGAGATGTGCACGTGGAGCGCAGTACCATGTTGTGCCACAACATGCCGGCAGCACTGAGCTGTATCGGAATATTTGTAGCGTACTTAGGACGAGAACAAGAGATCTCCAACAAAGGTTCTGTAATTGACGTCGTATGCTCCGTGTGTGTTCAATTAGCAGTTGTTTGAAGTCTGAGAATGGACCGTGCCGACCTGCCAATCAGATAGCCGCATTGTCTTATCCCCGGGCTTGACACGCCCCCTCTCGTCGTGTTGCCCCACAAGCAATGCTGGTCGTCAGTAGCGGGCGCTCGGAAAAGTTAACGTTACGAGGAAAATGGTCCTCAGATGCGCTTGGGGGACGTGCAATTCTGAAAAATGAAAAATATCCTGCTCGGTCACAAGGGGCCCGCTTGATTCATTTCCCAAGGCCTAAAACACGGTTGACAAAGTGTCTACGATGGATTAAGGCTTGCGGAAGAGCGCAGGTACAACTCGATGTGAACAATATCAACAAACACAAGGCTCTATGTTCAAGGGTAAGTGAGGGAGAAGTATCTTCTCCGAGTTTGATTGAATTATTATCAGTACTTTACACATTGCAGGAGAACAACTTTCACTTTGTTAGCGTATCACTGACCTACTGAACGAAATGTGTCATGTTTTATGCCGAAGAGTCGGGTTAGGGATACGTAAATGGGCGATGTCATGCCAGAGAAATCATTATCTCTCTATTTGTATCACGTCAGACTTTTTAGACAGAGCACTGGCTTCGATTACGATCCAAGGCAAACGAATACACTCACTTAAAAATACTACATTTTATTGCATTACTCGTGATCTTTCCAAGTAAAAAGTACTCACCCTGCTTTACATGCACAGTACGATTCCACTATTTTATCGTGTTGGATTTCAATATGAAGTTTGTGAGGCGTCGAACTTTTTTTGCATCCATCGCTGTAACTCTGACATTGCGTCCCACTACTTCCAAAATCTGAATTCCGTGTACATATCCTTGAGTGAAATAGTTGAGACCTCTCTGTACAACTCGCATTTGACGAAAAAACATACCCCAATATTATTCGGAATACGCAATCGAGAATCGACTTCAAACATGCTGAGTTCAGTCGCCATTTTGGAAGCTTGTGGGACACGGCAAATTTAGCTAAGGGGGGGGGGGGGCGGAGCTTAAGATCACCAATTGGGACGCTCCATTACCGTGACATTCTACGGCCACGACTTGCGTGAGGATAAGCGCTAAGCAAAGATGAATGACTGATTTCCCACAACCTATGACATTTCGCATTATATGTTAGCTTTAAGATATCAGCCGTTTATTACTAAAAATGGTTTACGCAAACATTTTTGTTTACATATTTAATTCTCTGGTGGTATACTTCAACTGACAGCGACAAAAAACATTTTTTCGTATTGAGTCCTAAAATCATAGATTTCACCTATTGCAAGTCAATCTGGCCACCAGAGAAGTGTTTTGTCTTTATGCGTCGTGAGCTTAAAGGTCAAGTGTCATGAAATCGATGATTTTGATTATGTTATTAATGAAAAAATGGCAGCCAATATGGTCCCATGTGTTTTTTTTTCCACCACAAAACATGATTTTTACATATTTGGCTTTTTGTAACTCCCGCCATGAAAATCCTCTCCAGGGATTTGTTTTCGAGAAGATGCAGGAAGTGCCGCTCAGGGCAGAGGCGCCCCCTAGTGGACTCGTTTGCTTCCGTTAGTTTTACCTGCGGGAAGGTAGCTCGTTTGTTCCTCCGTGTTAGCCAAAATGCCGGCTCGGTGCATTGCCGGATATTGCTCGAACACTCGGGAGGATGGATTTACCCTTTATAAGTTTGCAAGAGATCCGGTTCGCTGCGAAAAATGGATTGCACGGGTGCAAAGGACGAGAGCTTTGTGGGTTCCAAATGACCGGTAGGTGTGTATACAGCTCCTAAAAAAATAATAATAATAATAGTTTGGGCCGGACCACGTAATCGGTCTCTCATAATGTAACAAAAGATCCGCGTACGAAATGTGTCGACGTGCTAGCATCGCTAGCGAAGGCTGCGCTTCGGGCTCGCGCGTTCTTCAGAAGTGGATCGGCCGTGATCGCATATCATTTGAATATGGCTCGAAACAATAATATAATATCGCCCCGGTAACTTCACTCGTTTGTGTGGTTCTCCTTTTCGAAAAGAGCTTCCGTCGGAAGGGGCGTGTTCGTCTCCCGTAGTTTGGGTGCACCGCGTGTTTTCATTGGCGAACGTCCGCGGTGACGTCACGGGCAGAAGATGGCGGCCAATACGGCGACCGCTCGGGTATCGTGGAATGGCAATTCCGCAACTTTTGCGCACGGATGACGCGCTCTCCGCTCACATTTATTTTTTTCGTATAGACATTGAAGTGAATAATATTATGTGTATTTTTCATTGCAATTTCTATTTTAGAATGTTTATAGGGATGACGCCCGGGCTTTAAGCGTCCGTCATCCATCGCCACCGATGCGTGGAGGCTTTCGTCACATCTCGACTCCACGAAAAATAAAGAAGGTCAGACGTGCAAAAGTTGAGAATTAATATCCAAAAGCACGCTCAAATATTTTCAAACGCAAAGACATTTGCTTTTTTTTTTTTTTTTTTTTTTTTTTTTTTTACTGCTGATGCTTAAGAAATAGTTTTTATGCTGACTGCAGCACAAAAAAAAAAAAAGTATTAAGAAGTCATGCTTTAAATAGTCATTTGATAACATAACTGGTATTTTATTTTACAAATGCATCCACTCGGACCCTTTGGAAAAAACATTTTTCCACAGATGGATCGATAGCCCACGTCAATATTTTGCTGACGGCGCTTCGACAAGGTCTGAAAAGAAAAGGGCGAATTCAAAAAAAAAAACGCGTGCTCGGGGGGGTCAATCTCTTCCCCAAACAGCGTGTCATGGCGGACGGCCCAGCGGTGTCAAAGGTCGCGTGTCCGAAGGCGGCCGGCGACAAACGAGGGCGGCCTGGAAAATGCACAAGCACCCCCACCCCCACCCCCGGACCCCCCGAGACTCCCGCCGGCCACGCAAGCTTCGGAACGTTGACTTGGCTTCTCTTCTATCTACACTTGATTTATTGTTTACTTAAAATCATGCAAATTAAACATTAGGATTAATTGAAGATTGCGTTTACAAATTAGCCCGCAAATCATTTTTCCGCTCAAAGATATAAAAAAAAAAACAAGTCTTGTTTCTTAATTTTTGTTATTCTATGATGAACCCAAATGCTAAACTGATACCGCAAAGTTTTTAAACAATTTTTGATTATCTTTTTAATTATTGAAAAAGCGGAAAACTCCCCTCAAAGGATCAACATGCACAGAAGTAAGATTTATTTTATTCCTTCACAGATAGCAGAAATTAACTTGCTCCTTTAGTGTACTTGTTACAATAAAATGGATGTAATCGCTCGGAAATGTTGTCGACCACAGAAGACGGTTCGAGAAGTGATTTGTTCGAAATCCAAGTCGACATTTTCCATTACAATTAATGGAAAAAGAAATAATGCGTTCCAAGCCTAAAAAATTTTTTTCTTTGTAGCTTTTCGTGATAATAAACAGTCATGCCTCAGTTTTCGACCACAATCCGTTCCAGAAAACGGTTCGAAAAGTGAATTGTTCCAAAACTGAATCAATGTTTCCCATTGCAATGAATGGAAAAAGAAATAATGCATTCCAAGCCTAAAAAAATTGGTCTTTTTAAAGCATTTTCTTCGCTTTTCCTGATATTAAACAACATAGTAGAAATACATGTATAGTTGAAATACTTTATATAATAAAATAATTAAAAAATGCTCATTTTTTCTGCTTAAATTGTATGCTTTAGTAGTAGAGTAGGCTAGTCTGGTAGGGCATTGCCGTATCTGTAGAGTCTCGGCCCCCCAGCCTTGTAAACTTTTTTTTTTTATTAAGGAAAGTGCAGCATATCTTTAAACAAGCAATATTGAGGGGGGGGTGGGGGGGGAGCAAAAAAATATATATTTTTACAAAAAATAACGTTAACTTGTAACTCAGGTTAACAAAATCTTTGAAACAAAACAAAAATGCAGAAATGCTAATGGAACAGAGCATGATTAAAGTTCACAAGAAAAAGAGCAATGCAACACTATCCATCCATTTTCTTCACCGCTTATCCTCAATGCAACTATCAAATCTCTTTGGGTGGGGGTAACCCCCCCCCCCCCCCGTAAGTTCTTTTATTTTTCCAAAGAACTTATCTAGCGGCTGCGTGATACACAAAAACAAAGCACGTCATGTTATTTCCAGGTTTTGTCAAAGGGCGTTCGAGTGCCGGATTTTCGTTCGAAATCAGAAGCAAAAAAAAAAATCATAATTTTTGATTGAAATCCAATTTGTTTGAGAACGGGAACGCTCGAAAACTGAGTATTCACTGTAATGTTATTTTTAACCTTTTTTTTTTTTACACTAGGTTAACATTGACTTGAAAACTGAATATTGTCTTTATTAAAAAAACAATCTTTCAAAAATAAAGATATTTCTGATAGGCAGTGTATACATGACATTCCCATTATTTTCAGACATATATTTTTATCTCCTTGTTATGACAAGTTTAGACAAGCCCACCGTCCGTGATGCGTAACCTGTTGCTCTTTCCGCCGTGCAACTGTTGGACCATCAATTCATCGTTGTCACTAAATTGGCATCACGGAGGTCGGCCGGAGCCGGATGGGTCTCCGGAGACCCCCCCCCGGATGAGGCCGCCAGGACGGGGGAACGAGCGGAGGTCACCGCGCGGCTCGTTAAACCGTTAAAGTGGAACTTTCCACTTCTGATTGAAGTAAATTAAAGCTCTGTGGCTATTATTGAGGCATAATTATGTGGCATATGTTTACAAAGATGGTTTATTACCATTCTTTTGATATTTTAATCGCCATTTGCGGGTCGTCTGCAAGACCTGAAAACTCACCAATTTTAGCAAGCGTGTATCGTGGTGAACATTTTTTATATTTGGAGTTTAGGGATCGCCAACACCACATCCCCGTTTTAAACAAAACAAAATGAAAATTACCGAGCAACGCCCCCAGGAAGGATAGAATTATTGTTATTATTATTTTTTTTTTTAATCAGGGAGTCGGCCGTTTTGCGGCAACTCAACTGACGAACAAGCAGCAAAAAAAAATTAGCTCTTGAGACCAGTTTCTCCCAATCGAAACTGGCCGAGGAGCCGTCTCCGTACTCGTAAAAGAAGTCGGACATTTTGATTTGAAAATATACGGTGAAAATCACGTTATCAAAAACAGGAAATGGATATCTGAAGTCCTGTAAATGCTACGCTAACTAGCATGCTTACCGTTTGATCGCATGATTGTTTCACGCCAAAACTTGCTAAAATGTTCTTTATGGCTAAGTTAAACATGTATATAATTTGTTTGTACAAATATAAATATAAACACTAACAAAGCCTAATAATCAGAGACTCATCTTTGGTTGCTATGCGGCAACATCTTTTGTTTATTAAAAAAAAAAAAAAAAAAGGCGAGTTAGTTATTTGAAGTTGCTGCGATCCACTGTTCTTCGCCTGAACCAGTTACAAGTGTTTGACCCATTTTCGGGACAAGGAAGTCGGTTGTGCATTTTTTTTTCCCCCCCAGAAAATTATACCTCAAAATGTAGAAGAGTGGAGTCAGAAATATGTATTCGGGTGCTATATCTTATGACTTCACTTTTTCCACCATTTTTATTTTTTTTCCATGGCTGCCGGCCGCCATTTTTTCGCCCTGGGGCACTGCGCCGCGTTCGCACGTGACTAAGGTGCCGGGTAGCGAGGGAGGGGGTGGGCGACCGATTGGGACATCATTGTTATTTATATTTATTTCATATTGCATTAAACACTATCTTACAAAAAGTTAATCCGATTTCGAGGAACCCCCCCTATGTTGTCGTTCATGGTTGGGATTTATTAAGTGATCATTTTGTACATTTCCCCAAAACATAAAACTTCAAACCGATATCGTTGTGTTCTCGTAACGGCGTTATCGGTATGTCATGCGTATTATTGTATTATAATGTATTATTATGCATATAGTGTCACAATGTTGCTGTGCTAATCGGAACGCAATATTGTTAGCGCTGCCATTTTGTTGAGGCTGAACAGCGTCTTCTGTGATTATTTATTACAATTAACGCTTTCATAATTGCACGCCGTTATGAATGTCCATGTTCGCTAACGGAGCGAAAAACTGCAAACATAGAAAACATCTTTAAATATAGCAACGAAGATCTATAAAATATATAAAAATATAGCCGGGGCCCTCGCTTCGTTGCAAAGGCTGGCTCCGCCCCCCAAGGCGGTTGTCACGGTTACGAAAGCTGCACTCTCCACTCGCGTAAGCCAGGGGTGTCCGAAAGGGTTTTCATTATGCGTGTGAAGCCATAAAAAATCTTTAACTGCCTCGTCATATTTACACATGAAATTTATGAAACTCGTTTTGGAATCAGAACTCAAGGGTCGTGGGTTTTCCAACTATTGTCGTTTGGTAAAAACAAAAATGCTTGTAATAGCTCAACGGGATCATTCATGAGATGACAATTTGAAATTTTGGAACGGATTTGAACGAAAAACCGTGGAACTTGCCTCCGTGGGCCACATGGACTCGCGCGGCGGGCCGGATCCGGCCCCCGGGCCTCGAGTTTGACACCCGCGGCGTAAATTATGTTTCGGATCGTCGGAAATGACCCTTTGTGGATCTCGACCCGAGAATAGCAAAGATCTTTCAGGCAGACACCCGGGAACACTTGAACGGTGGAGAAGTCCAAGTGAAATACGAGCGACGACCGCTCAGTTGCTCAGCACCGTTTTTGACGTCGCTCAAATGCCCCTGACGGCACCCAGTCTAAATTCGACCAACATTTTTGGGCGGGAATATGACTCACTGAAGATGCATAAAACATTTTTTTTTTGCACATGCTTGATGAGATGCTCATCAGTGGACAGCAGCATGATTCAAACAGTCCATTAGGCAGATATTGTGCGCCAGCACGATAATCAACACTTCTATCATCAAACGAGTTACTCGTCTTTTTCACAGAAATACATTTGTATCCAATTTCCCCACCAGCTCGCCTCGGGTATATTATTCATTATTATACGCTGCATCCAGAAAGTATTCAAAAGCGCTTCACTTTTTCTCCGCGTTTGGTTCGGTGACGGCACCGATTTTAAACTCGAGGCCCGTGGGCCAGATCCGGCCAGCCACGTGTCATTTTGTGAGGCGCGCGAAAGCAAATCAAGAAAATATATGGCAACCATATCTTGTTACCAGTCGACAACAATTGGCAATCAATTTGTTAGTCTCTGATTTCAAAACTAGTATCCATCCATCCATTTTCTCCCACTTCTCCGGGTCAGTTTTCAGTGGGAAGTAGCTTCAGCAGGAATACCCAGACTTCCCTTTCCCCAGCCACATCTTCCAGTTCTTCCGGAGGGATCCCGAGGCGTTCCCAAACCAGCCGAGAGACATAGTCTCTCCGGCGTGTCCTGGGTCGTCCTCGGGGTCTCTTTCCGGTGGGACATGCCCGGGAGGCCTCCTGGAGGCATCCGAATCAGATGCCCCAGCCACCTCATCTGGCTCCTCTCAATGCGGAGGAGCACCGGCTCGACACTGAACCCCTCCTGGATGACCGAACTTCTGTCAAGAATCTCCGGTCCCAAATGCAGGAGTTCGAGGCAGAGGCATAATGTTCAAAGTGGTTTATTCCGGAAACAGGCTCATACAGGATGTATGAGCTTCTCACCCTATCTCGAAGGGAGAGCCCGGACACCCTCATCTGGCTCCTCTCAATGCGGAGGAGTAGCGGCCCGACACTGAGCCGCTCCTGGATGACCGAGGCGTTCCCAAGCCAGCCGAGAGACATAGTCTCTCCGGTGTGTCCCAGGTCGTCCTCGGGGTCTCTTTCCGGTGGGACGTGACCGGGACACCTCACCAGGGAGGCCTCCTGGAGGCATCCGAATCAGATGCCCCAGCCACCTCATCTGGCTCCTCTCAATGCGGAGGAGCAGCGGCTCGACACTGAGCTCCTCCCCGATGACCGAGCTTCTGTCAAGAATCTCCGGTCCCAAATGCAGGAGTTCGAGGCAGAGGCATAATGTTCAAAGTGGTTTATTCCGGAAACAGGCTCATACAGGATGTATGAGCTTCTCACCCTATCTCGAAAGGAGAGCCCGGACACCCTCATCTGGCTCCTCTCAATGCGGAGGAGTAGCGAGAGCCAGCCGAGAGACGTAGTCTCTCCGGTGTGTCCCAGGTCGTCCTCGGGGTCTCTTTCCGGTGGGACGTGACCGGGACACCTCACCAGGGAGGCCTCCTGGAGGCATCCGAATCAGATGCCCCAGCCACCTCATCTGGCTCCTCTCAATGCGGAGGAGTAGCGGCCCGACACTGAGCCGCTCCTGGATGACCGAGGCGTTCCCAAGCCAGCCGAGAGACGTCGTCTCTCCGGTGTGTCCCAGGCCGTCCTCGGGTTCTCTTTCAAGCAGATAGTCCCGTACACTGGGAGGCGATGTCTCTATTGTCACCTCGGCACGTTTCCCTGCAACCAACGTAACCTGAGAAAGCAATAAAAACAGGAACAACAGTTTGGCGGACTCATAACGCGGTTTGGTGGTGCAGGTGGTCAGCCAAACCCGTTTTCCTCATGAGCCCATTAAAGACTTCTTCATTGTCCGTAATTAATCGCAGATTCCGTCTAGCGGTTGGGTGTCGAACCTGACACATCGTTAATGAATGCGGTTTGTGTAAAACCAGGCGTCATTTATTGAAATATTTGTATTGAATACCATCTGAAAAGATCGATAGATTTCGGCAAAGGTTGAGGTGTAGCCAAGTACGCTTCCGCGTTCGCGAGCCGTCTCCCCGTTGCGAACAGACCCAGCAACGAAGTATTTGTACACGTCTAGACTTTTATCCGATTTCAAACTTTTCCGTGTAAATCTCGACGACTTACTCACCCGATACGTGTGTCGATCCGGTTGTCCAAGACAAGCGGAAGCGAATTAACAGTCCAATTTCATATCGGCGAAAACATCGACTTCCGCATTAAATATGGGTCGTTTTTCCACGTACCTTCGTTTATTATCACCTTCTAAATGTTTACTGGTATTGGACAAAACTCCGGCCGTCGTTTTGGTTACTTCTCAATGGTCTTAGCATCGATCAATGCTTTGTCTGACCGGCAATTTGTCCAGTCACGTGATTTCGGCGGCGTAGGTGCACGAGCTCGATACATGTATGCGGTTTCACAGTCATAACGGCGCTCTGAAGGAAAGCATAAATCAGATGTGGCCTGCGATTAAAAAATGAGTTTGATACCTCTGAGTTACGGCCTCATTCCAGAATGGAAGCAAAGATTTTCACATGTGGAAAAAGATGGTTGAAAACTTAAAAAAACGAGTATAACTGTATAACGATGCGACCTTACCTTGAAACTTGTGCTAAACTTTGGGCACTTGAATGCAAATGATCATATTTGATATTGCGTGACGGGTTTCCGTGTGTTTTTGTACCTCTAACCCGTAAATCGCCACAGTTTCTGAAGAAGTGACTTCAGTCTGTCCGCTCGAGAACGGCAGCTGTGGGGGGAAAAGTAAAGAGAGATGCACGAAACGGAAGGTTATTAGCATTGATGAAAGCGATTCGTATGATAACATTTCATATTTACGTGGGCCGATAACACCTGTTTGAATGTCTCTGCTTAACCTTGTGGCCCCGATTAGCATAAATTAGCATTCAAGCGGCCCGAAATTGCCTTTCTGAGCCGAGAAATCCACCGGAAATGAAAGTGAAGACTGAACAAAAAGAAAAGTTGAGTTCCTTTGATTTTTTTTTTGGGGGGGGGGGGCTGCGGGGGGGGGGGATGCTTTTGTGTACGTCAGCAAGCAAGCAAGCAAGCCTCCCTCTCGAGCGCCGACACTTTGATAGTCGCCGCTAACGACCATCAAAGATGGCGATCAGCATGGCCACGATGTAACGCGGGGACTAATTAGCAAGAAAGAAATGCACCCGACGCGACTCACAAAACACACGCAACAGAAATTGCGCACGTGTGAGTTGTTCTATGCCGGTTGCCATGGTTACCCGCGGCGTCAAGCCTCTTTCCGATGACAGCGGGGAAACGGTCGGCGCCGGTCCGCGGGCGCGGGTCGGTCGCCCTACTCGCCCGAATCCCGCGACCGGCAGAAAATGAGGAAGACGCCAGCAGGGCAAGGACAAGTCCAAAGATGGACGTGAAAATTGGGGTTCGATATTCAAGAAGCTCATTTTAACATCGTTAGCGTCAGTGAACAACCGTCGGCATGTTCGCCAGTCCACTGACTTCTCCGGGCTATATCATGCGCTATCTCGAGGAAATCATGCTGTTTATGACTTTCCCCGTGCCGATCTGTCCGATCTCTTAATTTCCATGACGATAACGTCACACGTGTACGAGTCCGATATTTCATTTGCCCGTCTCGAGTGAAGTCGGGCGCAGTCGCAAGCGGCACGTCCCGCACTGTCGACTTGGAAAAAGTTCCTTTCCGCGGCAACGTGGAAGCAAAACTACCGCCGAGTGAGCAAGCGTCGTCGCGGAAAATCGGGCGCCGTCACTTGTCGTCGAAGATGAGCTCGACTGTTTTGTGATGATTTATGACTCGTATGATGATGACAACGTTTAACGTCAGTCACTTTGGATTTGACAGGCGCGTGTGCGCCCGTGTGCCATCGCACTCTCAAATCTGCACGGTTGAGCACGAAAAATGACTCGCGTAAAATTTGTTATGAGTAGAAATACAATAAAACCTCCATTTTTTTAATTTTTTTTGAAAATTTTGAGATTTTTTTTTTGCTTGTGTTTTCGAACAAAAATCGGTACTTGGACGCCCCCAACAAAACCCGGAAATAACATAATGCGCGTGGTGCAAGCAGTTTACCCACCCATGACACGTTTATTACTTTATCTATTCGAACACCCCCCCCCCCCGAAAAAAAAAACCCAGAAATGATGTAACGCGCTGCGCAATCAGCGCACTTTTGTTATTCTGTATAACGCAGCCTCATCTCTTATTGACCCCCAATCACAGCTCCAAAGAAATGCTTTTTCCTCCATCATTATTGTTTGTTTAAAGTTATTCTGCACTTTTGTTAATAAAAAAAACGTTTACAAGACTGGGGGCCGAGTCGCTACATATACGGCAATGCGATCCCAACCTAGCGTACTCTACTACAAAAGCATACAATTTAAGCAAATAATAAATATACTTCTTATATTCTTTTATGATATAAAGTATTTAAACTATACATGTATTTCTATTATGCAGTTTACTATCAGGAAAAGCTAAACAAAATGTTTTTAAAAGCCCAACTTTTTAGGCTTAGAACGCATTATTTCTCTTTCCATTCATCGGAATGGGAAACATTGATTCACTTTTCGAACAATTCACTTTTCAAACCGCTTTCTGGAACAGATTGTGGTGGAAAACCGAGGCATCACTGTATATAGATATTTAAAGACGTTGCTTATTTTGTGTAGTCTTGACCAATGTTCCCTCTGAGCTGCGCAATTGCGCGCTTGTCGCACACTCTCGGCGCACACGAAAACCGATCCAGCGCAGTGAACCACAGCCTTACATTTTTTTTCTGTTTTGAACACAAAAGCAAATGGTCTCTGCTGCTCAGCTTACTTTCTAGTTTACCTGACACCACCCCCCCCCTGCGCTCTTAAAGTGGTACACTCATAATTACAAACAACACAGGCTTAAATTTATATCTGCGGGCACGACTGACCACACCCATTTCAAATGTGACTGTTTACTTTTTTACATGCATTTACAGTTGGTAAAGTGAAAAGGAAGTTACTTTTGTTTTAGAAATACTGTAAGTTGGTTTTGTTTCTGTGATTTTACTCTTGACGTTGGAGTCGTGAGTTCGTATCCCGCTGGGGCCTCCACTCCCCGAGAGGGCTTGCGTCAGGAACGGGCATCCGGCGTAAAAACTGTGCCAAACAAAGATAAGCGTTTTGCTGTGGCGACCCCTAGCGGGACAAACGCAAAGAAACGTTACGTGAGGAAAGAACCGAAGTGTGTTTATTTCTTTTTTATAACTTCATGGAACATACAGTACACGCCGGGATCCGACAATGGTCTCCCGTGGCAACGCAAGCGTACACACGTCGTGACTCGGGAAAGATTCAAATGCCTTCTATTATTCTGAACGCAGTTCAGCAGACAGGCAACTACACACACCAGTACTGCGGCAAGAAGAAGAACGTCAAGTTGTCTCAAGCGGTCACGAGTTTGGAGTCTAATTGAACACATCCATCTTGATTTTCTTTTTTACGACTTTGATCATCCACTTCACTGTGTGTCGGTGTCGGTGTGCTGTAGCTTTCTAGTAGAACAGTCTCCGGAAGAACCAGAAAATATTTTAAACGAGGACTTGCTTCCCTCTATTGCTGGTAGTTTGCCTCAGGTCTTTGTCTCTGGTCTGTGGTTTGTTGTCCCTCAAGGGAAAGTATAAATGTGGGGCCCTAAACTACAGCCCTGAGGAACCACTTGTGTGTAGGTGTCGGTGTTTTTCCCTTGTGTAGCCTTACAAGTGATAAATCCAAAAGTGGTCGGTGTGCTGTACCTTTCTAGTTGCACAGGCTGCAGATGAACCAGAAACTATTTTAGACAAGGACTTGCTTCCCTCTATTGCTTGTAGTTTGCCTCAAGTCTTTGTCTCTGGTCTGTGGTCTGTTGTCTCTAATGGTAAAGTATAAAATGTGGGGCCCTAAACTACAGCCCTGAGGATCCACCTGTGTGTAGGTGTCAGTGTTTTTCCCTTGTGTTTGTCTCTGGTCTGTTGTCCCTCACGGTAAAGTATAAAATGTGGGGCCCTAAACTCCAGCCTTGAGGAACCGCCTGTGTGTAGGTGTCGGTGTTTTTCCCTGGTGTGCTGTACCTTTCTAGTAGTACAGGCTGCAGAGAACCAGAAACTATTTTAAACGAGGACTTGCTTCCCTCTATTTCTGGTAATTTGCCTCATGTCTTTGTCTCTGGTACGTGGTCTGTTGTCCCTAATGGTAAATTACAAAATGTGGGGCCCTAAACTACAGCCTTGAGGAACCACCTGTTTGTAGGTGTTAGTGTTTTTCCCTTGTGTTTGTCTCTGGTCTGTTGTCCCTAACGGTAAAGTATAAAATGTGGGGCCCTAAACTCCAGCCTTGAGGAACCGCCTGTGTGTAGGTGTCGGTGTTTTTCCCTTGTGTGCTGTACCTTTCTAGTAGCACAGGCTGCAGATGAACCAGAAACTATTTTAAACGAGGACTTGCTTCCCTCTATTTCTGGTAATTTGCCTCATGTCTTTGTCTCTGGTACGTGGTCTGTTGTCCCTAATGGTAAATTACAAAATGTGGGGCCCTAAACTACAGTCCTGTGGAACCCCCTGTGTGTAGATGTCGGTGTTTTTCCCTTGTGTGCTGTACCTTTCTAGTAGCACAGGCTGCAGAGAACTAGAAACTATTTTAAACGAGGACTTGCTTCCCTCTATTTCTGGTAATTTGCCTCATGTCTGTGTCTCTGGTACGTGGTCTGTTGTCCCTAATGGTAAATTACAAAATGTGGGGCCCTAAACTACAGTCCTGTGGAACCCCCTGTGTGTAGATGTCGGTGTTTTTCCCTTGTGTGCTGTACCTTTCTAGTAGCACAGGCTGCAGATGAACCAGAAACTATTTTAAACGAGGACTTGCTTCCCTCTATTGCTGATAGTTTGCCTCAAGTCTTTGTCTCTTGTCTCTTGTCTGTGGTCTGTTGTCCCTAATGGTAAAGTATAGAATGTGGGGCCCTAAACTAGTGCCCTGAGGAACCACCACTTGATAGAATATTCCAAACGGGTACTATACCGACAGTTCTGACTTTGTTGTTTATTTGCTGTCATGTCAAAGGTGTTCATAAGTGCAATTATAAAAATATTCATACACTTGTGAAAAATCTCAAGTACTTGTTTTAGTAAGAGTGCAGCAGTGGAGTGGGCCAGTGTCTGTGTGTGTGTGTGTGTGTGCATGTGTACCAAAAGATGTATTTTAATAGGCCGCTTGGGCTATTGATGTACTTTTCTACATACCAGGGCGCACGAAAAAGTCTCAAGGATTCTTGCCCAAACTTGAACACGGAGTCCGCCAGAACTTTTTGGGGTGAATTTGCCCAAATGAGCCGCGAGCAGAAGAACGCATCCTTGACAGATGGCTGCTGTAAATTTGCCAAGCTTTATTTATTTATTCGCTTATCTTGCCAATGGCATCTAACGTGAATGAAGCGTGTCAGAGTTTGACGATCATTTTGGGTATTTTCGATCCAAAACTCCATCCAGGGAAGGGGCCCGGTTGTGGCTTCTCGCCACTCGATTTCTCTTGCTCGATGCTGTGCCCACACTCCAATTTCGTCAGATCGGCCAGGAAATACTTGGACGGACGGCCGCGCTGTCGAGAAATTATGACTGTCTTTAAGATCTGTAAGGGTTTCTTCAATCATGCAGCCGTGTCAGTCTTGGAAGAAAGAAAAAAATCTTTGGATCGGTTGTTTTTTTGAATTTCTTTTTTGCTCAAGGTGGGTTACCCGAAGAATATAACAAACTTTATAAAAATGCAGCTGATAACTTCATCCTTTGTCCCTTTTTGATGTGTATAAGAGGAATTGTATTCCCACTCATTTTGGTTAATATCAAGAAAACCCTAGAAAATGCTCAGATATTCTGCAAAAGTGGAAGATTTGTTTTATTGTTCACACAACTGTACTGTACTGTGTGAGGGGCGGCGGAGGAAGCGTGAAGCTCCAGGGAGAAGAGATGGCGAGGGTGGATGACTTCAAATACTTGGGGTCAACAATACAGAACGATGCAGAGTGGGGTAAGGAAGTGAATAAACGGGTCCGAGGATGTGGGAACAGTTGGCGGAAGGTGTCTGGTGTTTTATGTGACAGAAGAATCTCTGCTAGGATGAAGGGCAAAGTCTATAAACCAGTGGTGAGGCCGGCCATGATGTACGGATTAGAGACGGCGGCACTGAAGAAACAACAGGAAGCAGAACTGGGAGGTGGCAGAAATGAAGACGTTGAGGTTCTCGCTCGGAGTGAAGAGATTGGATAGGATTACAAACGAGCTCAGACAAAGAGGGACAGACAAAGTTGGCTGGTTTGGAGACAAAGTTCGAGAGAGCAGACTTCGATGGTTTGGACGTGTCCACAGGCGAGAGAGTGAGGAAAGTGGTAGGAGGATGGCAAGGATGGAGCTACCGAGGAAGAGAGGGAGAGGTAGACCAAAGAAAAGCTTGATGGATGTTGTGAGGGAGGACAGGAAGACTGTGGGTGTTAGAGAGGAAGATGCACGAGATAGGCTTAGCTGGAAAAAGATGACAAGCTGTGCCCCTTAAAAAAAAAAAAAAAAAAAAAAATATATATATATATATATATATATATATATATACATATATATTATTTCATTATATAAAGTATTTAAACTATACATGTAATTCTACAGTTTATTATTAGGTAAAGCTAAAAAAAAATGCTTTAAAAAGCCAAATTTTTTTTAGGCTTGGAACGCATTATTTCTTTTTCCATTCATTGTAATGGAATCGGTGATTCAGTTTTCGAAGAAATTCACTTTTCAAACTGTTTTCTTGAATGGATTTGCTCGAAAACCAAGGCATCACTGGATATAGATATATAAAGACGTCGCTTATTTTGTGTAGTCTTGACCAATGTTCCTTCGAAGCTGCGCCACTGCACAATTGCGCACTTGTCGCACACTGTCAGCGCACATGAAACATTCCTAACGGGACAAGCCGAAAGGAAAAGAAGAAGAAGAAGATTCACACAACTGTACAATGCTTCTATGCTCGATGCGCTCCGGTTGGCCAAACTTGTGGAAGAGGGTTGGAAACCTCGCCCCAAAAATGACACAAAAACATACAAGTGGCAGTTCCAACACACACAAAAAATTGACTTGTGGTAAATGCTGGAAACGTAAAAGAAACTTCAATAAAGTGTTCCCACAAAATTGGAAGCACAGAGTATAAAAAAAAACCAAAAAAAAAAAACAACCCTCAACTGTCCAAGCTCTGATTGATCGTGAGCCGTGTCGCGATGCATTTAACCCGAGGATGTGGTAAACACGGGCGAGCGCACCGCTGCCCGAGCGCAACACGCATGAGGCGTGCAGGTGTCACATGACAGAGCGAGAGAAGGATCGTTGTCAGCAGCTCCTGACGTGATTGGCACGTCCTCCGGAGGCGCCCCAAAAGCCTCTTCGCCACCCTCAAACTGGCCTGTCAGTCAAACGGCGGCACCGCGGGGGACGACTGATGAAAATAGACCGCCGTGCCTTCGGGCCTCCGGGCCGGGCGGGGCCGCGGAGTTCGGGGCGGGGGCGTCTGGGCGGCGCTAACCCGTCCATTGGCAACAAGGACGCGCACCGCCGGAGGCCCTTGGTGCCCAGCGAGGCCTTTTTTTCTTGCCAAAACATCATCAGAAGCAATGAAGTACATTTACAACCAAAGTCTTAACGTGTCCCATGAAATCGGATTGAATGTGATTTATTCTCAACAGTTTATTCTTTTCTGTTGGCTTCACTGTTCTCCGGTGCAAGTGGATGTTGTTTTATTTTTATTACTTTGTCCAATCAGATTTCAGTCTCTGCGTTGCCGTGCCGGTTTAATCATTGCCTCCGGTCCGCGTTACATCACCTGTAATAGCCAGCGGACTGTTCCTTTAACCGATCAGTTTTCAAATTCGTCCTCACGGGGACGCGATAGCAACAGATGTGACGGAAAATTAAAATGTCCGGTTTTCTTTTTCCACAACAAAAATGATATTTGCGGGTACCGAGTGAGATGTCGAGCTTGTACCGATACATATTTACCGATCCCACTGCAAAATGATCAGTTCATTACCAGATATGGACATTTTTGGTTTACTTATTTGTGAAATTGAGGTCACCTCGCAAAACACATTTGGAGCAATCTGTTTTTAATCAAAGTGGTGACATTCTATGTCCCTGGAGCTAGTTTCTGTAGCTGGGGATTGTCCGGTTTGGTGGTCTCGGCATCTCTGCTCTTTGCGGATGACGTAGTTCCGTTGGCTTCATCAAGCCGTGCTCTGCAACGCTCAGCCGAGTGTGAAGTGACTGGGATGAGAATCAGTATGTCCAAATCTGAGAGCATGATACTCAGTCGGAAAAGGGTGGCGTGCCCTCTCCGGGTCGGGCATGAGATCGTACCCCAAATGGAGGAGTTCAAGTATCTTGGGTGTCTTGTTCACGAGTGAGGGAAGAACGGAGCGGGAGATCCACAAACTGATCGGTGCAGCGTCTGCAGTGATGCGGACTTTGTATCGGTCCGTTGTGGTAAAGAGGGAGCTAAGTCGAAAGGCAATCGATCTACGTTCCTGCCCTCGCCTATGGGCACGAGCTGTGGGTCATGACCGAAAGAACAAGATCTCGGATCAGTTTCCTCCGCAGGGTGTCTGGGCTCTCCCTTAGCGATAGGGTGAGAAGCTCGCTCATCCGCGAGGGGCTCGATGTCGAGCCGCTGCTCCTCCCTATTGACAGGATCCAGATGAGGTGGCTGGGGCATCTGATCTGGATGCTTCCCGGACCCCTTCCTGGTGAGGTTTTCTGGGCATGTCCCACCGGAAAGAGACCCCGGGGACGACCCAGGACCTGCTGGAAAGACTGTCTCAGCTGGCTCGGGAACGCCTCGGGATCCCTCCGGAAGAGCTGGAAGAAGTGGCTGGGGAAAGGGAAGTCTGGTAAGGTACTTCCCCCGCGACCTGACCTGGAAAAGCGGTGGATCATGGATGGATGGATGGATGTTTTAATCAAATTAATCTATAATCAGCATCTCTAGTGAGTTTTGATTTTGGTTTTATCTTTATGTCATGTTATTAGTACAATATTGTATCATATTGAAGGTTCATGTTTTTTATCATTGTGACGAGATGGCGATGGTATTAAGAGGAGGATTAAGTCGGGGTAAGTCCCCGCCGAAGGCCCAAGTACCAAACGCATGGCGCGCCAGTGCCACACGGCGACATGTAATACATTCAGCCCCGTCAAAGCACACGTTACAAATAGCGACGCAGGAGTGGCGGCGACGCAGCTGGTGAGAAAATGGCCACCACTAAATAAGCGTCTGTCAGGGAAGAACGTGGCGGCAGCGTTCATAAATTCCTCCAAATGGCGTCATTTTGCGCCCGTGACTTCCTGTCGAGGATCTGGGGAGCCATTGTGATGAAAACGACACGCAAAAGCTCCTTTATTAATCGGCTCAAAGAAGAAATTTCCGGAGAAAATCCCCGAGTGGGACGTCATTTTGAAGGAGTCGCTCACTCGTGATATCATTCACGCCCTGACGAGTCAAAGCCTTTACTCCAAGTCATAACACGTACATAAACATATCAGGGAGTGCGTAGCTAGCCGTGGTGCCTTCGTGTTCTAAGCTCAAACACGGGTAGTAGGCCTTGCAAATGCTAGTGTGAGCATTTTAGTAAACAAGCTACATTGCTAACCTTGGTGCAGATTTTGCTGATCCAAATCATCCACAAGTAACTAAACTAACCTGGGGCACAGAGCTAGCTTTGTGAGCTCAGATCACTAGCATCAAAGCAAGTCCATCCTTACTAACATATTAGCAATTCTGTTAGCAAGCCGCATTACATACTTTGGAGATGATCATGTTGTCAGTGTAGTTAGCCTTGTTAGCTTAGCATCAAATGCAGTACAGAGATGATGAAGTTGTGCGGTTTACAGCATGAATTGCGCCATAAAATGCTGACCTTAATCCTTATCATTCATGCGTGTTAACTTTATTTCCTTGAATGTTAGTTATGTCCGCTTAGTTTTCATGAAACGCAGGCTAGTGGTTGTGTACTAACTGTACCGTACTGTGTAGCGCCGGTCGTGTTCACTGCATTGTCGCGTTAGCTGGCGGCTTACCAATTGTATCATTTGCTATTGCTGCCTGCGTTCCTCGTGTGCAACAATTGTAACTAGGTCTCGTGTTAGTAGCGTAATGTTTGCATTTTTGTTAACAAAAAAAAAAAAAAAACCAAGCAGGCAGATATTAACCCATAATAGCTTGGTAGTCTCGTTAGCTTAGCTGGCTAACACCAAACATAGTCACTCGAAATAAGTTGCCAACAGAAGAGTGTGAATGTTTTTAAATCCAGGTTGAAAACGCTTCTTTTTTTCTTTTTAGAATATATCCCCTTTTCGATCATATTACATGCACTTTATGCAGTTTTAATTCTTTTTTAAATATTTTGTTTGCCATTTTTATTGTTTTTATCCCGTTTTAATTGTTTTATCTCTTTGTTTTCAAATGCCTTTAGTCATGTAAAGCACATTGACTTACTTTGTGTATGAAATGTGCCATACAAATAAATTTGCTTTGCTTCGACCTGGTGTTACTAGCGCCATGCTAGCTAGCGCCATGCTAGCATTTGTTAACGTTTACATTTGAAGCGAGTGACTTCAGTTCTGTGCCGGAATTGGCTCGTATTCCTTTTTAGTTTAAAGAAAAGAAATTACAAGTCTCAGAAATCAGGAAACAAATATGAGCAGATTGACATGAAATGGGACGCCATATTATTCTGTATTATTATTTATTTTATTTTTTACACTTTCCTGACAGCTATGCGAAACATCCTGGAATTATATTTCCGTTATTTCTTATGAGCAAAATCCGAACCCATCATCAAATAGCTCTTTGAATCCAAAAAAAAAAAAAAAAAAAAAAAAGCAGCGCCATGAACGCTGCAGTGAAAAAGACTAAAAATATCTAACATTTTCAAGATGATTGGTTGCAAAGTGTTTTTGAAAAGAGGGGAAATAGAGGCCTTGATTCAAGGCGGGTTGCCGTAAAAGAGACAAACGTCTTGAGATTTTCTTCATCCGTCTTCATGTAAAAGCTCCAATAAATGCAAAGTGGCGCCAATGGAGCGGCAAATACGAGCGGCGGCTGGAAAAAGGTGGAGAAATATCAGATTATTCATCATCGCTGTTTCCCGCTGAAGCTCAAGTGCTGATGTGCGCCGCTTGCACGATCAACACGAGTGCAAACGGAGAGCAGACGGTTTGCAAACAAACGCACGGAGTTGACACACTTTTGGCGCCCGTTTCTACGTTGCAAAAAGCCGTCGTTTATCCATTATGGAAAGGTTCGACCCGGGGTGGGTGCAAAGATTTTGCTCAGGTCGCATTGGCCCACCTGTATAGACAACGTGAAAGAACGAGTCACAGCTCATTTTACTGCCTGAAATTTTCAAACGGGAATTTTTCCAGGGATCTGGTTCATAGAAACTTCTGTGCAAACTTTTTGGGATCACTTATTAAAAAAAAAAATAATAATAATAATAAGGAAGGAAAGAAGAAGGAAGGAAGGAAGGAAGGAAGGAAGGGAGGAAGGAAAAAGTAAAGGAGGAAGGATGCAAGGAATTGAAATAAGGAAGGAAGGAACGAGGGGATGAATGGAATCAAAGATGAAAACGGGTTTTTGGGGAAGAAAAGAGTGAAGAAGGAAGGAAGGGAATAAGTAAGGAGGAAGGATGCAAGGAATTAAAGAAGTAAGGTAGGAAGAAATAAGGAAGGAAGGAACGAGGGGATGAATGGAATCAAAGATGAAAACGGGTTTTTGGGGAAGAAAAGAGTGAAGAAAGAAGGAAGGGAATAAGTAAAGGAGGAAGGATGCAAGGAATTAAAGAAGTAAGGTAGGAAGAAATAAGGAAGGAAGGAACGAGGGGATGAATGCAATCGGTGAATAAGTAAAGGAGGAAGGATGCAAGGAATTGAAATAAGGAAGGAAGGAACAAGAGGATGAATGGAATCAAAGATGAAAACGGGTAATTGGGGAAGAAAAGAGTGGAAAAAAGAAGGAAGGGAATAAGTAAAGGAGGAAGGATGCAAGGAACTAAAGTAAGGTAGGAAGAAATAAGGAAGGACGGAACGAGAGGATGAATGGAATCAAAGATGAAAACGGGTTTTTGGGGAAGAAAAGAGTGAAGAAGGAAGGAAGGGAATAAGTAAAGGAGGAAGGATGCAAGGAATTGAAATAAGGAAGGAAAGGAACGAGAGGATGAATGGAATCAAAGATGAAAACGGGTAATTGGGGAAGAAAAGAGTGGAAAAAAGAAGGAAGGGAATAAGTAAAGGAGGAAGGATGCAAGGAACTAAAGTAAGGTAGGAAGAAATAAGGAAGGAAGGAACGAGGGGATGAATGGAATCAAAGATGAAAACGGGTAATTGGGGAAGAAAAGAGTGGAAAAAAGAAGGAAGGGAATAAGTAAAGGAGGAAGGATGCAAGGAACTAAAGTAAGGTAGGAAGAAATAAGGAAGGACGGAATGAGAGGATGAATGGAATCAAAGATGAAAACGGGTAATTGGGGAAGTAATGAGTGAAGACGGAAGGAAGGGAATAAGTAAAGGAGGAAGGATGCAAGGAATTGAAATAAGGAAGGGACGAGAGGATGAATGGAATCAAAGATGAAAACGGGTAATTGGGGAAGAAAAGAGTGGAAAAAAGAAGGAAGGGAATAAGTAAAGGAGGAAGGATGCAAGGAACTAAAGTGAGGTAGGAAGAAATAAGGAAGGAAGGAACGAGGGGATGAATGGAATCAAAGATGAAAACGGGTAATTGGGGAAGAAAAGAGTGAAGAAGGAAGGAAGGAAGGAAGGGAGGAAGGGAATAAGTAAAGGAGGAAGGATGCAAGGAATTGAAATAAGGAAGGAAGGAACGAGGGGATGAATGGAATCAAGGATGAAAACGGGTAATTGGGGAAGAAAAGAGTGAAGAAGGAATGTTTGGAAGGAACGAAAGAGAGAAAGAAAGGGAATGGAGGAAAGGACAGGCGGAGGTGTGACGCAAGAGGCTCCGACCGTTCATGGCTCCGGCGGCCCAGGTCAAAGGCACAGACAGACTCGAAACCGTGACCCTGGTTTTGAACCTTAACTGCGGCTGAGTCGCCGTTATTTGAGACCCTGACCCCCAAAGCCCGTCTTCAAAACCGGAATCCCGTCCGGAAAACCTGACCCGGGAAGCCCGTTAAGCCTTCCGTCAAACTCCCACCGCTTTGCCTCAAAACCAGATGCGCGCACCTGGACCAGACGTTGCGTCTTTTAATACTGTAAAATGTAATACTGTGGTAACAAAGTGAAAATGTGATGAAATGTACATTCCCCCCCCCCCCAACTGTGAATCGCTAAAAACAATATACTATTAATATTATGCTAATGAATTCCAAACATTCAGAGAACACGTCGGCTTTATGTTCTAGCTTGACCGGCGGTGTTCGCCGTCTCCAATTTGTCTTTCTTTTCAGAAGAAAAGTCTCCTCCGCAACGTTTGAACGTGTGTCATGTTCGTTTCGTTATTTTAATCGTGCCGTTATTGTTATCTTATTATTTATGAATACGCCTCGGGCCGACAAGGCGACGACTTTCATGAGTTTGCTTTTTTTTTTTTTTTGGGAAACGATTCCGTTGGGTCCGCGACGAAGCGAAGCGGAGCAAATTTATTTGCGTAGCGCATTTCACACGCGAGGGTTACTCGATGTGCTTTATGTGGTCAGCGTTTGGCTACAAAGAAATATCGTTTTTAAAACTGAGGGGGGAAAAAAAGGGAAAATAAAAATAGCATGAAATTAGCATACAGCGCAAGAAATATTTAAAAATGGAAGACTCGTAGCGTCCTGGTCAGAAGCTGAGCTGCAGCATTCTGAATGAACTGCAGCTGTTTAATGCTCCTTTGGGGAAATCCAATTAGAAGACCGTTACAAGAGTCAAGTCTATTTGAAGTAAAAGGATGGATGAGGTTCTCCTGTTCTGCTTGACAGAGTCAAACCTTCACTCTGGATATGATTTTTAGATGGGGAAAAGGCAGTTTGTCATTTATTTGGTATGAATATTGAAAGTCAGCTCAGATCTCATCAGTACACCAAGGTTTCGGTCTCGGTCTTTGGTTTTTAAAGGTAGTGAGTCCGGGTATTTACTAACGGCGAACTTTTGCCAAAAAGGTGTTGTGGTTTAGTTGAAGAACATTTTGGCTCATCCAGTTATGTCTCCTTTAGTCATCTGGAGACGTTGCTGAATATGAAAAATAACATTTGAAACCTAAAAAATACAAACTAGATCAGGGTCACAATCAATGAACTGCATTTTGTGGGCATCACTGCATTCGAATTTAATGTCCCAACTGCTCCAAATTGTTCGGAAATATACATATACATTTTTTCAGAAATAGAAAATAGAAGATAGCCTTGGTTGTTTAATTTCACAGGAAAATATGAACCTGTTTCTCATGAGATTATGTAGTACATTTTTTTATTTGTCCTCCTGTATCCCGCTAAGACGCCACAACATCCCCACGAAGACTACTTGGAATGTTGTAATTGGTGCTAGTGAAGTAAAAAGCAAATTGGGGAGGAGCTGACTATACCTGCTCCAGTTTGGAATATTAGACCCCCTTGAAAACGGGCTTGTCCGTATCGCGCAAGGGGAAATTCTGTTCCTGGGCCCTGAGCCCATTTTTTGGGATTAGGGTCAGTGATACGGAAACTGTGACATCCATGAGCTCATGCTGTACGATATCATGTCGTGTACAACGATAGTTCTGTGATTTGTGTGCTTTAGCGCTGTTGCTGCACTAACCAACCAACCATCTCACTTATTCTTTTCCTTTCGGCTTGTCCCATTAGGGGTCGCCACACCGTCCCATCTTTTTTCCATCTCAGCCTATCTCGTGCATCCTCCTCTCTAACAACCACAGTCCTCAACACCCATCAACCTTTTCTTTGGTCTACCTCTCCCTCTCTTCCCTCGTAGCTCCATCCTTACCATCCTCCTACCAATTTTCTCACTCTCTCTCATCTCTGGAAATGTCCAAACCGTCGACGTCTGCTCTCTCCAACCTTGTCTCCAAAACATCCAACTGTGGCTGTGCCTCTAATGAGCTCATTTCTAATCCTATCCAACCTGTTCGCAGCAAGCGAGAACCTCAACATCTTAATTTCTGCCACCTCCAGTTCCGCTTCCCGTTGTTTCTTCAGTGCCGCCGTCTCTAACGAGAACCTCAACATCTTAATTTCTGCCACCTCCAGTTCCTCTTCCCGTTATTTCTTCAGTGCCGCCGTCTCTAACGAGAACCTCAACGTCTTCATTTCTGCCACCTCCAGTTCCGCTTCCCGTTATTTCTTCAGTGCCGCCGTCTCTAACGAGAACCTCAACATCTTCATTTCTACCACCTCCAGTTCCGCTTCCCGTTATTTCTTCAGTGCCGCCGTCTCTAACGAGAACCTCAACGTCTTAATTTCTGCCACCTCCAGTTCCTCTTCCCGTTATTTCTTCAGTGCCGCCGTCTCTAACGAGAACCTCAACATCTTCATTTCTGCCACCTCCAATTCCGCTTCCCGTTGTTTCTTCAGTGCCGCCGTCTCTAACGAGAACCTCAACATCTTAATTTCTGCCACCTCCAGTTCCTCTTCCCGTTGTTTCTTCAGTGCCGCCGTCTCTAACGAGAACCTCAACATCTTCATTTCTGCCACCTCCAGTTCCGCTTCCCGTTATTTCTTCAGTGCCGCCGTCTCTAACGAGAACCTCAACGTCTTCATTTCTGCCACCTCCAGTTCCTCTTCCCGTTGTTTCTTCAGTGCCGCCGTCTCTAATCCGCACATCATGGCTGGCCTCATCCTTCATCCTAGCGGAGACTCTAGTGCCACATAGAACACCGGACACCTTCCGTCAGCTGTTCCACCCCGCTTGGACCCGTTTCTTCACTTCCTTACCAAACTCACCATCGCTCTGTATTGTCGACCCCAAGTATTTGAAGTCATCCACCCTCGCCATCTCTTCTCCCTGCAGCTTCAGTCTTCCCCCTCCGACCCTCTCATTCACGCACATAAATAGTTTTGGTGAGGGATGAGTTGCCAAAGAAGCGACGTTTACCGTCACATTGGTCACCGACGTCAATAAACGGAGTCGATGCAAGAGAGTACTACGAACTCTGATGGTTCTGTGCGACTTTAGAAGTACCGACGCCTCTTCAGCTACGCAAACCTTGTGTAAACTGTGATTTTTGAGTAGTGGTAGCATGTCGACATCACGTGAAAATCCATATTTCCGGCGCAGCTAGGGGGACAGCTTTGTACAGTACGTTGTACACGACGACAGGTCCTTGAAAACTGGTTGGATTGCCAAATATTTTTGAATGCAAGTTATCCACTGGATATTTATTAATCTTTTATTCATGTTGGAAAAAAATGTATGAGAAATTTGCAGTTACATTTGAATATGCCGGAAAAAAAAAATCTCTTAACGCGATTGATGCATTATTGGGATATAAAATGCCCTTTATGATGTACAATTTTGCTCATATTTGCTCTTGTATGAACTATCTGATGATGTACTTTATCACTATTTTTACTATTACAGAAATAACATTACGTACCATGAATATTTTTCCGTCCATTTATCGTTGTCCATTTCCCATTTTGGATGTGCGCATTCTTTTCAAAATCAGATCTTTTTGTTTTTAAGAGTAAATGTGTGGACGTTTGGAACAATTAAAAAGTATGGGGAGTATATTTGGGGAATATTTTGTGTTTAAACTATTAATACGATCATTTATTTTGGGGGGGAAAAGCATAAATGAATAACAGCAAAGGAATTTTTTTTTTTTCTTTGTGCTGGAGGTCCTCGGCTGGTGTACCTAATGGAGTGGCGTTCGCTCCTCGGGTGGGCGGGGACCTGACCTGACCCGACCTGACCCCGGAACCCAAGATGGATGACGCACGTACACATTGCGTTCGGTATGTACTGCATCTGTACATATTGTAAAATAACTCACAGGGGACACGTCAAAGGAATGGAAAGCCGTCTCATGAATAAACCCCCCCCCCCCGATAACCCGACTTATACCTGATCCCGCCGCTCTCGCGGGTGAATTAATATGAGCGACAAAACTTGCTCTTATCCTCCTTCGACTGACATGGATATCACATGCGTGGATATACGTGCTCATTTCAAAGCCATTTATTTTGAACTTCCCCTCCCGAGGAAGTGTCAGGACTTGTTTACGACCGCCAGACAGCTCAATATTTGCTCGCGGTGACAGCGGCCGCCGTCTCCGTCGGAAGATCCTGACATTTATCTCGCGTATTTTTCAGCATCCTCTCCCGAGTGCGCAGTTGCCCGTTTGCCGTCGCCCGGGGACGCTCAGAGGATTGTTTTCACGTCGTTCTTAATTTACAATTTTTACGTATGCGCGTTTAAACTTTTTTTTATTTTCCCTGAAATGAGACCTCAAATCTTAACGGAACCTCTCGGGTCCGGTTTCGGATTTGAAAGTCCCGCTAAATGAGTCGCGTTCACAGATTTCAAACAGCTTTTCATCTGAAAATGTTGAAAAACGCATCCGCCGATTTTTGGATTTCATTCTGAAAACGCGACGGCGGATTTTAACGAAAGTGTCGGCGATATTCGAGCACCTCTCGGACCAGGAACGACTCGGCGATATCAGGGGTGTTCTCTCTTTTTTTTTTCCAATTCATATTTAATAACAATTACATTCACTGATTTCAAACAGCTTTTCATCTGAAAATGTTGAAAAACGCATCCGCCGATTTTTGGATTTCATTCTGAAAACGCGACGGCGGATTTGAGCGAAAGTTCCGGCGATATTCGAGCACCTCTTGGACCAGGAACGACTCGGCGATATCAGGGGTGTTCTCTCTTTTTTTTTTCCAATTCATATTTAATAACAATTACATTCACTGATTTCAAACAGCTTTTCATCTGAAAATGTTGAAAAACGCATCCGCCGATTTTTGGATTTCATTCTGAAAACGCGACGGCGGATTTTAACGAAAGTGTCGGCGATATTCGAGCACCTCTTGGACCAGGAACTACTCAGCGATATCAGTGGCGTTCTTTTTTTTTTTTTTTTTTTCAATTCATATTTAATAATCACATTAACTGATTTCAATCATCTTTTCATCTGAAAATGTTGAAAAACGCCTCGCATTATTGACAGGTCGCACCTCTCGGACCAGGAACGACTCGGCGATATCAGGGGCGTTCTCTCTTTTTTTTTCCAATTCATATTTAATAACAATTACATTCCCTGATTTCAAACGGCCTCCAGTCAGTCGCCTTTTATTCTGAAAATGCAACCCGAGGGCCTATTGACGCTTCCCGGATGGCGTCCTGGGTTATTCTCTCTTTCCGCTCAGACGTGTAAATGACTCAATGTTGTACCGAGGATATTCTTTTTTTTTTTTTTCTTTTTTTTTTTTCTTTCCCCCAAGTCACACTTAGTGAGAGTCGCAGTCGGAGGCTTCAAGCGGGTCCTCATCCGAATGCTAAAAACCACTTCAAGTCCCCCCCCCCCCAAGTGATCCCAAGCCATCACCACGCTCCATTGTTTATTATTTTAATCCTTGCAACGTTTCGCTTGGCTTTTTTTTCGACGGAGGCGGGCACGTTTCCGAGCTCTGTCCAGCAGGTGCAGCCCGCCTTTCTCTCTCTCTCTCTCTCTCTCTCTCTCTCTCTCTCTCTCTCTCTTTCTCCCTCTCTCCATCCTCCCTCCTCCTCCTCCTCCGCCTCCTCACTCGTCGTCTGCCTCTCCAGGCGGCAGCTGCGCCAGCCAGCCGGCATCTCGGCCGCCGACCCGTCTTCGGACGTCGCTTCGCCCTCCGCGGGGGTGACGCCGAGCGCTGCCGGAGTCGGGACGGAGAGGGGGGGGGGAGGCCGGGGGGGAGGCAAAGACTGTCTTTGCATTTGGGGAATCTTAAAAATGGATTTTTGATTTTGTTTGTTTGGGTTTTTTTTTTGTTTGTTTGTTTGTGTTTTATTTATTGATCTTTTTTGCTGTGGAATTTTCTCCTGCGCCGGAATGTTTCCGCCGCGTCGCTCGTCACCCGGGAGGGAAATGTGATCCAGAGCCGGCGGCGCAAAAGGACGCGGGATCATGCGTTGCTTCATCGGAATAATCCGCCCTGTGATAGCGCTGCGTGACAACACCCCCCCTCCGTCCCGCTGCCCTTCTCCTCCTCTTCCTCCTCCTCCTGCCGCCGCCGCCGCCGCTCCCGCACTCTGAATTGTTGCTTGTTCTCGCGGCGGGACGAACGCCGGAATCGACTGCCATGAGGGGTCAAACAAAAAAGAAGAAGGCAGAGTAAAAAAAAAAAGAAGGAAGGAATTTCTGGGACGGTCGCGGTCCCGAGGGAAAGGGAATTCGTGGGCGCCGTGGGACCCTGACGGAGCAAAAGCTGCCGGATCATCCTGCATCTGGGAATTTCATATTTTCCTACACACACACACATACACACACTAGGACACGGCGAGGTGTACACACGCATGCTAAATAGGAATCAGGTTTGGATTTTTTTACATTTTTTTTCTTTTTTTTTTTTGCTGCAGCACTGCGCTCCCGTGTTTCGGATACAAAAGCTTCCCGCTCTCGGCTCCGCTGCCGTCGTCGTCGTCCTCTTCCCCGTGTTCCGCTTTCTTCCCGTCCACTCCCCAAGTTGAGAGCGGGTCGGTTACTCGGAAAAGGCGGACTAATCGTCCCGATTTGTCTTCGCGCGCCGACTCTCCCTGCATGTTCCTCTCGCCCTCGCCGCCTTCCCCCCCTCCCCGCGTGCGGATTCTCATCGGATCCAGTCGTCTCCACCTTGGTCCGTTACGTTTGTGACACATGCCGAGCGCGGGATTTAACCCCCGTTGAGCCGTAAAAAGAAGGGCCAGGAATGATGAGCGAGCGTTCCAGGGCCACCGGGACGGGCACAGTGATCCTGGAGGAACCGGAGCCGTCGGGGACCTCGGGCGCCTCCGGGGACCGCGGCGAGGGCCCGGCCCGGGACCGGGGCCCTCTTGGGTGCGCTTTGTGGCCCCGCCAACAGACGTGGCTCTGCGTGGTTCCGCTCCTCATCGGGTTCATCGGGCTGGGTTTGAGTCTGATGCTCCTCAAGTGGATTGTGGTCGGGACCGTGCGGGATTATGTGCCGACGGACCTCGTGGATGCCAACCGGATAGGGCAGGACCCCATCTTCCTCTCCAAGCCGAGCGGGATCCCCAAAGGGCCTGAGACTACCACCACCGCCACCGCTACCACTCTGATAGTTGACCACACGCCATACAGCGTAACTGTCGGGAGAGATAGAACTCGATCCACAGATATGACTACCGCTAACCCCAGAGCAGGCGGGGCCTCAGGTAGCCTGGTGACCCCTCGGAATCACGGAAATCGGAACGGACGCCTCCCTGCGGGTTTTACCACGCCGCCTCGGACCACGCCGAGAAACAGGGAGGCCGCGTCTAGTCCGTCTCCGTCCAATCCTACCGTGCTACACGACTCCACGCAGATGTGGACTTCGGAACATACCACCGCAGGGGCCACCACCACCACCGCCGCCGCCCCCCGCAGGCACGGACACCGCAAAACACGTAAGTCAAGCTGGTTGTGCAACAAGTCAACTTCTCGAGTTCTTCTTGAGTTCCTGAACAAATGCACCCCTGAATTTACAGGCGTTGCCCGCCGCACGTGCAGATTTCCCTTTTCACTCGTCCTGAAATCCCGCATCAGATTTGGATGAAACAACTTTTTGTGGCACCCAAGGGATGGTCTGGCACTCCTAAGATGTGAAACGATTCCGTGACATTTGGTGTCTTCCCGGTATTTTCAAGCAACTGGCAGAATGCAACTTTTGTCTGATAAATGGGGCGGACGACCTTTTTGTCACTCTGAATTTACAGCTATCGACACGTATGCGGATTTCAAAGCCGTTTGCTATTCGTCGCTACGTTAGATCTTAGTCAAACGCGCCGGGATGTCGTCGCGGGATGGTGTAGTATCTGACAAGTTGGAAGGAAGTGAGCGTTTTCACTGTCACTCTGAAAATAGGTGTCGACGCGTACAGTTTTCGGTTTCTTGAAATGCTGTTTCAGAACTTGATTGAACTTCCTGCGCGCCACCCTGGGATTGTCCGGCACTTGACTCGAGTGAATTCGCTAAGCGATACCTTTCGCCATCCGCGAGAGTCGGCGATTCATCCGAAAATCTGCACGTGATTTGCATTAACCTTCCCACTGCCCGTCCTGGGATCGTCTAGCACCTGAATGAATATTTTCAATGTCACTCCGACTTTGACAAAAAAATGAGAGGTTGATGAAAGTTTTTGTCGCCCGATGGCGAGGAACGGCATCGTCGACCGCGTGACGCCGAGGCGTTCGTTCCCATCGATGGATGTTGATTATCGCCCCGTCTGATCGACGAGCTGGGACTTTTCCACCCGTCTTGCTTTTCAGGGCGTGACAATTCCCAAAAGCGCGGTCCCAGCCAGTCGCGATCGATAACAGCCCCCCCCCCCCCCAAATTTGTCTGAATGGGGACGGACGTTCACACTGGATGCCGGAGGCTTAACGCGCGGTGATATCGAATGCGCGGAAGCACAGTGGGGGCGAAGGTTAACGTCTTCGTGCTCGCTTTGGTATTGCCGCTTTACATAGATCCTAAATAGCAGCCATGTTTACACCCAAAAACTGTTTGACCTGTTGGTGAGCGTCTTGTGATCTACTAGGATTTGGGCACTGTTGGCCACAGCTGTGAAAATGGTGCAGATTGCCCAATTTATAAGAACGTTTGGACTTTAGGTAACTGGTGATAGTTTTGGAACATTAAGTTTGCAAAGTGAGGATGTCTTAAGTACTCCAAAAATACTGTCTTCTTCTTTTCCTTTCGGCTTGTCCCGTTAGGGGTCGCCACAGCGTGTCATCTTTTTCCATCTAAGCGTATCTCGTGAATCTTCTTCTCTTAACACCCGCAGTCCTCATGTCAACCTTTTCTTTGGTCTTCCTCTAGCTCTATTCGCTCCCAGCTCCATCCTCAGCACCCTTCTTCCATTATACTCAGTCTCTCGCCTCGGGACATGTCCAAACCAAACAACCTTGACTGTCCCTCAAATGAGCTCGTTTCTAATCCTATCCAAACTGGTCACTCCGAGCGAGAACCTCAACATCTTCATTTTTGCCACCTCCCAGTTCCGCTTCCTGTCGTTTCTTCAGTGCCGACGTCTCTAATCTGTACACCATGGCCGGCCTCACCACTGTTTTATAAACTTTGCCCTTCATCCTAGCGGACAAAGACAAAAAATATACAAGGCGCTCTCCCCACTCTCCGATACTTTGGTAATGGCCACTGAATGCGTTGACCCGTCAACTATCACAGCAGTCCTTTAGTCCTTGAATAATGGAAATAAACTCCCGCAATGAGGCGCTCTAAAATAATCATGCCCACTGACTATCCGAAGGGAAGCTGGATTTTCAGGCTTGGCTAGCTAACTGGAGGCCCCCTAGACCCCACTGGGGCCTCTGCTCCCCGAGACGGGTTGCGTCAGGAAGGGCATCCGGCGTAAAAACTATCCCAAACAAATATGAGCATTCATCTGAGATGTCACACTGTGGCAAGCCGAAAGAAACTTACTCGGCTTAGCTAGCTGGCGAACCGCACATTGCAATTGCGCCAGGTCGCCGCTGATGCGAACTAAGGTGTTCAAGGTCTATTATCGTTGGGGAGGGGCGGCACATGTCGGGCCCAAAGTACGCCACCCAAGAAACTTACTAGGCTTAGCTAGCTAGCAAACTGCACATTGCAACTGCGCCAGGTAGCCGCTGATGCGAACGGACCCAAAGTACGCCGCCCAAGAAACTTACTCGGGGTTGCGTCAGGAAGGGCATCCGACATAAAAACTGTGCCAAACAAATATGAGCCTTCATCTGAGAAGAAACTTACTCGGCTTAGCTAGCTAGCGAACTGCACGTTGCAACTGCGCCAGGTCGCCGCTGATGCGAACTAAGATGCTCAAGGTCGAATGTCGTTGGGGAGGGGCAGATCACGTCGGGCCCCAAGTACGCCACCCGTGAGGAAATGCAGATTTGACGCAGAGGTTTGCCATGGCCTGACTGGTGAAGAAGTCAAGCCTTCAGTAGCTGACGAGACGACGAGATCATATGACTCAATCATTTTTGCTTCAAAAATGATTACAGGCCAAATTGCCCACCACAAATCGTTTTTTCCCGTGAGGTTGGCAGTTGCAATCCTGGGTGAACCCGATTTAGTAGATCGGCTTCTCCATCTCCTGGTGTGTGAAATCCAGTTTGAGCCTCAAACCCCCCCCCCCCCCCCCTCAGTGAACCAGGCGCCCCTCCAGGTCTCATCCTGGAAAAGCCCCGGCAGGACACCCCGGAAGCCGCAAAAGCCGACGTCGCTGCTTCTTCGTCGTACTTTATCGCATTGATTAATTTTGCCGCGCCCACGCCGGCGTCTGCTTTGTTGATCGTCTCTTAACTAAATTAACTTTTCTGCTCATTAGCGGCTAATCCTCCCGAGGCCGCCGGTGATGGAGAGCGACACAAACTCAGCAGGGCAGCTCGCATTAGGTGCGACGACGACGGGAGGGAAAAAAAATACAAAATAAAAGAAGCGACAGGAAGCAGCTCGGCTTCGGTTACCTTTTTGTCCTCTGAACGTCCGGGCGGATACCCCAAGTCCACGTCCCCCCCCCCCCCCGCCTCCGACAACTAAATCGATATGACTGTATAGGCGTTGATATTTTCAAAGGGTTTCAGCCCTTGGCGTTTGCGAGATTAGAAAGAAAGCCATAATAATAAGTATGCAATCTCAAAGTTTGGTTCATATATATATATATATATATATATATATGTAATTTTTTGCTTTACCTCAAAGTAAGTCAGTGCTAAAACATTAGCGGAATGATGGCGAAACCATGTCACTTGTATCTCAAGGCATTTATTTCAAACGTGTTGATACAAAGGGCATCATGTTTGAAAAATACATCACTCTTATCTCAAAGGTTTCTTTATAGATATGTATTTTTTGCTATATCTCAAAGCAAGTCAGCGCTAAAACATTAGCGGAATGATGGCGCTGAAAACCCTGTCACTTGTATCTCAAGGCATTTATATTAACCATGTTTATACAAAGGGCATAATGTTTGAAAAATACGTCACTCTTAACTCAAAGTTTGGTTTATATTTATGTATTTTTTTGCTTTTTCTCAAAGCAAGTTAAAGCTAAAACATTAGCGGAGTGATGACGCTGAAAACAGTGTCATTTGTATCTCAAGGCATTTGTATTAACCGCGTTGATACAAAGGGCATCATGTTTGAAAAATACATCACTCTTACCTCAAAGTTTGGTTTATATTTATGTATTTTTTTGCCTTATCTCAAAGCGAGTCAGCACTAAAACATTAGCGGAATGATGGCGCTGAAAACCCTGTTACTTGTATCTCAAGGCATTTATATTAACCATGTTTATACAAAGGGCATAATGTTTGAAAAATACGTCACTCTTAACTCAAAGTTTGGTTTATATTTATGTATTTTTTTGCCTTATCTCAAAGCAAGTCAAAGCTAAAACATTAGCGGAGTGATGGCGCTGAAAACAGTGTCATTTGTATCTCAAGGCATTTATATTAACCATGTTTATACAAAGGGCATAATGTTTGAAAAATACGTCACTCTTAACTCAAAGTTTGGTTTATATTTATGTATTTTTTTGCCTTATCTCAAAGCAAGTCAAAGCTAAAACATTAGCGGAGTGATGGCGCTGAAAACAGTGTCATTTGTATCTCAAGGCATTTGTATTAACCGTGTTGATACAAAGGGCATCATGTTTGAAAAATACATCACTCTTACCTCAAAGTTTGGTTTATATTTATGTATTTTTTTGCTTTATCTCCAAGTAAGTCACCGCTAAAACATTAGCGGAAGGATAGCGGTGAAAACGCTGTTACTTGTATCTCAAGGCATAATGTTTGAAAAATACGTCACTCTTACCTCAAAGTTTTCTTTATATATGTATTTTTTTTTAATTTTTCTCAAATCTGACCACAACTTCATGCACCTTCACACCACCAGCAGGCCACTGGTGGAACAGCAGCCGATCCCCACAAGGATCATCCCTGTTTGATGCAATCACAGCAGAGGTGATGCAGGAGTGTTTACATGTCTCCAACTGGTTGTATGTTTTTAAAGAGTTATATTTATTTATCCATTCATCCCCTTTCAGAGCCGCTTATCCTCACTAAGGGCCAGGGGAGCGCTGGAGCCTTTCCCAAGTAACTTCGGGTGAAAGGCAGACTCGGTCTACACCCTGAACTGGTTGCCAGTCAGGTTCACGGCACATCATCGTAACATTTTACTTCGAGTTTTTTTTTGTCTTCGTACATTTCAAATCGTTTTGTTTCCAATTACATAAATTGAGGAGTTGAATCGCTACAAACACTTTTAATGGATTTGCACTTCTGCTGAACTCATTAATTGCCGCGGACGTTTCTGTTGGTCGACCGGGATTGTCATCGTTTGCCAAGTACATTTTTCAACACAATTGTCTGTTTTCAACCGCTGTAATGACGGACAGATCCCTGTAGGTGGCGGCTTTGCGTCGCTTTGGATTGAGTAGATTAGACGCCGGATCTCGACCTCGTCACGTTGATTGCGAGAGGAATGCCATCGTGTTGGAAGTCGGACAAGTTTAGGCACCTGACGTCGAACAGAGGATGGACATGTTTTGTATAAACGGAGTTGCAGTTGGTAGTTAAAAACTGTGTATCGTGATGACACAGTTAATGCAGTATTTATGATTGTGAACGCCACAAAGTGAATATGAATGGCTGAATTTGCACCTATGTAACGACCAATAATGAGGTGTTCAGGTGATTTTTTTTTTTCTTTTTCTTTTGCTAGCTTGTTACTTAGCTCTTCACACGTGTTTGGAACACATTATCAAACGTTTCATTGTGAAGAAGGAGAAGGAGGGTCTTAGTTACGTGAACCAAACTTTGAGATGAGATGTTCTTCTCAAATCTTCTGTACACGAGCTATTGACCGGCGTTGCCGCGGCAATCGATGATGCGCCGACGCCACAAACAATTCTTTTCTCCGCGATAAACATCTCCCGCTTTCAACGCCCGCACGCTGAAGACGCCTCCCCGACGGGACCGCAAGCCGGGCTGGGTTTTCCCTCAGTGATGGGAAAGGGCAGGTGGGGGTGGGGGGGTGGGGGGGGATAAAATATTAAAAGCAGGATCCATAAACCGGTCACACACGCTGACCTTTATTGGATCGTTCCAAGTTGACGACGCTTCCTGATTGGACACGCGGCGGACATTATTAACTGTCGCCACGCACTGGTAAGCGGACTTCATTTAAATACTTTCGTGGTGCGCGCGCACCCCCGATTCCGCTCGGTATTTTGTTCAAAGCTGTTACACAAATTTTTTTGATAGTAATTTAAAAATTGTGCTATGTAACGGGCCAGGAGAGCTCACTCTTGTTGATACAAAGGTGTAACGATGTTGTTACAAAGGGCATAATGTTTGAAAAATACATCACTCTTATCTCAAAGTTTAGTTCATACACATGTAGTTTTTTGGTTTATCTCAAAGCAAGTCAGCGCTAAAACATTAGCGGAGTGATGGCGCTGAAAACCCTGTCACTTGTATCTCAAGGTATTTATAATTAATGTATTGATACAAAGGGCATAATTTTTTAAAAATACATCACTCTTATCTCAAAGTTTAGTTAATATATATGTATTTTTTTGCTTTATCTCAAAGCAAGTCACAGCTAAAATATTAGCGGAATGATGGTGTTTGAAACCCTGTCACTTGTATCTCAAGGCATTTATATTAATCATGTTGATACAAACGGCATAATGTTTGAAAAATGCATCACTCTTATCTCAAGGTTTGGTTCATATATATGTATTTTTTGCTTTATTTCAAAGCAAGTCAACGCTGAAACATTAGCGGAATGATGGCGCTGCAATCCCTGTCACTTGTATCTCAAGGTATTTATATTAAACGTATTGATACAAAGGGCATAATTTTAAAATAAAAATGCATCACTCTTATCTCAAAGTTTGGTTCATATATATGTATTTTTTGCTTTATTTCAAAGCAAGTCTAAGCTAAAACATTAGCGGAATGATGGCGCTGAAAACCCTGTTACTTGTATCTCAAGGCATTTGTATTAAGCATGTTGAAAAATGCATCACTCTTATCTCAAAGTTTGGTTTATATTTATGTATTTTTTTGCTTTATCTCAAAGCAAGTCAAAGCTAAAACATTAGCGGAGTGATGGCGCAGAAAGCCCTGTCATTTGTATCTCAAGGCATTTATATTAACCGTGTTGATACAAAGAACATCATGTTTGAAAAATACGTCACTCTTATCTCAAAGTTTGGATCATATATATATATATTTTTTGCTTTATCTCCAAGTAAGTCACCGCTAAAACATTAGCGGAAGGATAGCGGTGAAAACGCTGTTACTTGTATCTCAAGGCATTTATGTTAACCATGTTGATACCAAGGGCATAATGTTTGAAAAATACCTTTTTTTTTTCTTTTCATATCTATCTGAAAACGAAGCTTCTTTTGCGCATACAAATGTGTATATTTTCCCCCAGATAAGAATTCCAGGACCTGTGTTACAAGTTGGTCATAATTGCTAATTAGCTGGCAGTCGTACGACGCGTACTGGCCACTAATTGGAAAAAGCGTTGAAGAGAGGAAAAAAAAGTGTAATTTAAAAGTGCTGTCGCGTGGTATAAAGCGGCGGCGGCGGCAAGGTGCTCCCGCGTTCTTTCGCGCGGCCGATAATGAAAATTTCCCCGAGATTCCGCCGCGGAAGGCGTTCCACCCCCTGCCGGGTAATTAGAAAGACGGGAACAAATGGTATCATTTTTATTAGCGGGAAGAGAAATGGGAACCATTCATCAACATCCTTTCACTTATTAATTAATCATTAAAAAAAATAAATAAATAAAAATGGTGCCACTTGAGGTGAGTGCACATGAAAACCATTCCGGCGACTTGATGGATATCCTTGAGAAAATGTCACTCCTCCTCCTCGCGAGGAAGAAAAGCGGCGTTTAAAAGCGCCGCCGATTCTCCGGCTTCTCTGGCATCTGCTACCCGCCCACACGCCGAGCTTGATTCGCCAAGGCCGTCATTTTCTCATTAATCGCCCGCACGCGGCGGCGGCGGCGCAAAATGGCTGCGTCGGCTCGGCCGGCCGCTTTCATTAAGTGCGGAACGAGCGGACATCTGCGGCAAAATGAAGACGGACGCGCCGGCGTCGGGCCGCCGTTTGACGCCGCCGAGTGACACGCGACCTTCCGCAAACGCGGAATGGCGACGCCGTCCTTCCTGTCCTGGTCGGGAACGCCAGCGCCGTTCCAAGCGTTTTATTCTGGAATTTATCGCAACTCATGTGGATCTTCTCGGTCTTGGTTTGCGAGGGTAGCGTCAAATGATCCGATGAGGCGGACTGTTCTCCGACTGTTGTGCTTGATTTGACCGTAGGTTAAGGTACAGCTCGAGAGGAGCCTTGACAAGGTTGGAGTAGTCAAGATGGATGACGTGCTGCAACTTGCCGTGGCCGCCAAAAATGAGCCGCATGTTCTGTATAAAGAAGGCCCGGACCACTTGTATCTCAAGGCATTTATGTTAACCATGTTGATACCATGGGGCATAATTTTTAAAAAATGCATCACTCTTATCTCAAGGTTTGGTTCATATATATGTATTTTTTGCTTTATTTCAAAGCAAGTCAGCGCTGAAACATTAGCGGAATGATGGCGCTGCAATCCCTGTCACTTGTATCTCAAGGTATTTATATTAAACGTATTGATACAAAGGGCATAATTTTAAAATAAAAATGCATCACTCTTATCTCAAGGTTTGGTTCATATATATGTTTTTTTTTTGCTTTATCTCAAAGCAAGTCAGCGCTGAAACATTAGCGGAATGATGGCGCTGCAAACCCTGTCACTTGTATCTCAAGGTATTTATATCGAATGTAATGATACAAAGTGCATAATTTTTGAAAAATGCATCACTCTTATCTCAAAGTTTGGTTTATATATATGTAATTTTTGGCTTTATCTCAAAGCAAGTCAGCGCTAAAACATTAGCGGAATGATGGCGCTGCAAACCCTGTCACTTGTATCTCAAGGTATTTATATCGAATGTAATGATACAAAGTGCATAATTTTTGAAAAATGCATCACTCTTATCTCAAAGTTTGGTTTATATATATGTAATTTTTGGCTTTATCTCAAAGCAAGTCAGCACTAAAACATTAGCGGAATGATGGCGCTGCAAACCCTGCCACTTGTATCTCAAGGTATTTATATTAAACGTGTTGATACAAAGGGCATAATTAAAAAAAATGTGTCACTCTTATCTCAAGGTTTGGTTCATATATATGTTTTTTTTTTTGCTTTATCTCAAAGCAAGTCAGCGCTGAAACATTAGCGGAATGATGGCGCTGCAAACCCTGCCACTTGTATCTCAAGGTATTTATATCGAATGTAATGATACAAAGTGCATAATTTTTGAAAAATGCATCACTCTTATCTCAAAGTTTGGTTTATATATATGTAATTTTTGGCTTTATCTCAAAGCAAGTCAGCGCTAAAACATTAGCGGAATGATGGCGCTGCAAACCCTGTCACTTGTATCTCAAGGTATTTATATTTAATGTATTGATACAAAGGGCATAATTTTTGAAAAATACATCACTCTTATCTCAAAGTTTGGTTTATATATATGTAATTTTTGGCTTTATCTCAAAGCAAGTCAGCGCTAAAACATTAGCGGAATGATGGCGCTGAAAACCCTGCCACTTGTATCTCAAGGCATTTATATTAACCATATTGATAGTGTAGTGATAGGATAGTGTAAAAAAAAAAAAGTTTTTTTCCGATTGATGCAGTATAACACAATAAAAAGATATTAACATTAAAAAAAATCTGCAAAAAAACCCCCCACACAAAACAAAAATGCAGTTTTGCTGACTTTTCTCTGTGTTGTAAAGTTAAATAAAGAACAAAATATTCTAAAAGAGTCAAATGTCCTGCCTACAAGTCACGTTTATTGTTGCGCTAAAGGACCCCAAATTAAGTTATTGTATTCAATGTGTATTTTGACTATGGCAAATATCAGCATCATAAACCCACATCGGGCAGTGAGGCTTTAATATCCGATCTCGCCGCTCTCAGATGCTCCGGGCGTGTCCACTTAAAGTGGCGAAATCGCACGGCACTCAACCGTCAATCAAATACACAACTCCAACCTGGCGAAATCCATTTTTTCCATGTTTCAACTTTCTTATACTTCCACAAAACTGCACAATAGAGCTCCGAAAATATAAATTTTAAGCCTCTATCCCCCTCGGTCCCCTTGGGGCTTTTCCATGTTGCAACAATAAGGCGCTCTAAAAAGGCAACACCAGCATGAAGCCTGGTCCACACGCAGGCTGTCAAATTGCAATAAAAAAAATCTCTCTCTCTCTCTCTCTCTCTCTCTCTCTATATATATATATATATATATATATATATATATATATATAGTTCCCTCTCCTCGCTCTTCAATTTTCTCCGCATAGTGTTGCATTGCACTCACGGCCAACAACGAGGCGCTCTAAACTGGCCATATCAGCGTGACTCCCCCCGCCCCATTAAAAAAAATCCCCCGTGTCGTCTATCGATTGAGTTTCTCTGCATAACTTACAGCCAACGACGAGGCGCTCTAAAGTGGCCACGGTTTCCAACGATCCCAAATATATTTTCAGGGTGTCGGCACTGCGCGTCCCGTCGTCCTTACGTGGGTGCGACCGGGGGCAGGCGCGACTCCAAAATGCACCCGAAAGAATCAGGAAAATCCAAAATGGCGACTGTTTAAGGCGACGCACATCTCCGCAATTGTTCTCATCTTTGCATTCTTTTCAATATTTACCTTCATAATGCGGATAATGTATTTATAAACAAATGTCTGAATTCACTTCACAAGGCATCGCAGTCGTAGTGCGAGTATTTTCCGGAATTCTTTCTGATACCGCGATCCGCGGTGTTGTGGTCCAAACAAAAATCGTCTCCTTCCGAGTGTCGGCGGCGTAAACCTTTTTGTTTGGGATCCTTCTTTGGCAGCGCGTGAAAGCTCCTTTGCACGCTCACGAGTGGCGGGGGTGGGAGAGAAGCGAGCGAGCGGCGTTCCGAGCTTTTTCATTCTGGAATTTACACGGGCTGAAGCCGCTCTGTGGAATTATTTGAACATCCCGGTCCGTTCATCGGGTTTTATTGTCATTTCTGCATCTCAAATGTCAAACGGCGCGACCGGTTCGCTCTTTTTTCGGAGACGACCGCGTTTGATTTTGGCCAGAACGAAAAATGTGGTCGAGTACAAATCTGCTGGTGGACGAGTTAAGGTAGTGGAGTGGCTCGTGAGCGGTTTTGTGCTCTAGTTCCAAAACTCAAGTCTTGTTCCTTAATGGATAGGTTTCCGATGACGTCACGACAGTCCCGGGAGTCCCTCGTCCGCCATTTTGAGTGTCCGAATCAAGTTAGCGTCTATATCACCGAAGCAATCTAGCCCCTTTTGTCCGATAATAATGGGCCACGCGTGCCTAGTTTGGGTCTGTACTAACCACCTTGAAACAAAGAGGTAGTATTTTGATATTCCAAAGGTCGTAGTCAACCAGGCAAGTAAAATTAAGCGTCTACCGCCGAGCAGGATTTCTTCCTGATCCGACAAAGAGACGCTATAAAGTTTGCTCGGATAATCTCGTAACGTTTTCGATTACAAACTTGAGGCAACGAGGAATGAATAAATTGTGTTCTACACAAAAGTATGACAGAGAATTTTTTTAAGAGGGGAAAAAAAAAATCGAAGCCTCGACTGCAAAAAGAAGCGCAGCCACGTGCGAGCACACTTCTCCAAAACCGGCCTTACAAGTACAACAGGGATGGGAATTTTCCGCCAATCGGCGGATTTCCGACTTTTTCAGACCAAAATGACGATTCTCGAGATAAGCGCACATCCGGTGAGAAAATTTCAGGGTGGGCTCCGAGCTGCAAGTTCAGCTTAGTGCTAGCACGAGCACGACTATCATATGCCGTTCTAACTTGCTCGGTAGTGTAAATATTTGCGTTTTGCTTGTTTGCGGCAGATTACTCGATTGGACAACAGAGTTATACGGTGCAACGATCCAATCGTGTCAGTGGTTAATCGAGTTTCACCATATTTCAATTTTTGCTGGACTGGTCGAGCACCAAACAAGGGACATTTTATCCACAAATACAGTTAAATTCAGTGTTGAAATTAATGGTTTTGGGGCGAACAAATTGCGAAAATCGCTTATCTTCGGGGGGGCTTTTCCCCCTGCGCCCCCAACGGGGCGCTGCCCCTACCCCCGGCTACTTTTCAGACTTTTTTTCTCATTTGGGATTCTCATCCCTGGTACAATGGGCGGAGAGAACGCAGCCATCTTTTTTTTTGAGATATGATCCAGGGACGTAGTCGTGGACCGGTAGACCCCTTACTCGAGCCGCCGTTACACACCGATTACCGATCACCCGTTGCCGTCCATTTTGAACCCTCCCACTTACAAAGCCATTGTCGGCTTGTACAGACTTTAGTTCATCAAGGGTATATGCCCTCGCAGAATTCATAAAATAATTCATGATATGGGATATGTAACGTCAGGTTAGCCTTCCCCATTGTCGCTCCAGTCGCTTGCTTGAAGTTCATATGGATCTTTCCCGCCGATGTCCTTCAATTTCTGCTTAAAGCGTCAAACGAGTTTTGGAATTTGCTTTAAACGATGTCATACCTTTTATGCCAAATGGAAAAAATTAACGATAGGAAAAACTTCACCATTGACCTTATGGTCTTTGAACTCTAAGACACACAACATGGCATCCGTCGCTAGGCACGATGGGTAATCGGAAACCTATCCATTTAAACATTTTCGCTTTGCAGAATTTGTCATGTTTTGAAGATTTTTTTTGTCCCAACGCGAGTTGGCGTTTTTCAACCTTGCTGACCGTGTTTGAAGCAGCTCTATGGAATTATTGAAAATGGGGGCAAAATCTTAGTCCAGTCATCCTTCTCGATGTTTCCGAGTCTAAAACGCTCTCATGATTTGGTGTATTCTTTGAAGATTGCGGTTAATTTGACAGAAAATGAACATTTGCAGATCTGGGAGGGGTACTTGGAGTCCAGGTCCTGTCATTGTTTGTTTTTTTTAGTCTAATGACATCGGAATCCTCAAGACCGCGTATTGGCACGGCATGTAAGGTTTTCGCGCGTGGGATTCCAAGCGGCGTTCCCAGCCCTTTTATTGTGCGATTTTCGAGTGACTGAAGTGGATCTGTGTCACTTAAGATTTATTTGGAAGGGGAGGCCAAGTCTTAGTCCTGCTGGAATTCTCCAAACCTACTTGGCGGTGTTGTCGTTTTCCGCTCCGTACTTTTCCAAAGCGTCTCTCAAATGATTCGTTGAGGACTGATCTTTTTTTAGCAGTTCTCGATTGATTGTAACCCTTCAAAGAAACTTTGTGACAACTCATCAAACCACGACTTCTAAAACTATAAGAGAATTGAATATAGTTCATCAGTTTTTGAGGGCAGGGTAGTACGTTCTCTATCCATTTTCTGTTCTGCTTATCCTGTAGAGGGCGGCAGGGAGCCGTAGCCAATCCCGGCTGACGCCCCAGTCTGCTCGCCAGTCATTTGATGGGCGACTGTCCAGTCAGTCACGATTATGACATCACTAAGTCACTTGGTTGTATCCCCTCACATTGCCTTTCAGGTCAAAGGCTTGATATTGATATTGGCTATGAAGAACAGCGAGTCAAATCTACATTTTAGCCTGTTATGCAACATAAAAGGAATAAGGACCCCAAAGGCAGACACGTGGTTGGGTAGTGTTCACTCGATTCAGTAACAAAAGTAGAATATAACATACGAGGAGAAAGAGGAACTAAAAGTGCACATAACACGCGAGGAGATGCGCGTTACTCTGGCCCTGAAGAAACAACAGGAAGCAGAACTGGAGGTGGCGAGGAGATGCAGTCAAAGTATAAACCACAAGAAATGCTGCTCGCGTGAAACAAGGACCAGTGATCCTATTTGAAATCAAATAGTTGGACGGAGCCACAGCAAAAGGATGACGTCGAGGTGGAAAAATACAAACAAAAGAGATTCTAACCCGCACCAACTTAGGGGGGGGTCTCAGGTCTTGGGTCAGACACGTAAGGTACTACAACGGTGTCTGGTGTTCTATGCGACAGAAGAGTCTCCGCTAGGATGAAGGGCAAGGTTTATAAAACAGCGGTGAGGCCGGCTATGATGTACGGATTAGAGACTGTGGCCCTGAGGAAACAACAGGAAGCAGACCTGGAGGTGGCGAGGAGATGCAGTCAAAGTATAAACCACAAGAAATGCTGCTAGCGTGAAACAAGCACCAGTAATCCTGTTTGAAATCAAATAGGTGGACGGAGCCACAGCAAAAAGATTGACGTCGAGGTGGAAAAAAACAAACAAAATGGATTCTAACTCTCAACAACTTAAGAGTATCTCAAGTCTAGGGTCAGACACGTAAGGTACTACAACGGACGAGAAAGTACTCGAGCAATTGGAACAATGGAAGACAGCGATGCAGTACAATAATGTGGTACCTCCTACTGGTAAATGACCCAACTGATCATCGTTGCCATGAGGTGCGCGACAGGAGGTTCCGCCTACCGACACGCACCCGCTAAGAAAAAATTTCATAATTCGGATACCCTTTATTTCAAGTATGCACATTTTTTTTGACCCAAGGGAGTCGAAATCGAGAATTATTTGCAACCGGAATCCTTCGAATTCAAACGATTTCCGACACTAAAATGATCCATCCCGCAAAGTGTTCTAAAACTGTAAGACCGATGCTGTTCTTTAGCCTGTCTATGGCGTTTTTGCAGTGACTGTTAGCATTAAGTGAACCATACTTTTAAGCAGAGTTATGTCGTTTTGTTTTTTGTTTTTTTCAAATACTCGTATCGCACACCTTTGCCGTCAAGTGAAAGTAGAAAATCCTCCGAATAACTGCCCGTATCTCGAAAAACTGTCGGGACACTTGTAGGAAAAAACGACGACGCGCGACGTGCCGCTTCCTCAAAACGGACGACGCTGTGATTTCTGAAGTGGCTCGCGTGTGTTCGGAGTCGAGGCCCGCAAGTGTTTGTGGGTTTTAAGTGCATGTACGCGCGTTTAAGTCCCGCTGGTTTATTCATCGCCCTCATCCATAAAAGATGATCTTGTTTGTGTCGCATTGGACGCAGATTTGTTTGGGTCGTCCCTGCGCACGTGTTTCCCCCTGCGCGCGCGGCACGCGCACCGGAAACCAAATTCAATTTTAATACGGGGGAAAACGCTCAGCGATGACACGATAAAACTGAATATGGGATAGCTTTCTCTAATCCTTTTTTCTTTTTTTTCAACCGAGACCTTGTTGAAGCGGCTCCTTCCGTTTGGAATTAAGTGTCGCATTTTGTGTGAGGCTAAGAGCAAAATACTTTCTGAATATTTTTCGGGGTTGAATTTTTCAGCCTGCCAGGAGTGTTTATGTGGTTTTGTTAAAAGTGGTCAATTTTGGATCGGTAAAAAGGTGCCGTAACGCCGGTCTCCGTTCGGACCTTCGTGAATAACTTCGGGTACAGCGGTCACTTCGTTATGTACAATAATTTATCCTACAAAACACAGATTCATTTACAATCCTTTATTCTTGATGTCGTATGGTAAGCTAACGCATCGAAAAGGAGGCGTGATACCGTCCCGTCACTTTAATCCACGGCCCTGGAAGTTCTGGCGCCGAAATGAAATATTAACGTAGGAAGAAGAGAAACACGGTCAATATCTAGAGAAGCGGCTGAATTATTCAACGTGGCCCTCTGACAAATTGTCTCACAATGCCCTGCACGCGCAGGAACGACGAGGCGCTCGGATTCTTCCTTTGCGTCAAATTCTTGGGGCCGACAATACGGAGCGATGGTGAGTGCGGCAAAGAAGTGAAGAAACCGGTCCAAGCAGGGTGGAACAGCTGGCAGGAGGTGTCTGGTGTTTTATGTGACAGAAGAGTCTCCGGAAGGATGAAGAGCAAAGTTTATATAACAGTCCATGATGTACGGATTAGAGACTGTGGCCCTGAAGAAACAACAGGAAGCAGAACTGGGAGGTGGCGGAAATGAATTTGCCGAGGTTCTCGCTTGGTGTGAACAGTTTGGATAGGATTAGAAATGAGCTCTTTCGAGGGACGGCCAAAGTTTGATGTTTTGGAGTCAAGGTTAGACAAAGCAGACTCCGATGGTTTTGGACATGTCCAGAGGCGAGAGACTGAGTAGGTCGGTAGAAGGCTGACAACTAACTCCTGAGCTTTTCCTGTCATAGTCCTGTGGCGTCCCTTAACGGCACAAGCCGAAAGAAATTTAAGAAAGAAGAAGGCGAACTGCAGCCTGAACTGGTTGCCAGTCAGTTGCACGGCACATAGCGACAACGTCACTGAGCGGGAATTGAACTCACGCTGCACGCACAACTTACACCATCAGTGACTCCTCCAGGATCAGGATCCACAACATATTGACTAACCAACTAACTAAGGCGTGGAATGGTTGCCAGTTTTACCCGCCTTAGATTTGAGAAACGGGCTCTTTGCATGATTTCAAGGTCAATTCAACCTCGAAGGCGGCGCTGGGTTCGTTAAGGATTCAACGCGCCGTCTGCTCGTTAGGCTGCAGTAAACAAAATAATTAGTCTAGAGAGAAAGCTGCTGACACTGCGTTTACTTAGCAGACACTTAACGGGAAGGACCGAGCATTGTTCCCGTGTGACACCATTTGTTTCCGTCGGCTTGAATATGCGCCTCGAACTTTAGCATTTTGCGAAGATTTGGTTTTACAATGTCAATTTTTTCGGGGGTTGAAAGGAATCGAAAACGGGACAATAAGTGAGCCTTGAGGGACTCCAAATTGTGCCAGTCTTGGTAGGATCCTATGTTCACGGAGTTTGGCTTCAGGTGTTGAATCCGACAAGTCATCGGAGTTCCGTTAATGGCGAAGGTTCAGGCATGGCTTCTTTTATGTTGCGTTTCATCTTGCCAAAGTACGGTAGCCTTAAAGGGTCAAAAATAGTGTTGCTATGTGAAGAAAATTTTAGTTTTAGGGGTAAGAATCGGGAAAACTTTGGCGGGTCTAAAGAGACAAAAAATCCGTGATTGAGAATATAGAATATATACATTTTTTGTCGCTACAATCCACAAAAATTAACTGCAATTTAAAATTTTGTGTGGTCGTACTTTAGCGATTAGCTTTTCCATACTTAATTTCAAATTGATGTCTTGGAATGCCAGTTACAAAAAATGTCACAAAGCTCCCGGAGTGTAAATTCTCACCAAAAATTCCTGTGAATCAGATCATAATCTATCCCCAGATTGTATAAAAGTCTGATTTTTGAGAATTAAATGTTTGCTGTAAACAAAAGTATTCACAGCTCATTTAACAAAAAAAGTGTTTGGAGAAGAATTGTTTCCAAAAAATATATATTCTCGAGCGTTTCTAATGATCTGAACCGTGGGCCAGGACGGCGAGGACCCCCCCACCCCCGCCCCCACCGTCCCAAGGCGGGCGTGGCCCCACCCGCCGTCGATGAATCCCAGCGGGAGCGTTTTTTTTGTCAGCCGTGTGAGCTCGTTGGCTTGTGATGGCGGCGGCTCGCTTTCCCTCTCCGCTCCGCGCGCTATTTTTAGCTTCAAAGATGGTTGCCAGCTTCTCTGTGCGCGAGGCGACTTGTTTTTCCGCGGCGGCGGCAGCACAACAAGAACGACGCCTTCTCGCGTATGTGGCTTTATTTTTGAAAAAGCCACAATTAAACAGACGGCTGTCTCCTTTTTTTTTTTTTTTGTTTCCCTTGGAGTCAGCGATCAGGAATGGCAAAGATTTGAAATCTATTTTAAAGTTTGAGGCCCAAGTGACTTCCAAAACGTGACGTGACGGTCGTTGCTGGCATTTGAACAAATGAAAACTCACATAAATGAAAACAAGATGAATCGGCCCAGTTTGTTAGCTTGTAAATGGTCGGAATAGCTCCGTAGTAAAAAGAGAAATAAAAAGTGCTACGTGTGAAAACGCGCGAAAATAGCGAACACAAAATGGGCGTTCAAGAACAGAGTAGTTGAGCCGCAACGGCGAATCGTCACCGATGTTGAGCGAATGTTCCCAAACGAGCAAATGTTCGTCCCGCCGGGTATTCCAAGTTAGCAAAAGTTCCAGCCGGTCCAAAAACGAAAGCTAGCAGGCGTCCGTGTAGCTAGCGTGCCAAGCGCCGTAGTTTCACAGAGCAGCGGTGAAGTCATTACAAGAAGCCTCGTTGTCCGTCTTTCTCGTCCTTATAGAGGTAATCCTTGAAACGTTTCAGACTTCTTCGTGTAAGGAGGCACAAAGAGTTCGCGTCACACGGATCCAAGAGCCTTAGCGGAAAGCGCGTCACATCGTAAGGACTCAAGAGTGTGAAAGGAAAGTCTCACAACGATCCGCATTATAACAACTTAAAAACATAAAAGGAAAATGAAGAGAACAAAAATAAAAACACACACAGGACAGACTTGAAACTTTTTTGTGGGTCTCCTCATGATTGGTAAATCCGACCAAATTTCAGATTACAAAGTCCACCTGACTTCAGGACTTAGTTTTACAACACTTTGGAAATGGTCACAATGAAAATGGCCACTTCAAATCAAAACTGAAGACCTCGTGTCTTGAGTTTTTTTGTGTGTGGGTCTACTTGCGGCAAACAATCATACCATATTTTATATTGTTGAATGTAACTGACTTCAGGGGTTGAATTCTCTAAAATCATACACTTCCCTTCAAAAATATTGGAGCGGCAAGGTCAATTCCTTTGACATTGTTGCTTACAATAACTGCATCAAGCCTGCGACCCGCTCAGTTCATCAGGCTGTTGCATTATTCATTTGAAATGTTTCTCCAGGCCCTTACTGCAACCTCACTAGGGACGCTACAGTGGTTAGCCAGTTAGCATGTTAGCCCACTTGGCGGCAGCCATCGCGCGCGTGGTCGCCGCCACGATCTCGGAAGTGGACGGCGAGGGAGTCTTGATATGATAGCGGGAGTTTAAATAATGGCGCACATTGAGGAGGCGTGACGAGGAAAAGCAGCCTCTCATCCATCTGTGCACCCCCCCCAACCCCCCGCACTCCCTCCATCCTCCAAAACGTGCCTCCCAACAAATTCACCCCTTCCTCACTTCATTTACATTTACATTACACTCCGTCCGAGTTGATTCGTCAGCGAGGTGATGGATGGGGAAGAAGAGCCGCCGCCGTCCCTGTGGGCTCAGGGCGTCGGCCGCGTCGGCTCTTGGAGCGCTGCGGGATTGCAGATGAGCATTGGGGGGGGGCTAAGGTGGCAAAAATGCTAACCACTAGCACGTTTACATTAATGGTAATGGACAGAATTTGCATCCAAGGTGTTGAGGGGGTCCAATTTGGTGGCCTCAGGATTGCATCTCTGGCTGATTGCAGGGGGGGTTTCTGGTGGCTTCACCAATCCTTGATCAACTCTCACTGGACCGGTTCGCCGCTAAATTTGAAGCGGTCAGGATGTTATCGGCACATTCAAATCTGAAGCCATGGTCCTCGGTCGGAAAAGGGACTGGTGCTGGATCCTGCCTCGAGTGGAGGAGTTCTAGTATCTTGGGATCTTGTTCAAGAGCGAGGGAAGAACAGAGCAGAAAATCACCGGACGTTAAGATCAGCGTTTGCAGATTTGAAGCGGTCAGGATGGTTATCGCCACCTTCAAATCTGAGGGCGTGGTCCTCGGTCGGAAAAGGGTCTGGTGCTGGATCCTGCCTCGAGTGGAGGAGTTTGAGTATCGATAAGATCAGCGTGTGCAGATTTGAAGCGGTCAGGATGGTTATCGCCACCTTCAAATCTGAGGGCGTGGTCCTCGGTCGGAAAAGGGTCTGGTGCTGGATCCTGCCTCGAGTGGAGGAGTTTGAGTATCGATAAGATCAGCGTGTGCAGATTTGAAGCGGTCAGGATGGTTATCGGCACCTCCAAATCTGAGGCCATGGTCCTCGGTCGGAAAAGGGTCTGGTGCTGGATCCTGCCTCGAGTGGAGGAGTTTGAGTATCTTGGGGTTCACGGGCGAGTGAAGAACGCAGCAGAAGATCAACAGACGATAAGATGGGCGTTTGCAGCGATGTGGACTCTGTATCGGGTCTGTCGTGGTGGAGAAGAAGCTGAGACAAAAGTCAAAGCTCTCAATTTACGGATCAACTTTTCCATTCCGACCCTCATCTTTGGTCGTGAGCTGGGGGCCCGTGACCAAAAGAACAAGATCGCAGAAGTGGCCGAAATGCTACTTTAGCTTTCTTTAGCTTGATGCGTGTTGTTCTGTTCTGAATACAAAGCCCGGTTAAATAGTGCATGAATGTCATGTGTTGAATTTTTAATGAGTACACGCTACACGCGTGTCTCGCCGGGAAGCCGACAAAGACGTTTGCGCGGTTAGGCTCAAGGAACAGCTAGCGTACGACGGGTTCAAAGGCTGCATGGTGTTTTCAGCACCGGGTGCTAGTGGAGGCGTGATCTAAGACCAGCATCCTTATAACACGCTTATAAGATGCTAGTAGCGCAATGTTCATCAAGTGTAGCCCCGAAGACAACAGTCAAAATCTATCTATTGATCTACCCTTGCGCGCAATATTTCTGACGTCAAAGTGGAAAGTAGTTTTAATTTTGAAAATGTTGCTTCATTTTTATGTACGCGTGGACAGTCCAAACGGGCAAGAGCGCCAACTGGTTTTCGGTGTTAGAAAACTTGACTGAATGACCTTCCTGACCTCTGTAGCAGCTATTTTTTCCAAAAACAAGCGATTAGCATCAATTCCAAAAGTGGACCGAAAGTTGCCAACATTCTCGCGTGGTGACGGGAACATAGAACAACACAACAGGCAGATTTGCCCTGTTCTAAAATTTCCCAACAAGGAACGCCTCATATAAATTAGCGACTAATGCTAATGTTGTCAGCACACAAACGATATCAAAAAAATAGATGTGCACACTGTAGATACAATTTTGTGAACGTTGATTATTGTTGCTCACTGGTTATTAATATCATCTTTGTTGTAAATTTTGACCCTTTAATCCAACCCAACCATTTGCTCTACACATGATTCCTAACCTGCAATCCCAACCTTTGACCCGAACCACGACTCCCAATTTAATACATCACTCTAACCCCTGACCAACCGACTATCCTAGCGCCTACTCTGAACCCTTTATTCTTACCATACCCCAGCCCTTTGTTCTGAATCTTATCATAACCTAACCATAATCATACACCTAAACCCGAACCCTAACTTTGGACCTTGGGAGTACAATGGACAAGATGCCTCCATGTGGATTAGTTTCTTTTGGACTGTTTTTCTTGGTTTTGACCATCAAAACCGACGTTATTGTACATGGAGGACACATTTAAAGGCTTTTTTTTTTTTTTTTTTTTGCTTTCGTGAGTGTGCTTTGGCCTGATGAAGACTTAATTCAGTCGAAACGTCGCCCAGGGCCCACTAATTTGACGTCATCTCGTTTATATTTTTCATATAGTTTATACTTTTATTACACTTTTTTTTTTTTTATTTGAGTTGGAAAATATCCAACTTCGCAATTAAAACATTTGTTGTCCATCAACTCCCTCTGGACTGTTTTCGAGATGTCTGGCGAGTGGACGGCGGTCCGCCATGGCCGGCGTGCCCAAGCGGAGCGCCGAGAACAAGGTGGGTGGGCGCAGGGGGACGGACCGTGCACTCCCCCCACCCACCCCCACCCCAATCCCGGAGGGAGAATTGTTCTCCGTACTCCGGGAGAGGGACGGATCGATCCCCTTCACCTAACCTTTACCTCCAAGGCTAACACTTAATTGTAACCCTAACTGCTACCCATAAATATATCCCATAACCCGTAATCCTATCCCAAACCTGAACCCTCTTAACCCCAACTCTGTAAAATCCTCAGTGACGTTGTCGGGAGAGAACTCTCCTCTAATTTAATCTGAGTGAGGATTACAGATGAGCTCTCTGTTGTGATCGTCACGATGCCGCTGTGCCAGTCCAAGCCATTTCTATGATTTTTTTTTTTTTTTTTTTTTACCAGAAACGCTTCACTGCCGCGCTGAAGCATCTCAAGGAGAGTCCGTGTCACCTGTAGGCGTACAAGATTGTCGTCATGTGACGACATTGTCGTAGATAATCTAGACGCCAACGCCATCCCGCCAACACGCTGTGTCCGTTTAGCGTCTCGGCATCGAACCGCACGCCCGGGCAGCCCACACACAACCTAGTTCCAGCGAATTGTCAACACGCCGGAAGGAATGATGATTTAATTACAGCAGCTTGTACGCCGGCAAGCGAGCAAAAAAAAAAAAAAAATGACGAATCCGACGAGACGGCAGCGACTTTCCGGCTAATTCCGCTTTCACTTCCCCTGACGCTCGCTGGGAATCATCAGGTGGTATGACGCGTGCCCGTTCCTGCTTCATCACGCTCCTTCGATGCGTTCCATCCATTGGTCCGGCCTTCCACCTGTCCACCTGTCCGATACTTTGCCCGTAACTTTTGCTACCTGGTAGCTTGAAGATAACTAAAACATAGCTATCACATACCTTCTGGATAATAGATTGTCCACTCATACTTGGCAGATTTTGAGCATATACAGCTAGCGTATATTAGATAGCTTGTGGATACTTTACATTCGGCTAGCAGAGAATTTACGTACAAACCAACTCTAGGAATCTTTGTCTTTTGTTATTACACGCACATGAATTTAACTTAGTTTTGTCCGTCTTTGTAGTATTCAGTATTCAATTAAATTCAGGTTGAAAATGAGTTGAAAATCATCGTATTCTTGTTTTTGTTTAACACAACGCTCCAAATTTTGGTTTATATTAGTATCTGACGTCTATCTGATGTAGACTTAAAAAAACGGTGGTGATCTGGTAGCTAGCATGTAGCTATCAGATGGCTATTTTTTTTTTTTTTACTAGACGATGACAAGCAAATATGTATTTAGCAATTAGATAACTATTATTAACACAGACAGATTGACAAACCCCCGACCAAACACGCACCCTATCATCTCCCCCCAACCCGGACTTGTTGCCGCGGGAGACGAGGCTGTCAGGCTGTGATTTAGCGTCTCGCCGCTATCCTCCTGGAACGCGTGGGTGGATAGAGTGATGGACGGATGGATGGATGGGATTCTCTCCTCCCTCTCATCTTCTCACTCGGGCTAACGGGCTGAAACCTGATCCCACGTTAGCCTCCACTTCCTCCGGCGCAGGAAGCCTGATCCTGAAGACGTTGTCTTTTTCCCTTCTCGGTGGGATTTTGACGTCTGGCAGGAGCGCGTTTTAAGAAATGGTTCTGGATGGACCTCACACACTCGCATAGTCAGGTAAAGAAAGTTCTAGAGTACGTCACGTGTACAAGTGTAGCTAACTAGCAAATAGCTAATGAATAGTTCACGGGTGGTTAGCCTGTTAATTGGCAAGACCACGTCAATCTAGATGTTAAGATCATCGTGAAATAGCCCATTTCTATTTGATAATTTGTGTATAAATAACAAATAACTTCTGAATAATTAACAAATAGTGAGCAAATCTTTTGTAATTATCTTCTAGATAGCGATCAGACAGCTTGTAGACACAGTAACTAGCATATACTGTGGCTAGCGGAGCTGTTCCTAATATTTCAACTACCTGGAGTATATGCGAGGGTGAAAATATTAACAACAGCTGTCATGATGCAGTACAAGCAGAGGAAAGTAAAAAAAAAAAAAACCATGAAATCGTCAAATATCGGTCAATCGAAGGTTGTCGTCATAAATAGCGTGTCACGGGTTGGCGTACCTAATGACGTGTCCCGTGTGATGCTAATCTGCCTTAGCCTCGACGTGTCTTCGTGCGCTCGATGAGCAGCACGCGTTTGCCAGCAGATTGTACACGACACGAGGAAGACGACGGACGTTGCGTCGTCCGCGGCTACGCTAATGCGTCACACGAAGCCTACTGGCCAGTGTGTGTATTCAGCATGTGGCTGCATGCACACGCGCAGCGCTGATGTGCCCTCAGAGTCATTTGAATTGGACGTAAGCGGCTTAACCGGCGCGGCCACTTGCCTCGGCCGAGCCCACCCGGGCGCGCTACGCGCAAGAAGCACATCTGTCACGCGCCCTCCCTCGCCCCGCTATCCCTACCTCCTTCCTCTCCGCTCTACCAGCTCTCCTCTCAACTCCTCCGCAGGGATGATTTGAACCTCGTGTATGCGGGCTACGCTATCCACGGCAACTAGATAACTACGTCGGGATCATTTTTATATACGTAGGTGGGGATAGAAAAAGCTGGTTATCTTAAAGGGGAAATGGGTTGGTGGTCTGGTAAAGTCAGTCACGCCGTGTCATTATCCAAGCCGCCTATCCTCACTGGGGTCGCGGGAAAGCCGCAGCCCATCCCGGCTGGCTTGGGGCAAAAGGCGGACTACACACTGAACTGGTCGCCAGTCAGTCGCAGGGCAGATGTCGGCGCCATCGCTGAGTGTGAATCGATCCCACGCTGCCTACGCCGTCGGTGACTCTACGTGATTTGGGCAGGGTGGGTGGATAAAAGGGTGCGGTGGGTAAGAAAGTAGTTGAGTAGGTAGGTAGGTAAGATAAGGTGTAGTAAGGGAGGAGGGTGGTTAGGTAGCTTATCTGGAGTTGAAGTATTTGACTTGGTAGGTAAGTTCGTAAGGAAGGCAGATAGGTGGAAAGTAGGACAAAATGTGGCTCGGTAGGTGAGGAAAACAGCAGATGTAGCTACTGTCGATGGGTGGAACTCAACTGTTCGCCAAAGGGAAGAGATGCTTTCGACTCTGCGGTTTATGCGTTTTTTTTCCTCACGGCCGCAAGGGGGCACTCGAGCGGAGGGTTAGACGGATGTGGAATATATGTGCCGAGGAAGTGACTTTTACCGGTATGGCCCTGGTAGTGTGTTATTGCCTTGTCTCGGTGATTTTTACCGGTATGTTTTTTTTTTCTTTTTTTTTTTTTAACCGGCCCTGTTAGCGTGGTGCTAGCATGAGCCCGGCGCTAGCGTTAGCGTTAAACTCTCTGTGTTACCCTCTTTCTTTGTAAATAAGTCGTGTTTCAATGTGGGCACTTGCTGCTTTTACACACCTGCGGCGTATGCATGTACCAAATGGTATTTCCTTGACAGATGTACTCGGTGAGGCTTATAATCAGGTGTGCTCTGTAGGCCGGGAATTACGTCATTATGTCATTTGTTAATTTGTGATCCTACATGAGGTTATTTTTGCAGCATATTCATGCAAATGGGGAAGGTGTTTCTGCTCACTCAAATGGAGAAATTTTACACCACTATTACTGCATATTGTAATGTAATGTTGTTTTTGATGGAAAATTGTGTTTTTTGACAAAATCATTTCTACATCATGTCAGCATTTTGGGAGCACGTGCAGTGTTGCGATGCTAACATTAAAGTTCTGTGGGAAATTAGCACTTTAATACAGTCATGCCTCGTTTCTGGACCACAATGCGTTCCAGAAAACGGTTCGACAAGAGATTTGTTCGAAAACCAAATCGATGTTTCCCATACAATCAATGGAAAAATGAAATAATGTGTTCCAGGCCTAAAAAAATTGGCTTTTTAAAGCATTTTGTTTTAGCTTTTCCTGATAATAAACTGCATAGTAGAAATACATGTATAGTTTAAATACTTTATATCATAAAATAATTAAAGAAATATATTTCTTTTTTTTTTTTTGGGGGGGGGGGGCGTTTGAATTGACAATAACAAAAAAAGTTGTGGGTGGGTCAGCTTGCTTGCGCCGCGCACATTATGTCATTTCTGGATTTTTTGAAAAAAGTGCCCGGAAAAGGTAAGCGTGAGACCCTTGTGGAATATATGTGCCTGAGGAAGTGACTTTTACCGGTCCGGCCCTGTTAGCGCTCCGCTAGCGTGTTACTGCTGTATCTCGGTGATTTTTACCGGTATGTTTTTATTTTTAAACTGGCCCTGTTAGCGCGGTGCTAGCGTTAGCGTTAGCACGGTTCTAGGGTTAATTTCTGTGTACTGTCTCTGTAAATATCTCGTGTTTCAATGCGGGCACTTGCGGCTTTTACACAGCTGCGGCGTGTGTACGTACCAAATGGTATTTCCTTTACAAATGTACTGGGTGAGGCCGAAGATTACGGTAGTTGGCTGAGGTGATCCGCTAAGAATGTAGGTAGGTAAGGTCTTGTTATTTTCAGCACTTCCCCCTCTACACAATCACGATGGTCCAGCCCATCTGTACTTCTATGGACAAGGAAGTACTCTGATTACACATTTTTACTCTTTATCCCTTCAGTTTGTTTCTACCTGCGAGTTGCCCGTTGTCAAACCGAGATGAGAGGCGACTATAAACGTGTTTGATGGGGACGTTTACGCATTCCAAGGACGAGCGAAAGAATACTTTGGGATTTTTTTTCTCGAGCGCAAAGACTCGTGGCGCGAAATCAACAGAACAAAATACTAGAAGGGAACGGGTCAAACGTCTGCTTTTAAGATTGGCCGTGTAAGAAGTAGAAGAAAACAACCGTGTGCGTTGTGATAATGGCAAGCGGAACAATCGATCACCTCCAGCGGTTTCTCCCCGAGGCGAAGGAAGCGGGATACAAATCTTCCCGAGCCTCCCGGCGGGCACGAAGGGACGGAGCCGAGCGTGCCCCCCCGGATCGAGTAATGACGCTCCGCCCGGTGAACATCTCGGTACGAATGTCCGCATCGACCGCTTTGAACGCATCCGAAACACACCTCAAAAAGTACGTGATCGTTAGAAAAGCGCCTCTACCGCGAGGTGACCCGCGAAAAGTCTCGAGAAGCCTTATCGGAATAGATGCCGGGTGTCTGCCATTTTGGCGTTCGGTGGTCGTTTTATGCTTCGAAACATTTCTGAACTGGTACGAGAAACGTCAAAAGAAAAGTCAGTCCCCGAAGTCGGTTTGACTGAGGAACACGATCGTTGTCGGACACGTCAATCGTTAGTCGACTCTCTGAGCGGTTCAGTTCCTCACGGTTTTAGCCTCTGACTTTGAACCGCCGGGAATCCGTTGAATCCGAGAAGCAAACGTTGCGTCGCCCGAAGCCATCTTCGCTTTGTGCCTTCATCGATACTTGAACAGAAGGTCAGCGCTCGCCGTCGGCCTCGCCGCCGACGCAACTCCTGCTTTCGCGGCGTGCCGAATCGCCTCCCGGATCCAAATGTTCCGCTCGGACTGGGATGCGAGCCCTTACCCCAAACTCTTCCCTTCTTCCTCTTAGGCGGCGGGATTTAGTCGTGTTTCCTCTCAAGAACGGCGGATAAAAAGCCTTCCGTCCTCTGTAATTGGTCGCACCTGCCATGGGACGACCGCGCGTAGACACAAGGAAGGATTTATGGCATCCGTCTTGTTTTCTGAGGCGCTTATCCTCACAAGGGTCGCGGGGATTGCTGGACCCTGTCCCGTCTGTCGTTGGGGAGGGGACAGGGTACACACTGAATTGGTTGCCGGCCAATCGCGGGGCATATGGAGACGGACGACAGTCGCACTCACAATCACACCTACGGGCAATTTAGAGTCTCCAGTTAAGTTTTTGGGATGAGAGGAAACCGGAGTGTCCAGAGTCTTACATTTGACAGTCGTATATCTTCAAGTACGAAGAATATCTGAGGCATTTCCAAAATTGTAGAAATGTGAAAACAATTTGTACATTTTCAAGAAAAACTGCAGAGTTGAGGAAGGGAAAAAGGTCCTCGATTTACGCCATTTTCGGGCTTCCTATTTGGAAAACTTGGAAAATGGCACAGTGGAAGAGTGGCTAGAACATCTGCCTCACATGTGAGGTTCCACGTTCCTGTGTGGAGTTCTCATGTTCTCCGCGGTTTTCCCCCCATATCCCAAAAACATGCATTCACTGGAGACTCTAAATTGCCCGTAGGTGTGAATGGTCATTTGTTTCTATGCGCCTTGGGATTGTCCAGCCTCCTCCCCGAAGATAGCTGTGATAGGCTTCGGCACTCCTGCGACCCTTGTGAGGATAAGCGGTGAAGAAAATGGATGGATAGCTATCATACGTAGAACCACAAAAAAAATCTCAAGAAGCGACACAGGAAGTCGACCCTTTTGGCGTAAAGCATCCAATTTGGGGTCATGCCGTCCATTCTAAAGCGCTCTTCAAAGACAAAGTCCTCCCTGAGGTGGTTTGCGCTTGCCGCCGGCGGACAAATCCCGACTCTACGGTTCTGCTCCAGATTCGCCGGTTTAGCGAGAAAGCAGCGTGAACGTGGGCAAAGTTTGACCCGGGTACAATTATCCAGGCAGCAGCTGCGTGACGCTCTTTCAACGTTTAGCAGCTCCGCTCTGCAGATGTCCGCTCGGCTTGGTCGCGGTGGGGAGGGTCCAACGTGGACCGCCGCCGGCCCGACCACCGTCGCACTTTTGCCGCAAATTGAAACAATCTTCGAATCGTCCGTCTGCTTTAACGACAGGTCCTTCTGTACGCCTTGAAATGAAATCGGCGGTACGGTTGCTCTACTTTCGTTTATAGTAATACTTCAAATACGAGTCAGTGCGTTTATTTCTTCACTGATGAGCATGTAAAAGTGATTGTGCCACCTGCTATATATTTTGTATCTATTTCATATTTCCCCTTTTTTAGTAGAATGTGTCCGTGTGAAATGTTCTCAATTTGAACCTTTTTGTGATATACCAGCTGGGCTAGTTTTACGTACTTCGATGGAGTTTATCTCCGCCCATGATTTGGAAGCTACACTCGGCTGAAGCTCCAGTGCCCCTTTCGAGCCATGGTCAGGCCACACAACGTGAAACATTTTACAAATTTAAGAGAAAAAAATTTCTTTTTTTTTTTTTTTCAGCACAATGTGTAGGAACGCCGATCCCCGTCCCAAATGAACATCACTCGCGTCGTTTATTTTTTTAAAAAACTTTTTCCATACAAGTTTGCCGGGTAGCCTGGCTTCCTCGCGCATTGCAAAGGCACGTTAGCATATTACAGTCAACGTGATTTGAGGGGCGCGTACGCGCCCGTGCGCCATCGCGCTCGCTAACCTGCCAGAATCGAGCACGAAAAATCACGTACGTAAAATTTATTATGAGTAGAAATACATAGATATATTAAAAGACGTCACTTATTTTGTGTAATCTTGACCATTTATCCCTCGAAGCCGTGCAATTGCGCACTTGTCGCACACTCTCAACGCACATGAAAACCGATCCAGCGCAGTGAACCACAGCCTGACATCTTTTTAACCGCCCCGCTCTGCTCTTAAAGCGCTACACTCGTAATTACAAACTGAACACACACCCGCAACTTTATATCTGCGGGCATGACTGACCACAACTGTACATTTTTCAAATGTGAGTACCAACACATTTGCTTAATTGCAAAAGAATGTTAGCATATTAGCTTCATTGGGCTAACCTAATGATGGAAAATATATTCCCAAACAATGAATACTATTTGGAAAAAGTCAGGGCTACTTATTGGAGGCCCGACGCTCGCGGCCATCTTTGTTTCCACGACACGCCCAATCGCATTGTGACCATTAAGTTATTCACACGACTGTACGCTGTACATTTGTGCAAAAAGGAGTACACGCTGCAAGTGAGGCACTCATTAAATGCATCGTTTTTTTTTTTCTTCTTTGCGTCATTTACCAGCAACATGTCGCAAACGCATTAGTTGTTTACAATCCGGATGTTTGGAGGCATAAAAAAAAATACACGTTTTGGTGGCGTGTTTGCGAGAAAGCTACTGTCAGTAAGTAATACAAAATGTAATTAAAACTGAAGATGGAAAAACACACAAAATATAACAATTAAAGCGGAATTAATACAAAACTCTAATCAGAAGTGAAGCGAAATTGATCCAAAATAAATTCTGATTTAAAGTTTGAATTATAATACAAGTGATTCCCGCATTCAATATTAATTAATGCTGCATAATGTGAGAAAAATATTCAAATTAAAGTGTAAATTAAGTGTAAACTACACTGAGGAATACAGCTAAATTAACCAAAAAATGTGAATATTAATTAATAATATTGAGTATCAATATATACCCAATATATCTACATTTTAGATATTGGTGATAATCAAAGATTTAGTTTTTTTTTATTCCAAAACAAGATCGTCGAGGTCACTGATGTTAGCATGTAGCATCTCCATTCCTACGTTTTTCCTTTTTCAGCCAAATTTTTGCTCCTCTAGCAGTCATCAAAGTTTTCGAACTCACTGGCATTACTCCTGCATGTCATAGCTACAATCTTACTGATTTTCATGCCATATAAAAACAAGACATTTGCGGTACCTTAGCTTGCTCAAGTTAGCATCTAGCGTTTCCGTTCATTGGTTTTTCTGTTTCAGCCTCGTTTTGTCCCTCGAGCAGTTATCGTACCGACACAGTTTCTACCCGTAAAAGTAAGAATCCGACTGCAATCACGGCGGCTGTCCTGGGGGCTCGTAACGCTTGTTTTATTTACCAACGAGCACCCAGCGTCTCCGCATCTGTTTCCCGTCCCGGAGCGCGTTGCGTTTTGGGATCGTTGGCGCTTACGAGCACTCCTCCACTCGAGTGCTTGTTGTGCGGTGTGTAGTTGAAGTGTAGTTGCGCCGTGGGTAGCGTAGCGTAGCGTAGCTCTCGTGGGTCTCTCGACACTCGTCCTCCAGCTGGTTCAACAGCGCAAAAGTCTTAACGGGACAAATGCGGGGTGCGAGGTAGAGCGCACTCGGAGCTGCGCTTGCGTCGCTTCACACAAAAATACCGGGGGGGGGGGGGGGGGGAAACGGTGGTCTCTTTTGCGTGCTTCTTTTATGTCGGGCACGCTAGCGGCTCGTGACTCCAAAAACTTGGAAAGTGGGGCACTTGCGAGTCAGGTTTAACAAGGCGTACTCCCCTTCCTTGTTTTGCTGAATGCAGAACTAGCTTGCTGGAATCCTTTAAGTATAGTGTTTACATTTATGTTTTCATATTCATCGTCAGTTTTAATGCGTGAATCAAACCTCAGTCTTCCATTTGACGAACATTTAGCATTAGCGCAATCCTACATGTTGACGTTGTCCGCAATGGTGCGAAGGTTTTCGCGAAGCGCTGCCGCACCTCCTCCGTCCCTCCTCTCTCGTTGTCTTTGCGCTCATCCATCTGGTGAACCTTCGCCTGCGGTGCCTCGCGAACGCCGCCGAGCAGCTCGGGGAGTTCTCCACAAGATGGAGGACACTCGTGCCAACGTGCGCCGAGGCCGTCGAAGGGGGACGTTCGTTAGGGAAAGTTGACTTTTTCTTTTTGTATCAAAATTCTTTTGCATCTGCCCACCCATCAGGTGTGAAAATCAACGATCAAATTAATCATTTCTGGAAATTTGCTTGCTTGCTTGCTTCGTCACAAATTGGATAATTTGCATATAGCCGCCTTCACGCAGTTTGTCCTTCCGACGCGCAATCGTGTCGGTGTCAAGCTGAGCTGCCGTGTTAGCAAGCTTAGAATGGGCTAATCTGTGTTGTGCCTCCCCCGCTGCTAAATTTGACAAAAAGTCGATTTCGGGAGCCTGGCGATGAAATGATTCATCTACCGGCGGAATCTCTCCGGACACTCGCTCCAAGTAACATGACAGCGGCGGCTTCTTCGGAAGTGAAGCTGTCTGCGGCGCGGGGGCGGGGGCGGTGGGGGGGGGGGGGTTGCCCCCTTAAGCGGGTCATTTTCGCCACGCAGGAAATGGACTGTAAATCTTCCTGATCTTTGGAGGGTTTGGCGAAAGATATCAGAACACTCGGGATTCGTTTGAACTGGTGGAAGAAAAAGAAAAAAGCGGAATAGTGCTTGCCGCCTTGAACTGAGAGGCAGGAGAACAAGTCTTTGCTTTCCACGTAGACGTTTTGTGAAAACATGACTTAGTGTTCGTGTGCGTCGCTTTTTTGTGTTGCTGTTGTCTGCATTATCCCAAGCCTTCCGCTGTTTCTTCCGTTTTGCGATTAGCTAAAACGCTCTTCCAGTTCTTGGTTGATGGCGCCACCTGTTGACAATCTCCAAATCCTGCGTCGCCAAAAATGAAAAATTACGTCGGTGCTTTGAGATACAAGCGACTCGACTTAAGAGCTGCCGTCCGGCCTGTTGTTTACTTTGACTTGCGAGGGCTGCGTGTTAGCGCGGAACTCAACTGGCACAACAACAACGCAGCAGTTTGGCAAATAGCGAGCAATATGTCAAACTGTTTGATGCCACGCCCACTCGAAATTTACCCTCAAAGTCGACAGACACAAAGACGAGTGCGTTGTGTGTATTTCCAACGACCGCGTAGCTTATTTTCGTTTTCAGCCCGCTAGCTTCATGCTAATGCCAAATTGCATCATTCTGTTCCATGCTTTAAGCTTGCTTTAAGTTTGAACACAAACAAGGCAGCAATACATGTAGACAGACTATATAGCTCGGCTTTACACAATCGGGAATTTGACAAATTGTATCCATTCTGTTCAATGCTTTAAGATTGCTTTAAGTTTGAACACAAACAAGGCAGCAACCCACGTGGACAGACAATACAACTAGGCTTGACACAAACTGGATTTTTTTTTTTTTAGGATGATTGCCGATAAGCGAGTTTAAGAAAACAAAATCAATCACAAAATGAAGCAATGTGTCTTTTTTTTTTTTTTAAAAATTGTACATATACTTTTGTACTGAATATTCTCTTGTCAGGTTAAATCAACATTGAAATATGGAGGAAATATTGGGTTGTAACTTACTGTAATTCAATTGTATTTAAATTACTTCACACACATTGAAACTTTAGAGCATGATTGGACGCCTGCATGTTTACCTACAACTGTTACTGCTAGCATTAGCTTGCCAGGCTACATAACAATTCTCTTGCCTGTATGCGAGCCACGTCGTATTAAAAATACAGTACGTGAACACCACCGTGTGTTTTTTTTTTTTTTACCCCATTTTGTTCTCATCATACACACATCAAAATAGCTTGGCCCCAAAGTTATTGATACATTTTTGGACTGTTTTTGCTAAAAAGCGCCGCCAACAGAAGTTGTTTTTTTTTTTTTTTGCGAAGTGTTTCCCACTCGGGCAAACGACGTAGCGCCGCACTAACGAGCCCGATGCCGTCGATCCCTTTGGGCTACGTGGGCTATGCGTACGTTTATTTTTTATTCTTTCCCCCCCTCCTGAATGGCGAAGAACGTCGGTTCAAGCTTGCCGTCATAAACTTTTCATGGCCTCGCTTTGATATTTCTCTCGTCTGCCGCTTGACTTTTTAATATTACGACGAATCTCGCCATAAATACTTAAAGCCCGGGCAATTATGTGTTTTATCTCGTGTTGGTATATGACGATGATGGTGACGGCGACGATGTCGTGTTGTTGCTCGTATAATTCAATATTTGCCTCCACGGAACTGCAGTTAAAGAAAAAAAATGTAAAAAAAAAAAAATAAAAAGTGGGCCAGCGACAGGAAGTGAGAGAGCGCGACAAGAAAGGATGGAAAAAATGAAGCGACGCTAAGCAGGTTTAAGACAACATGGAGGAGGGAACGGGGGGGGGGGGCGGTTGGGATGGGGGGGGGGGGGGGGCTTAGTGGCGCCCAAATGGCTGCTAACCCATTTTAGTGGCCCACATAAACGCAGGAAGTGGAGAAACGGCGTGGCGTGCGCATAAATGACGACATGATCCGTCTTTGGGCTCGTAACGCGACGACGGCCTGGAGGCCTGAACACGTCGCCGTGGCGATCGGGTGGACACACCTTCACTCCGCTCCAAAACGGTCGTGTCAAAGGTTGACGTGACGATTTCTGCTGGTTTGTTGTTGTTGTTGTTGTTTGGTATCCCCGGCAACCCTTCTTCCTTGACGCGAGGTGCAAAACATTTCTTCTGCTCCTCTGATGCGCAAACACGACTTTTTTGTGGCCGATCTAGGATTAACCTAAACCCAAAGGAAACAAACACGAGCATAGAACCCGATCAAATAACGTGCCGACTATCGGAGTCGGAAATTCCGGTGGTTTAGATTAACGATGTTACGTGTCGCAACATAGGCTCGATTACATCTGATGAAGAAATAGAAGTATCGGTTGATCGGGTAGACGGAGGAATACTGCTGTGCCGCTCACGGCTGGGTACGGAAGTATTCCTCCGTCTTCCCGATCAAGAAATAGCAGTATCGGTTGATCGGGAAGACGGAGGAATACTTCCATACACATCCGTGACCGGCACAGCTCCGGGGAGCCGTGGGCTCGCTCTCCGAGCCGTGCGGGCGAACTCGGGCAGCGAGCTCACGGCTCCCCCCGAGCCCCGGAACTGTGGCGCTCACGGCTGTGTATGGAAGTCTTCCCGATCAACCGAGCCGCGAGATCGCTCCCCGAGTTCGCCTGCACGGCTCAGAGAGCGAGCCCACGGCTCCCCGGAGCTGTGCCGGTCACAGCTGTGTATGGAAGTATTCCTCCGTCTTCCCGATCAACCGATACTGCTATTTCTTCATCAGATGAAGATAAATCCGAGAAATCGGCGCCGGGCATAATGGGTGTCCCGTATAATCAAGCGTTTGGAACGGCACGTAATACGTCACATCCGCCCACGTAGGTCATGTGAGTCGCGAAAATGGCAGCGCCCCTGAAAAATCGTAATTGTCGATAAAATATCTTCCCAAAACGTTATTAAATAAGAGAGGATTTAACATCATTTTGAGATGATTTTTATCGGCAACTACGAATTTTCACGGGCGTCGCCATTTTGGCGAGTCACATGACCTACGTGCGCGCAGATGTGACGTGATAGGCGCGGCACCAAAGTCTCGCTTACGTTGGGGAAACGATTGTGGCTAGCGCCGATTTCTCGGATTTATCCTCATCTGATGAAGAAACTGCAGTATCGGTTGATCGGGAAGAAGACGGAGGAATACGTCCGTACAGATTTGAACCTTGAATATTCCAATGGTTCTTCGGACGGGAAAGACGCGGAGTCTGACGAGCGAGCCCCGGCGGGTGATTTGCAGCCGCTGGTTCAAATCTATATAGACGTATTCCTCCGTCTTCCCGATCAACCGATACTGCTATTTCCTCATCAAATGATGATAAACGGTAGCGAGCCTTTGTTGCCGCGCCAATACGCCACATCCGCGCACGTAATGTGACTTTCCAAAAATGGCCACGCCCATGTAAATTCGTAATTAGCGATTAAAAAATCTCAAAAAAAAAAAACATTAAATGAGAGAGGATTAACATCACATTTTCAAGATACAGTACTTGTGACATGACCTGTTGGATACGTTGTTCATCCAAATTACCGGAATTTCCCTTGAAGTTGCCGCTCCGGCCGTCGTCAATCCGCGCAGCCGCGAAGAAACGATCCCTGATTGCGGCCACAATCAATTTCCTCGCTTCGGCGCCCAATCAGGAACTTCCACGCGATGAAATCGAGTTTGGCTTTTGGGGGGGTAAAAAAAAAAAAAAAAGAATGAAAACAGTCTGCAATTGTTTTTTTTTCTCAGGGTCAGACAAGCGAGTGTCACGATGAGTCCAATGAAAATATTTCAACTTTTTGTCAGAGCCATAACCAGCACGAGTACTCACACTGATACAGAGTACACGTAACCCCGAGTACTTTCAAACAACACGCTGCCTAAATAATTGTGAACAAGTACATTCCACTGGTCTAGTTAAAAAGGGGAAATCCACTAGTTTTCATTAACAACGTATCCAATAGGTCATGATTTTTATCGACAATTACCATTTTTCAGGGGCGCTGCCATTTTCGCGAGTCGCGTGACCCACGTGCGCGGATGTGACATGTTACGTGCCGTTCCAAACGCTCGATTATACGGGACACCCATTATGCCCGGCGCCGATTTCTCGGCTTTATCTTCATCTGATGAAGAAATAACGGTATCGGTTGATCGGGAAGACGGAGGAATAGTTCCATACTCAGCCGTTAACGGCACAGCTCCAGGGATCGGGGGAGCCGTGAGCTCGCTTTCCGAGCCGTGCGAGCGAAGTCTGAAAGCGAGCTCGCGGCTTGGTTGATCGGTTAATCGGGAAGGCGGAGGAGTACTTCCATACTCAGCGGTGAGCGGCACACCTCCGGGGGCCGGGGGAGCCGTGAGCTCGCTTTCCGAGCCATGCGAGCGAACTCGGAGAGCGAGCTCGCGGCTTGGTTGATCGGGAAGATGGAGGAATAGTTCCACACTCAGCCATGAGCGGCACACCTCCGAGGGTCGAGGGAGCCGTGCGAGCGAACTCTAGGAGCGAGCTCACGGCTCGGCCACTCGGTTGATCAGGAAGACGGAGGAATACTTCCATACACAGCCGTGAGTGGCACACCTCCGGGGCTCGGGGGAGCCGTGAGGTCGCTCTCCGAGCCATGTGAGCGAATTCGGGGAGCGAGCTCGCGGATCGGTTGATCGGTTAATCGGGAAGGCGGAGTAATACTTCCATACACAGCTGTGAGCGGCACACCTCCAGGGCTCAAGGGAGCCGTGAGCTCGCTCCCCGAGTTCGCTCGCACGGCTCGGAGAGCGAGCTGTGCACGGAAGTATTCCTCCGTCTTCCCGGTCAACCGATACTTCTATTTCTTCATCAGATGAGGATAAATCCGATGTAATCGAGCCTTTGTTGCGGCACGTAACACGTCACATCTGCGCACGGAGGTCGTGTGACTTGCAAAAATGGCAGCGCCCATGAAAATTCGCAATTGTCGATAAAAATATTCTCAAAACACCATTAAATGAGAGGATTTAACATCACATTTTCAAAATAGAGTACATACCACGTGACCTATTGGATACATTTTTAATGCAAACCAGTGGATTTCCCCTAGCTAGCAAGAAAATGTAGCTTTAGCTTCCACCAAAACGACTCACCTAGCTTTAGCACTTGGAAAGCCCAACTTTGTGACCAAATCACATTCATAATCACTGAATGATAATTGTGTTTATATTCCTCACTTCTTTGTTTACCTCAATGATGTGAATTGTGAGATGCGCAACTGATTCTATTCTATGCTACATTGGCCTTGCCCCAAGTACAACTCCGACGATGGTCCGCGCTTTTCCCAGTATTTGACGTTAATTTCTCGGTATCGTCTGACAAGTACAGTCGTTGTAATCAGGTGCGCTCCGTTCCCAGAATCCTCCTTGGCTGCAGCGTCCCGACCGAAATGAATTCCCAACGGCGTCGAGGCGTCCGATCGCATCCCGCGGCTCGCCCGTCGACTTCACGCGCGCGCGCTAATCGGCCGCCGCCCGGGCCTCGCGCTTCCTCCATCGGAGACGCGGCGGAATGTCACAAACCGTCGTCCCCCCCCCCCCCCCCCCACCGTTTCCTCGCGAACGGCGAGCCGCGCCTCGAGGCTACGAAAGTTTGCCGCGGCCCGGTCCGAAAGTCCCGACGAGTCGGACGCTCCCTCGCGGATGCGTGCCAGTGCGCCGAGATCACGTCAAACGAGTTGAATTTTACTCAGAGAAAGGAGAAGACGACAAGAAGCCTTCCATTTTCTATCGCGCAGGTCACGAGAGATCTGCAAAAACTCTCCCTCTAATATTTGCCGTATTTCTCATCAAAACTGATTTATGACTTTATTTTTAGACTTTTGACAAGCACAAAAACAAATATTCTTGCTATGATTTTGTTTGTTTTTGTAGCGTGCCACCTGACTTTGGGTGGGCAACGCCCGGAACCGCTTTGCCGGTCAATGCCGGGACCCCGGATCAGCCCGCATCCGCCATTTCCAATCCAAGGGAAAATATTATCTATATCTCTCTTATCCATAACTCCATCAAAGCTTCCCACGTAAATATTTACAGCTTTTTTTTTCTTTTTTTTAAACTACGGTTTCATTCCGAAGTGTGATATCTTGTTCCGTTATGCCAGTGATTTTCAAACTTTAAGAGGCCAAAAGGGGGGGGGGGCTGCTTATCCTCACAAGGGTCGCGTGGAATGCCGGAGCAGGAAGCGGGGTACACCCCGAACTGGTCGCTAGCCAATCGCAGGGCACATCGAGACAAACACACCTATGGGCAATTTTTAATCTGTCCAATTAATGCTCATCTATTGCGTTTCCCAATGTATGTTAGCATTAACGTAGCGGGCCTTGAATGCAAAGTAATTTTAAAATTTTTAATCTGTTCAATTAATGTTGCATGTTTTTGGGATGTGGGAGGAAACCGGAGTGCCCACCCGGAGAAAACCCACGCAGGCGCGGGGGGAACATGTAAACTCCACACAGGCGGGTCCGGGATTGAACCCCGGGACCTCAAAACTGTGGGGCCAACGCTTTACAGCTGCCCCACCGTGCCGCACCCCCACAATCGCAACATCAATGCTATTTCCTTTAGCTCATCTATAGCGTTTCCTATTGTTTGTTAGCATTAAGCTAGCGGGCCTTGAATGGAAAAAAATGTAAAAATTTTTAATCCGTCCAATTAATGTCGCATGTTTTTGGGGTGTGGGAGGAAACGCGAGCACCCGGAGAAAACCCACGCAGGCACGGGGAGGCGGGTCCAGAACTATGAGGCCAACGCTTTACCAGCTGATCCACTGTGCAGCCAGTGAAAAATACAACAACAATAATAATTATTATTATTATTATTACATGGTGGCGGATGTGGCCTAATTAATCACCCCCGTGGTTGCTCTGCGATGAAAATTTGCTGCATTTTTGCATCCAACAACGCCACCAAAGTCACTCGATTTCTTGCTTGTCCCATTTTTTTTTTTTTTTTTTTTAAGTCACTAGAGGGATGGAAGAAAAAGGTTCTGAATATAGCCACAAAATCCTCACAAGTCCTGCGGCGATGATGACGACCGCGCACAAAAGAAGAAAACAAGTCCTATTTCCCACGGAAATGTGCGTTAAATTGTTCATGAATAATATGCGCGCCTGATATTCCGCCGCCGCCTTATCAATTTGATCCTCAAGCGGCGATCGCGACGCCAGGCGCTTATTCGGGGCTCGTCGTTATCTCACCATCTGCCGACGCGCCGCCCGCATCATTATTGCAGGAAAGCACTCGGGCGAGCCGCCGCGGACGTATCCGCGTCGCCGCCGAGGGCCGGTCGGGCGAGGGCCTGCTGTGCCGTAGTCGCCGCTTGACACCGCGATTGTGGTTCCAAGGAGGAGGAGGGGCGACCCCTCGAACGTGCCCTGCCTGCTATATGGTCGTCATTTTTAAAAAATTTTTTTTTTTTTTTTTTTTTTTTTTGCCAATTTATTTTTTTATTGTGTTTGGCCAAATAAATTATTCCTGGCCTGAAATGTTTAAATTATAAAAAAAAAAAAAAAAAAAACGATCACGCAAACAGACAATGTTTGCATTTAAAAGGTGATGAATTATACAAACGGGGTTTCATACATGTACAGTGGGGCCTCGGTTCTCGACCACAATCCGTTCCTGAAGGAAAAGTGAAACGTTCGAAATCCAAAGCATGTTTTCCCATTACAATTAATGGAAAATGAAATAATGCGTTCCGAGACTAAAAAATTTATGTAATGGAGGAGCTTGGAAATACAGTACAACCTCAGTTCTTGACCATGGAAGGTGGTTTGAGAAGTGATTTGTTCGAAATCCAAGTCGATATTTCCCATTATAATTAATGGAAAATGAAAAAATGCGTTCCAAGCCTAAAAAAATAGTTTTTTAAAGCATTTTTTAGCTTTTCCTGATAATAAACTGCATAGTAGAAATACATGAATGGTTTAAATAATTTATATTTATTTTTTTGCTTAAAATGTATGCTGTAGTAGTAGAGTACGCTAGGCTGGGAGTGCATTGCTGTATCTGTAGCGACTCTGCCCCCAGCCTTGTAAACTTTTTTTTTTTATTTAACAAAAGTGCAGAATAACTTTAAACAAGCAGTTCCAGAAGGCCGGTTGAAAAGTGAAACGTTCGAAATCCAAAGCATGTTTTCCTGTTACAAATAATGGAAAATAAAATAACGCATCCCAAGCCTAAAAAAAGATTTTTTAAAGAATTTTTTTAGCTTTTCCTCATAATAAACTGGATAGTAGAAATACATCTATTGTTTAAATAATTTATATAATTAAATCTTTTCAGAGATATATTATTTTTTTTGCTTATAATGATTACTTTAGTAGTAGACTTCACTAGGCTGGGAGTGCATTGCTGTATCTGTAGCAACTCGCCCCCAGCCTTGTAAACCATTTTTTATTCATAAAAGTGCTTAACAATTTTGAACAAGCAAAAATGAGGTGGGGGCAAAGACATTTATTTGCACAGAAAGTATGTAACATGTACAAAGAAAAATGAACTTGCAACCAGAGGTGGGGTTAATGGAAGAAAAGAAAAAAGCAACACAAAACAATCAACTGTTTCAAATGTCTTCGGTGGGGGTGACTCGCCCCCTTTTTTAACAAGGAACAAACCTAATGTAGACCCTTTCGGCCGTCTTTTTCTAAAGTGGCTCATAACAACGCCGCTCCTTTTGCGGAATTTTTCGAACCATCCTCGACTTGCTTTGTATTCAAAGCCCTCAGGAACTAGACTGGGGTCTTTTTCTTTTTAAATCTGTTTACAGATTTCTAGCTTTGGCGCAGATCCGTTCTTCGCCAAGACTATCTCCAGCTAACTGCTGCTCGTTTACCAAAATAAGACAACTTTTCGACTTCCTCCGAGATCTGTGGCCTCTGCTTGGTCGACACGGTTGCTCCTTTAGCAACATCACTCGCACTCCTCGCGTTTCAGAACGGTGCTGACCATCGATAGCTCAGAAACACGCACGCCAGATTCGCACTCGCCTATCAAATCCTTCTTGACGTCGACAGTTTTACGCACCACTTTCCGTTTTTTTCACCACTAGCAGTTCCACTTCCCTTCTTTGGAGCCATGATCCAGGTGAATATTGCTCAATTGCGTGCGTTCGAATTCACAATGACAAATCGTCGCGGGTCAGCTGGTCGCGGCCTTCGAATACCGATTTTCGTTCGAAAACCAAAGCATAAAAATCTCAAAATTTTCGTTCACGAACGGAGACGTTGGAAAACCGAGGGTACCGCTGTATAAACAAAAGAAAATGTGGTAGCTACTTCATGGCTTTCTCTTACTGCGGGGACGGTCCTGAATCCATCCCGCGTGATTATTATATTAGAATTCTTTAGTATTTGCTCATTAAATGTGTCAAAAATGTCTCCTGCAGGCCAAAAGGTGAAATTAGATGAGGGCGGTTTGGTCTCCCTCCTCACAGGCCGCTTGAAACGTGCGTTCGAACCCACATCCTCTGCGCTGTGAGGCGCGTGTGCTAACCGCTAAAGCGGTGTCACCACGGCGTGCGACTAAAAATCAAGCAGTCCGAGTGCCGCCGCGTGACATCCGAATGAAAACATTTCTTTCTCGGGCGAGTGACACGTTGACACTCGTTTTGTGACGCGCCTCGCCTACAATTCATCACCGCCGTTTATTACAAATGTGAGCACGTCGCCGGCGCCCGACTTCATTCGTCAAGAGACATTTTAATTGGGGCACTCTGTCTTGTCTCGGACCCGCCGCCGACCGGTCGCGCCGAAGCCCCCCGGAATGACGTCCCGACGTCCATTCGTCTCTGTCAGCGGGAAAACTTATCTACTCAACTGTTGCTTTGTTCCAATTCTGAACACATTTCATCCACCGCGTTGTTTAAAAAAATTGTTGGGTTTTTTTTGTTGTTTTTTTGTTTTTTGGTTTTTTTTTGCAAAGAAACGCAACTTCAAGTGGAAACGGGAAAACGTGGCAGCGCTTGAACGCTAAGAGTAGACGCTAAAAGCTAACGTCGCGTCACGCCGAAATTAGCGACGACAAGATGTCGGGCGACGATAAGCGCGCCGCAGCGGCGAAAAGATGTGTTGCGGATAAGAGAAATTCCTGCGGCGACTCGTGAATCAAAGATGCGAGATGGCGGCGATAAACGCGATCAAACCTCACGATGATGGATGCTAACAGGCATTTATTATATTCCATATCTTTTGTGTGTGTGTGTGGCGGGGGGGGGATATGGGGAGAAAGCCGGAGTGCCACAAACATACAAAATGAAATTCAGTTTTTAAGTTTGTAATGCTTCCAAAATCCAGCTGCTGAAGTTCTCAAGGTAATGTCGTAAAAATTGAATGTATAAAAGTTTAATGTAAAAATTTTGAGACACGCGGTTATCGTTAGCCGATGGCGGCCCCTCATCAGCTCACGGGCATCCGTGGGGTCATGTGACCTGAAAGCCGCCCGAGGTGACAACTTTATGTAATTCGTTGTATGACCAACGTCATATCTAAATCAGTTGTCTGCATTAATATGAATTGAAACGCCATTAATCTCTCCAAAAATGTTTTTAATCAAGAGAAATAGCACTGTATTGTTTCACAACATGCTGTATGTAATTTTTTTCCATTTAATTATTGTAATATTCGGGTGTTGGATATGTGCCTTTAAGGGGCGTGGCCTGGGGACAGAGGTCAGCAGCTGGGGTCGGGTATTTCCGTATACGCGTGAGAGTCTGGACGTGAGTAGTGGCCGACAGCAGCTGATTTGGTGTATTTGCGTCAATCTGTCTCCTCTAATCCTTGTGAACTTCCATCCATCCATTTTCATAGCTCCTTATCCTCACAAGGGTCACGGGGAGTGCTGGAGCCCTATCCCGGCTGTCAATGGGCAGGAGGCGGGGCACACCCTGAACTGGTCGCCAGCCAATCGCAGGGCATGTAGAGACAAACAGGCGATATCCCAATCACACCTATGGGCAATTTAGAGTGTCCAATTCATGGTGCGTGTTTTTGGGATGTGGGAGTGCCCACACAGGCACGGGGGGAGAACATCCAAACTCCACCCAGGCGGTGCCGGGATCGAACCCGGGACCTCATAACTGTGAGGCCAACGCTATCCAGCTGCTCCACACAAACAATGTATGTATCAAGTTTTCTCATAATCATGTTTAATCTTCCACTACACCCGCATGTCGTAAGTATAAATAAAGGCTGTACCGCTACTATCAATTAATTTCATTTGTTTAATCAAGTAAAGAAATTGCGCGCATTAATAAGGCCTATAAACACATTCACTGCCATTGGCGGATTTAAACGTCCAAAATCCACGAAGGGTGGCGGTAGCGTCTTGTCCAAGGGCGTTCGGTCGGCAGTACGACCCGCAGCCGGCCTAAATAATACCCCTTCCCCATCCGCACTCGCACAGATAAATACGCTCTGAACCTGCTCAATAAATATAAATGATAATCGACAAAATATGAACGGCTGGTGAATTGATTGACAAGCTGCTGACTCATCAAAAGCTCTGCACGCCGTCTCTCATCTTCCTTTTATTGTCTTCGCTAACGACGACAATGTGTGCGTAAATGGAAAAAGGCGCGACGCCGATCTCGTGGATCGGACTTTCAAGGGGAGGAGCGGGGGGGGGGGGGGGGTGGCGCTCATTTATTCAAGTCCGTCTCGTCAAACGTCGCGTCCGATGACGCGTTCCGACGCCGGATTGATTCCCGGGCCTCGTGACCCGAGGGAAGCGAGTAGCTGGAACGCGTCGAGCGGCGTCGACGGACGGGAAGCACAGGTTGGGGAAGGGGCGGGAGGGGGGGGGGGGGTGTCACGCTGCTTTTAAGGACACAGGAAAAAAACCAAAAAAAAAGCTTTGACATTTCGCTCTTCCTCTTTTTTGTTTTTTCCATCCGAAGCGTCGCTCCGACTCCACTCGCCGGCTTCCAGGAGCGCTTGCACTTTGTCTCTGGAGTGCTGAGAGCACTTGGACTTTTTAGAGATGGGCTTTTAACTCTCGCCGTCGCACTCTCCTTCAAACCCCCCCCCACACACACACACACACACACACACACAAAAGTAGTGCTTTCGTGCATTTCGAGTGACAGTACGCTATGAGAAGGTCATCGGGGTGACGTCACCGCTTCGAAAAAGTCTTCACGTGGATCCGGTGGTGCGCTGGGCCCGGGTTGCCAGATGTTTAATTATGCAGTCAACGTGACTCGCGACTGACGCGGCTGACCGCCTCAAAGTGACACGTCTCGTTCGTTCAGTCGACTCGTCGCAGTTTGTGGAATGCCGCGCGAAAATGGAAAATGCAAAGGTCCCTCGAGGGCCACCGTAGCTGCCTTTGACGTGGAGGCGTCAAAAAGGCCGTTTGAGGGTCGTTTTCATCATTTACACACATTTGAAAATTCAGCCCCCAGTGCCAGTCTGACTTAGCTACATGAAATTTGGTAGACATGGTTATCATAAGAAGACCCGCAAAAAAGTCTCAAGGATCCTTGTTTGAAAAGAAACAGGAAGTCAGCCATTTTGGTTTGAACCGAACAAGGCATTGTGGCTACTCACACCAGTTTAAAAATTCAGCCCCCAGTGCCAGTTGGACTTAGCTACATGAAATTTGGTAGACATGGTTATCATTAGAAGACCCACAAAAAAAGTCTCAAGGACCCCTGTTTGAAAAGAAACAGGAAGTCAACCATTTTGGTTTGAACCAATCAAGGCATTTTAAAGGCATTTTGGCTATTTGCACAAGTTTAAAAATTCACCCCCCAGTGCCAGTTGGACTTAGCTACATGAAATGTGGTAGACTTCTCGATCATATGAAGACCCACAAAAAAAGTCTCAAAGAGCCCCGTTGGAAAAGAAACAGGAAGTCAGCCATTTTGGTTTGAACGGAACAAGGCATTTTGGCTACTCGCACAAGTTTAAAAATTCAGCCCCCGGTGCCAGTCTGACTTAGCTACATGAAATTTGGTAGACATGGTTATCATAAGAAGACCCGCAAAAAAGTCTCAAGGATCCTTGTTTGAAAAGAAACAGGAAGTCAGCCATTTTGGTTTGAACCGAACAAGGCATTGTGGCTACTCACACCAGTTTAAAAATTCAGCCCCCAGTGCCAGTTGGACTTAGCTACATGAAATTTGGTAGACATGGTTATCATTAGAAGACCCACAAAAAAAGTCTCAAGGACCCCTGTTTGAAAAGAAACAGGAAGTCAACCATTTTGGTTTGAACCAATCAAGGCATTTTAAAGGCATTTTGGCTATTTGCACAAGTTTAAAAATTCTCCCCCCAGTGCCAGTTGGACTTAGCTACATGAAATGTGGTAGACTTCTCGATCATGTGAAGACCCACAAAAAAAGTCTCAAAGAGCCCCGTTGGAAAAGAAACAGGAAGTCAGCCATTTTGGTTTGAACGGAACAAGGCATTTTGGCTACTCGCACAAGTTTAAAAATTCAGCCCCCGGTGCCAGTCTGACTTAGCTACATGAAATTTGGTAGACATGGTTATCATAAGAAGACCCGCAAAAAAGTCTCAAGGATCCTTGTTTGAAAAGAAACAGGAAGTCAGCCATTTTGGTTTGAACCGAACAAGGCATTGTGGCTACTCACACCAGTTTAAAAATTCAGCCCCCGGTGCCAGTCTGACTTAGCTACATGAAATTTGGTAGACATGGTTATCATAAGAAGACCCGCAAAAAAGTCTCAAGGATCCTTGTTTGAAAAGAAACAGGAAGTCAGCCATTTTGGTTTGAACCGAACAAGGCATTTTGGCTACTCGCACAAGTTTAAAAATTCAGCCCCCAGTGCCAGTTGGACTTAGCTACATGAAATTTGGTAGACATGGTTATCATTAGAAGACCCACAAAAAAGTCTCAAGGACCCCTGTTTGAAAAGAAACAGGAAGTCAACCATTTTGGTTTGAACCAATCAAGGCATTTTAAAGGCATTTTGGCTATTTGCACAAGTTTAAAAATTCTCCCCCCAGTGCCAGTTGGACTTAGCTACATGAAATGTGGTAGACTTCTCGATCATGTGAAGACCCACAAAAAAAGTCTCAAAGAGCCCCGTTGGAAAAGAAACAGGAAGTCAGCCATTTTGGTTTGAACGGAACAAGGCATTTTGGCTACTCGCACAAGTTAAAAATTCAGCCCCCGGTGCCAGTCTGACTTAGCTACATGAAATTTGGTAGACATGGTTATCATAAGAAGACCCGCAAAAAAGTCTCAAGGATCCTTGTTTGAAAAGAAACAGGAAGTCAGCCATTTTGGTTTGAACCGAACAAGGCATTGTGGCTACTCACACCAGTTTAAAAATTCAGCCCCCAGTGCCAGTTGGACTTAGCTACATGAAATTTGGTAGACATGGTTATCATTAGAAGACCCACAAAAAAAGTCTCAAGGACCCCTGTTTGAAAAGAAACAGGAAGTCAACCATTTTGGTTTGAACCAATCAAGGCATTTTAAAGGCATTTTGGCTATTTGCACAAGTTTAAAAATTCACCCCCCAGTGCCAGTTGGACTTAGCTACATGAAATGTGGTAGACTTCTCGATCATATGAAGACCCACAAAAAAAGTCTCAAAGAGCCCCGTTGGAAAAGAAACAGGAAGTCAGCCATTTTGGTTTGAACGGAACAAGGCATTTTGGCTACTCGCACAAGTTAGTTTAAAAATTCAGCCCCCGGTGCCAGTCTGACTTAGCTACATGAAATTTGGTAGACATGGTTATCATAAGAAGACCCGCAAAAAAGTCTCAAGGATCCTTGTTTGAAAAGAAACAGGAAGTCAGCCATTTTGGTTTGAACCGAACAAGGCATTGTGGCTACTCACACCAGTTTAAAAATTCAGCCCCCAGTGCCAGTTGGACTTAGCTACATGAAATTTGGTAGACATGGTTATCATTAGAAGACCCACAAAAAAGTCTCAAGGACCCCTGTTTGAAAAGAAACAGGAAGTCAACCATTTTGGTTTGAACCAATCAAGGCATTTTAAAGGCATTTTGGCTATTTGCACAAGTTTAAAAATCTCCCCCCAGTGCCAGTGGACTTAGCTACATGAAATGTGGTAGACTTCTCGATCATGTGAAGACCCAAAAAAAAGTCTCAAAGAGCCCCGTTGGAAAAGAAACAGGAAGTCAGCCATTTTGGTTTGAACGGAACAAGGCATTTTGGCTACTCGCACAAGTTTTAAAAATTCAGCCCCCGGTGCCAGTCTGACTTAGCTACATGAAATTTGGTAGACATGGTTATCATAAGAAGACCCGCAAAAAAGTCTCAAGGATCCTTGTTTGAAAAGAAACAGGAAGTCAGCCATTTTGGTTTGAACCGAACAAGGCATTGTGGCTACTCACACCAGTTTAAAAATTCAGCCCCCGGTGCCAGTCTGACTTAGCTACATGAAATTTGGTAGACATGGTTATCATAAGAAGACCCGCAAAAAAGTCTCAAGGATCCTTGTTTGAAAAGAAACAGGAAGTCAGCCATTTTGGTTTGAACCGAACAAGGCATTTTGGCTACTCGCACAAGTTTTAAAAATTCAGCCCCCAGTGCCAGTTGGACTTAGCTACATGAAATTTGGTAGACATGGTTATCATTAGAAGACCCACAAAAAAGTCTCAAGGACCCCTGTTTGAAAAGAAACAGGAAGTCAACCATTTTGGTTTGAACCAATCAAGGCATTTTAAAGGCATTTTGGCTATTTGCACAAGTTTAAAAATTCTCCCCCCAGTGCCAGTTGGACTTAGCTACATGAAATGTGGTAGACTTCTCGATCATGTGAAGACCCACAAAAAAGTCTCAAAGAGCCCCGTTGGAAAAGAAACAGGAAGTCAGCCATTTTGGTTTGAACGGAACAAGGCATTTTGGCTACTCGCACAAGTTTAAAAATTCAGCCCCCGGTGCCAGTCTGACTTAGCTACATGAAATTTGGTAGACATGGTTATCATAAGAAGACCCGCAAAAAAGTCTCAAGGATCCTTGTTTGAAAAGAAACAGGAAGTCAGCCATTTTGGTTTGAACCGAACAAGGCATTGTGGCTACTCACACCAGTTTAAAAATTCAGCCCCCAGTGCCAGTTGGACTTAGCTACATGAAATTTGGTAGACATGGTTATCATTAGAAGACCCACAAAAAAGTCTCAAGGACCCCTGTTTGAAAAGAAACAGGAAGTCAACCATTTTGGTTTGAACCAATCAAGGCATTTTAAAGGCATTTTGGCTATTTGCACAAGTTTAAAAATTCACCCCCCAGTGCCAGTTGGACTTAGCTACATGAAATGTGGTAGACTTCTCGATCATATGAAGACCCACAAAAAAAGTCTCAAAGAGCCCCGTTGGAAAAGAAACAGGAAGTCAGCCATTTTGGTTTGAACGGAACAAGGCATTTTGGCTACTCGCACAAGTTTAAAAATTCAGCCCCCGGTGCCAGTCTGACTTAGCTACATGAAATTTGGTAGACATGGTTATCATAAGAAGACCCGCAAAAAAGTCTCAAGGATCCTTGTTTGAAAAGAAACAGGAAGTCAGCCATTTTGGTTTGAACCGAACAAGGCATTGTGGCTACTCGCACAAGTTTTAAAATTCAGCCCCCAGTGCCAGTTGGACTTAGCTACATGAAATTTGGTAGACATGGTTATCATTAGAAGACCCGCAAAAAAGTCTCAAGGACCCCTGTTTGAAAAGAAACAGGAAGTCAGCCATTTTGGTTTGAACCGAACAAGGCATTTTGGCTACTCGCACAAGTTTAAAAATTCAGCCCCCAGTGCCAGTTGGACTTAGCTACATGAAATTTGGTAGACATGGTTATCATAAGAAGACCCACAAAAAAGTCTCAAGGATCCTTATTTGAAAAGAAACAGGAAGTCAGCCATTTTGGTTTGAACCGAACAAGGCATTTTGGCTACTTGCACCAGTTTAAAAATTCAGCCCCCAGTGCCAGTTGGACTTAGCTACATGAAATTTGGTAGACATGGTTATCATAAGAAGACCCGCAAAAAAGTCTTAAGGACCCCTGTTTGAAAAGAAACAGGAAGTCAACCATTTTGGTTTGAACCAATCAAGACATTTTAAAGGCATTTTGGCTATTCACACAACTTTAATAATTCACCCCAAGTGCCAGTTTGACTTAGCTGCATGAAATTGGGTGGACATGTACATCATGCCAACATCCACATAAAATTCTCACAAAGTCTAACCCTAAAATATATAGCAAGTCTCCTAATTTTATTTAAAAGCGCCCCTTTTGAGTCAATTTGACTTCTCAGATTGTCGAAAAACAAATCCATCTTTGAGGATTTTGTCCAATCGTTAGCCAGACGGACAAAACTACATTGCCAAAATGTTTACTTCTTGTCTGCCGACTCTTCATAAAACAGCAAACCCTCAGAAATCCACTCCACACGGTCAGATCTTGCGAAGCGACATTTTTTTTTTCTCACGCTAAATTCTCAAAGGAGAACACTCGAAGATCCTTGAAGAAAGTCAGAAATGCGTCGTATACGTTGAGGTCATCAGCGAGCGCCTCAGGACGTCCACCAGATGCCCGCCGCTGATCTTCGGGCTGACCTCCGGCGATGAGCTCATGTGTGCACATTAATACACACCCAAACACACACTCGCGCAGGGAACACGGCACCTCCCGTCGTCTTCGCCGCCCGCGGCGATGTATTTGGAGGCGACCATCTGCTCTGCTCACCTGACAGGTGTAAAGAAAAACCTTTTTTCCGAGACTATCTGCATACAGCGTGCACAGACCCGCAAGACGCATTAATGTAAACCAAAGTGCGCAGAAACCGAATGCAGCAGTCGCTGCCGGTTCCTGTCGTCGAAACAGTGCAACCAGATGGACTGAAGTGCACAGAGGAGAACACGCAAGATCCCAAAATCGTTCATTGCAGTTCAGTTGGACAAAACTGGTCACATTTGTTCCCGATGGGTTCTTTTCAGGTGACGTCACCCGTTGTGCTGCCTCGAACGGCGGCCGTTTTCCATCCCCGAGCTCCCGTTGCTCATACGTACGCAAGGTGGACGGCGTTATGTTCCTCAGCGCGTTTATTGAGGACGCGACCGACAGCACATCGAGCCCAGACTGACTATTAGGCTACGTGGCGCACACGCATCACGGGACTCAGGACTGCGGAACAAAGGCGCGGTATTGTGCCCTCGATCTTTTTACTCGATGTGACAGAAATCACGAAGGAGGAGCACTTACCGGTATGCTAACACGCTAAACGAAAGGCGGTGGAAATTTTTTTTTTATGTCAAGGCAAAAAGTTAAACCTGTATTTTACTTCACCACAAGCAAAGCGAAATCTTTATCATTTGTTTAAAATTTGACAACAATGTCAGAAAGACAAAAGAATAAACAAATCCAGTATTTCACATAATTTTTAAAAAAGTTTAGAATACAGTGGTGAGGCTACAGTAAACTACTACAGAGTATATGTGCGCGAATGAGAGGGCCGGAGGGGGAAGAGTGAAGCTGCAGGGAGAAGAGATGGCGAGGGTGGATGACTTCAAATACTTGGGCTCAGCAATACAGAGCAATGGTGAGTGTGGTAAGGAAGTGAAAAAACTGGTCCGAGGAGGCGGGAACAGTTGGCGGAAGGTGTCTGGTGTGTTATGTGACAGAAGAGTCTCCGCTAGGATGAAGGGCAAAGTCTATAAACCAGTGGTGAGGCCGGCCATGATGTACGGATTAGAGACGGCGGCACTGAAGAAACAACAGGAAGCAGAACTGGGAGGTGGCAGAAATGAAGATGTTGAGGTTCTCGCTCGGAGTGAGCAGCTTGGATAGGATTAGAAACGAGCTGATTAGACGGAGGGACAGACAGTGTTGGATGTTTTGGAGACAAGGGCCGAGAGAGCAGACTTCGATGGTTTGGAGACATCCAGAGTGAGGAAATTGGTTGGAGGGTGGGAAGGATGGAGCTACCAAGGAAGAGAGCGAGAGAGAGAGGAAGACCAAAGAGTGGTGAGGAACTTTGGAAAGTCCATGATATTTGGATTAGAGACGGTAGCACTGAAGAGACAACAGAAAGCAGAACTAGATGTGCCAGAAATGAAGATGTTGAGGTTCTCGCTCGGAGTGAGCAGCTTGGATAGGATTAGAAACGAGCTGATTAGTCGGAGGGACAGACAGAGTTGGATGTTTTGGAGACAAGGTCCGAGAGAGCAGACTTCGATGGTTTGGAGGCATCCAGAGTGAGGAAATTGGTTGGAGGGTGGGAAGGATGGAGCTACCAAGGAAGAGAGCTAGAGAGAGAGGAAGACCAAAGAGTGGTGAGGAACTTTGGAAAGTCCATGATATTTGGATTAGAGACGGTAGCACTGAAGAGACAACAGAAAGCAGAACTGGAGGTGGCAGAAATGAAGATGTTGAGGTTCTCGCTCGGAGTGAGCAGCTTGGATGGGATTAGAAACGAGCTGATTAGACGGAGGGAGAGACAGAGTTGGATGTTTTGGAGACAAGGTCCGAGAGAGCAGACTTCGATGGTTTGGAGACGTCCAGAGGTGAGAGAGTGAGGAAATTGGTAGGAGGATGGCAAGGATGGAGCTACCGGGGAAGAGAGCGAGAGGAAGACCAAAGAAAAGGTTGATGGATGTTGTGAGGGAGGACAGGAAGACTGTGGGTGTTAGAGAGGAAGATGCACCAGATAGCCTGAGATGGAAAAAGATGACACGCTGTGGCGACCCCTTAACCCATTCATGGGCAGGGTGGCAATTTTTTTTGCCTTATTGAGATAAAAGTCTCCTAACAGGCCACAATCAAGGAAATAACACTTCTTTTTTCGTTTATGGTTAAGTTATATGATAACGTTACGAATTTATAATCTCATCCCAAAAACGGGACGCTGCCCGCGAAATGGTACTTGGGTTTTCTTTGTAGTTCGTCCCAAAAATAGGACCTTGCTCTTTAAAGGATGTATTTTTGAAGGGAAAAAATGGAGGACATAATGTGTGCAAAATCAAAAATTGGACGCTGCCCACGAATGGGTTAATCGGGACAAGCCGAAAGGAAAAGAAGAAGAAGAAGTAAACTGCTAAACCTAAACACGGGCAATAATAAAATCTCAACGATTGTGGTCCGGGTTTGAGTTTTGTCGTGTTCTTGTTTATTTTCACACTTGATGGGTGGGGAGTGGCGTCAGACGCGACTGTTGAAAGAGACTTGGAAAAACGTCCACTTTTCAAAACGCGCCTGTGGACGACGTTTCCGACAGACAGCGGTTTCCCGTGGCACCCCCGAGACGCTTTGTGTTTTTGTTTTTCCGCCGAATGGAAGACTCCTGCCGTCGCCGTCCGTCGTTTTCTGCCAACTTCCAGCCCCGGCGCTCGCCGCTTATCTGCAAAGCGTTGCGCCGTGTTGCGTTGGCCCCAAAATGTCATTATTTCTCTTCCAGCGGAGGTTCGCGTCGGGGAAAGAGACGGAGCCACCGCCGGTCGACAAGCGAGTGATGTGAGAAGAAAGAGTGATGAGGGAAGGGAGGCCGGGGGAGGGGTGGTGGGGGTCTGGTGTTATTGGCTCGGGCCGCGTTATCTCTGGAAGCCAAAACGTTGTCCGTGCGCATTGAAGCCGGCGAGCGGGATAAAAGCGTTCCGGGCCAGAAACAGAATCGCGGCATCGGGGGAAAATTGCGTGCAGAAACGCACGTTCGTGTGCGGTGGACAATAATTGCGGAGGATCAGGTCAACACCGTGTTTGCGCGTCAAATGTGAGCTCTATTCGGGAGTCTGTGTATGGCCGAGGCTGAAGGCCTTCACGTAGAGAAGAGATTTGGTTCCGTCTATCTGCTGGCAACGTTCGCAACCAAGTTGTCCTCCGAGTCATTCTACATTTTTTTCCCTGGCAGGTTCTAAAGCCTTTGGAAGGCTTCGGGATGGCTTTGCGTCATCCGAGGTGATTTCGGGTAGTCGTGAATCCTGCCGGGTGGTTCGTAATGGTTCTTTCTGGATGGTTCTGTGGAATTCCCCAGGAGATAATCTGTTCCCAATCCGACTGGATCATTCTGAATGGTTCTGAAGACTCCTGAAAGGTTTTGGTGTGGTTTGAAATGGTTCTTTCTGGATGGTTCCCGATAATTCTTGATCATTTCATCTCTGATTGTGACTGAAAACCCTTTGAATGGGTTTTGAATCATCTGAGATGGTTTCAAGTTCTTTGGAATTGTTTGCTTTTTTTTACTGGATGGTTCTGGGTCACTCAAGGTGATTTCGGAGGGTTTCACATCCCTCTGAGTGACTGTGATCCGTCGATCCATCCATTTTCTGAGCCGCTTATCCTCAGGAGGGTCCACGGGGAGTGCCGGAGCCAATCCACCATCTACACCCTGAACTGGTTGCCGGCCAATCGCAGGGCACATGGAGACAGACGACCGATCGCACTCGCAATCACATCTACGGGCGATTTTAGAGTCTCCAATGAATGGATGTTTTTGGGTGGGAGCGCCCGGAGAAAACCCCACGTAGGTGCGGGGAGAACATGCAAACTCCACACAGGTGGGGCCGGGATTAGAACCCCGATCCTCAGAACAACTCAACTCAACGGTTCTTTCAAGCCGATTCTGCGTCACTGAACAAGATTCGAGATGGTTCTAGAATTTTCCATGTCCTTGAATCACACTAATGCTTTTTTCTGGGTGGGTCTGAATCCTTCGGGGGCCTTCTCGAAGGCTCGTTTTGGCCTGCCGCCCGTTTGTCGCACTGTTTTCGGGGAAAAATTACAAAGTTGGCACAGTCACGGTGTCATCACTTCAATATTTCAAGTTTGTCTGGCAGCAGGCCACATTCAAAAGGGCCTCATTAAGAGCTAAAACTTGACACATTTGATGTCAATATTAAATATGTTGATTCATAATAATTCCATTTACTCTAAAGAATAAAGTTCCAAACAAACAAAAACGCACTTTATAACTCATTTGTAAGGCGGAAGAGGGAGGAGAGCATCTTCCGCTTTCTTCTTCTTTGGTCTCGCGACGGAGTCGGCAGAATGTTGCAACGGCTTTGCTCACCAGCTCCTTTTTACGTGTTTATTTTTAACCCTTTAATGTATGTTTTGCAGCCCGCTATGACGTTTTATTCTATCCCCAGCGTTTTAGCTCTTGCCGTTTTGCCCGCAAAATATTGCGGCGTGTTGTTGTTGTTGTTGTGCGCCAGTAAAATGATTTACTACTTTTTTTTTTGTAACTGTTCCGTGTAACTTTCTCCTTGATTTCTGCTTTACACCTTTTTTTACTCTTTTTTTGTATCACGCTAAACTGTTTGCAGTATTACACCACAATAGAAATACAAACGTTGTACAAAATTTGCGACAAAAAACAGCCTTTGCTAAACGGTTAGCATTCGTGTGCTAGCGATTACCAATCTACAGTAGGTTAAAAAAACACTAACTAGCATTCATCAAAAAACACCCTTTGCTAAACGATTAGCATTCGTGTGCTAGCGATTACCAATTTACAGTAGGTTAAAAAAAACACTAACTAGCATTCATCGAAAAACAGCCTTTGCTAAACGGTTAGCATTCTTGCCCTAGCGATTATCAATCTACAGTAGATTAAAAAAAAACACTAACTAGCATTCATCTCACTAATAATCATGTTTTATGTACAGTACATATTACACATGAATCCCTTACAGACCTCCTCTGTGGTTTTTGGCAACATTTTTAGCTTGCCCAACAGTGCGTCCATCTGTAACAAAAGTCCATGTGGAAAATGTGGACATTGGCCAAATGGTTCCGGGCGGAGCAAATATGCCTTTATAATTTTTTTTGTGTGTGTGTGTGTCAAAATATTGAGCAATTTTTGTGGTTGAGTAAAGCAGTTTCTTTTTGATTTTGATTTTTTTCCAGCCCTAATTGTGTTTGTTTTATGTTTTTGCGGTTATGTACAGCACTTAGTGACGGCTGCGCTTGTTTTTAAAAGTGCCTCTTACTGAAAGGTGATTTGCGTCTTGTTACGTTTACTTTTCACGCGCTCCTCATTATATTTAAATGCCCTCGCGGCGGAATATTTCTCGGGAAATGTTGGAAAAGCTTTCTTGGAAGCGAAGCCGTGCGAGTGGGCGCTCTGGTGGCCTTTGTCACGTCGTTGTGGTTCTTTTGCTTTTCACATCTACTTCCACACTGGTACTTTTTCTTTTTATGAATCGGAGGTACTAACGTGTCCCACGGCTGAATGTGATTGGACCCAAGATGTTGACAAATATAGTGCATATCGATACACATCAGAACCCCAAGAAATATGTACTCTCAAGGAAATTATACACAGTAAAGCCTCGGTTCTCGAACGTCCCCGTTTTCCGACGAAAATCTCAAGATTATTTTTTTTGCTTCTGTTTTCGAATGAAAATCGGTACTCGAACGCTCCCACAAAACCCGGAAATAACATATTGCGCGCCGCCGGACCAGCTGACCCGCGACGCGCTTTGTTGTGAATTACCACGGCGCCGAAAAAATCCAAAAATGACATAATTTGCGCGGCGCAAGTAAGCTGACCCACCCACAACTTTTTTTGTTATTGTCAATTCAAACGCCCCCCCTGAAAAAAAAAAAAGAAATATATTTCTTTAATTATTTTATGATCTAAAGTATTTAAACTATACATGTATTTCTACTATGCAGTTTATTATCAGGAAAAGCTAAAACAAAATGCTTTAAAAAGCCAATTTTTTTAGGCCTGGAACACATAATTTCATTTTTCCATTTATTGTATGGGAAACATTGATTTGGTTTTTGAACAAATCTCTTGTCGAACCGTTTTCTGGAACGCATTGTGGTCCAGAACCGAGGCATGACTGTATTAAAGAGCTAATTTCCCACAGAACTTTCATGTTAGCATCGCAACACTGCACGTGCTCCCAAAATGCTGACATGATGTAGAAATGATTTTGTCAAAAAACACAATTTTCCATCAAAAACAATATTACATTACAATATGCAGTAATAGTGCAGTGAAATTTCTGCATTTGAGTGAGCAGGAACACCTTCCCCATTTGCATGAATATGCTGCAAAAATAACCTCATGTAGGATCACAAATAGACAAATGACATAATGACGTAATTCCCGGCCTACAGAGCACACCTGATTATAAGCCTCACCGAGTACATCTGTCAAGGAAATACCATTTGGTACATGCATACGCCGCAGGTGTGTAAGAGCAGCAAGTGCCCACATTGAAACCCGAGATATTTACAAAGAAAGGTGGTACACAGAGAGTTTAACGCTAACGCTAGCGCCCCCTAACCAGGCCGGTTAAAAAAAAAAACATACCGGCAAAAATCACCGAGACACGCCAGTAGCACACTAACAGGGCCGTGCCGGTAAAAGTCACTTCCTCGGCACATGTATCCCACCGGTCTCACTCTTTATTCTTTATTCAAGAAAATGTCATTAAGGTAACCAAATTCTGCTTTTTCTCAGAATACTTTATCCGGCTAGTTCCTGATGTAAAGATAAAAAAAAATTCCTTTGAATGCTGTATTTGCTCACAAAAGGCTGAATTCGACCACCGAAATGATAGATTTTGCCATGAACGGACACAGTTTTGAGTGGCGTTCCGCAGGGAACCGTTTGAAGTCCCTTCATTTTCCACAAAGCCTCGTAGTGACAATATAATCAGTGCGGGAGGTGGTGGGATTTCTGTGAGGCGAGACGTCGGGAAGGAAAACAACAAAAACGAAAAAAATCTTCACTCCTCTTAAGTCAGGCGTGGGCTTCACTGAGGATTAGCGGCGAAGTCGCGAGGGGGTAAACCCGAACGCACCGCCGCGTTTCAACCTCCTCTTCACGTCTTCTTTTTCCACAGGCGTGAAATTTATTTGTTCAGCGTAAGGCTGCAGGATTTTCCTCAGGATCTTTCACGCCGTAAAAAAAAAAAAACATTTAGAAAGGCTGTCCAAAAAGTCAGTAATCCGCTTCCGTTTTTTTTGGGGGGGGGGTTTCTTTCCCATTTCGTTTCAGGTAATATTCATACAGAGGTTTGACGGCGAAGGCGTTTTCGCTTTTTGTAAACTGCAAAAACAAAAACAAATTTCCATTGAATGCTGTATTTGCTCACAAAAGGCTGAATTCGACCACCGAAATGATAGATTTTGCCATGAACGGACACAGTTTTGAGTGGCGCTCCGCAGGGAACCGTTTGAAGTCCCTTCATTTTCCACAAAGCCTCGTAGTGACAATGTAATCAGTGCGGGAGGTGGTGGGATTTCTGAGAGGCGAGACGTCGGGAAGGAAAACAACAAAAACAAAAACAAAAAATCTTCACTCCTCTTAAGTCAGGCGTGGGCTTCACTGAGGATTAGCGGCGAAGTTTTGTTAAACCGCAAAAACATGAGAATTTGCCGTGAAATAATTCACATTTGCCACAGAAAGTGTGGACTTCACAGAGAATTAGCGGAAGCAGGTAAGCCCGGGCGCACTCCCATGGAGACGCCACGTTTTAATCAACGCTTCCCCCTGTCTGCTTTTTCAGTATTTTTATCCTCCCCCCACGCCCCCCCCCCCACTTTTTTCCCTCCTCCCTAGTGGCCTTCCTGCGCACCTCGGGAGGAAGGAGGTGACTCAGAAAGCAATTAAAAAGCCAATTGTCACCGCTCGCCAGAGGAGCAGGAAGAGTAGGCAGCAGAAAGGGATTTAGATCTGGTGTGGGGAGGGAGTTGGGGGGGGGGGCGCTGCTGAGACCAGGATGAAGTTTCAAAAAAAAAAAAAGCGTCCGCCTACATTATCCCGCTCATTAAAGGCCGCGTTGACGGGAGCGTCGCCGACTGTTTGTGTGTGTGTGGGTGCATTCGTACGTACGTGATGTCGAGAACGTCGAAGGAGTCTGCGCTCGTTTGTTCCCACCCGGGGGGAAAAAAAATGTGCCGATTATGCAAATCCCGTCTGAATGTTAGAACCGGGGGGAGGGGGGTGGGGTGTCTTGCTACCGGTGTGACTCAAGAGGGGCTGGATGGAGTAGTACGCGCGAGAAAACAAAAGCAACCGCCTCAACAACTCAGTCCTGGTCAATATTTTAGGGATTCCAACAACAAGAACCCAAAACACACTCAGTAGTGATCAGATCTTCTTCTTCTCTTCCTTTCGGCTTGTCCCGTTAAGGGTCGCCACGGCGTGTCATCTTTTTCCATCGACGTCTATGTCCTCCCTCACAACATCCATCAACTTCTCTTTGGTCTTCCTCTCCCTCTCTTCCCTGGTAGCTCCATCCTTACCATCCTCCCACCAATTTCCTCACTCTCTCGCCTCTGAACATGTCCAAACCATCAAAGTCTGCTCTCTCTAACATTGTCTCCAAAACATCCAACTTTGGCTGTCCCTCTAATTAGCTCATGTCCAAACCAGACCCAACCTGCTCACTCTGAGCGAGAACCTCAACATCTTCATTTCTGCCACCTCCAGTTCTGCTTTCTGTTGTCTCTTCAGTGCTACCGTCTCTAATCCAAATATCATGGACTTTCCAAAGTTCCTCACCACTCTTTGGTCTTCCTCTCTCTCGCTCTCTTCCTTGGTAGCTCCATCCTTACCACCCTCCAACCAATTTCCTCACTCTCTCACCTCTGGACGTCTCCAAACCATCAAAGTCTGCTCTTGTCTCCAAAACATCCAACTTTGTCTGTCCCTCCGTCTAATCAGCTCGTTTCTAATCCTATCCAACCTGCTCACTCCGAGTGAGAACCTCAACATCTTCCTTCCTGCCACCTCCAGTTCTGGTTTCTTGTTGTTTCTTCAGTGCCGCCGTCTCTAATCCGCACATCATGGCTGGCCTCATCACTGTTTTATAAACTTTTCCCTTCATCCTAGCGGAGACTCTTCTGTCACATAGACCACCAGACACCTTCCGCCAACTGTTCCACCCCGCTTGGACCAGTTTCTTCACTTCCTCACCACACTCACCATTGCTCTGGACCAGAAGTATTTGAAGTCATCCACCCTCTCCATCTCTTCTCCCTCCGCCTCTTTCATTCACGCAAATATTCTCTAGTAGCGACCAGTCGTGACCAGATCGCTAATCAAAACGAGGGTGGGGGGGGGGGTCGACTGGGGGCAGACGGGAGAGTCGACTTCAAGCTTTTAAACGTCAGTATGGATCACAATAATCCACTTGTCAACTCATCGGTTCAACTCCTATTACTGTTCTTGCTGTGTTATGATTTTACTACATTCAACCACAAAAACATGGCGAGATTGTCAAGGAAGACGCAGATCGCCGCAACGTGCGGAAACCGGGAAGCGCGTGGGGGTTGAGTGGAGTCGGGGAAGTGGGTGGCGTCTGTTCTGCGGCGCTGCGGGACGACGTCGCAATCGGCCGATTAAGAAACGTGACGCCGGGCGTTAACAGGGAGCCGCACACACGAGTGCGACTTGTCATGTTCTCGTCCCATCTGCTGTCCCATCTTTCCTCCTCACTCCCACACCCCCCTCTCGCCGCGTCCCCGGAACGCCGAGTCCCGCGGCCCGAGCGTCTTCGCGAACGTGCGTATGAAAGCTCGTGTGTGTGTTTGCGTTGTTTATCCGTTTGATGTGCGATCAAAGAGCCTCTCCATTGGGGATGAGCAGCCAGATACGCCCGGCTGTGCGCGCGCGTTGCACGTAGGTGAGCTCGTGCAGCACCCCGCCCCCCCCACCCCGCCGCCATCTTGCATCTCCGTCGCTTGTCCAATCATTGGAGGATAACCCCCCCCCCCCCCCCCCCGTGTACGTGTGCGTTTTAGCGCCACGCACGCCAAAAAAAAATGGCGAAGTACAGTAATGGCTGCACTTAAGAGAATTAGTGTCGCAGATGTTGACGACACGTGTGTTTGCGTGTATGTTTTCTTCTGTCGAACGCAGCCAAGCGTATACCTGCCAGTTTTATACTTGTCTCATATTTAATGTTTCAAACATAATGTTCGACTCGAGCACACACCAGTCATGCTAACGGAAACCCAGAAGCTCTTCATTGTGAGGAAGACGTGCGAACCGCTAGCACACTGCGCTGCCGTTTTCCATTATAATTCTTTGGGAAATGTATATTATTATTGATATGATTATTTGCGTAGTTGGATGAGCACACAGTCAGGTTTGAGATTTGAAATCTGAGGTCATTCTTTCTGACGTGACCTTGTTGCGGTCACTGGGGTTTGCCATCGCACTCGCAAATCTGCACAGTCGAGCGCGAAATATCACGTGCGTAAAATTTGTTATGAGTAAAAATACGTAGATATTGGAATACGTTGCTTATTTTGTGTATTTTTGGCCGATGTTCCCTCTAAGCTGCGCAATTGCGCACCTGTCGCACACTCAGCGCACATGAAAACCGATCTAGCGCAATGAACTACAACCTGACGCATTTTTTTTTGTTTTGTTTTTAAACACTGAACACACGGTCTCCTACTTCCCCACTCCCCCACGCTCTTAAAGGGGTACACTCATAATTACAAACAGAACACACACCTGTAACTTTATATCTACGGGCATGACTGACCACACCCGTACATTTTTCAAATGTGAGTGACTGACGTTGGCCTAAATTCAACATCCATCCATTTTTTTTGTCCACTTATCCTCACAAAGATAGCTGTCAACGGGCAGGAGCCGGGGGGTAAACCACAATCAGTGGCAATTTAGTGTGTCCAATTAATGTTTTTGGGAATGTGGGAGGAAACCGGAGTGCCCACCCGGAGAAAACCCACACAGGCACGGGGAGAACATGCAAACGCCACACAGGCAGGGATTGAACCCGGGACTTCAAAACTGTGAGGCCAACGCTTTCCAGCTGCCCCACCGCGCCGCCCCACAATCGCAACATCAATGCTATTTCCTTTAGCTCATCTATTGCATTTCCCAATATGTGTTAGCATTAAGCTCACGTGCCTTGAATGCAAAATATTGTTTCAAATACGAAGCATGTGATTCTTTATTTTATGTTTACAATGTAAATATGGATCATAACACAGCAGTGAGTAAGACGGTTGTTAGTGATCATATTAGGGAAAATACAGGAGTTAAAAAAAAAAAAAAAAAAGTTCAGAGTCGCAGTCAAATTTAATATGTTTGGGATTATTTTTCCCTTCTATATCGCTGTCGAAATTATGTGGAAGAAAAACAAACGACAAGGAAAGACTGAAGTGTGTGCGAGACGGACTGGAGGCGAATGGCGCCGCTGCCGCGTTGTCTTTATCCTGCATCTGTTTGTCAATAAACAGCTCGGACATGGAATTTAGCATCACTGAGCCACGCGTGTGCACACGCAAGCCCGCGCAGAGGCTTTAGTAGCAAGATAGCGTCGCAGCTTATTATTGCCGCACTCTTGAAAGGAAGACATTATGCAAATGGCCTTTTCCAAACTTCCCCTTTCTCCCTTTTTTCTCACAATATCTGAGCGTGTTTAACGAGGTCTTTCTCGCCCTCGTCTCGTCTCGACGCGTCCGTGATTTGCAAACGGTCTCCGTGGCGATGCGGTCATTAAAAGATGAAACTTGGCGCCGAAGGATTTCATTTTGAGTTGTTGTCTGGTTTTTTTTTTTTTGTTTTGTTTTTTTTTTTCCCCCCGCACGCATGCAAATGGCGACCGCTTGCGGAATCCCGCCGCCGTCGCGGGAAAGGCGGCGATTCCCCGGCGCCGACAGATATTTTCAGACGTTTTGCCGCCAGCTCGGAAATCGATATTTAGCTTTGCGGCGTTTGTGAAGTTCGCGGAATTGATCGGGGATGGAAGGCGGTGATGAATTTCACCCTTTATGTGCATATTAATATTGAAATTAGGATACGACTGATGCCAAATCCTACGTCCTTGTCACAAGTTAATGTCCAAGAGTTTGAAATCGTGATCTAATCTAATTTTTTTTGTTTTGTCTTTGTTCCCCCACCCCCCGACCCCACCCCGACCCCTCAATTGTCCTTTTCCTGGCTTTGGATTGCCTCCAAAAAGGTAAGACGTCAACTTTTTCCTCATTATTTGTTATTATTAATTTGTCTGCGTTAATCGGGCCGGGCGAAGTGACCTCGAAAGAAACTTGTTTTTTTTTTTACACAAAATGAATCATACGCTACCTCGTCTTATGCGTACCCCGATTCGTGCGGGTTTTTTTTGGCGTTACAAGTCCGCACTCACCCACCAAAGTTTACCGAACCGGGAAAAACTCTTCAACGAAGAAATCCGAAATGAGAACTCTCGCAAGGGAGCCGCTGGAGGCAAAAGCTCACGGCCTCACGCTAACGGGCTAACCGACGCCAGCTCCTGAAGCCACGCCCCTTTAAGGCACACGTTTAACATGAATACTACAATATGAAAAGTACTCGCACTCGGTGAAAACTATTTCTTTGCATTCTCTTTTATCGTGGTTTTACACCACAGCGCTACAGTACGGTATTTTTTTCTTTCTTAAAGGGCCACAGACATACCTATAAACATTCTAAAAATAGATATTGTCATGAAAAATACATGTGGCACCTGCTATGTGAGACGAACAACAAAGATTTTCAGATTTTTCCGATGCCCCTTCTGACACGAAAGCTCGCAATCGGGTGAAGTGACCGGGGCAATGTTACCCTATCGTTTTGAGCCATATTTAGACGATATGCGGATCACTTCTGACTAACAAGACTCTCCGACAGTCTTTGTGACAGTATGTAGCGTACTCAGCAGCGGCTGGTCACTCACCGCCGGTCGCTCGCTGAAAGAAGGATTACGTCCCCCGCCCCCCAAAATAATTTTTTTTCATAGCTCTATAACCCACGTAGCTCTCGTCCTTTGCACGAGTGCAATCCATTTTTCACGAGGAACCGGGTCTTTTGGAAACATACGAAGAGTAAATCCATCCTCCCGAGTGTTCGAGCAACGAGCCGGCATTTTGGCTAACACGATGGAACAACGAGCTAGCTTCCAGCAGGTAAAACTGCTATAAACGCACGAGACCACTTGAGTGCGCGACTGCCCCGGTACCTCACTTCCTGCTTCTTCTCCAAAACAAATCCCTCGATAGGATCTTCATGGCGGGAGTTACAAAAAAAAAACATATACGTCAAAATCAGGTTTTGTGGTGTAAAAAAAACGGCTGGCTGCAGTTTTTTTTAATAATAACATACTAAAAATTATGCATTTCATGACAGTGGACCTTTAAACATGATCAACTCTTTCACTGCCAGCTGTTTTCAAAGTTGTTTGCTCTTTTTTCAGATGTTTTTAAGTATTTTGACTGATCTCTCAAGATCAAGGGAGTATTGTGTTCTGTTCTGATCTTTAGGAATCAGCAGCAAAATCATGTTGTGTGGTGAAAAAACGGATGGGTCCATACCGGCTGCCGTTTTTTCATGAGTAACATACTAAAAATCATGCATTTCATGACAGTGGACCTTTAAGTATCTGTCTGGTATTGTAGGAATAATTGTGATCATAATTATCATACATCTGCTTCCAATAAAGAAATAACATTCTAAAAATCATCCGTTTCATGACAGTGGACCTTTTAAAAAATCTTTACATGAAACTGTGTTTTTGACAGATGGATATGATCTTTCATTTCATTGCAACAACGGGGACAGTTGATTTGAATTAGGAGTGACCGGACCGATCCAAATATAATTTCATCAAATGGATGTAGCGGGCAACCCGAATGTGTACAGCGTGTACCGCAGGCTGCTGCGGCCTCCATCCTCCATCCGCTGCGCATCGGTTTTTCGGCGCGTGGCGATGACGACGCTAGGCCGGTGTCGCGACTCGAGCGAAACCGATTTGTTTGTGCGGGCGCCGCCTCCGAGTACCGGAGCTCGCCTCCGCCCTCAACCGGAGCCCGAATACCATTTGGGGGGGGGTGAAAGGAAAAAAAGGAGGACGGCTGCAAAAACTCAAAACGTAGCCAAGTAGAAATATGGCACCGGCCAAAAATCTACTTCTTCTTTTTCCGACAAGATTTTTCTTGCATTTTTTGTGTAAGAGCTTCCTTTTATCTTAAAAGTCTTGCGGGGGACGAAATTGCTCCTTTTGAAAACACCCGAAACAAAAATTTGAAGACGAGGCAACTTGCGCACACGCGGAACGTCGACCTTCTGGTCGCGAGAGTCTCAAAGCCGCATTTTTTTTTTTTTTTTATACCTTGATACAAGCTAACGAGACGATCGATACAATTTTTTTTAGATGGAGGACGACGGGAGGTCAAACGAAGAATGAAAAAAGAAAAAAGGAAGACAAGAGAGAGAGAGCACATGTGGCATCGCACCTTCACCTTTCGCTTTTTTTTGCGTTTTCAAATCAAACAAACTAGCGATTCATAAACGCCAATTACAGAATGTCAAATGGGGACATTTTCCTTTGCAAAGATATCATAACTTGTCATTAGTATTTCATTACGGGATATCGGAAACTAATTTTTCTGACCAGTCAGAATAAAAAGCTTTGATTTTATCTATTTTAAGAAATCTTGCCAGGTCAAATTTTCCTGTTCTATTGGCAAATCATTTTGTTTAAACGATATTCATTTTCTGTGCTATAAGCATTTGTATGCTTTTTTAAAAAAATATATCAACATATCAAATATCAGCGTTATTAACAAGCTCAAATTATTTTTAGTTTGGCCCCGCGTGAGCGCGGGTCTCGTTTTCTGCCCAAAACCCCAAATCGGCCAAACGGGCTCGTTCTTTGTTTGTGTTTATTTTTAACGAGGCGCGTTTTTGCAGAAGACTTCGCACCGCGTCGTATAATTACGGCGTGCTTCGAGCGAAACAAATCCCGATAAGGTGCTATAAACTCGGCATTTTTTTTTTTTATCATTGCTTGTGACGACGTTCATCTTAAAAGAACAAAAATGCAGTGTTTGTGTTGCTCCAGCAATGTTGTTTAGTCCAGATCATTTTTTTCTGCAATTATGAAGTATAAATCCTCATTTTATTGCAGTTTTTTTTGGCAGCGATAGAGTGGCAGCAGCGGTACAGAGGACGGTTGTGGGGTCGGGGGGGGGGTGGATGCACGGGAAGCGGCGGAAATTAATTATTTTCCTCGCGTGCCTCGGAGAGGCAAAAACAAACAAATCACACCGCGAGCGGCCCGCTGTAAAATGTCAGCGCGGAAGATGCGGCGGCGGCGAAGGTTACGAGCCGTTCCCCGGCAGAATTTCCCGGCGAGGCGGCGACGAGGAGAGCGCCAGGGCGGGCGCGGGCCCGCCGCAGAGAGGGATGTGCGAAAGCCGCCGAAAGAGAAGCGAGAAGCCAGACAAGTGAGAGGACAAGAATAGTTCTTCACGAGAACTGCAAATAGAACATACAAAAAAAAAAAAAAACTCGCAAAGGGGGGAAAGTACACAGAGTGTGTACTGGATGCGCGTTAGCGGTAGCCGCAGCCAAGCTATCGCGTCACGTGTCGGGAAATAGTGGCCGATCGAGCACGTGTTTAGTCTTTGAAGGAGAAGTTAAAATGGAGGAAAATACACCTCTTGAAGAAGGACAAGGTGGAAGACCTCTTGAGGCATTTTGGGGGGAGGGGAGTCAGGTGGGGGGGGGGGGGGGTTCTCATTTACAACATGTAAACGGAGCTCCAGGATCGGAATTTTAAAATGATGACAAAACGGAGGATTGTCAAGCGGGCCTTGGCAAAACTGAACCTCAAATTGTTGCTGAAAAACAAAATGGCGGACTTGCCGTTTCCTTTCTGGCGTGGCTTCTTTTTGGGTTTGATTGACGTGGACCAAATTTCGGGTCGCCGAGTCAACTTGGCTTTGGAGTCTTGAAATTCTATTAAAAAAAAAAAACCCTGGAAATTACCTCAATGAGAAATACCGAGAAGGACACTACATTGGGTCTTTGTAGACGGAAAACAGCGGTGAGGCCGGCCACGATGTGCGGATTACGGATTACGGTGGCACTGAAGAAACAACAGGAAGCGGAACTCGAGGCGGCAGAAATGAAGATGTTGAGGTTCTTGCTCGGAGTGAGCAGCTTGGACAGGATTAGAAATGAGCTCCTTCGAGGAACAGCCAAAGTTGGACGTTTTGGAGACAAGGTTAGAAAGACCGGACTTAGGTGGTTTGGACATGTTCAGAGACAAGAAAGGGTAGAACGGTGCTGAGGATGGAGCTGCGAGGGAATAGAGCGAGAGGAAGACCAAAGAAAAGGTTTATGGATGTTGTGAGGGAGGACATGAGGACTGTGGGTGTTAGAGAGGAAGATGTACGAGATGGGCTCAGATGGAAAAAGATGACACGCTGTGGCGTGGCGACCCCTAACGGGACAAGCCGAAAGGAAAAGAAGAAGATGACTCCAAAATGGCCGACGTCCTGTGTCTTTTCAAGCTTGAGTCTACTCATGATAGGCATGCCGTGCGGTAGTCATTTTGCTCAGGAGTGAATTTTCCCCCCAAAATCCAGAATTATTAGAGACCATTTTTAGGACAAGGTCGTTTTTGAAACACTTCAAGACAGATGTCCAAAACTGTCGCGGTCCTGCCGGCCCAGCCCCGGCTGTGCGGGTTCCCGCGCGGCAGCGCTGGTTCGGGAGGCGCACACCTGCGCCTCATGCTGGCTGATTGGCCCCGGTGTATGTAGGACCCTGGGGACAACTGGTTCTTCGCCAGATCGTTGCAACTCATGCCCCGTTCCTGCACTCCCATATCTCTGATCGTGAACCCGTGTGTACCGACCTCCGCCTGTTCTCCGACCGACCCCGTAAGCCTGACTCCTCTGACACTGCTGCCTTCTTTGATCGATCTCCCATGTACCGACTCCTGCCTGCCTGCGGACCTGCTCTCTACGCCCGACGTCATGACTACCGCTGCTGTGCCTGAATTTCTGCCTGATCCCCTTGGACCTTGGAACAATAAACGTTTTTCCCGTATTACTTCTGCGTCCCCCGAGTCCTGCATTTGGGTCCTCCCTCCGTACCGATGGGTCGTGACAAAAACACCCTTAAATGGCTCCTTCAAACAAAAACCTCAGACTTCCTTTTTTTGCTGCATGGCTTCTGCAGACTTTTTTTTGGGTGACACGATTCATGATGGACGTGACGACCAAATTTTAAATTGCAAACTGACTTTTGAAATCCGGGGATTCAAGCGAGTCCGTTTCAAGAAGCTGTTGATTCTGCGACCCTGAATTGACCTCATCGGACCTGAGCTTCTCTCCTCATGTGTTGTTTGTAGGGAAAAAGAAATACTTTGTAGCACCTTGATCTTATGAAATGGGTCCACCAAGGAATGCCCGTCGTCATCCGTCTTCGCTTACTCTCCCTCCTCTCCTGCTGGTGTCCTTGGTAAATCTGATTTTTTTTTTTTAAATCCATAATTGATTGGTGTCACCTCATGTGGATGAAAGCAGCCAGTGGGCAGTCTGGGAGGAACATTTCCGGAAGATTGGGTCCCCCCCCCCGAGGGATCCCCGAGCTGAGGAAGCGGCGGCACGGCGGTCTTTGTCCTTGATGCTGCGGGGGCGCTTCCAGCCTCCCGCCGGTGTCCCGGGGAGGGGTGGGGGGGGGGGTGGCCACGGTCCGATTTGAAGGAGAACCTCAGAGATGAGCAAAGTGGGCCACGGAGCCTCTGGATGGACTTGCCTTTTGAATTTGAATGAGAACGGGAAGGAAAAACGAGGGCGTCGACTCCTACGCTGATGCGTCTCGCAGCCAGAGGCGAGTCTTGATCGCGAGGTCTGCGGTTGACGCTTCATCGACGCGATGTTTGGACAAGACGAGCTCTGACATTGTCATCTGACTTCATTGTCACGACGCGTCTGGTAAACGTGCTTCAAATTTGTACCGTACAAAGTTTGTCTTTAAAGGGGAACTCCACTGGCGAGTCACATGACCTACGTGGGCACATGTGACCTGTCACGTGCCGTTCCAAACGCTCGATTACGTCGGACGCCATTATGCCCAGCGCTGATTTCTCGGATTCATCCTCATCCGATGCAGAAATAGAAGTATCGGTTGAATAGTCCCATGCAGAGCGGCGGAGCCGTGAGCTCGCTCCCCGCCGAGCTCCGGAGCTCGCTCCGCCAGGTGGCGGAGCCCTGAACTCGCTCCCCGCCGAGCCAGGATTTCGTCAGTCGTCAGAACCATCTGAATATTCAACATTATTTGTCCGGGGAGCGAGCTCACGGTTCCGCCGCTCGGCGAGACTATTTACAGCCACAGGTTCAAATCTGTACGGAAGTATTCCTCCGTCTTCCCGATCGACCGATACTGCAATTTCTTCATCGGATGAGGATAAATCTGAGAAATCAGCGCTGAGCATAATGGTAATCGGGCGTTTGGTACGGCACGTAACACGTCGCATCCATAGGTCATGTGACTCGCGAAAGTGGCAGCGCCCCAGGAAATTCGTAATTGTCGATTAAAAATCTTGTCAAAACACGACGAAATGAGAAAGGATTTGACATCACATTTTCAAGATAGAGTACAGATTACATGACATTTTTAAATGACACCTGGCAATGGTCACAATGACCCTAAAATGGCCGACTTCCTTCCTTTTTCACGCGTGGTTTCTTGAAATCTCCTCAAGATGCACACGCCTGGCAAATATCCTGTGACTTCATGAGACAGGTTTCGGGGGCTGAATTTCGCCCCGCAAAATCGCGAGCTGGACAAATTAGTTGTTTGAAGGCCTCCTGGAAATGTCGGCGGAGACCCTGCGATCGCTACAAACAAAAAATGTCGGGCTTTGCGTGTGTTTTGGGGCATGCCTTCTTCGGTGACGTTCATCCTGCTCGAGATGGACGTAACTACCGAAATTCCTGTTGCTGCGTCAACCCGGATTGTCGTTATTTCACGGCCAACCGCCGCATTTTTGCCCGGCACGCTACGCCGAAAACTCAAAACGATTTACAATCTGGCGGCGACCTTGTGTCGAGTTCACATGCGTGAAAACGTTTTTTTTTTTTTCCCTTGAAGCAGAATGACCCGAAAATGCTGCTTCAACCCAAAATGGCTGCCCTCCTGCACCTTATCAAGAACTGGTTCTTGAGACTTTCTCGCGGGTGTGTTTGCAGAGTCCGACCAGGACTTTTTAGCGATTTTCCCCGCCATGCCGTGCATCCGCGAAACGTAAAATACAATTTAATGGCGTCCATTTGTCGGAGTGCCAATGTGACAAAATCTCACAGGGGACTTTGTCTTTGAAGGATCCCGGAAATGGCCTTGAAATGCTGGATTCAAACCAAAACCAAACGTGTACTCAAATACTTCATTCGGGTCTCGCCAAATGCTGCACAGAAACGCAGGATCGGGAACGCGAGCCGACAAATAACATCAATCAAAAAGCGCTCGTAGATGATCAATAAAATAGCTCGGGGCGTTTTACTCGGATAATCGACGGCCCGATAAAACCCGTCCCGGGGCAACGCTTTGTTTGGGAGAGCCGGAATTCATTGATTGGATCGGAGCCGCGTTTGTCCGTGAAGTATTTCATAAGAAATGAAAGCGTACGTTTAATAGGACGGCTCAAAAGGTGGCCCGTGCCCTCGTTAAATGCGCGAGAGGTAAGATATGATGGAAAATGAACTTTTTGAAGCGTGTTCACGCCGTTGTGGGACAGTGCTGTAAACAACCGGCTCGGTCTTTTGTTTCTAATTCCCAAAATGGCGTGTCAGAGATCTGAATTTTTACAAAGATGGCATTTTCCCCATCTCACCTCTACGTCGTGTTTGTCCACCCGTCGCTTGGCCGCCGGCCAGGGCTGAGATCCGGAGCCGCAAAGTCTTTCATGTCAAAAGCAAAAGGTAAGCAGAGCTGCGTTGCCTTCGGTCGCAGGAACTGATTAGGGTTCGCCGGCGGACTGTGCTCCGTTAGGGAGGTGCGAGGCGGATTATTATCTGGGTATGTTTTGAAAATGGAAAATTGTCCAAGTCTTATGCCAAACTTTGTGTACGTTTTTGCTGTGAAATGTTGGCGCGAGTCGTATCTGCCACGCTACCGATCGATGCTTCCGCCAGGGAAAATCTGTTCTTGTCTTTCTACGCGGTCCCGAGTCTGTTTACGCGGGTGGAACCCGCTTGCCCTCCTTCTACGCCGGTTGCCATAGTAACAGAAGTCGCGTTTTACCACCGCCCAAGCGGGACGCGACGGCCGCCTGCAAACAGGCTAACGCTGCCGACGACTTCGCCGACCAAACGAGTGAGAGCCAAGGCCGCTAGTCGTTGGTTAGTTAGCTAGTTAGCATAATTCCCGGCCTACGGAGCGCACCTGGTTATAAGCCTCACCCAGTACATTTGTAAAGGAAATACCATTTGGTACACACACAATCCGCACCTGTGTAAAAGCCGCAAGTGCCCACGTTGAAACCCACGTTGAGATATTTACCAGGAACGACGGTACACAGAGAGTTTAACGCAAGGCTTGGCAACCTTTTTGAGGCCAAGGACTACGTCGTGAGCGCCGATCGTACGAAGGGCTCCGTGACCTGTTTGCAAATTTCATTACACATACATCATAACATTTTTTTAATTATTATTATGGTATAAATCAATTAATGTAAGTAATTATTAATAACACTAAATTAATTAGTAGTTAATTAATGTTGTTATATTCATTAAGTAATAATTAACAAAATTAATTAATTTAATGTTATTAATAAGTAATTAGATTAATGAATTTAATAGTATTAATTAAAGTAATTGTTTAATATTTATTGTAGTAAATGACATTACAGGTGTTTTTAAAATTTTAATTCACGTAAGCAAGTCAGATTCAGAATTTAAAGCACAGATAATAGTAACAATTTGTGGCCTGTGGTATTTTTCGAACATACCTCGCGGGCGCCTTGTATGGTCCTCGCGGGCCACCATTCGCCCGCGGGCACCGCGTTGGTGACCCCTGGTTTCACGCTAGCGCCGTGCTAACCGGGCCGGACAGGTAAAAGTATCTACCTCGGCGCTTATATTCCACCGATCTCACTCTTAACTTTTCCGCTCGAGTGCCCTCATGCGGCCGTTAGGAAAAATGCACAAATTAGCGGCATCACCGCAGAAAAAAAAGTCGCGGCTTTATCGGGCGGAAATTAGGTCAGTTGGTTAGTTAGCTTCGTTAGTTGCAGGCGTGAGCCAAGATAAGACAACCCTCTTCTACCTGAAAAATCCCCAAGATAGCATAACAGGCAGCGGATTACTGTGCCGACTCACTTTTCCGTCTATTGTCCACTTCCGAGGCTTATTTTGGCTTTTTTATCAGTCTTGACTTGATCCAACTTTTGCGTGTGTGTCGCTTTAACCGGCGGTCCACCTTTCTCTGAAGGTGTCAGCTCGTTTCCGTTAAATTGAGGATTCCGCGCAGTGTCGCCGTGTCTGCGCTTAATTGGACCTCAGGCCAGCGCGAGCACACACAGAAACTGGTCTCCCTTGCCCCCCCTCGGGCCCCCCAAACTCCCCACTCTCTGGTGGTGGAGAACGTGATGTATTATTTTTTTACATCTATATTTTCATAATGCTGTGTATCTTTTACAGTACAATTTCTGTCAAATTGAAAGGACAATCAGGGCCCCGCGTGATATTTATGACTATAAGTCGTACCGGACGACGGACGGGACGCATGCAAAACGGTGTGGCTCCACCACGTGTGGACCGGAATGCTAAATCCGCCGTTAGCGCGCCGCCGTGGCCGTTTGAATTTTTCAGCCCGTGTCCAAATGTTTACCGCCACCGACCAGCGTAATCGTCGAGTAAATTTTTCAGCGGCTAACCGTGGAAGAGGGTCTCCTCCGAGCTCGTCTGCGGAATCCCGCTCTAGCAAAACCAAAAAAAAAAAAATAAATCTGCTTAGAATCCACTGGAAAATGTTTTTCTACACGTTTCAAGGTGCTGTGAACGCTACTTTTGTTTTCGCCAACTATCTTCTTTGTTTCTCCCGCCGCGGCGGATTAGGTTCTCGTCCCGCAATCCGCGGCGCCTACGGCGACCGTGTTGTCGGCGCGGGCGTCCGCGGCTGTGCCTGCATTATGGATGGCTCCGGCAATGCGCAATGACAAAAAAAAAATTGAAAAAAAAGACCCGCGCACGCACGCGCCCTTCTATTATTACCGGCCTGTGCAGGATGCGGTGAAACTAATCAAAAGTGGATCTGATAGCCCACCGCATCCTCGTCCGTGGAGCCTCCAGTGTCATTTCATCTAAAAGCGTTTCTCAAGAGGTTGCTAGCGCGCGCAAACGGCGGGGAGATTTCACACCAACAAGATCGCGAGATGCGTTTAAAGGCGTAAAATCAACAACGTTAAGATGAACATCAACTGACATGAGCATCCATTACTAACATCATTCAACCGAATTGTTTTGAATTGGATTCATATTTCTTTTGCGCTAGGCTAACGTTGGCTTATGTGCTGACGCTAAACAAAAACAAAAGGTGGAGGGAACTACATTGCCAAAGGGGGGCGTATTAAATTCCCCATTTAGTAAATTTAGTTGACTCAATGGACCGTTCCGACTGGCGATCTTAAGCTCCGCCCCCTTAGCTACATTTCCCATGTCCCACAAGCTTCCAAAAACGCCGATTGAACAGAACAGGTTAGAAGTCGATTCGCTGACGCGTATTCCAGATAATATCGCGGAATGTTTTTTTTTACCACATGCGTCGGACTTGTCCAAGAGACTTCTACACACACGTCGCAACTATTTCGCGCAAAGATATGTACACGGAATTAAGATTTTGGACGGAGCGGGACGCAATGTCAGAGTCCAACATGATAAAATAGTGGGAGAAGATAAGATACTTCTCCCTCACTTACTTTCGAACATACAGCCTTGTATTTGTTGATATCGTTCACATTTAGTTGTACGCGCGCTCTTCTGCGAGCCTTAATCCGTCGTAGACGCTCCGTCAAACGTGTTTTAGGCTTTGGAAAATGAATCAAGCGGGCCCCTTGTAAGCTAGCAGGATTTCTTTCATCAGAATTGAACGTTCCCCAAGCGCATCTGGGGACCATTTTCTTCGTAATGTTAACTTTGCCAAGCGCCCGCTGCTGACAACCAGCATTGTTTGTGGGACAATACGGCGAGAGGGGCGTGTCAAGACAATGCGGCTATCTGATTGGCTATTATCGTACGAGTTACTGACAGGTCGGAAAGGTCCATTGTTTGTAAAGGTGGCAGAGGAACCGAGGATACATTAGGTAAAAATAATGAAAACAAATGCAATTTAAACATCTTCAATTACTTAAATCATAATTAGAGACGACACACTATATTGAATTGGTTTCTTTTAAAGACGCGTGACGGAAAACGTGACGATGGCAGGCTAACGTCGCTAACTGGCAGACGCTGAAGATCCAAATCCCCGTGCGGAAAGTTTTGTCCGGAAAACCAGTCACATGACCAGGAGTCAATCAAAAGTGGATCTGATAAACCCACAGTGGAGGTTTGAGAAGATGCTAGGCTAATGTCAGATGTTCATGAAAAAGTTTTGAAAATAGAAAATTGTCCAGGTTTTATGCCAAACTTTGTGTACGTTTTTGCTGTGAAATGTCGGCGTGAGCCGTATTTGCCATAACACCTGAAAGAAAGCTGCTTAAAAACGCATTAAGTATTAAATATGGCGTGTTTATGCTTACCTGAACCGTCCTCGGTTCCCCTCTCCCGCGGCCCTCGCCAGACCTCGCTCGGTCGGCCGCCCCGCCAAACAAACTTGCGCAAATGTCAAGCCGACGCGAGCGGTTGTTTGATCCTCGCCCTGCAACAAAACGCAACATTTCACCACGACAAAAGACAAATCTGGCTTAATAACACACACACGCAGACTTAAGAATAATTCCACGTCAGTCAGGCGAAGAAGTGGCTTTAATAGAAAAGCTTTTGAGAAATGTCTGTACGTTTGCGTCGCGTTTGCTTTAATTACCAACAATATTTGGCGGCGTTTAAAAGAAGAGGGAAAACGAGAAGCTTTTAAAGGGCCCATTCATTGTTCCCCGGGAGGGGCCCGATCCAAACGGATTGCCGTATGGAGCGAAAATAGAGACAAACGGCAAGTAAAAAAAACACTCAGGCCGAACCTGAAATGAAGCGACGCCTTCCAATGCGGCGGCTTAAGAGAACTCCACACTTGACTGCTCCCCGGGCTTCGCATTTGGAATTGGATCATTAGGAGCCGCCTCTTATCTGCCGGCGCGAGCTTTAGTTAGCATTAGGGCGGCGGATGTACGCCGCGGACTTCGACGGTTAACACGACGCGACTCTGGCGACGCTCGTTTGCGACTTTAACGACTTTTTCTTGTGGGCGGCCCCGCCGGTGTTGTGTTTTCACTGGATTTCAAAACTAGAAACACGGCGTACTGACACATAAGTATACCACGGGCACCGAGATTGACTCTCTTTCACGCAGATTTAATTTTTTTTTTTTATAGCAGGCATAGCTGTTATGAATTTATTTCATTTTATTTTTTATTTTATTATTTTTATTATCTTTATTATTTTTTTTAATTATTTTTATATTATTACTTTGTTTTTTTCTTTTAATTTATAATTCATAACGGTTGTGAATTTCATACAAAAGATATTGCCAAGACGATGCATCCCAGAATCACATCCAGTGGTGCCTTGAGATAAGCGTGACCTCACTTAAAAGTTCTTTTATGGAAGTAAATATGTGCCGTCAGGATTTTATTTTGAAATCGCACAGAAAACGGGATTTTAATTTGAAATGTAAAGCGATCACATTTTCAATAGTTGCTGCAATTCGCTGTCTAAAATTCACCGTCTGTGCCCCCCGGGCAGGGTCACTTCAGGTCAGAGGCGAACAGCGAGCCAATCGCAGTTCGGCTTTCTTAGTCACGTGACGTCACATAGTAAGAAAGCGGAACTGGATTGGCTGGTTGTTCGGTTCAGACCTGAAGTAACCCCTGCCCAGGTGGCACGGACGGTGAATTTTAGACAGCGAATTGTAGCAACTATTGAAAATGTGATCGCTTCACATTTCAAATTCAAATCCTGTTTTCTGTGGCATTTCAAATTAAAATCCTTCTGGAACATATTTGCTTCCACATTCTATGAGACACAAGCAATCATTTGGCTAATTTATGGTTTGGCTTAGGAGCAAAAATGTAGCATGCGGGCGCCGGAATGTCGGCCGTGAACGCAACAGACGTCACGACAAGCCGCAGTTTGCCAAACGGTGACTACCTGTTAAAAAAAAAACAAAATTTAAAGCAGCTGCAAGCTGTTTGTTGTCACACGCAGTTACGTTTACTGCCAAACTACACATAAAAACAAAGGCAATTCCACTTGATGGAAAACAACTACATCCAGTAGCTTTGCTGGGCGAGAAAGCCTGCTTAGCTTAATGCTAGTAAACAATGGAAAATGACATGGCGTTTGTATCTTAGCGGTGGCCTATAGAGCTTGCGGGAGACATTGGACCGGGGCTGAATATTTACAACACCCGAGACCTGTTGCGCTGTTGGTTCTCACAACAGACGAGAAAAATATTCAGAGATGGTCATTTTGTGGAATACCAGCTGAAAATACCAGAATAATATCGGATGGATTTCGGCAATTAAACATGGTGGATGGTGCCCAACCAAAATACACACACGCCTGTGTAGCGATCGTTTCATCAGGTAGGAATTATTCTTGTCAAACTCAAATTACCAGAAAGTATTTATAATGCCAAGTTGGCTCATTTGAAAACAATGCGTATTAAAAAATTTTTTTTACGGAGGTTATGTGTAGCCGCAATCGCTTCCGTGTACATTCCGTGGAAACGACTCAGTCCTTTTTTCCAATCATAGTTAATGAATGAGAGTTTGTGTAAAAGCAGTGGTCATTTATTTAAATATTGGTATTTGTATTGAATACTCGCCGAAAAGATCGATGGATTCCGGCAAAGGTTAACGTGTGGCCAAACACGCTTCCGCGTTCACGTGCCGTCAAAACCGTCACGATGTGGGATTTATTCCTGATTGAGAACAGATCCAGCAACGAAGTATTCGTATGCGTCCAGACTTTTATACGCTTTCAAACTTTCCCGTGTAAATCTCGACGACTTACTCACCAGACCCGTGTGTAGATCCAGTTGTCCAAGACAACCGGAAGCGCATTAACAGTCCAATTTCTTATCGGCGAAAACCGACTTCGGCATGAAATACGGGTCCTCTAATTTTCCCACGTACCGTCGTTTATTTTCACCTTCTAAATGTCTGACGGTATCGGACAATACTGGGCGTCGTGCAACAAGAAGTATTTCCGCGTCGTCTCCGACCGACTTAGCATTGAGCAATGCTTAGCTTGACCCGACAATATGGCGACGTAAACCAGTCACGTGATTTTATGACGTCGGCGCACGAGCTCTAAATTCAAACAACTAATATGACGGCAGCTTTCTGAGAACTCGGGCGTGCACGCGGGAAGGAGCAGTACGATGTCCATTGAGCTGAAGTGAAGAAAAACACGAAAAAAGTCGGAAATTGTTTAATTCTTCACATTTTAATTGTCACGACTGCATGTTTTTATAGTTGACAGTATCATCAAGTCATGTTTTTCTTATTTCGACTCAACTGAGCGGTAAAACGGTCCCGGTAATCCGCAGTTCCTTTTTTTTTTCTGTGCGTGTTCTGGTATTCACGGCTTCAAAAGATTGCGAAGTCAGCGTACCGAGTGACCTCCTGGAGGGGATGAAAAAAATAATAATTCTTAACCCGTGTGTGATATCTATAAAAGGATTGTCTGGCGCCTGCGAAGTGTCCACGCTGCCCGGCGTCGGCCTCCCACGGGGCTCGCCGCGGCGCCGACGGCCGAATCAGACGCAAGCTGATTTAGCTTCTCGGAGAAAGCTATGAAAAAAAGTGAAGACTCAGTCGGGGGAAAGTTGCCCGAAGTCGCAAATTGGGCGAGTTGGAGCGCAAGTTACATTTTTTTCCCCGGATTGTTAAAGCGGCCAGAATTTGACCGCCGTATCTCACGGTGGCGATTTTAATTGAACTGGAATCCAAGTGTTTACTGCAGCCGATGATAAAATTCATCCATCCATCCGTTTTCTTCACCGCTTATCCTCAAGAGGGTCGCGGGGAGCCTATCCCAGGTGTCACCGGGCAAGGAGGCGGGGTACACCCTGAACTGGTCGCCAGCCAATCGCAGGGCACATGGAGACAAACAGCCACAATCATAATCTCACCTCAGGGCAATTTAGAGTGTCCAATTAATGTTGCATGTTTTTGGGATGTGGGAGGAAAGGCGGGTCCGGGGTTTGAACCAGGGACCTCAGAACTGTGAGGCCAACGCTTCACCAGCTCAGCCACCGTGCCGCCCGATAAAATTCATCAAATGTGTTTTTCTGTGCTTGTGGTGACGCGGAACCAGGTTCTGCTTCTGATTCCTAAAGATCAGAACAGAACACAATATTCCAGAGATCAGTCAAAATACATAAAAACATCTGAAAAATGAGCTAACGACTTTGAAAACAACTGGCAGCGAAAGAGTTGATCATGTTTAAAGCGCCACTGTCATGAAATGCATAATTTTTAGTATGTTATTCATGAAAAAAAAAACGACAGCCGGTATGGACCAATCCGTTTTTTCCACCACAAAACATGATTTTGACAAATGTGGCTTTTTGTATCTCCCGCCATGAAAATCCTCTTGAGGGATTTCTTTTCGAGAAGGAACAGGAAGTGATGCACATGGCAGGGCCGCCCTCTTGCGGTCTCGTTTGTTTATGCTAGTTTTAGCTGCTGGAAGGTAGCTCGTTGTTCCTTCGTGCTAGCCAAAACGCCGGCTCGTTGTATTGTCGGATGTTGCTCGAACACTCGTGAGGATGGATTTGCTCGTCATGCTTTTCCAATCCGAATCGTCGTGAAAAATGGATTGCACGGGTGCAAAGGACGAGAGCTTTGTGGGTTCCAAATGACAGGTAGATGTGTGTGTATATACCTACGAAAAAAAAAAATAGTTGGGGGTGGGGGCGTAATCCGTAAATCAGGGGTGCTAAATGCGTCGATGTGCGCATCGGAAGGCTTCCGTGCAGTGCCTTGCCGCGGTGGCTCATCTCCGCCACGGGGTTGGATCAGACAGGGTGGCGGTTTGGCCGCAGCTTTGTCGTCGCTTGCGGGCGGCATTGTTTTTTTATCACCGCCGCGTGGAGGTGGATCGGACGGGGAGGCGGTTTGGCCGTGATCCGCATATCTTCTAAATACGGCTCCAAACGATAGGGTAATATCGCCCCGGCCACTTCATTCGGTTGCGAGATGTTCTCGTCTTCGAAAAGAGGTTCCGTGTCAGAAGGGGCGTGTTCGTCTCCCGTAGTAGGGTCCACCGTGTGTTTTCATTGGCGAATGTCCAGATGATGTCACGGACAGGAAATGCAGCCAATATGGCGACCACTTGGATGTCAAATGAGACTTCCGCAACTTTGCGCATGGAGGACGTGCTCTTCGCTCATATTTATGTTTTTGTACAGACATTGAAGTGAATCATGTTTTAGCTTAGAATGTTTATGACACTTGACCTTTAAAGAAGTTCTTGAACCACGTCACGGTTGATCCGTATGCGCCTTGAAATCGGCCGGCAACCGGTCCAGGGTGTCGGTTACACCTCCCGTTTGTCCAAAGTCAGCTGCGACGGACTCCGGTTCCGTCGAATCTGACGCTAATGAGGGAAAAACGCGACAGAAAGTGTCTGCCAGCCCGCTTTTTAATTATTATTTTTTTTTTTTTCATGAGGCGATCCGTCTCTTGAAGGACTCGTCGGCCATGTTGACTGCGAAGTCTGTTAAAACGATACATTTGCTCATCCTCGCCCAGGTCGACCGTGCACTCGGATTAAGATGAGATAGACTTAATTGCTGCCACTTGGCAGCGCGGAGCCACTCCGCCGTGGAGAAATATCAGTTAAGAGGATTTAAGGCGTCGGAGATTTTTTTTTTTTTTTTGGAAAGTTCGGATGCTTAAGTGCCGAGAGCGCCAGTGCCGCGAGGCAAGCGTTCGCCAAGCTCGCCGCGTCGTAACGAGGGGAGGCGAAAGTCGATTATTTTGGCCGCCCGCCGGGCTATCGCCATCCTCCGTCGTTCGACGGACGAACCCGATCGCGTCTCGTTAAGGGTTCTCTCCACGCGTTGGACGTGAGCGGAATGGCGAGGCGGAAATCGCCGGAAACGCGCGTTACCGGAGAAGACGGGGGGAGTGTCTCGTTTTGCTCGATCGGGACTTGGACGGATGGATAGAAAAATAGATGATAAATGTGGATGGTCGGATGTTGACGAGAGGAGGGTGAGTTTTAAGGGATGGGGTGATCGATGGACCGAAGCCCCACAGCACGTGGCGTTCAATAAAAGAATCAAACAATGCAGCTCTGCTTACCTTTTCAATGGTGTTTCACACTGTGTAGACCAATTTCACGTCCAGTTACGCACTAGTCATTAGCACATCCATCCATTTTCTTAGCCGCTTATCCTCACAAGTGTCGCGGAGCCATTCCCAGCTGTCAACGGGCAGGAGGCGGGGTATACCCTGAACTGGTCGCCAGCCAATCGTAGGGCACATAGAGACAAACAGCCGCACTCACAATCACACCTGGGGGCAATTTCGAGTGTCCAATTAATGTTGCATGTTTTGGGGAATGTGGGAAGGAAACCGGAGTGCTCACCCGGAGAAAAGCCACGCAGGCACGTGGAGAAGATGCAAACTCCACACAGGCGGGTCTGGGATTGAACCCGGGACCTCAGAACTGTGAAGCCCAAGGCATTCCAGCTGAGACACTGAGGCATCCGTCATTATTAGCACGTTCTCCCAAAAAAAAAAAAAAAAAAATCATATTTTTTTTAAATAATCTGTTATTCCCCACGTTTCAGTAGTATTTTAATATCTGAGCGCATTGGTCGTTGCGTTCTTTTATTCCATTCTTAGTGGCTGTACGATAAGCGCAGACGTGAAATTGTTTCCCGCGCGCGCATTAATAATTGTCATAAATTGAAGTGTACACAAACATTCTGGGCTCTTCCGTGCGTTTTTTTGAATGGTTATAATTCACCGCGATGGCGCTGATCTCTTTCGCGCGTGTAGCCTCTCCCGTCGCCGTGCGCTTCGGCGTTATTTGTTTCATGCGACCGTCTTAGAGCGAACTCCAGATTTGAGTGACAAGAAAACGACTCGGGGCGGGAACGGAGAGCGTTTTCGCCGTCTTTCAAACTTATTCGCCGTACGGTTGCGATTGCCGGAAAGAGTTTTTCGGTTCTCGAGTTTTATTTCCCGTTGACGTCGCAGGACCTTGCGATTGCGGCTCTTGGCCGTGAGAACATCGCGATGAAAATGCTAAAAAAAAAAAAAAAAAAAGAAAAAAATACATCGTGCAGCCCTACTCGCAAACAGATTTTCCTAAATATGTGGACTTGTGGGGTCCGGCGATGAAATCAATGAAAAGCCAGACGCTCGAGGCACCGTAACTTGTGCGCAGGGTGTTAAAAAGTTCCTTTCCCGCCCTATGTTCCCTTTAAGAGGGTCTCAATGGGAATCCTGATCTTGGACACCCTGAATTAACTCCCAGCAGGTGCCAGCCTGTCGCGCCCACTACCCCCCCCACCCCCCACTACCCCACCGCACCCCTCGCCGTGATCCATAATGGATGAGAGGCTGCGACCCAAAGCTTCTCTCATCAGCGCTCCGTGGCGGGTCAGAACCTTCCTCTCGTCGGCAGCCGACCAAGCTGAATTGGATCTAATCTGTCACGTCCAATCGGGGGGGGGGGGGGGCGGGACCGCGAAGGAGCCGGCGGGGTCGGGGGAGGTAAAGAGCGACGGAAGGCGAAGACAGAAAGGAGCTTCGATCAAAAACGTCCGCCTGAATAAGTCATGTCGCGCTAATAGACTCCAGGAAATAGTCGTGAATATAGAAGCGGATAAATGTGCGCTCGGCGAACCTTCCGACGTTGCGATTTCAAATGTTTTGGTCCGGAGACGCCAAAAATCCTCCTCAAAATCCTCACAATGGAAGATGAAAAAAATTGCTCGTTATCTCCCCGTAAGCGCACCCGTGTAACGGCAACGGACCTGTCCGACTGGCGATCTTAAGCTAGCTTAGCTACATTTGCTGCGTCCAACGAGCTTCCAAAATGGCCACCGAACAGAACAGGTTTGAAGTCGATTCTCTATCGCGTATTCCAGATCGTATCGCGGTATGTTTGTTTTTTTGGGGTTTTTTTTTTGCCAAATGCATCAGACTTGCCCGAGAGAGTTCTACAGAGAGGTCGCAACTATTTCACGCGAGGATATGTACACGGAATTAAGATTTTGGATGGACACTAACATCATTCAACCGAATTCTTTTGAACTGGATTCATCTTTCTTTTACGCTGGGCTAACGTGGCTAACGCTAAACAAAAGGTGGAGGGAACGACATTGCCCAAAAAAAATGAAATATCTCTCATCCAAAAATAAGAAGCGTATTAAAGTCGCCATTTAGTCAATTTAGTTGACTCAACGGATCTTTCCCACTGGCGATCTTAAGCTCCGCCCCCATTAGCTACATTTGCCATGTCACACAAACTTCCAAAATGGCGACGGAACAGTCCATCGCACCAAAAAGATCCCAAAATGCATTTAAAGACGTAAACGTAAACAACATTAACATGAACGTCAACTGACATGAGAGGCCATGACTAACATCATTTAATTTTTTTGAACTGGATTCATCTTTCTTTTACGCTAGGCTAACGTGGCTAACGCTAAACAAAAGGTGAAGGGAACGACATTGCCCAAAAAAATAAAAAAAATCTCTAATCTAAAAATAAGAAGTGTATTAAAGTCCCCATTTAGTAAATTTAGTCGACTCAACGGACCTTTCCGACTGGCGATCTTAAGCTCCGCCCCTCTTAGCTGCATTAGCCATGTCCCACGAGCTTCCAAAATGGCGACCGAACAGAACAGGTTAGAAGTCGATTGGCTAATGCGTATTCCACATCATATCGCGGTATGTTTTTTTTGCCAAATGCGTCAGACTTGCCCGAGAGAGTTCTACAGAGAGGTCTCAACTATTTCACGCAAGGATATGTGCATGAATTTAAGATTTCGGATGGAGCGGGACCCAATGTCAGAGTTGCGGCGAAATGTTGGCAATCGACGCAAAAAAAAGTTTGACGCCTCACAAACTTCATATTGAAATCAAGCAGGATAAAATAATGGAATCGTACTGCGGGTGTGAAGCAGGGTGAGTACTTTTTACTTGGAAAGATGACCAGTAATCGTCTTTAGAAGTGTGTGGGTGTATTCATTTGACTTGGCTCGAACCCAGTCTTAAAACTCTGCGATTCAAATAGATAAATACACATTTCTGTCGCATGACATGGCGCATTTACGTATCACTAACCCGACTTTTCGGCACAAAATATGACACACTTCATTCAGCAGGTCAGTCACACGCTAACAAAGTGAAAGTTGTTCACTTACCTTCGAACATACAGCCTTGTGTTTGTTGATATTGTCCGCATTTAGCTGTACGTGCGCTTTTTCGCGAGCCTTAATCCATCGTAGACACTTCGTCAAATGTTTTTTAGGCTTGAAAGCGGGCCCCTTGTAAGCTAGCCGGATAGCTTTCATCAGAATTGCACGTTCCCCAAACGCATCTGAGTACCATTTTCTTCCTAACGTTAACTTTTCCAAGCGCCCGCTACTGACAACCAGAATCTGATTGGCTATTATTGTACGAGTGATTGACAGGTCGCAGAAGTTCATTGCGTAAAGGCTTTTGATTTGATTCGACGCAACGCCAGTGGAATTCAAAAGCTGCCCATTTTTAATCAATCATAGCATTTTTTTTTTGTGAAAAAAAGGAAAAAGAAAAAAATTTCATTATTACATGCGCAAAAAAAAACATTCCACTCAGCTAACAAGTTGGAAATTTAATGAGAATTTAATTGTATTTTTCCACAATGAAGTCATTATGATATTAATTCCTGGACACCTTCATTTTCTAAAAAAAAAAAAAAAGGGACAGTATTCTTTAAAAAAAAATGATGATTAAAAAAGATGGACTTTTAGTTTTATTTTCTGAAATAATTGCATTATTATTTTTTTCACCGCTAGTTTGGAATCCTCATTTGACGGCAAGGGTCAGTGTTTAAAAATATTTTTTTTTCATAAATGTCCAGCACCGTGTAATTTTTTTGGAGCGCCGCTTGGTTTCGGATGCCGGCACATGATTCTTTTTTTTTTTTTTGTTGGGAAGCAACTGAAAACTAAGACAATAACGCCTTTTAAATATTAAGCCGATCAAGCAGACTACATTAAATTAAACTTATTTTAAGGGCCGCTCCGCTACCTTTTGAATTATTTACACGCCGATTATCCAGCGTATGAAGTTTTAATCAGGATTTATTACAACTCTCGGCGGCCATTTGCTTTGACGTAAAAGATGATTAATATTTCGTGAACGCGAAACGCGAACGTTCTGTGTTCTATACATCACCCCGAGTGTGATATGAATCCATATGAGGCCGGGCATTTTTTTCACCGTGCATTTTAAAAATCATAAATTCATTACGGAGAGTAAGGTGGAGCGCGTCCGCTTTTAATTTGACATGGACGCGCTCCGACGGGATCCCGCTGTTTACGGCCCGGCGTCGTCTAACGGGTCCATTACGCGGATTTAATTAATGACACGCTCGCGGTATGCCGCCGATCCCCATCAGCGCACGTTAGCCATACGCCGGGTCGAGTCGACGCGGTCTTCCTCCTCGAAAGCGGCCATACGGCAATCCCTCGTTTGTCGTGGGGTTTACGTCCCAGGCCACGCGCGCAAGTGGCGAAATCCACAGCGTAGTGACCAAGTTCTGAAGGGATTATTTTGATATATTTTTAAGGTTCATGTGTTCAAACTGGCTTTCAAAGCAACCAGTCGGAAACCAAGGGTGAGTGTGATCGAATATCTCGGCGTGCATGCCTTCGTTTTAGGGAATGAAGAATGTGGAGCAAATCATAACAATTTTAACGGTCTAAATTATGCTACGAATACACCAATAGCATTCTTTCCAAGAAGTTGGGTTTCTGACGCACGCCATGTTGACTTTACGCTATATCCCAAACAACAGGCAAGTCCGACCTGGGATCCCGTCCCTTTTTCTTTGCCGCTTATCCTCACGAGGGTCACGGGGAGTGCCGCAGCCTATCCCAGCTGTCAACGGGCAAGGAGGCGGGGTACACCCTGAACTGGTCGCCAGCCGATCGCAGGGCACATAGAGACAAACAGCCGCACTCACAATCTCACCTAGGGGCAATTTGGTGTCCAATTAATGTTGCTTATTTTTGGGATGTGGGAGGAAACCGGAGTGCCCAGAGGAAACCCACGCAGGGACAGGGAGAACATGCAAACTCCACACAGGGAGGGCTGGGATTGAACCTGGTCCCCAGAACTGTGAGGCCAAGGCTTTACCAGGCAACCCACCGTGTCGCCTCAGACCTGGGATGTTTGTGAAATATTTCACTGCTGGTCCCGACGTAACCTAAATTTGTGTAGAGCGTGCCATAATCTTATCGCTTACCAAAGCTAAAGTAGTACTAAACTCATAATTCCAGTAAATATTTGCATGAAAAACACTAACTGCTTCTCATAGCACTGGAAAAAACTTTCTGTAACCTCAAAACGCAGCAACCGTCATAAACCAAAAAAATGTTGACAAGCCGTTCCAGTCACTGTGATTTGACGGGCGCGTGCGCGCCCGTGCGCCATCGCACTCGCAAATCTCCTCATTCGAGCACGAAAAATCACGTGCGTAAAATTTGTTACGAGTAGAAGTACATAGACATTGAAAGACGTCGCTTCTTTTGTGTAGTCTTGACTGTTGTTCCCTCGAAGCTGCGCCACTGCGCAATTGCGCACTCGTCGCACACACTCGGCGCACTTGGAAACCGATCCGATGGATTTGTTTTTGTCTTAACACGGAAGCACACGGTCTTTAAAAACGAGCTGCTGCCCAGCCTACTACTACTTCCTAGTTTACCTGACACCGCCCCCCTCCGCTCTTAAAGGGGTACAGAACACACACCCGCAACTTTATATCTGCGGGCATGACTGGCGGACCACACCCGCGACATTATATGTGCGGACTTGACTGAGCACACCCGTACATTTTTCAAATGTACCATCCACCCGAAATGGTTCTTTCGGGTCTGTGACCCATCAGTTGACAATCACTGCCTAAAAGTGAAAAAAAAAAATGTTGCGATGAAGGTACTGCAATGTGGGGAAGGAGAGCCACAGCGGCCCAAGCGTTTTTTTTTTTTATGTTTACTGATCTGGACAAACAGTCAAACACTAAAAAAAAACCCAAAATGAAGCGACTCAGATCACGGATAGAGTATCTGCCGTTCATCATCCAATCACCCAGTAATCATCATTCCAATCATGATGCAACCACCACATCCATCTGTCAAGATGATTTTTTTTTATCCATTTGTCACGCGCTCATGCACATCACATCTACACAGGCGCCAATTTATAACCGTCGCCATCCATTCCGCCTCGCAAGCGTCGGGTTAGCATCTCAAACCGGCGGCAAGCGGCTGACCATTAGCATGCGGCGCGACACGCGCCGCACCTGCGCGGACGTCCGGCTCGGCTGGCCGCGCTCTCCGCCGCCCCGTTAACCAGTTTTTTTTTTTGTTACGCGGGCGCACTGACGTTACGCCTGCTTTTTTTATGAGTCATCCTCGAGTGGCTAACGCCGTTATTATTTCGATAAAACGAAGCAATTGCAGGTGAACAATGGCGACTTTCCAAGCGCAATCAGCTTAAGCCACGCCGAAAACGACCGAGCTGACATTTGCCGTTTAGGGCGGCTGACGTCAGCTGCTGATTAAACGAGGGCACTTGTTGAGGATGGAAGGGGGGAAAAAAATCGATACGTGGAACCTTCGCCTGCATGTAATTTACATACTTATCAATCACAAAGACACAGCTGCCCAATTCGAGTATTTCCTGTTGTAATCCTTTGACTTTGTCCATTTTGTCCTTGTCGCGAGCCCAAATTTAGCATCGTCAGCCGTGATACCGCTCGAGTGAGGTACAATTACCGTAATTTCCCGGCCGATAATCCGCCACTTTTTTCCACACGCTTTCAACCCTGCGGTTTATGCGGTGATGCGGCTAATTTGTGCATTTTATTTTCTAACGGCCGCAAGGGGGCACTCGAGCGGAAAAGGTAAGAGTGAGACCGGTGGAATATATGCGCCGAGGATGTGACTTTTGCCGGTTCGGCCCTGTTAGCGCGGCGCTAGCATTAGCGTTAAAACGGCGGTGCTAGCGTTAGCGTGGCGGAACTAGCATTAGCATTAGTGCGGTCTCTGTGTACCGTCTTTCTTTGTAAATATCTCGCGTTTCAATGTGGGCACTTGCGGTTTTTACACAGCTGCAGCTCATGTATGTACCAAATGGTATTTCCTTGACAAATGTACTGGCTGAGGCTTATAACCAGGTGCTCTCTGTAGTAATTACGGTATAATAATTAAGGTAATGTAATGCGCTAGCATGTAAATTATTTTATTGAACGGGACAGAGCAGGCAAACCACAATTACGATCGTCTTTTTACATCCACTCATTTATTTTTGAGCCGCTTATCCTCACGTGGGTCGCGGGAGGGCTGGAGCCCTTCAAATGTGGTGAATTTGAACATTGACGGCGGTTGCACAAAGTTAAAATCTGCTCAACTGGCGTAATTTTTAATGACTAGAAGGGAATGTGGGGGGGGGGGTAAAGGTGAGTTTATCATATTTTAATCATATGCAACCCGTATAAATATTTGAAATTAAGCAACTCAAGCGACTTTTCCTTTAATATGTAAGTTTTTATATTGACATTAATTTGATCAAGCACAGTTGGACTCCAACGAAGGTGTAGAACCATCTCAAGGATGATCAGAAGAAATGGACAGCACCAAAGTTAAATATGAGTGTCACTGCAAAGAGTCTCAATACTTATGGCTGTGTTCATTTTTTTTTTTTATCTTCAAAAATGAAACCCACTCTGCACGAGCACGCCTGCTGCATTTTTTTCTTTTTTTTTCCAAAATCAGATCATCTGTAAAGCCGAGATCAGATGACGGTTTTAGCCCCGATATTGGCACGATTAGCCATCGCTGGCAAATTCCCAGTTCGGGCCCAGCAAAATATGTCAGGGAAAGGGAAATATGTCATGTAGTTTGACACAGTGCGCAACTAACATTTTGGTTCTACGACAGGCCTCTGAGCCCAGAATGAAATTTGCGGATATCTCTGTTGTCGCGTGAGAGTGACAACGTGGCAAAACTCCGACAACGCACCTTGACGTCGATCCAAAAAGGGTTCCGATTGCTTCGCCTGCCGCGCTCGCTGTTTTCAACGTTGTTCTCGCGCGCCAACTAAACCAAAACTGGAGAGCGGGATTCCACGGAACGCCGGCATATTTACGTAGAACTGTTAGCGCTAGCACTAGCTCGCGAGGCTACATAACGTTTTGTTGCTTGCTAGCTTTTCAAGTGTGATGTAAACTCAAATGTTCATGTTTTTGGCAAATAGTTTGGGAATTATTGTCAAGAGTGATTCAATTCTGGCAACCTCCTGCTCGACCCAAAAACCCCTCTTAGGATCTACTAGTACCGGTACCAAGACATTAAGGTCATTAAAATCCAAAGATGTTCAGGAAAGTGCGGAAAACTCCAGACTGCAGCCAAGTTTCTCGAGCAATCATTTTCTGCGTCCGCGGGAGGCCTCGCAGGAGAATAATTATAAATTGCCATTTCACATTTTTCCCGTCAAACTGTCGCACGACGCCCGCTGAGCGCGGAGGCGGCGGAGACGTACGCTGTGGACGGAAACAATTTAGAATCACCGGCACGCAAAACCGAAGTAAAAATGTCATTTATTTCTTAGCTCCATTTTCCGACGCGGCTCGGTCCCACGGCCAAAAGGGGACGACACGTCGCGGGGAATCTGCGCCGACGTTGACGATGATTTCTGAACATTTATCGGGGACGCGGACAAGCGCTTTGGCGCTCAAAACTCGGCAGCGGAATGTCGGCTGAACTAAATTTCGGCTTTGAACGGGGGCTGCTTACAAAAAAACAAAAAACGATGACATTTAGAAATCAAACATGCCGCCGTTAATGGTCACTAGTCTCGGTCCATTTTGTAAAGGAAACCTAGACTTATGATTCCAGATTGTTCCTTGCACTGAAATATCTGCCGTCCTCTGTGTGTGAGGGGACAAGGGCTTAGATTTTTTTAAAATGTTATTAATAGTTCTGTAATCTTCTTCTTTTCCTTTCGGCTTGTCCCGTTAGGGATCGCCACGGCGTGTCGTCGTAGATGAACGGATATTTGTCTGGCAGAGTTTTACGCCGGATGCCCTTCCTCGCGTAAGCCTGCATTTAGCCGGGGAGAGAATGTTACAGAACCTCGTAGTTCCCTGGCGGTCTCCCGTACGAGAACTAACCAGGGCCAAACCCGCTTAGCTCCCGAGATCCGACGAGATCGGGCGTTCTCGGGGTAGCGTGGCCGTAAGATATTAATAGTTCTGAACATTATGTGGAGAAAAAATAGCAATCAAATGTGCTTTAACGAGATCACACATAGCTCCAACTTCAATTTGTTGCTAGCAATTTCTGAATTCCAGATATTTTCTAGGGGTTTTTTTGTGGGTGGAGGTCGGGAGGGCTGGTATTGAACCCGGACCTCAGAACTGCGAGTCCAACACTTTGCCAGTGCCACTGTGCCGCCTCAGACCTGGGATGTTTGTGAAATATTTCACTGCTGGTCCCGACGTAACCTAAATTTGTATACAGCGTGCCAAAATCTCATCGCTTAACAATGCTACAGTAGTACTAAACTCATAATTACAGTAAATATTTGGATGAAACTACTACTCATGGAACCGTAAAATGCTTTCTGTAACTTCAAAATGTAGAAACCATCGGAAACCAAAAACCTCTCGTAATATGCGACAACCCGTTCCAGTCACTGTGATTTGACAGGCGCGTACGCGCCCGGGCACCATCGCACCGGCAAATCTCCACAGCCGAGCACGAAAAATCACGTGCGTAAAATTACGAGTAGAAATACATTGATATTGAAAGACAGTGTTTATTTTGTGTAGTCTTGACCTATGTTCCCCCGAAGCTGCGCCACTGCGCAATTGCGCACTTGTCGCACACATTCGGCACACTTGGAAACCGATCCGATCGATTTGTTTGTTTTTGTTTTAACACGGAAGCACGCGGTCTTTAAAAACGAGCTGCTGCTCAGCCTACTACTACTTCCTAGTTTACCTGACACCGCCCCCCTCCCCTCTTAAAGGGGTACAGAACACACACCCGCAACTTTATATCTGCGGGCAAGACTGGCGGACCACACCCGTAACTTTATTTCAGTGGGCTTGACAGAGCACACCCGTACATTTTTCGCCAGCGTGCCATCACGGGAACCGAGTGCGTCGACGGGTTCACAACGTGTGAGAGGGTGTTTTTGACTCGTGGGGGGGACTCCCGGCGAGCCCACAAACAACAGCGGAAGCAGTTTTGTTGCAGTTTGAATCATTTTTACAATGCGAAGCGGCAGAAGAACAAAACAAAAAAAATCTCTGAAGTGGGACCTGTTCTTCATGCTCACTATTCTCGTGGCTCTCTGCATGTGTAGCGCCTCTCTAGTATAAAATACTTCGACGAGGTAGCTACCTGAGTTCTTTCCTCACTCCAAAGTAGGAATCTAATACAGTAACTCAACGGTAATTACTCTGTCTATTACAACTTTACTCTTTACTTGTATATTTAATTCTCTATCAAAAAGTCACTGAAATAATGTTCGCCCCTATGAGTTAATATTATCCTAATTTAAATAATCAAGCTACCAGATAAACTCACCACTATTTTATATGTCTTGCAGGTACTCCAATAATATGTGTGAACATTTAATAACGAAATAAAGGTTAGAAAAGCAAATCTCTTTACTCAACAAAGAGTCATTCAGTAAATTGACCAAAGCAGGTACACACTGCACACATGGCGAGGCTAACCGAAGCTAAGGGCCCAAACGAAACTGAATCTAGTCGGCAAAGCAAATGAAATTCAAACCCCAACGTCACTGCGGTGGTTCCCCAGGCAGGAGTGAAGAAAGGTGAAGGCGGTTTTTCCTCTGTCCGGCGTCCTCGCGGTCCTCGTCCTTTTTTTTCCCCTTCCTTGAAGTCCAAATGCAGGCCTCGCCAGCCGCGTTATCTCGACGCTAGCGCCCTTGCCCTCTCCCTCGTTGTACAACACGCAGGCCTTGCTCGCTAGCGTTAGCCGATTGCTAGCGCCCAAGCCAAGTCAAATGCATGCACTTAGCCCCTGTGGTAGCGGCTAACTCCGCCACGTCACGGCTTGATTTGAGTAGTCCGCTCAAACGACGCACTATCCCAGTTGAACTTTCAACAGTCCTCGTCGAACACATTCATCAACTTTTGATAAATGTCCGCCGTTCACTTTCTTTGTCGTTTTTCTCAACCACCTCTCGCGGTCACACCATCCATCTTTCTCTATAACCTATAACCGAACTGCGACTCTATTATACTGAACTTTTACCTGTACCAGCTTTTAACCGGGTTACACGCGCAAGCATCATGCGTACTGACACATGATGACGTGTGTTTGACCTCCCACATGCTGACTAGTGAGTGGAAAAAAACACTGCTAATCAGCCCAGTAATTGCTAGTGTGGAAGAAACTGCAAAGTGGGTCAACTGCAGCGTGTGTGCACCAACAAAACCTTAACGAAATATTCCCTTGAAAAACACAAACGCGCATTTATTTAATTTTTTTTTACAAATAGATGCTTGCGTCATGTCACAATAGGAAAACTTTTCGTGACCCGAATGAAATTGACTACGGATCGCCAAAAGGCTAAGTGTCATTTTTACGTTGGGTTCACTGACGTCGGGTTGGTGATCCGAAGCATCTGTTTTTTGGGTGAGTCCGCTCAATGGAGTCGGTCACCTGATTCAGACAGAATATCACAGTCAGTACAACTCGGTAAAGTCTTTCCGGCGAGTCTGCTCGCCGTAGTCCCTCACCTGTTTCGACTCCTTTATCTTCGTGTAATTCCTCTCGCTCAACTTAGTCCCCGATTCAACCGGCTGGTCTGAGTCCGTAGGACTTCTGGAGGGTCTTCCGATTCAGGCCGGCGAACCAAGGTATCGACCAAGGTATCTACGTTTCTGGTGTTTCCAGTGAGTTCCTCTGACTCAAATCGGTGAACCAGATCTCCCGAGTCGAAGGTGTCTCTGGGAAATCTGTGGAGTCGAGTTCGGTGTGCCGAATCGATCTTCTGCGTTGAATCCGCCGACTCGTGTCAGTCATCCGAGTTATCTGATTCTACGTTTTATTTTATCTAGTGACCACTAACTCGAGTCAGTGAAGCAAATTATGTGAGTCAAATATGGCTTTTGTACTTATCATCCTCAGGGTTAACGGAGACCTCGGACTCGTATGATGTCTGAATTCGTTTCCTCTGGGAGAGTCAGGAAGCGAACCAGTTCTAGTGGGTGCTGAAGTTCAGTCGTGGTGCCGCGAGGAAAGATGGCCGGGCGGCTGAGATTGTAGAGGCCGCGAGTGCAAATCTGTGTATGATCCAGCATGCGCGCACACACGCAACAAGCACTTCAGTCGATGGCAGTGAAGAAGCTGAAAGGTTAATTAAGCACCGAGGGGGCAATCCGGGAGAGTTTCTCCCTGCTGTCGCTCGACCACTCGAAACCAACCCACGCCCCCCCCCCCCCTCCCCCCCGAGGGTTTCGACACCCGACCAAAGTGAAAAATGCATTTGAGATCGAAATGAAGACGTTCAGTCGGGAATGAGGGATGGCTCGTTAGGATGAAAACGGGAAGGGCGGAACGATTGTGGAGATTGCCGGTCCTTGTCCTCTGATGATACATCACGCATATAATTTATAACCGTGAAGTTATAGAACGGCGGACGACTGTTTTGAGCGTCTTGTCACCACAGTTCTGAAGACCAGGGCTCAATTCCTGGCCTTGCCTGTGTAGGGGTTGCATGTCCTCCACGTGCCTGCATGGGTTTCCTCCGCCAATTCCGGTTTCCTCCCACATCCCAAATACATGCAGGGTAGGTTAATTGAAGACCAAATTGCCCGTAGGTTTCAATGTGAATGTGTCAGGTTAGTGCAGCCTAGGACATCCATCCATTCCATTTTCTTCACCGCTTATCCGCACGAGGGTCGCGGGTAGTGCCCGGAGCCTATCCCAGCTGTCGACGGGCGGGAGGCGGGGTGGTACACCCCGAACTGGTCGCCAGCCAATCGCAGGGCACATGCAGACGAACAGCAGCACTCGCAATCACACCTAGGGGCAATTTAGAGCATCCAATTCATGTTGCGTGTTTTGGGGATGTGGGAGGGAACCGTACTCTCGAGCTCATCGGTCCTTATGTTGTCTTCTGCATCACTTTCTGCCGTTTCCACGGCACCCGATGGCCACTTGATTGCATCACATCAAGCAAAGAAGCATTAAAAACAACCACAAGAGCAAATATGAGATAACTTTAAATCCAATTAATCCAACAAAACTTGCCTGCGTCGGTTTCCTCCGGGCACTCCGGTTTCCTCCCACATTCCAAAAACATGCAACATTAATTGGACGCGAGGTGTGATTGTGACTGCGGCTGTTTGTCTCGATGTGCCCTGCGATTGGCTGGTGACCAGTTCAGGGTGTACCCCGCCTCCTGCCCGTTGACAGCTGGGATAGGCTCCAGTGCTCCCCGCGACCCTCGTGAGGATAAGCGGCTAAGAAAATGGATAGATGGATGTTGAATTCAGGCCAACATCAGTAAATCACATTTGAAAAATGCACTGGTCTGGTCCACCAGTCATGCCCGCAGATCTAAAGTTACGTGTGTGTGTTCTGTTTGTAATTATGAGTGTACCCCTTTAAGAGCGGAGGGGGGCGGTGTCAGGTAAACTAGGAAGTAGAAGAAGTCGGCTGAGCAGCAGAGACCGTGTGCTAACCTAAAACTGACCTAAACTGTGTAAACTCTCGGCGATCCTTTCAAGGATTCGCCATGAAGAGAATTCCCTTGAGCTGGAAAAATAAATCATCTCGAGTCACCAGTTTAGCACAAGCGGGCGAAATGAGTTTCCTCCGCACGGTGTCGGGACAGATTGCGTGAGAAGCTCGGTCATCTGGAAGAGGCTCAGTGTTGAGCGTCTGCTCCTCCGCATTGAGAGGATCCAGATGAGGTGGCTGGGGCATCTGATCCGGATGCCTCCTGGACGCCTCCCGGGTGAGGAGTTCCGGGCACGTCCCACCGGTTGGAGACCCCGAGGACGACCCGGGCCACGCTTGAGAGACTATGTCTCTCGGCTGGCTCGGGAACGCCTCGGGATCCCTCCGGAAGAGCTGGAAGAAGTGGCTGGGGAAAGGGAAGTCCGGGTATCCCCTGCTGAAGCTACTTCCCCTGCGACCCGACCCGACCCGGAAAAGCGGCAGATGGATGGATGGATGGATGGTGTACCCTTGTGAGGATAAGCGGCTTGGAAAATGGATGAATATCATGAGAGGATACACATAAAAAGAATTCTCAAGGGCCCACGCTGGAAATTGAACAGGAAGTTAGCCATTTTTTGGTTTCCAGGGCTTTGTATGATCATTTGAAGGTCTCCGCGTGAAAAATGGGAACAAAGGGGCCTATTAACGCTTAATATGTTACTGAGATTGCGACTGATCCTGCAAATGTCTTTTATTGACATGTGCCGGGAATGTTTATGTGCACATTGAGGTCAAAATAATCATTTGGTTGACTCACACAGCAGGAGGACGAAATGCCAGCCACTGTCCTGCAAATATGGGCCGCCTCAAACAACTTTTATTCTTTATCATCGAGATTATTTTCGCTCACGTCTCGACGGTCGGCCGGGATGGGAGATTAGCGCAAAAGACGTTCCAATTTGTTGTTATCGCACATGACTGAGGACCCGCTCGCAACAAACCGCGGCGGCTCCTCTTTAATTTACAGCTTGTAATGACATCACATCAACTTGTAGCGGCACAACTCGCCTCCGGGTTCTTGTTGGAGGTGAACAATTTATGACGGAAAGGGGGGGCGGGGGGGGGGGCGCCATGGGAACAGGAGGCCTGGAATCCAGGTGACTTTTTGAAAATGACAAATTCATCTTTGTTCTGGCTCAAAAGTGATCAACGCTTCAATTAATTATTAATTTTTACAAGTTCAAGACAGGAGGATAGTCGATCACATGTAAGATAAACTAGGATTCAAACCTGCAGCACATTCGGTCTCGTACAGAGCATTCGAAAATTATTCATAGCGGTGCATTTTTAATTTTTTTCTTGACCCAAAAAAATAAAAATAAACAATCCAATTTGCATGCCTTGAAAACTTCGTGTCAATATCGAACTCACGCGTGTGTGTGTGGGGGGGGGGGGTTGACGATCAGATGTTTGAGATCTCGGCCTGACGGTGTCGGCGAAAGATAACAAAAAGTATCGGAACGGAAATAATTGATTTTTACCGCTCATGGACAGAGAGTCCATTCCACGCAGCGCTCCAGGACTTCCATCCATCTGGGAAGAGCCAGATGGCCTGCAGAGCCCGCGTGACCACAACAGCAGCTTGCTAAAATGCTAACATAGGAGCAAGCTGGAAGAGTAAACGTTGCTTGCTTCAAATCATCTATTGACACTCTACTCGGAGGTTCACAGTAAAATTCAACATATTTCACACAAAAAAAAAATGCACCTATTGAGTGTTCGAATACTTCCGAGACTTCATTTCTGGATTCGTTTATGTTCACAAAAATCAGTAACCTCAAAGCTAACACACAACGGCTGAAAACCACCATTGACGAGCTAATGGAAATTAGCGCTGAATTTATATCGCTCCAAATAATTAATATTGATAAAAAAAACAAGGCTCTATAACAATACTGGCTGGCGTACATTCTTCAAATTGTGTGAAAAATGAGTTACAAGAACTTATTCTATTTTTGTTTTGTTATTGTAGATCTCATTTGCGTGCACCACACTGCCCCTAAGAGGTCAAGACGTGTACAGCACCCTTTGGTTAATAAGTCCATTTTCCTCATACCTCTTCCATCCATCCATTTTCTTCACTGCTTATCCTCACGAGGGACACGGGAGTGCTGGAACCTACCCATCTATTTTAGGGGAAGGAGGCCGGGTAACACACTGAACTGGTCGCCAGCCAATCGCAGGGGCCAGAGAGACAAACAGCCGCGCTCACAATCTCACCTATGGGCAATTTAAGAGTCTCCAATCAATGCTTGTTTTTGGGGTTGTGGGAGGAAACCGGAGTGCCCACCCGGAGAAAACCCACGCAGGCACGGGGAGAACATGGAAACTCCACACAGGGAGGGCTGGGACTGGACCCGGGTCCTCAGAACTGTGAGGCCAACACTTGTTCTCTGTTTTGATCGGGCTTTTATTCTAACCTTCCATTCTACACAATAAAACTCCGAAAAAACGAAACTCGAGGTCGCAAGATCTGTATCGGATCAACATTCGCGCGTCCCCTCGCATCCAGCGCCGCGTCCGTCCATTTTGCCTCCGCTCTCAGGTGTGAAACGCGAACAGATTAGCAACGCAATCACACCTCCAGACACGGAATCCCCGGTTCCACTGCTCCTGTCCGGAAACGCACGTCGAGTGGCTCCCGAGTGAACGTACGGTGCGAGTTGCGTGCTCCACATTCGCTAATGACAGAAGGAAATGTGCACACTCCGGCCGTGTTTTGAGCAAAGAAGAGACGCCATTAATCTTAAATAACACCGCCGGACTTGCAGCGTAAACATTTTTCCCCCCTCCTCGTGTGTGCGCGAATCCAAACTCTTGTGTAAGCCCTAATTATCGCCAGCCGTTTGCGCTCCGCAGGCAGCCGACTGTCGGCCGCGGCGGCGGAAGCCGAGCTTTAAAGCAAACAAACCTCCAGCAAGCTCGTTCTTTCTCCCCCTTATAAATTTCGATAGCTAGCTTTCAAAAAAAAAAAATGTGGAAAACGACACGTCGATCCATATTTTGTCGTCGCCGTGCGTCCGAAGCCCGCGGGAATGCGCACCTAATGCACGAGCTCCGTCGATTTGAGATCCCCGCTAAACGAACGTGGCTCCGGAGAGGTGCGATAGACAAAAGTAGATTTTTACGACCCATCAGCGGTGATAATACGGCTGCGGCGGAAGGAAGACGGCTGGACAGATGGAGCGGGAGGAGGGGAACCGAACCAACAAACCGTCTCATTTGCGAGCACATTTTTATTCTTGCTGCTCCCCTCTCGAGCCATTACAGGAAGATTGCGAAAGCGACAATGAACAAGATTGCCGCACAATTTTCTTAGCATTTTTTTTTTTTGCCATTGTATATATGGCAGCATGATGAAAAGGAAGCGCAATCTCGCATCTCTAGGAGCCCGAATACATATTCGCGTCGTGAAAATCCAATTAGCGCGATTCACGAGTGTTGCAACCCAGCCGCACGCGCCCGCACGGCCTTTCCCGGCGGGAATACGAGCCCGAATTAAGAAAGAGGACGACGTGATGAGCCGTGCTCGCCACATGTGATGATTAATTGCGAGGGCCGGAAATCCACCTTCGCTTCGATGACTGTCGTTTGTCGTGCCGAAAGCGCGAAAGCTAACGCGAGATTTGAATTATCGTTAGAAAAGTTGACAGACGGACGGGATGGAGATGGGAAGGATGCGCACTGTTGGCGAGTGCCGGTAAGGCGCTCAGTAGACCAGTGGTTCCCAAAGTGGGGTCCACGGACCCCCCACGGGGTGAAAAACCGCTTTCCAGGGGGTCCGCGACACCATGTCTGAGATATTTTTCAGAAGAAAAGAACAGAAAACGTTTTTTTTTTTTTTCTTCCGTCTTGCTATGTCACAAATCCTTTCTATCCTGTTTTGAGCCCAGCCCAGATGAGCGATTCAGGCGGCATTCGAAAACACCGCGGGGAAGTTTTGACCGCTGTTTTACACCCGACGAATTGTCTGGAAAAGAAAGAATCACTGGTTCAAGATCCTTTCGGCTTCCATCTTGACACGACGCGCGGCGGCGGCGGCGACAGGAAGGAAGAACTCGCCGAACTCCCGTCGTTCAGAAGCCGTCCGTCAAGAATTTGAGAACAAGTCAAAGAAGCGCCTTTTGGTGCCAGGGGTTGGAAATGTTCCCAAAACAAATCAGCCGTGGAGTACTATGTTCCCTTCGTTACTACGTACAAGTGTGAGGCGGGGTTTTCAACTCTATCAAATGTGAAGACGAAAAAAACAAAATCGTCCGGAAGCTAATCTCCCTTTCCAGTGTTGAACCACGTTTTGATTTATTATGCAAAAATTAAAAAAAAAAAAAGGCAAGAGCACTTGAGCCACTAAAATTGAGTATTTATTGGCGAAAGTTGAGGTTGGGGACTCACTGGGGGTCCGGGCCCAGGTTGACTTTGGGAACCACTGCAGTAGACGGAAAGAGTACTTGGGGTACACTCATAATTACAAACAACACACCTGCAACTTTATATCTGCGGGAATGACTGACCACACCTGTACGTTTACAGCGGCTGCATGCTAGTGCGGCGCTAACATGCCTGGTTAAAAAAAAAAAAACATACCGGTAAAAATCACGGAGACAAGGCAGTAACACAGCAGCAAAACGCTAGCGCAGCGCTAATGTGGCTGGTTTAAATAAACAAACCGGTAAAAATCAAGGAGACACGGCAGTAACACAGTAGCAAAACGCTAGCGCAGCGCTAATCCGGCTGGTTTAAATAAACAAACCGGTAAAAATCAAGGAGACACGCCAGTAACACAGTAGCAAAACCCTAGCGCACTGCTAACAGGGCCGGTTAAAAAAAAAACATACTGGTAAAAATCACGGAGAAACGGTAGTAACTCAGCAGTAACATGCTAGCGCAGTGCTAACACGACCAGTTAAAAAAAAACATACTGGTAAAAATCACGGAGACACGGCAGTAACAAAGCAGCAACACACTAGCGCAGCGCTAATGTGGCTGGTTTAAATAAACAAACCGATAAAAATTAAGGAGACACGGCAGTAACACAGTAGCAAAACCCTAGCGCAGTGCTAACACGGCCAGTTAAAAAAAACATACTGGTAAAAATCACGGAGACACGGCAGTAACAAAGCAGCAACACACTAGCGCAGCGCTAATGTGGCTGGGTTAAAAAAAACAAACCGGTAAAAATCACGGAGACACGGCCGCAACATAGCAGCAACACGCTAGCACAGCGCTAACACTAACACCTTATTGTTGATTTAACTTCGCCATCCCCATTGATGGAAAATAATCGCACGGTTAAGGCGCAAAATGCTTCACGGCGACAAGTGAACCATCACGTTCTTAACCTTCCGTTGCTATTCTTTCATCGTGCATCCCAGACGCCGTCATTTGCCCCCAGCCCGCTCGCGTTCCTCGGCCGCTGGTAAAGACCGCTTGGCGAGCGACGGCTCGAAATTGTCAATGGAAACGATGCAAATGCAGCGTTGCGCATTAGGGAAATGAGCGCGCGCCAAGCTGTCAAATGCGTCAGGAGGGCAAATGTGGAGTGGAGTTGCACCGCGTGCGTGGAATGCAAAGGCGATCGTGGCTGCCGGCTCTCCGGGAGCCGCGTGCATAATGAACGAGCTAGCGAGCGAGCGCTCGAATGGATCCGTGTCGCGGCGCCCGCTATGCGCGCGGATCGTTTTTTCCGTTGAAGCAATAAAGCGCCGGAGCGAGGAAGGCCGGCCCCCGACCTAATGTTTGGCGTGCGGGTCTTTTGTTATGTTGATGTTGTGCTCTGGCGCCGTTTATTGCGCCGTTGCTCAAATGTGAAGTTATTTACTTCCAGATGCTTGACTGACCTTTTTTTCTTCTCCTTCTTGTGCGCTCCGTTGGACCGTGACTCCGCTACTTGACCGCAAACAGGTAAGTTCATGTGATGTCTTTATTGACTGCATCTACTTTAATTTCCGGCCCGCAAAGCCTCACCCTGTACATTTGTAAAGGAAATACCATTTGGTACGTGCCGTGTAAAAACCGCAAGTGCCCACATTGAAACACGAGATATTTACAAAGAAAGACGGTACACAGAAAGAGTTTTCACGGTAGCACGAACAGGGCTGGTAAAGAAAAAAAATATACCGGTAAAAAAAAAAAAAAACAGCCACGGCAGCTCCACAGTAGCAACACGGTAGAACAGGACTGACACGGTTAAAAAAATAAATCAATAAATCACTGAGACGCGGCAGTAACACAGCAACAACACGCTAGCGTGGCGCTAACATGGCTGGTTAAAAAAAAAAAAACATACCGGTAAAAATCACTGAGGCACGGCAATAACACAGCAGCAAAACGCTAGCGCGGTGCTAACAGGGCCGGTTAAAAAATAAACATAATGATAAAAACCACTGAGACACAACACGCTGGCATGGTGGTAACGCTAGCGCAGCGCTAACAGGGCTGGTTTAAAAAAAAAAAAAACATACCGGTAAAAATCACTGAGACATGGCAGTTACACCCACCTGTGTGGAGTTTGCATGTTCCCCCCCCCCCCCCGTGCCTGCGAGAGTTTTCTCTGGGTGGGCACTCCGGTTTTCCTCCCACATCCCAAAAACATGCAACATTAATTGAACGCTCTGAAATTGCCCCTCGGTGTGATTGTGAGTACGACTGTCTCGATGTGCCCTGCGATTGCCTGGCAACCAGTTCAGGGTGTACATCGCCTCCTGCTGGTTGACAGCTGGGATAGGCTCCATCACTCCCCGTGACCCTTGTGAGGATAAGCAGCCAAGAAAATGGATGGATCCAGTTTGTCACATGGTCTCAAAATTGTGTACATGCTAGGAGTATGGCATCAATGACCCTCTTTAGTTGTCAAGTGTTGCACCGCCATCTTGTGGAATCTAAGTGCAATTACAAAATCCTCACAAGTTTGCACTTTGCTGCAGGGCACTGCGCCCATTACCCGGTTATCACTCGTCCCAACAAAAACGCGTTCGGTAAGGGAGTGTAACTGCATCGCTACTACGTGAACAACTAGCGCGCAGCTCAGACGCTAGCTAGCACATCGCACGATTACCGATATGCTTTAATCACAACGTCAAACATGTTAACTCGTTTGAAATGTGAATTTTTTGGAGCGGAAATTGCTTTTGAACAGTGCTTTTTTTTGTTTGTTTTTTTTATTTGCTAGCCAGAGACGGAGCTGCACTGTGTTTGTTTACAGACTAAGCGCGAGTCGCGGATTCTCGCGTCAGGACGGCTCACGCGGGAGTTTTCGGATGTCTCGGCATGGATCCGCGAGGCTCTAGCGAGCTGTCTGCGGCGCGAGGCGGTTTGGAGCGCACGGCTGACACTCTCCCTTTGACGGCGTCGCGCGAAAGGGGCTTCGGGGACGCTGAGTCGTCGCGGCCTAATTTGTCTGACGCGCGAGCGGCGACGCATCTGGAGCGTTCCGAGCGCACCTCCGGTCGCCGAGCTGAGCGGCTAATCCCGAGCTTTTTTATTTTTTAATGCGTTGTTTACGCTTGGCTGCGAGGCGCAGTGTTGTTTTTTTTTGTTTTTTTTTTTTGCACCCGGCAAGGCGGCGGCGTTACCTTAAATGACATCACCTCCCATCTTGGCTTTAAGCAGAGCTGGAACATGTACTCCGCGCTTAAGTAGAAGTCACGTCTGGTAAAAGTGTAAGTAGTGATTCGCTGAACAGGGAGTACCCAAATACAGTGCAGAAAATAAGTATTTGAACTCCCTGCTATATTGCAAGTTCTCCCCCTTAGAAATCGCTGTAAAATTGTCATCGTAGGTCCATGTCCAAATCACAATCTATGATTTTATTTTAATGATTTACGTGTGTGAGACAGCTGCAAATAAGTATTTGAACACCTGAGAAAACCAATGTTAATATTTGGTACAGTAGCCTTTGTTTGCAATTATAGAGGTCAAACGTTTCCTGTAGTTGTTCCCCAGGTTTGCGCACACCGCAGGAGGGATTTTGGCCCACTCCGCAAGGCAGATCTTCTCTAGATCAGATAGGTTTCTGGGCTGTCGCTGAGAAACACGGAGTCTCAGCTCCCTGCAAAGATTTTCTATTGGGTTTAGGTCTGGAGACTGGCTAGGCCACCTTGATATGCTTCTCACGGAGCCACTCCTTGGTATTCCTGGCTGTGTGCAAGACCCAGACTGAGGGAAAGAGGTTGTTCCCCAAAATCTCACAATACATGGTCGCGGTCATCCTCTCCTTAATACAGTGCGGTCGTCCTGTCCCACGTGCAGGAAAAACACCCCCAAACCATGACCCTACCACCCCCACTTGCTTCACAGTAGGGATGGTGTTCTTGGGATGGAACTCATCATTCGTCTCCCTCCAAACACGGTTAGTGGAATTATGACCAAAAAGTTCAATTTGGGTCTCATCTGACCACAAAACCTTCTCCCATGACTCCTCCAATTGGTCATTGGAAAACTCAAGACTGGCCTTGACATGTGCTGGTTTAGGCAGGGGAACCTTCCGTGCCTTGCATGATTTCAAACCTTGTCAGTTCTTAGTGTATTACCAACAGTCAGTCACCTTGGAAACGGTGATCCCAGCGTTTCGTCCTTGGCTGATTCCTCCCGTTTCTAAGGATCATTGAGACCCCCACGAGGTGATACCTCGCACGGGGCTCCGCTCCGATTGAGATTGACCGAGACCCCCAACAACCGTGGACCTTTTTCCGCCAAGCTGCTTGGCAATTTCTCCGTAGCCCTTTCCAGCCCTGCAGCGTTCTACAATTTTGTCTCTGGTGTCTTTGGACAGCTCTCTGGTCTTGGGCCGTGTTACAAGTTTTGAGTCTTACTGATTGTACGGGGTGCATCAGATTCAGGATAATACGTGGAGTGGAGGTGGACTTTTAAAGGCGGACTACCAGGTCTTTGAGGGTCAGAATTCTAACTGATAGACAGGTGTTCAAATACTTATTTTCTTCACTCTATTTGTACTTGATTACTTCCCACCAGTGGCTTTATGATGGGTAACACGTGGCCATTTTGTTCTTGCTTTGATTTTGGGGCACTATTCTGAGACGGCAGTCAGATAATATCCAACACTTGAGATCTCGAGACATATTTGTCATCAAAGTGAATCCTTGACTCGAAGCGGCAGCAAAATCTCCATGCCTCAGATGTCCACGGGCCGGGCGGATTGTCGCAGCCCAGATCCCGGCGACGTAACGGATTGCCGGCGCGGAAGAAAAGCTGTGCCCTCGAGGCGTAAAAATGGCAGAAGGTGGAAGGAGAATGAAAGTGTCAAAATGGCTCCCGGACCTCGGGGGAGCTCTTGAAAAAGCGCAAAATGTCCGTCTCTTTCCGGATGGCTGTGTTATTCCACTAGTCCAAACGCTTCTCTCGATCTACTTTTAAGTGTCTAATCCGATTGCCGTGACGTCCATGCCGCTAACGGTCCACGGCGGACTTATTTGCACGCTGTCCCCCCGGTGGCTCCCCATCGAACTGGAGCGTGCGCCGCTGGATCGTCGGGACGCGTGGAAATATGCCGCTCTGAGCCGCTTATCCTCACGAGGGTCGGCGGAATGTCGGAGCTATCTTCGGGCGCCATCATCCGGTTTGCCAGGGCGCCTCGAGACAGACAACCGACTTAGATTCTCCAATGAATGTTTTTTTTGTGGAGGGGGGGACCGGGGTGGCTGGAGAAAATCCACCCAGGCACAGGGGGAACATGCCAACTCCACATAGGCGAGGCCGGATTTGAACCCGGGTCCTCAAGCATCCCGCTCGGATGGGAAATCTCGGCTCCACTTGACTGCAGCGGCTGCAACGCGCCCTGCGGTGAGCGCCGTACCGTCCCTCGGTTCCACGCTGCCCCCCAAGCCGGCGCCTGAACGCAGCTGCCTCCGCCCGCCTGCGGCGCTGCAGCTTGTCCGCGGTGGTGGCGGCGCCGCCGAAACCCGTCCTCGTGGAATGTTAGTTTCTTTTTGCCTAACCACCTCCGAGGCGGACGTTCCCGCCGCCGGCAGGACGAAGGGCCTCGTGTGCAATTTGAAGCAATAGGGACGGCATATTCAGAAGATAACTTTGGAATAACTTTGCGTATTAATATGGTCATACATAACAACGGCATGATTATGTGGTTTGGAATGGAATTGTAAAGCGAAATGTTGAAAGTTTTTTTTTTTTTTTTCAGCGTAGTCCCTGTTTGAAGGTCTATTACTCATTCACCGCTATGGAAGGTTTCGATTCGTGATCCAACGGTTCACCGCGGGCTGCAGTCATGATTCTATTTGTCACGTATGAATGAATTCCATTTTTTTTCTCGTATCCTCCATACACTTGTACGCCTAAGATACCAAATATTCAAATAATTCAGCACCAGGACCAAAGTGCAACAAAAAGTCGGTGAAAATAATCGCTCTTGTCTTCTTAAATAGAATCTGCAATCCCCCCCTCCCCCCAACTCAAAACCAGTTTTTATCTCATCTCACCAACAGAACATGTCAGCATTTTGTTGCATATCTTGAAACTGAGGCTCTCTTAAATCATCACATTCTACAATATAAGCAAAAAATGGATTTACTTCACGTTATCTTTCGGGATATTTTTCAGTCGGCCAGTTTCAGTTGGAAAGGGAGTGCGTACCAGGCCCCAAGATCTTTGATTTCTAAATAGACCAAATAAGTCTCGCGTCATGATCCTCGGTTGTGGGGCCGGACCCAAATGCAGGACTCCGAGACGCGAGCATGATGTTAGGCGTGGTTTATTCAAGGAACAGGGTCACGTACGGTGTAAGCAGTCCGAGAAGGCGGAGGTACAGAAACTCTAGGCTAGGACGGATCCAAAAACGTGACGCGAGGTCTGACGACGAGGAGAGAAACTAGGGAACATGAACTCGGACTTGACTGTGTCTATGAAAATATAAACTAAGACAGGAAACTGTGGTGGCCACTTGACGCTCGAGCAGCGTATGTAATGCGGCAGCGCAGCGTATCAATATTTTGATGCTTCTTACGATTGCGACGTGATCGTGGACGGTACTAAGAGGTGGATTAAGTCCGGTCCTGCCAGTGCCGTTGTCAGCGGCGTGACACCATTCAGCTGCTTTTGAAACGCACACTCACGCAAACTCTGCGAGGCAGCGACGTTAACGCGCTGGACGGGAGACGCGCGTAGCAAACATCGGCGTCAGAATCGGGCCCGCCGGAGGAGTCCGACGGGAGCTTTTGACAGGTGACATTTCACTCGCGCCGGTAGAACACAAACACATCAGTTCCAAAAAAGACAAGTCCAACACAGACAATCATCGACGCTCATTCTTCCGAGACTCTTCCGGCAGGGGTGGTGGAGGAAGCGGCCGCGTTTGAAATTCCCGTTACACACGTGCTAATTCCCCGTTAGCCATTTACGATGTTTCACTTTATGTGCTAGCGTAAAGATAGCGGACTTCGTTTGGATGAAATGACGTGGTTTGGTTCAACTTTCTGCCGTTTATATGTGCAATATTTCATGGTTTTCTGTTTTATGTGTTAGTTTTATGGCAAATTTAAACCGGGAGTTGCGTGAACGTAGCGCAGGCGATAAGGGCGGTTCGCTATATTCCCGCCTTCTGGCTCTTTAAATGTAAATGCGGCGTTATTGCCGCAGTCTGTCTTGTCCGACTCAGCCGAAGCATTTGTCATATTTCACAAGCGATTAGCGTTTCAGATGTACAAAACAATATTCCAGCCGTCGTCGGCGAGTCGGCCTTTGATTGAGTTTGACTCGATTGAATACTGGCGACGCTATTACGCGCCGCTTCTGCGCTTAGCGTTTTTTGCTCTCTCAGCATTTGCACAAATAAATAAACTCTTTAACAAGGTTGGCCATGATGGATTGTGTTTCATCTTCAATCATTTCATCTTCTCATTACGGCTTCACACTCGGCGGATTTTCGTATTTCATCAGCCGCTTGAGCGCAAGACAAAATGGAAGCTGACTGGCGGCGACGTCACGCGAGCGGAGCCCCCCCCCCGCCCTCCGAAACGACCTCGAGCCAAGTGGTGGCGAGTCATCGACTTCACCATCTTTGGTACCCTAACATTTGGCCCATTTCGACATTTTGACGGCATTAACAAAGAAAGAAAAATGTCAGGGATGTTGTCACGAACCAACGGTGCGGGGGCGGACCCAAATGCAGGACTCCAAGTCGAGGACATGATGTTCAATGGATTTTGTTATAAACTAAAGTTGTGCATGACAACACAGTCCAAGAAGGCAGGATCCAAAAAACAAGAAACAATGTCCGATAACTATGAGTCAACTAAAGAGCAAAACAAAAGCGTGACTGGACTATCATGGCAGCTGTTGTGGTTCCAATTTGAACAGCGTCTACTAAAATGGATTTCGCATTCGCCGCTTGGGCTCGGTATTATGTCCAAACTCATGATTCAATTAGATTTGGACTGTTAAGATCGTGTTTCGGTCTGACTTCGTTAGATTGTAAAGCGATTTGATAATGATTCAAGTACGGTGATGCCTCGGTTCTCGACCACGATCCGTTCCAGAAAACGGTTCGAGGAGTGATTTGTTCGAAAACCGAATCGATGTTTGCCATTACAATGAATGGAAAAAGAAATAATGCGTTCCGAGCCTAAAAAAATTTGGCTTTTTAAAGCCCTTTTTTAAAATCTTTTCCTGATAATAAACTGCATCGTAGAAATACACGTATAGTTTAAATACTTTATATAATAAAATAATTTTTAAAAAATGTTTGGTTTTTTTTTGCTTTAAAAAATGCAGAATAACTTTAAACAGGCAACTTCCCTACATTGGAGCCATGATTGGGGATTCAAAAACAACAGTCACTACCGGGACACGTCTGAGTACAGAGGCTGCGTTATACAGAATAACAAAAGTGCGCTAGTTGCGCCGCGCGCGTTATTTTATTTCCGGGGTTTTTTTTTTTCGGGGGGTGCGTTTGAATTGATAATAACAAAACACGTCGTGAGTGGGTCAACCGCTTGCACCGCGCGTGATGTTATTTCCTGGTTTTGTCGGGAAGGTTCGAGTACCAATTTTTGTTCGAAAACCGATTTGTTCGAAAACGGGGGCGTTCGAGAACCGAGGCTTTTACCGTACTTGGATGTCGATGCAATAAGAAGTAGAAATACATAAATAAGTGTTGACGTTTTTTCAAGATTTATTTTGGTGCCCGTGTGAACATATGTGTTTTGCCATATCACATTATTAAGCAGTAACAACAATTTTTTGCGCATATGGATTATAAAAGTGAGAAAGTGTATGTAAAATTGATGTGTGTTTCCTCTTTTAAGATTGTGATAAAAATGTAAAAGTCTTCCTGGCACAGCTTACTAAATTCTCTTTCTGTTTTGTTTTCCATTTCCATTTTTTTTTTTTTTTAAATTTCCACCTTGTTGCTGTTTTGTGAATTCTGGCCTCAGTCCGTACAGCGCGAAAAAAAAAACGCTTTTTTTCGCCCCCAACGGCCGGGACGTAAATCAATTCAGAGGTTTTGCTTAATCGATATTGAATTTGGGGGAACGGGAGAACATTTTCTGGATGTTTTTACCCAGCGCTCAAGTGTAATTAACAATGTTTGTCACGTTCGCGCTGCAATTAAATCGTTATAGACTAATCTGAACGGGGTAAGCTAACAGACCATTAGCATCCTCGCTAGCACGTCCGCTAATAATGTCTTGTTGGTTGCCGGAGAGCCGACAACTGCCGCGTGCGGGCGCAAACTGTTCGGCTTGTGGGTTTTATTGTCCCTGCATATTTTACGAGCGGCAGTTAAAAGCAAATGATGTGGCGTGAAAAGCGGTTAGCCGTTATTTTACGCACGTCAATCGCAGTGACGGACTGTAGCGGTGGGGGGAGTGGGGGTGGGGCACATTGCGGGATATCCAATAGTGGCAAAAAAAAAAAAAAAAAAAAGAGGCGGAACAAGTCCCAAAGATCATTTTTGAGGTGAGTCGTCATTTTTAATCTGTGTGAGTTCTGCGGGGGAGCCACTTGACAAGTGCCAGGAGCTAAAAAAAAAAAAAAAAAAAAGGTATTTTATCACACACCGTGTGTTGGCTATGCTACGATAAACTGATAAACGTAGTTAAGTATTTTTTACTCAGGATTGGTGATGCTGATACCGGCACAATTTCAAAGTATTGGCTGCTTGTGAAAGCCAATAGCAGACAGTGATACTTAAAGGTCCACCGTCATCAAATGCATGATTCTTAGTATAAGGTCCACTGTCATCAAATGCATGATTTTTAGTATGTTATTAATGAAAAAACGGCAGCCGGTTATGGACCCGTCCGTTTTTTTTTCACCTCAAAACATGATTTTGACGTATATGGGGTTTTGTAACTCCCGCCATGAAAATCCTCTCGAGGGATTTGTTTTCGAGAAGAAGCAGGAAATGACGTACAGGGCGGTCGCAGACTCAAGCGGTTTCGTATGTTTCTACTAGTTTTACCTGCTGGAAAGTAGCTCGTTGTTCCTTCGTGTTAGCCGAAATGCCGGCTCGTTGCATTGCTGGATATTGCTCGAACACTCGGGAGGGTGGATTCAATTTTCGTGCTTTCCAAAAAGACCCGGTTCGTCGCGAAAAATGGATTACACGGGTCCAAAGGACGAGAGCTAAATGGGCTCTGAATGACAGGAAGGTGTTGATACAGCTACTGAAAAAATATATATATATGTATTTTGTTGTGTGGGGTTGTGGGGTGTAATCCTCTCAGAATGTAACAAAAGATCGACGCACGTAAGTCAGGCGTACTGAATGTGTCGATGTGCCCGTCGGCGCTGAGCACGGCTTCAGACGAGGGGCACGGCTTCGGCCGGGCCGTCTCATGCATACTGTCTGGGAGTTAGTTAGTTGTTAGTTAGAAGTGATCCGGATATCATCTAAATATGGCTTGAAATGAAACAATAGGGTAATATTGCTCGGGTCACTTCACTCGATTGTGTTTGTGGCGGACGGCTTCGGCCAGGCTGTCTCATACATCCTGTCGGGTAATCTGTTCTTAGTTAGAAGTGATCCGGGTATCATCTAAATATGGCTCGAAATGATACGATAGGGTAATATTGCTCGGGTCACTTCACTTGATAGTGTTTGTGGCGCACGGCTTCGGCAGCACCTCGTCCGCGGCGGACGGCTTCGGCCGGGCTGTCTCGTACATACTGTCGGGGAGTCTGTTGTTAGTTAGAAGTGATCCGCATATCATCTAAATATGGCTCGAAATGAAATGTAACGATAGGGTTATATTGCCCGGGTCACTTCACTTGATTATCTGCGGTGGATGGGTTCGGCCAGGGTGGCTCATATATACTGTTGGGGAGTCTGTTGTTAGTGAGAAGTGATCCGCATATCATCTAAATACGGTTTGAAACGATAGGGTGAAGTGAATAACGTTATATGTATTTTTCGTGACAATATCTATTTTAGAATGTTTATAGGCACGACACTTGACCTTTAAAGAGTAAAAAGAAAAGCCGTTGTTCATGATTATCCGTTGCAATGTTAATTATTATTATTATGTTATTAATATTTATATCTCAAAAGTACTTGTGGAATCTCCGTTGGTATTGATATTAGTGAGTATCCATGACTACTATACTATCTTTGTGTAAAATCAGTATGATACATCCCTACATTTGACTGTAAATGCATTTTCAATCAGCACTTTGTTTTTGTTATTATTCAGTTATTACACACTAATAAACAAATGCACTCTGGGTCCACACACACACAAACAAAACCAAGCCCCCGCGCACACACCGTCGCCGCGCTAAAGACGGCTTTTACGGTCCTAAGTGACCCTGCAGAGAGTCAAAGAAAATCCATCTTTTTTTTTTTTTTTTTTTTTACAGCCGCATTTTTATTTGGCAAAATGAAAAGTTTGCCCATAAAAGAGACTGTCTGCCGCTCTCCGCGGCCTGTAAACAATTTTTTTCTCTCTCTCTCTCATTTCATCTCTCCGCTGACGTCAGACGCGTATAAAGACTGACCAAAAAAATGAAAAAAAAAAAAAAATGAGTTCAAGAACTTCCTAACAACGCTCAACTTGCGGTGGAAAAGTTGCAACGCGTCAATCAAAGTTGAACTCGAGCTAACACTCGAAGCTACTCTAAAGCGGAGAAAATAAAAATATTTAATTGTTTAAAAAAAAAAAAAAAACGGGACATAGACAAAAACACGCCGTAGACACATCGACGCTACGTAGATACACAAGCGCACGCTGGGTAGATGCGACAAGATACAAGCGACACAAAACCCACACGCGGACGAACGCTTTCTGACTGGAAAGATAACCACACGAAAAAAAATGGAAACGCGCTACATGGACGGTAATATGGACCACGGGTGTCAAAGCCAGGGCCCGGGTGCCCAGATCCGGCCCGCCGCACGATTTCATGTGGCCCGCTGAGCCGAATCGACAGCGTCGATTTCCACGGTCCAAAATTCCAAATTGTCGCGTGTATGGTAAAGTTGAGCTATTAGAAGCATTTTCGTGTGACCAAACATGAATAGTTGTGGGGGGAGGGGGGGGGTTTATTACCCCTGATTTCTGATTCCAAAACTGGTTAATAAATTATGTAAATATGATGGGGCAATTCAATATTTTTCTTTCACAGTCGTAACGGCCCGTTAATGGAAACCAGAACTACGATGTGGCCCGCGAGAAAAATGACTTTGACACCCCTGATGTAGTGCGTCTGGATCCATGTAACACGTATGTTGGCATCCATCTTGCGTGCACGTGTGTCCATGCAGCGTCTATATCTGCTGCCGCTCAGTCTACGTCCTTGCCTGACACCGCCCCCACCTCCGCTCTTAAAGGGGTACGCTCATGTTTACAAACAGAACACACACCTGCAACTCTATATCTGCGGGCATGACTGGTGGAGCACACCCGTACATTTTTCAAATGTGACTGACATTTGCATTTATTTAGTGTGGGGGGGTGTCAAACTCATTTTTCAAAATGCGGTTCTGGTTTCCCGCGGAGGGCCGTTACGACTGTGAAACAAAAATATTGAATCGTCACATAGTTACATAATTTATGAACTAGTTTTGGAATCGGAAAGTCAGGGGTAATGTTTCTTTTCCCCCCAACTATTCACGTTTGGTAACACGAAAATTCTTGTAATAGCTCGGCTTTACCATTTATGATACGCGACAATTTTAAATTTTGGTCCAGATTTTTGTAAAAGAATCCTGGAAATTGACGCTGTAGATTTGGCGTGGCGGGCCAGGCCAAATCGTGCGGCGGGCCAGATCTGGCCCCCGGGCCTTGAGTTTGACACCCCTGCACATGAATGGGAAGATGCACCCTGCGTATGTACGTTACATACATCATGCATGCGTGCGCAGAACTGTCCGTAGATGCGTACACACTAAATCACCGGTATCAAACTCAAGGCCCGGGGGCCAGATCTGCCCCGCCACGTGTTTTTTTTTTATGTGGCCTGCAAAGACAAATCACGTTAACTTGAAGGATTCTTGTTCAAATCTGGAGCGAAATTTAAAAATGTCGTCTCGTAAATCATAACGTTGATTTATTGGAATCATTTTTGTGTCATCAAATATGAACACCAGTTGAAAAACCCATTACCCTTGATTTCTGATTGCAAAACTACTTCATAAATGTCATTTGTAAATATGATGAGCTGATTGAAGGTTTTTATGAATTCACAGTCTTAACGGCCCTCTGAGGGAAACCATAACCGCAATGTGGCCCCCGCGGCAAAAAATTAGTTTGACACCCCCGCACCAAATGAATGCAAACGTCAGTCACTCGTATTTGAAAAATGTACAGGTGTGGTCCACCTGTCATGCCCGCAGAAAGAAAGTTGCAGGTGTGTGTTCTATATGTAATTATGAGTTTACCCCTTTAAGAGCGGAGGGGGGGGGGCGGTGTCAGGTAAACTAGGAAGTAGACGTAGGATGAGCCGCGGCTCGTTTTTAAAGACCGTGTGCTTCCGTGTTTAAAAAGGGGAAAAACGTGCTCGTGCGCAATTGCGCAGCGGCGCAGCTTCGAGGTCAACACTCCACAAAATAAGCGACGTGTCTCGGTTTCGATGTATTTCTACTCGTGACAAGTTTTCGTGCTCGACTGTGCAGATTTGCGAGTGCGGTGGCGCGCAGTGACTGGAACGTTCATGCTACATGGATGCCCACACATCTATTCTACATGGACACACGCATACGCACTACACGGACGCTAATGTCAATCCACGCAAAGATGAAAGCCCCCCCCCCCCACACACACACACACATTTTGAATGTTTACACCATCACTCTGCTCGCTAACACGCGCAGCATGCGTGCAAACGTACAGGCTACATGCACAGCTGAAGGTCTTTTGTGGAAGCAAGTGCAGCGGGTGGGACAATGCGGTTGGTTATCACCCGCCCACTTAACGAGCGCTTCCCGTTCCCCGCCGCCGACCTCTCCTTTCACCGCCGGCCGCCATTTCTGCGCCCGTCGCCTTCGTTAGCGAGCCGCACGATTCAAGAGAAAGTACATTGGATGAATCATTTTCAGCATTTTCTGCGGCGGCGGTGCGGCTTTTTTTTTTTTGTTGCGCGCGCCGTCGTCGCCGCTGAATAGAAGCGTACGTGCCTTGCCTTGAAAAAAAGAAAAATAGAAAAGAAAATCAAGTTTGGCCCTGCGCGCTACATTTTTCAGGCGAGCGGCTCGCAATGGAGCCCAGGTGCACTTTGGATGCGAAAGTGAGAACGCGCTCTCAAGGTCGCGTCCAAATTAGCTGAAGAAAATAAACAGCTTTGCGGGACTCATACAGCACAAATACTTTATTACCGTAACTGATTTGTCAGACATCTGTAGGCGGTGAGTTTTTATTTGCTATTCAGTTTTTATTTTCCGGTGCTTTTTAACTTTTTATCTTCCGATTTTCTGCTACCGTAATTCCCCGGCCCGCAGAGCGCACCTGGTTATAAGCCCCACCCAGTACATTTGTAAAGGAAATACCATTCGGTACAAGCTGTGTAAAAAGAAAAGACGGTACGCAGAGAGTTTAACGCTAGGGCCGCCACGCTAACGCTAACGCTAGCGGCACCACGCTAACGCTAGCACCCGTGCGAACAGCGCCTGTTAAAAGAAAACTTACTGGTAAAAATCACCGAGACGCGGCAGTAATACGCTAACGCGGCGCGAACAGGGCCGGACCGGTAAAAGTCACTTCCTCGGCACATACATTCCACCGGTCTCACTCTTATCTTTTCCGCTCGGGTGCCCCCTCGCAGCCGTTAGGAAAAAATGCACAAATTAGCCGCGTTAACGTATGAACCGCAGGGTTGAAAGCGTTTGGAAAAAAAGTCGCGGTTTATAGGCCGGAAATGACGGCAATTCTGGCAAAATAGGACGTGTGAGAGAAAGATCGAATTTGCGCATTTTTTGGGGTTTTAATTTTTTTACCTCGCTCTTCCGCATTCTCTCCGTGACGTGTTGCACTCGTGGCCAAGAATAAGGCGCTCTTAAAGCAGTCAGCTGACTATCTGAAAGCAGATCATTCATCACCGGGCCCTGTTTTGATCAAACTCCCCACCCCAAGAAACAGTAAAACAAAACTGGCCATGTCCATTTTCCAAGCCGCTTATGCTCACAAGGGGAGTGCTGGTGCCTATCCCAGCTAACTTCAGGCAAAAGGCGGGCTACACCCTGAACTGGTCGGAAAACTGAAAAACAAGGAAACACCACACAGTACAGTCCAACCTCGGTCCTCAACCTCAATCCGTTTCAGAAGGCGGATCGAGAACCAATTTGTTCGAAAACCGAATCGTCCGCCCCGCGCGTTATGTTATGTCCGGGGGTTCGTTTGAATTCACAATAACAAAGCGCGTTGTGGGTCGGGTGGTCTGGCCGTGTGCGTTCTGTTATTTCTGGGTTTTGTTGGGGGCGTTTTCGTCCGAAAACAGAAGCAAAAAACAACTCGAAATTATTGTTCGAAAACCGATTTGTTCGGAAACGGAGACGTTCGAGAACCGAGGCTGTACTGTACTGGTCTGGCCGCGCAAGTTCTGTTATATCCGGATTTGTCGGGGGGGCGTTCGAGTACTGATTTTCGTTCAGAAGCAAAAAAAAAAAAAAAAAAATCTCAATTTTTGTTCGAAAACCGATTTGTTCGAGAACGGGGGTGTTCGAGAACCGAGGCTGTACTGTACTCTGCTGGTCTGGCCGCGCGCGTTCTGTTATTTCCGGGTTTTGTTTGGATCCGAGTAATGATTTTCGTTCGAAAACAGAAGCAAAAGAAAAAAAATCTTGAAATTTTCGTTCGAAAACCGATTTGTTCGAGAACCGAGGCTGTACTGTACTGGTCTGGCCGCGCGCGTTCTGTTATTTCCGGATTTGTCGGGGGGGCGTTCGAGTACTGATTTTCGTTCAGAAGCAAAAAAAAAAAAAAATCTCAATTTTTGTTCGAAAACCGATTTGTTCTCGAACGGGGACGTTCGAGAACCGAGGCTGTACTGTACTCTGCTGGTCTGGCCGCGCGCGTTCTGTTATTTCCGGGTTTTGTTTGGATCCGAGTCATGAGTTTCGTTCGAAAACAGAAGCAAAAGAAAAAAAATCTTGAAATTTTCGTTCGAAAACCGATTTGTTCTCGAACGGGGACGTTCGAGAACCGAGGCTGTACTGTACTGGTCTGGCCGCGCGAGTTCTGTTATTTCCGGGTTTTGTTGGGGCCATTCGAGTACCGATTTTCATTCGAAAACCGGCTGTACTGTACTAGAATTCTCAGTCTGCGTGTATTTTTTTTTTTTTTTTTTTTAGCAAGTACGTTAAAACATCCATCCGTTTTCTTTGCCGCTTATCCTCACGAGGGTCACGGGAGCGTCGGAACCTGTCCCAGCTGTCATCGGGCAGAACTGTGACCGCGCCGGCTTCAGCCCCCGATTATCGGCCGGCTCGCCTTCCCGCCGGACACAATTAAACGAGCCCAAGCAGGCACGCGGGCGCTAATCCGCCATGATGAGGCGAGCGCCGTGACTAATTCACAGAACCGAGCTCCCTCCGACTTGTTCTCGCGCTTTCCGCCGTCTCGGCGGGCCTCGTCCGCTTCCGTCCCGCCCTGTAAAATGCGCGGATGGCTTCGGCTTACCGTGCCGCAAAAGATAGCGGCTCCATCGCTGCGTGGATTCTGCGCCCACCTCCACCGGCATATAAAAGTGCGGTACCTTGAAGAGCCCGAATTTAATTTGTTCCGGAACTGTGTCTCCGCGTGTGTTTTTGTCGGTTTAACTCACGCCGCCGTGTACCGTGTATTTAACCTCGATGTAGCGCGTGAATGTGTGACCATTTAGTAAGTGCAGCTGGTGTTTTCGTGCACAGCAGGGGGTGTCAAACTCGTTCTAGCTCAGGGGCCACGTGGAGGAAAATCCACTACCAAGTGTCTGCTATGTGCACTGTTGCCACCTATGTATAGCACCGCCGACCCCCTGCTTGAAAAGTAGATCTTGGGGTAAAAAAAAAAAAAAAAAAGTCTGGGCACCCCTGGCTTAAAGGTTTATAACACTGCGACACTGATATGTTACTCGTTAGCCTATATACAGTACAACATCGGTTCTGGATCGCAATCCGTTCCAGGAGGTGGCTCGAGAACCGATTTGTTCGAAAAAACCCAATCGGTGTTTCCCACGTCTGCGGACAGAGGCTGCGTTATACACAATAACAACGCGCGCTATTTCCGGGTTTTTTCGCAGTGCGTTTCAATTCACAATAACGCGTGTCGTGGGTCAGGTGCTCGGGTCACGCACGTTCCGTTGTTTCCGGGTTTTTCGGCGGCGTGGACATTCATAACAAAGCGCGTCGTGGGTCAGCTGGTCGGGCTTATTTCCGGGTTTTGTCGCAGGGGTTTGAGTACCGATTTTCGTTTCAAAACAGAAGCCCAAAAAAATCTCTGAATTTTCGTTCCAAAACCGATTTCATCGAGAACGGGAACGTTCGAGAACCAAGTATTCACTGTATTGTGTTTTCCTTTCACTGCCACTATACAGTGCTCCTGTGGAAATGAGCAAAACATTGATTTTATTGCAATGATACCTTTTTTTTTTCATCTATCTTAGTAATCTGTTAGTTTACTCTTCCACTAACACTTCCAGTGCCACTACTTCAAAGATCATTTTGGACTTACAGCACTCCCACATTTTCCGGGAGTGGAAAAGCATCAGAAATGCTAAAATCCCGAGCCCTCTTTCAAACAGGGCCGTCCCCACCGCTTTTGTACCAGATGCTAACTGCGCTCTCCGCCCACAGACGCCGACCGAACTGTCGCACGGTGTGCGGAGTTCAACTAGTTTTTCATAAGCGGCTGACGAAATTTGAATATGCGCCGCAAGGTGTCGCCACTTCGGATTTGTAACAGCCAATTAGAAATGCGTGGGGAATAAAAAGTTCCGGGGTTTGGAGCTAAGCGAGAAGTAGCAGATGGGCATCGGCAAGTCTGACACGTGTAACCTAGATTTTGGTTTGTTTTTTGACAGTAATACGTTCATAATTTCATACGTACCTGCGGGTATCACTGAAATGCACAAGTGCGGTCGGGAATGCGACGATCCTGTCAAAAATCCACACTCACGTTTATTCTTCATCTTTGGCCATCCTCGACAATTGCACCATGTTTTTGCGGTTCAGAGGAAAATATAATAAGCCAAGAGGGTTGCAGTTTTTCCTCGGCGCCTCGTAGATCTACTGTATGTGTCGTACTGCATTGCTAAAAACTTGCTAACTGCAATATATGTATTTGTTGATTTATTTGGCGTGCAATCTGACTAGCGGCGGCTTTTGGGGATCTTTGTCGATCAGGCCCGATGTGTCGTTCTTTTATTTTTGATTTATTTCAATGTTCGTATTTTGGACTTGGGGAGAGGCAAAAAGTGTCCAGTCGTGTTTCAGAGGAGGACCCGAATGGATTCCATGCGCGTTCGTGTCTGGTCTTCGCTGACTTCAGACTCGGCGATGAGCCGGTGGCATCCATGTGTGTGTGTGTGTGTACCTCACCCCCTTCAATAATGCATCGCCGCCTCCTAAGTGTAGCAGGCGGGGGGGGGGGGGGGGGGGTCTTCGCCTCCATCTAGTCCCGAGGCGTCGCGGACCGGATCCGTGTGATCACACGTGGACGTGATCTCCACGTTGCATGGGTGCTAATCAGCCATCACAACGAAGGCGGGGTCACAACATCTCAAGCTTTTTTTTTTTTTTTTTTGGTGGGGGGGGGGGGGGAGGCTGGGCTTGACGGCCCGCTAAGCGAGGCTGTTAGTTTAAGTATGTGACGGCGGATCAGCCGCGACCTCAACTGTCCGAGACGCTCCATTCGGTTCCGTTCTGAATGAAATTCGCGCATGCGATCAATTATACGGTGCATCTTCATAAACGATATTATAGTGCACCTCTGAACATACCCATTTTTCAAATGTATTTGTATGCATGTATTTATTCATTATTCTTATTTTTAGATTGGTTTTATGTATGCACCGACTCAGGAGAGGCTATAAATGGCATTCATTAATTCCTGCATTGATTCATCCGTCCGTCCGTTTTCCTTGCCGCTTATCCTCACAGGGGTCGCGGGGAGCGCTGGAGCCTATCCCAGCTGTCAACGGGCAGGGAGGAGGGGTACACCCTGAATTGGTCGCCAGTCAGTCGCAGGGCACACGGAGACTAACAGTCGCACTCACAATCACACCTACGGGCAATTTGGAGTGTCCAATTAATGTTGCGTGTTTTTGGGATGTGGGAGGAAACCGGAGTGCCCGGAGGGAACCCACGCGGGCACGGGGAGAACATGCTAACTCCACACAGGCGGGGCCGGGATTGAACCCGGGTGCTTGCATGTTCTCCCCGTGCCTGTGTGGTTTTTCTCCGGGTGGGCACTCTGGTTTCGTCTCACATCCCCAAAAACTTCCAACATTAATTGGACACCCTGAATTGCCCCTAGGTGTGATTGTGACTGCGAGTGCTCTCTGTCTTAATGTGCCCTGCGATTGTCTGGAAAACCAGTTCAGGTTGTACCCCAACTCCTGCCCGTTGAGAGCTGGGATAGGCTCCATCACTCCCTGTGACCCTTGTGAGGATAAGCAGCTAAGGAAAATGGATGGATGGATTTTCAAATCATTTCATTTGTTACCGTTTCCTCGAAATGATTGCTTCAGGCGAAACCTGAAGCTAAAATAATATTGGCAAAAGGCTGCTCAGCTGTCTTCCGTGTCGACCAATCAGAGAGGCGTGAGAGCTGTGAGGATAAGCGGCTAAGAAATTGGATGGATGAAATTGGTTGATTGAAATCGCATGTACCAAAATAACTAATGGCATCTGTACTCGGTAGCGGTAGGTACTCAAGGGAGAATATACCGAGCGGTATCCTTACATCGACTATTTGTATAATCAGCTAAAAAAAAAATGATTTTGAATTATTAAACATCAAAATGTTCTTGTGTGGTGCAGGCAGCAATTACGTTTTATCCGCTTTGGATGGTCACCTCCACGTTACACTGTATTATCCGTAACTTTGGGTGCGTAAGAGTTGAAAATGCCCGGCCCGGCCCGGCCCAGCCCGGCCTGGCGAGAGATCCGTAAACGAAGGCCCGTCGTGAGCTCGGATTAGCGGCTGGCCGTTCAACCGGGCGACCCATTTCACGAACGTTTACTCCGTAACGGTTTGTCCGATTTAAGTCATTGAAACCGCGCGTCGCTGATCACGTCACTTCGTCGCCCGGTACCCGGAACGCCGTGTTGTTAAATCAACAGCGCTCTCTCGGCGCGGCTCAGGTTTTCCCGGATTCGAGCTTAACCTCGTTTGACGGTGTCCCCGATGAAGTGACGAGGCAACGTACGCACCTGTGAATAAAATAAATCGGTAGAGCCGCGCGGCGAGCGACGGCTGTGAGGATTGAATTCGCTTCATCTGTCCGACGGCGGAAGTTCGGCGTTTGATGCCTCTGAGTCACAAAGAAGGCAGAAGAAGAAAAAGAAGCCCGTTGAACCGCCTTCCTGGTTTCTGACCTCCGAACCCGACTTTTGCTCACCGGCTGCCCTCGCCGACGCCCGAGGAATTAAAAGAAGCGGACAGCGGCGCGATAGCGAGAAGAGGAACGGTCGTCATCACGACGATTACATTCACACGCGGTTCGTTTTTACTTTCGGCGCAGGCGGCGCTCCGAGTAAGACGACGTTAAACGCCGCGGAACGTATTAAAGGCGGCGGCGAGAGCCGCTCAGCCGAGCGCCGCCGATTAACATCTCATTTCGGAGCGATTCCGAGAGGAAACAAATCGGGTTTTAATCCCCGCCTTGAAATGTAGTGACACAACAAGTTCACGCCGCCAGACTGACGTCTCGTCTCCGCAGGTGCTCCTCATCCTCATCCCCGTCTTCTTATTATTATTATGCATAGCAGAGATGGGTTTTAAAATCTTACTCTTGGTCTCAATCGGAATGTTCTTGACCTAAATGGTTCCGCATATCCAATTTCTTGAAATGAAATTTGAACCCCGAGTCGACTGGTCCAGTGTGATTAATTGCGCCTTTCCGGCCTGTCGATCACTCGTACGATAATAGCCAATCAGATGGCCGCATTGTCTTGACACGCCCCCTCTCGCCGTATTGTCCCACAAGCAATGCTGGTGGTCAGTAGCGGGCGCTTGGAAAAGTTAACGTTACGAAGAAAATGGTCCTCAGATGCGCTTTGGGGAATGTGCAATTTTGATGAAAGATATCCTGCTAGCTCACAAGGGGGCCCGTTTGATTAATTTTCCAAAGCCTAAAACGCACTCGACGAAGTGTCTACGATAGGGTTAAGTCTTGCGGAAGAGCGCAGGTACAACTAAATGTGGATAATATCAACAAACACAAGGCTGTATGCTCGAATGTAAGTGAACAACTTTCACTTTGTTTGCGTATCACTGACCTGCTGAAAGAAGTGTGCCATGTTTTATGCCGACGAGTCGGGTTAGCGATACGTAAATGCGCCATGTCATGCAAGAGAAATGTCTATTTATGTATTTATGTATCACATCAGACTTTTAAGACAGAGCACTGGGTTCCATTACGAATACACCCACTCACCTCTAAAGATATTATGATAATCTCTCACCTCTAATGATATTATTCGTGATCTTTCCAAGTCAAGCGTACTCACCCTGCTTTACACGCGCGGTACGATTCCACTATTTTATCCTGTTGGATTTCGATACGAAGTTTGTGAGGCGTCAAACTTTTTTTGCGTCGATCGCCGACGTTTCGCCGCAACTCCGACATTGCGTCCCGCTCCGTCCGAAATCTTAATCCCGTGTACATATCCTCGCGTGAAATAGTTGAGAACTCTCTGTCGAACTCTCTCGGGCAAGTCTGACGCATTTGGCAAAAAAAAATAGCGCGATATTATCTAGAATATATGATAGAGAATCGACTTCAAACCTGTTCTGTTCGATCGCAATTTTGGCAAATGTAGCTGGGGGGTGGCTTAAGCTCGCCAGTCGGAAAGGTCCCTTGGGTCAACTAAATTTATCAAATGGGACTTTAATACACTTTTTGGGGGGGGGGGGCAATGTCGTTCCCTCCACCTTTTGTTTAGCGTTAGCCACGTTAGCCTAGCGTAAAAGAAAGATGAATCCAGTTAAAAAAAAATTGAATGATGTTAGTAATGGACGCTCATGTCAGTTGATGTTCACGTTGATGTTGATGTTTACGTCTTTAAACGCATTTTGGGATCTTTATGGTGGGAAATCCCCACCCGCGATGGAGAATCAACTTCAAACCTGTTCTGTGCGATCGCCATTTTGGAAGCTCGTGGGACATGGCTAATGTAGCAAAGGGGGACGGAGCTTAAGATCGCCAGTCGGGAACGTCCGTTGAGTCAACTAAATTTACTAAATGGGACTTTAATACACTTCTTATTTTTGGATGAGAGATTTTTCATTTTTTTGGGGCAATGTCGTTCCCTCCACCTTTTGTTTAGCGTTAGCCACGTTAGCCTAGCGTAAAAGAAAGATGAATCCTGTTCAAAAGAATTTGTATGAATGATGTTAGTAATGGACGCTCATGTCAGTTGATGTTCATGGTTGATGTTTACGTCTTTAAACGCATTTTGGGATCTTTTTTTGGTGCGAAATCTCCACCCGCGATGGAGAATCGACTTCAAACGTGTTCTGTTCAGTCGCCATTTTGGAAGCTCGGGGGAAATGGCTGAGGGGGCGGAGCTTAAGATCGGCAGACGGAAAGGTCCGTTGCGCGTTTTGTAAACTTCTGGGTGTTGCGTTACTTTTTGCACAGCTTGCTGTTTGCAAAGAACGACAAGAACCCGAACAAAATTTGTAATTTTTTTATGGTTTTGTACTCTCCAGAGCGTCGGTATGAGTTTCGGCTCATATTTATGTGAGAAAAGCCTGAAAACTGGCAAACTCATTCTGATCTTTAAAATATTTTTGATCAAGGCATGCCACATAAAGGTGATTTCAAATTTCAAAATAAATGTCACGGCAACATACCAAGTGGAATGCAGCCATTTTAATAACCAAAACTAATTTGGACTTTATCGCACTATTCGAGGGACCGAAGGCTCGCTAGGAGATCGAAAAGCGATTTCCTTTTTTTTTAAAAAAAAAAAAAAAAAAACAGCAGACGCAAAAGCTACCCTGCTGTTTGTAATATTCGCGGCAGCTTTTAGTTTCTCGAGATTGATTTTTTTTTTTGGGGTGGGGGGGGGGGCTGCTGGGCTTCACCGAGGTGGCAGGTGAGCCGCACGCCAGCCAAAGTGACAACAACGCTAACCGCTAGCGCGGCGTGCTACCCTCTTTTTCCTTCCTTTTGTCTTGATTATTGTATTATTATTATTATTATTAGTGTCTTCATTTGAGATGAATTTGTCGGGCGTGACCCCGCCGCGCTCCTCCTTCACCATCTAAGCGTGCTAACGCGCTAAGGATGAAGCTAAGTGAGCCCCGCGGTGTTTCCTTTGCGCTCGCGGCATTCTGTTTGCTTTTTATGAATCATTCATGGTATTAAGTCGGAGCGCATTTGCGGCTGCCTGACTCAAAATGGAGCGCGTTTGAGTTTTGTGGGGCCGGAGGTGGCGTAGCGGCGGGGCAGGGGGGCGCTTTTACGACTAGCGCGCGGCCTCTTCACCGACGTCTCCGGCTGGCGTTCCCCCCCTCCACCACCGACGCACGCCATTTCGGCTGTCACGTATCCTGGTGGCTGATGGATGGGCCGGCCTTTGCGAAACTGTGTTTGCGCGTTGCGAAAAGTTCACATCAAAGGCGCATTTGTGTTTTGCTAATATTCTGCGCGGGAGATGGACAGCGGACGACGAAATCCTGTCGGGGAAGTTGCGAGACGGAGTTTGAGATGGTTCTCCGCTTCCTGCTGTGTTGGGAGTGCCACCCGGCGCTGTGTATTCGTCTAACGCGTACGTGCGTATCCCCTTTTGTGCCCGCTTGTGTAGCGTTTGTGTGTGTCTATGGGATGCTATATTGCACACTGTGTACTGTACATGGGTGTCCATGTAGTGTGTATGTTATTGTCCATGTTGTGGGAATCCGTGTCGTGTTTTTGTTGTGTCTATGTACTCTTTACCTACGTATCTTTGTAGCATGTATGTTCGTCTGTGTAATTTGTCTGTTTTTGTCCAATTATGTGTGCATCTTGTGTAGATGTGTGTGTGTATATGTCTATGTAGTATGTCTGTTTTTGTCCATTTTCTGTGTCTATGTAGCGTTTGTGTGCCCATGTACTGTTTACGTGTGTATCTTTGTAGCATGTATGTTTGTCTATGTAATTTGTTTTTTATCCAAATGTGTGCATCTTGTGTAGATGTGTGTGTGTATATGTCTATGTAGTATGTCTGTTTTTGTCCATTTTCTGTGTCTATGTAGCGTTTGTGTGCCCATGTACTGTTTACGTGTGTATCTTTGTAGCATGTATGTTTGTCTATGTAATTTGTTTTTTATCCAAATGTGTGCATCTTGTGTAGATGTGTGTGTGTCCATGTAGTACGTATGTTTTTGTCCATTTTGTGTGTGTCTATGGGATACTGTATTGCACACTGTGTACTGTACATGGGTGTCCATGTAGTGTGTATGTTATTGTCCATGTTGTGGGAATCCGTGTCGTGTTTTTGTTGTGTCTATGTACTCTTTACCTACGTATCTTTGTAGCATGTATGTTCATTTGTGTAATTTGTCTGTTTTTGTCCAATTATGTGTGCATCTTGTGTAGATGTGTGTGTGTGTCCATGTAGTATGTATGTTTTTGTCCATTTTGTGTGTGTCTATGGGATACTGTATTGCACACTGTGTACTGTACATGGGTGTCCATGTAATATGTCTGTTTTTGTCCATTTTGTGTGTCTATGTAGCGTTTGTGTGTCCATGTACTGTTTACGTGTGTATCTTTGTAGCATGTATGTTTGTCTATGTAATTTGTTTTTTATCCAAATGTGTGCATCTTGTGTAGATGTGTGTGTGTCCATGTAGTACGTATGTTTTTGTCCATTTTGTGTGGGTCCATGTAGCGTGTATTTGTGTCCATGTGTGGTAGTGTTTGTGTGCATCCCTGTGGCATGTATTTTTGTATATAATTGTATATAATCTCTGTGCGGCACGGTGGATCAGCTAGTAAAGACTTGGCCTCACAGTTCAGAGGTCCCGGGTTCAACCCCGGACCCGCCTATGTGGAGTTTGCACGTTCTCCCCGTGCCTGCGTGGGTTTCCTCCGGACATTCCGGTTTCCTCCCACGTACCCAAAACATGCAACATTAATTTGACACTCTAAATTTGCCGTAGGTGTGATTGTGAGTGCGGCTGTTTGTTTCCATGTGCCCCGCGATTGGCCGGCAACCAGTTCAGGGTGTACCCCGCCTCGTTGCCCGTTGACAGCTGGGATAGGCTCCGGCACTCCCGCGACCCTTGTGAGGATAAGCGGCGAAGAAAATGGATGGATGGATATACCTACTCTACTGGTTTGCATTTCTCTCCCTCATAATCAACATGAACTCCTAATCTTAATCATCTACTCAAAAACTGTGCTGGTCTCAAATTCCAAAGCGACGAAATGCCGCCATCTACAACGATCTCTTGGTCATTACAGTGGCTCACAGACCCGAGTTCCACAGACAGGCCGGGCGAGACTTCTTCTTCTGCTCCTACCCGTTGAAAAACATCCGTGAGAAAAATATTCAGCGGCGTACGCGCGGTTTGCACTTGACGGACAGAAACGTCCACGGCAGTCAACGCGGCAAATTCCGGTGGAAATTTGTCGGAAACTTTGCTGAGATTTTCCACGCGTGAAACCTGAACTGTTACCTCTCGCTCTTCGCCGGCGGCGTTGAGACGTTCTCCCCCGCGGGACGGGGCAAGTGTAAATTGATCTAATCCTACGGCAACGGCGGCGTTTCCTTCACAGCTGACCCAAATACTGTCGCGCGACACTCGCCCGCACTCACTTGATTCCTCCGTGTGAATGAGACGCGTCACAAAAGACACCCGCCCTACCGAACGCAAGTGGGTCAGCACAAACAACATGGCGTGCTCCACATTTCACGCCTGCATCGCTTATGAAACAAAGAAATCGGGCCGCACGCATACGCGCTACATGGATCCACGCGTAATCGCTACATAAATAGTAAGATTGAAGAAAAAACAAAAACAAATCAACGTTGTAGGTCGCAATAATGGGATGAAAGGTTTGAACAGGGGTGTGCAGACTTTTTAACATCAACGTTGGACGGTGTAGTGCTGTTCATTTTGTGTATTATTTATTTGGTCCAATGGCCGAGTTGCTTCACGGACAAATCCGCCGCTAATCCCGACACGAGGAAGTCATCCAAAGTTGAAAGTCTGAGGCGGGACATAACGCTTCAATTAGCTCGGCGGTGGCAAACACCAAAACAAGCCCGCTCTGTCCCGACGAGGGCGAGGAAACGCACGCGTGCAAGTTTCCATATTTTCCATATTTTCATCGGATTGTTTCCGCGGCGCACCTTTCCAGCGGAGGATTTTCGGCGTGCGTGATAAAAAAGCAGATATGCAAAAGCTCCGCGGGCGTAAAAACTGGTGCATTATTCATGGACGTTTGTCCCCGGAACAAAGTCGAGGATTTGGACATGTGGACGAGCAGCGGGGAAGTAGCCAGATCACATATAGAAAAAAAAAATGATTAATAATCATAATAAATAAATAAATGTGTGGGTTCATCGTTCACATTTGACCTGGTTTCGAAGTTTCAAGAGGATCAAGAGGATACAGGCAGCACGGTGGAGCAGCTGGAAAGCGTCGGCCTCACAGTTCTGAGGACCGGGGTTCAAATCCCGACTGCGTGGAGTTTGCATGTTCTCCCCGTGCCCGCGTGGCTTTTCTCCGGGCACTCCGGTTTCCTGCCACATGTTGATTATGAGGGAGAGAAATGCAAACAAGTAGAGTACGCTTATCCTCACAAGGGTCACGGAAAGTGCCGTAGCCTATCCCTGAACTGGTCGCCAGCCAATCGTAGGGCACATAGAGACAAACAGCCGCACTCACAATCACACCTAGGGGCAATTTTAGAGTGTCCAATTAATGTTGCGTGTTTTTGGGATGTGGGAGGAAACCGGAGTGCCCACCCGGAGAAAACCCACACAGGCACGGGGAGAACATGCAAACGCCACAAAGGCGTGTCCGGGATTGAACCCGGGACCTCAGAACTGTGAGGCCAACGCTTTCCAGCTGCCCCACAATGCCGCCTAGAGTACGTCCCGTAATTTCCGGCCTACAGAGCGCACCTGATTATAAGCCTCAGTACATTTGATAAGGAAATACTATTTGGTACGTGTAAAAGCCCACAAAGTGCCCACATAGAAACAAGAGATATTTACAAAGAAAGACGGTAAACAGAAAGCATTTTTCAACGTTTTAATACATTAGCTTAGCTTAACATAGCAACAACCTAGTGGCACGAGCCGGACTGGTTAGAAAAAAAAAAAAACATACCGGTAAAACAAACAAACAAACAAAAAAACAGCCATGGCAGCTACACAGTAGCAACACGGTAGCACAGCACTAACAGGACCGCTTAAAAAAAAAAAAAAACATACCGGCAAAAGTCACTTCCTCGACACATATATTCCACCGATCTCACTCTTACCTTTTCCGCTCGAGTGCCCCCTTGCGGCCGTTAGAAAAAAAAATGCACAAATGAGCCGCATCACCGCACAAACCGGAGCGTTAAATTCCGGTTTATAGGCTGGAAATTACGACAAATGTACGGTAAAAACAGAGCACGTGCCGCAGTTTGTAGTAGAAAGTATTTGTTGGGATCGTGAGGAAAGATGACACAGTTCCTAGGCCAAAGGCCGCGAACTCGTCACCATGACGCATTTTTTCGTTGTTTTTGCGTGCATAAATTACAGGCTTGTTTTTGTCGTTTTATAGTTTGAGATATCACACGAGCAAAGGTTATGAGGGTCAATTTTTTTTTATGGTTTTCTCCACTTTTTGGTCAGAAACTGGTGTTTTTTCGGGGGCCTGTTAGCACACGACGCTAGTGTTAGCGCGGTGGCGCTAGTGATAGTGTTAGCGTTAGCGCGGAGGTGCTCGTGATAGCATTAGCGTGGCACCGTTAGCGCAGTGGTGCTAGTGTTAAACCTTGTTTCTTCGTAAATATTTCACGTTTCAATGTGGGTTTTTCATAGAAAATATGAAATAAATAAATCTTGGGATCGTGAGGAAAGATGACACAGTTCCTAGACCAAAGGTTGCGAACTCGTCACCATGACGCATTTTTTCGTTGTCTATGCGTGCATAAATTACAGGTTTGTTTTTGTCGTTTTATAGTTATAGAGATATCACACGAGCAAAGGTTATGAGCGTCAATTTTTTTTTATGGTTTTGTCCACTTTTTGGTCAGAAACTGGTGGGGTTTTTTTTGGCGAAACTAACCCATGTTGTCCTTCTAATCACCGATGATTGGAAACACTCGAAGCAGACCAAAAAAAGCGTGTAGTCTTTCTTTTGCGGTGTTTGGCGGGTGATGATATCGTGACATAATCAGATGCGGGTCCTGAACGATCAGTTTAAAGGCTGGCGACAGAGACGTGTCATGCGCATGCCAGGCCAGTAGTCAGCGATGTCGCTTTGCGAAGAAATGACAAGACACTCGCACGCGCGGGCTCATTTGCGTGCGAGGCGGCCGCGGGAGTTTTATGAACGATAAGACGTCTTCATGGCGCGAGCGTCCAAGTGTGGCGCGCAATTTTCCACTCAATCTTATCTGATCCTCTCTCCTTCTTTTATGCGCGCGTTCACCGCGCAAAGAGTCACTTATTGATAGCATCGCATATAATGAACCCCCTCGGATGGCCGCTGCTGGTTATTATCGCTTATGATTATTAGCGGGTGTCGATAAGCGGCGCCACCTGCCAAGGCGGACTTAGGGGTGTTCTAATAATGGAAACGCGCTTTTGCGGTACGGAATTCGTCTCGTCAACTGAGCCTGTTTATTGTGATATTCTGAACACCCCCCCCCCATTTCAAATTTGATCGGGAATGTTATGTAACCCGTAAAATGCGCACATGTCAATGATTTTCCCGTTTTATTTTATTTGAAAGATCATACTCGGTGTATAAATTTTATTTCTATATTAAATTTAAATTTAGTCCCTCATCAATCGCCTCACTGGATGATATTTGCCCTTTTCGAATCATCCAAAATTGGCCGCTTTCGTCCCCCCCCCCTCACAATAAGACATTAAAAAGTAAGGCAAAGATAATGAGGTTCAAATGAGCACTCCCCGCGACCCTTTTCAGGATAAGCGGCTAAGAAAATGGATGGATGTGTTGAACAAATGCTTTCCACTTGTAATTCATATTTTTGTCCTTTTAAGCGTTAAGGAGGACCAAAAAAGTTAATGAGTGTTATATATTTTTTTCCCACTTAATCGGTTATCAGAATTTTATTCTGGCAAATAGCAGAATTGGTATCGGTATTGGTATCAAATTCATGGGTGTGGGCCAATTGCAGACTCAAAATTGTCCGCCGGTGTGAATGTGCGCGTAAATTGTTAGGTGTGTATGTGCCCTGTAGTCAAACAATAATTCGTTATTATCACTTGGAGTCAGAGCAGCAGCGCTTCCCAAGTGACCCGAGGACGCTTATATAGATTTCGATAATTCATCTCATTGTTTCATTTCCGACTCGATGCGTCAGGCCGGCGCTCTATCGTATATCCTCTTTTCATAGAAAACATGAAATACCGTAATTTCCTGCCTATAAGCCGCAACTTTTTTCCACACGCTTTCAACCCTGCGGCGCTAGTCTTAGTACGGCGGCGCTAGTGATAGCGTTAGAGTTAGCGTGGCAGCATTAGCGCGGTGGTGCTAGCGTTAAACTCTGTGTAGCTTCTTTCTTTGTAAATATCTCATGTTTCAATGTGGGTTTTTCATAGAAAATATGAAATACCGTAATTTCCGGCCTATAAGCCGCAACTTTCAACCCTGCGGGTTATGCGTTGATGCGGATCATTTGTGTGTTTTTTTTTTTCCAACGGCCGCAAGGGGGCACTCGAGCAGAAAAGGTAAAAGACCGAATATATGTCATCGGTGAAGAGACTTTTACCGGTTCTGCCCTGTTAGCGCTGCGCTAGCGTGTTACTACCGTGTCTCAGTGATATTTACCAATATGTTTTCTTTTAACTGGCCTGTTAGCGCACGTCGCTAGCGTTAGCGTGGTGGCGCTAGTGATAGCGTTAGCGTGGCGGTGCTAGCGATAGCATTAGCGTGGCAGCTTTAGCGCAGTGGTGCTAGCGTTAAACTCTGTGTACCTTCTTTCTTTGTAAATATCTCATGTTTCAATTTGGGTTTTTCATAGAAAGTATTAAATACCGTAATTTCCGGCTTTTTTCACACGCTTACAACCCTGCGGCTTATGCGGTGATGCTGCTAATTTGTGCATTTTTTTTTCTAACGGCCACAAGGGGGCACTCAAGCGGAAAAGGTAAGAGTGAGACCGAATATATGTCCCGGGGGAAGTGACTATTATCGGTCCTGCCCTGTTTGCGCTACGCTAGCGTGTTACTGCCGTGTCTCAGTGACTTTTACCAGTATGTTTTTTTTTAACTAACCTGTTAGAGCATGACGCTAGCGTTAGCGCGCTGGCGCTAGTGATAGTGTTAGTGTTAGCATTAGCGCGGTGGAGGTAGCGATAGCATTAGCAATAGTGTGGCAGCGTTAGCGCAGTGGTGCTAGCGTTAAACTCTGTGTACCTTCTTTCTTTGTAAATATGTCATGTTTCAATGTGGATTTTCATAGAAAATATTAAATACCACAATTTCTGGCTTTTTTCACACGCTTACAACCCTGCGGCTTATACGGTGCATTTTTTTTTCTAACGGCTACAAGGGGGCACTTGAGCGACACCGAATATATGTCCCGGGGGAAGTGACTAGTACCGGTCCTGCCCTGTTAGCGCTGCGCTAGCGTGTGACTGCCGTGTCTCAGTGATTTTTACCAGTATGTTTTTTTTAACTGGCACAGTTAGCGCGGCGGTGCTCGCGATAGCGTTAGCATTAGCACGGCGGCGCTAGTGTTAAACTGTGCACTGTCTTTCTTTGTAAATATCCCGTGTTTCATGGTGAGCACTTGCGGCGTACATCTGTACCCAATGGTATTTCCATTACTAAAATACTGTAGGTCAGGAATTACAGTATTCATTTTTGCCGAATATGACCTCTAAAAATGCGCGCAAGTTTTTTCAGAAGGTGGAACGTGACGAGCGCGGCGTCTTCGGCCGCAGCTGGCGAGGAGTCCCAATTCGTGTTCATAACATTTTCGATTGTGTTCATTTCATCAAGAAAACAAAACCATTTCGGGCACGTCAGCTCTCGTCTGATTCATTTCTGACGCCGTCTCCGAGCTCAGTCAGCTGGAACCGAGCGTGCCGGATGGTGGTAAACACAAATTGGTTGACCGGAAAGGTTATGGGGGCAATTTAGTCTTTTTTTGTACTTTTGCCAGTTCAGGAAGTCCATTGAGAAGAACAGACGTGTACACCACATCAATTTTTCACATTGAAAGGAATTGAAATGGTAATAATTTGTTCCGGTCTGCCCTCCCCCTCAAAAACAAAAAACAAATACTCAATTTTGTGTGCTTTTAATATAGAAAAAATAGGACAGTATTGTAAAAAAAAAAAAAAAAGAACTTCTTTTCTAGCGCCTATTGGCTGTCGTAACTCTCGTATTTATAACAAATTTACGACATCCCCTCTCAAAATTTCGTCGTTGCCTCACACCGCCACAAGATGGCAGCAAAGCTTTGTTGATTGATTTGACTTTTCGTCGTTAGTTGTTGCACAATTACTAATAGATTATTTCTCAAACTATTTTCAACACTTTCAATTGCTTATCGATGCCTGAAAATGGCAGAATATGTGCCGATACACCAATAATATAAAAATGTGAAATTGACCATATTTGGACGTACGGGTTTTGGGCAGTTTTTCTCCGCTTATTTGGGTTTGGTTGCTAACGGAATCGCTGCGACGGACGGCTCTATTTCTTTCTTTTTCTTTCTTTTGTTTTTTTGTTTTTTTTTTTTTTTTTTTTTGGGGGGGGGGGGGCGCTGTCACGGTTACAGACGGAGACGGAGCGCGGCACAAAGAGTCGTCCGCGTCTTCCTCGCACGTCGCCGGCTTTGTCAGCTGCACTTAGCGGGCGGCGTCAGCGGTAAATGGCATTTCCCGGGCCCGCCTCGGCCGTCCCAAAAGTGTTGACGGCGACGAGACTCGGCGGCTCGAGACTTCCCTTTTTTCTTAAAAAACATGTCACGACTTTGGCCCAATCGCAGTCGCACCCCTTCGTCCTCGCCCTCGGATTTTTGCGTCCATTGCTCCTGATACCGTACATTTTTATCTTTCCCCATCAATAACTATCCATTATCTGAGCCGCTTATCCTCACAAAGGTTGCAGGACTGCCGGTGTCTACCCCAGCTAACTGGTCGCAAGCCAGTCGCACACCAAGACAAACAAATATTCGGACCCATATTCATAACTAAAGGCAATTGAGGGTCTCTGATGGCACGGGGAGAACTTGAAAACTCCACACAGGTGGGGCCGGGATTTGAACTCCGGTCTTCAGAACTGTGAGAAATCCCTTTTAATCAAAACATCAATGTCAACGTGATTTTTAATAAATTTTCATTTTAAATGTCAAACAATTTACCATGACATTTACCGCTGCGGCGCAGTGGATCATGCTGGTAAAGCGTTGGCCTCACAGTTCTGAGGACCCGGGTTCGATACCTGTACCCGCCTGTGTGGCGTTTGCGTGTTCTCCCCGTGCCTGGGTGGGATTTCTCCGGGTGGGCACTCCGCTTTCCTCCCACACCCCAAAAACATGCAACATTAATTGGTCACTCTAAATTGCCCATAGGTGTGATCGTTAGCGCGGCTGTTTGTCTCAATGTGCCCTGCGATTGGCTGGGGACCAGTTCTGATTGTATCCCGCCTCCTGCCCATTGACAGCTGGGATAGTCTCCAGCGCTCCCCGCGACCCTCGTGAGGATAAGTGGCAAAGAAAATGGATGGATGGATAAATTATGGTAGGGGCCGCTGTGGAATGACTGGTTAGAGCGTTAGCCTTCCAGTTCTTAGGACCAGGGTTCAAATTCTGGCCCTGCTTGTGTGGAGTTCTCCCCATGCCTACGTGGGTTTTCTCCGGGCACTCCGGTTACCTCCCACATCCCAAAACCTTGCATGCATTGGAGACTCTAAATTGCCCCAAGGTGTGAATGTGAGTACGGCTGGTCATTAATTTCCATGTGCCCTGCGATTGGTTGGCGACCAGTTCAGGGTGTACCCTGGGTTAGGCTTAGCACTCCGCGCGACACTCATGAGGATAAGCGGGAAAGAAAATGGATGGGTAGATGGACGGATGTCGTGTTGTGTTTACTGGCCATCAGATCTTTACTTTCATTCTCAAATCTTCGAGGAACGTGAGGTTGCCATGGTGATGGGTACCGCGCATTGACTCGGTGTAAAAAGAGGATCTTTGGAATCGATCGAGCCTTTTTTGTTGGTCTTCATGCAGTTTTTGCGCCCCAAATACACCTGGAGATGGTTCGGGCGCCCTCATCCGAGGTTTCTGGCACTTGATCGTCTCCCGGAGCGTTCTCGCCTTGCTCCTGGAAGTCGTTCCCGTGCGCTGCGCTGTCATGACAACAAAAGACCAAGAAGCCGAGGAGTCAAAGTCACGTTGTATCTTCCACACGAGACTCTCGAGGCTAAGAACTCCAAATTGCGAGGGCAAAATTGCGTCGCCGCGTCTTCTCTGAGCGATTTTTCTCAAGGACTGAGAAAAGAGATCTCAAACGGGCGATCAGAACATACCCCGGAGCTCACGGTGTTGCATATTTTCCCGTCCTTTCTTCTTCTTCTCCGGGTTATCGGCGTCCCCGCTGAGCAATTAGCCCCCGTCCCCGCGTGAACTTAAGCTTAAAAAAAAAAAAAAATGGCGTTGAAACGCGACGTTTGTGGAGGAGGAGTCGGAAAGTGGGACGTCTGGAAAGGGCTGCTCTCGCTCACCCTTGCGGCGCGAGAGTGGCGATTGTCATCGGTAACCATCTGACTTCTGACCCCCGGGGGTCCGGTCCGGTAACGTTTGGGCGGGCGACGTCGCGTGTTTTCATGACTAACGAGCTGAAATGTGACCCGGTGCCGGAAGGGGAGCGTCTTGCGTAAGAGACGACGGGGAACATTTGAGGGATTTTTTTGTGCAACGAGGTTGCATTTTCATAAACAAAAACATGGAGTTATAAGATGAGCTATTAATAAAAGTTTTGTGATTTGATCGACGTGCTCGGCCGCAAATGACTGGAACTCAATATTCGGTACCTAACAGACAAAATTAAAAATTATCTAGAAGGCAAAGCTCCTACGAAGAGCACCATTTTGAACCAAAATGGCCGACTTCCTTTTTGTTTTCACGCATCCCCTCTTGAGACTTTTTTTGTCGGCGTACTCGTCATGTCTGCCGAAGAAGGAGAAAAGGAGAGGAATGAAGATTAGCCGAAGAAAAACAGGTGCGTGAATGAGAGGGGCGGAGGGGGAAGAGTGAGGATACGGGGACCAAGATGCCGAGGGTGGGTGACTTCAAATACTCGGGGTCGACAATACGGAGCGATGAGTGAGTGTGGTAAGGAAGTGAAGAAACGGGTCCAAGCGGGGTTGGAACAGTTGGCGGAAGGTGTCTGGTGTTCTATGTGACAGAAGAGTCTTCGGTAAGATGAAGGGGAAAGTTTATAAAACAGCGGTGAGGCCGGCCATGGTGTGCGGATTAGAGACGGTGGAACTGAAGAAACAGCAGCAACAAGAACCGGAGGTGGCAGAAATGAAGATGTTGAGGTTCCCGCTCGGAGTGAGCAGCTTGGATAGGATTAGAAATGAGCTCAAGCAAAGTTGGATGTTTTGGAGACAAGGTTAGAGACGCCAGACTTCGATGGTTTGGACATTTCCAGAGGCGAGAGGGTGAGGAAATTGGTAGGAGGACGGTCAGGATGGAGCTTCCGGGGAAGAAAGAGAGCGAGAGAGAGGAAGACCAAAGAAAAGCTTGATGGATGTTGTGAGGGAGGACATGAGGACAGTTGGGTGTTAGAGAGGAAGATGCACGAGATTACTTGGAAAAAGATGAGGTGCGGTGGCCACACCTAACGGGACAAGCCGAAAGGAAAAAGGAGAGTCACTGACAGTAGGAACCTCCACCGCTGACTACTAGTGTAGTGTTGAGCTATCCTCGTCACAGCGTTTCAGTATAGTCCTGTCTTAGTATACGTTTTCATAGTCATAGTCAAGTCCGAGTTCATGTTTCCTAGTTTCTCTCCTCGTCCTCAGACCTCGCGTCACGTTTTTGGGTCCGGCCTAGCCCAGAGTTTCTGTACCTCCGCCTTCTCGGACCGCTCACACCGTATTTGACCCTCTTCCTGGAATAAACCAAGCCTTAACATCATGCTCGCGTCTCCGAGTCCTGCATTTGGCGACTTATTTGGCGCGACGACGGTCTCCGCTCGCGTTTTTTTACCGGGCGACGCCCGAGCGCGTCGCGGCCGCTGGATGGGTCCGCATGAGGCCGGCCGCGCGTGCGCGTCACCGCCGAGCATCTGCATTGCAGAGGCTGCCGTGGATTATCCGTGCGGCGCCCGTCGAGACCGCCACGCTCAAGTACACACACTCGAGTGTCATCACACACGCACAACTTCAGGCCTCCTCGTGTATTTTAATATGTCAATAGACTAATTATTGCATTATTTTCTCCAGTACTTGTAATTGCTTGATGTTTGTCCATTTTATTTGTTTCATATCCGTATAAAAAATGTATTGGCAGACCTGAATGGAGCCTTCTTGTCAGCAAATAGCAAAATATTGCATTTATAGAGGAAATGAGCCAGTTATAGCAAAATTGTGATATTTATGTATTTTCTTGAACAAATTGTGTTTTTGTGAAACAAAATCTTTTTCTCTTTCCTTGCTGCGTTTGTGCAAGCACCGCTCGGAGATTACGTCAGGCGCTGGTGTTGGACACCTACGGGGGGTCCTTGGAATGAGGCTTTTTTTTTTTTCGTTCACGGCAATTATAATTTTTGTGTATAATGTATCATGATTTTGTGCAATCACCGTGTGCTTATCGTCTGCTGCTTTTTATAGAAGGCGAGGGGCGGCGCGCCGCGTATTGCTCGGTAGAACGCGTCATTTCCGTGCCGCTACGTCGGTCCCGGCCTACAGAGCGCACCTGGTTCTAAGCCTCACCCAGTACATTTGTAAAGGAAATACCATTTGGTACATGACGTAGGCCACAGCCGTGTAAAAGTGCCCGCATTGAAACATGAGATATTTATAACAAAAGAAGGTACACAAAGTTTAACGTTAGCACCATCACGCTAACACTATCACTTGTGCCGCGGTGCTAATGCTAACGCTATTACTAGCGCCGCAGCGCTAACGCTGGCTCCACGCTAACGCCGTGCTAAGGCTAACGCTAGCGCCGCGCTCACGCTAACAGGGCCAGCTAAATAAAAAAAAAAAAAAAAACTGAGACACGGCAGTAACACGCTAGCGCAGCGCTAACAGTGCCGGACCGGTAAAAGGCACTTCCCCCAGGACATATACTCGGTCTCTTACCTTTTCGGCAATGAGTGCCCCATTGCGGCCGTTGGGGGGAAAAAAAATGCACAAATTAGCAGCATCACCGCATAAGCTGCACGGTTGTAAGTGTGTGAAAAAAGTCCCACCTTATAGGCCGGAAATTATGGTATTTAATGTTTTCTATGAAAAACCCACATTGAAACAGGAGATATTTACAAAGAAAGAAGGTACACAGGGTTTAACGCTAGCACCACCGCTAACGCTGCCACGCTAATGCTAACGCTATCGCCAGCACCGCCGTGCGCTAACGCTAGCACATGACATTAATTGTCCCCTGTCTAAATGGAAAAATGAAACACTGAAATATAGAGCGAGATGTCGGAGGGGCGTGTTTTATGTCGTAAAAAATGAAAACTATAACTGGGTCACAGTCAAAGAGGCTCATTATTCTTTCTTATTTGTCTGCATGACCGTTTTGCTCATTACTGCCTCCCGGTGGCCATAGGTGGGCACAGCACAAGGAGCAGCACACTGAATTGGATTGCAGCATTCAGTCGTTGTGCACAAACTGTTCAACGCTTTACCCCACAGGTGTCAAACTCAAGGCGCGGGGGCCAGATCCGGCCCGCCGCATGCTTTTATGTGGCCCGCGAAGCCAGATCTCGAGTGTGAATTTCCATGATGCTTGTCAAAATCTGATCCCAAATTTCAAATTGTCATGTATCATAAATGATAAATTTGAGATTCCAAAACTTGTTCAAAAAGTGATGATGTAAATATGAGATGATTAAATAATAAATTTTTTGTTCCACCGTCATAACAGCCCTCTGAGGGAAATCGAAACAACAATGTGGCCCGCGAGAAAAATGAGTTTGACACCCTTGCTTTACACTACAATGAATTGTGGTAGGGGGCGCTGTGGAGTGACTGGTCAGAGCGTTAGCCTTCCATTTCTTAGGACCGGGGTTCAAATTCTGGCCTCACCTGCGTGGAGTTTGCATGTTCTCCCCATGCCTACGTGGGTTTTCTCCAGGCACTCCGGTTTCCTCCCACATCCCCAAAACACGCAACATTAATTGGACACTCTAAAATTGCCCCTAGGTGTGATTGTGAGTGCGGCTGTTTGTCTCGATGTGCCCTGCGATTGGCTTGCGACCGGTTCAGGGTGTACCCCGCCTCCTGCCCGTAGACAGCTGGGCTAGGCTCTGGCACGCCCGCGGCCCTTGTGAGGATAAGCGGCCTGGATTACGGATGGATTTATCCTCATTTTAATTCATTTCAACGGCGAAAGAGGCACATCTTTATTGTAGGTTTTATTTTTGTGTTCGAGCCCAATTATTATTATTATTTTTTAGGAAAGGAAGAACATTTTCATATTTTCATGACCCATTTTTGTCGAGAAAATATTGCGTTTTAAGAGTTTTGCATGAAATGGGAACAGCAGCCCACGTAAGGTGTCATTCTAAAAGCAAAATATTGCATGGTTTTTTTTTTTTATACTTTATCGTGAATAACAAGTCATATTTTCACGGCCCCAAAATATTGTTTCTTCTATTTTTTTTTTTACAGATATTGTTGTCGCGCCCAAAACGCTCGACGCCACAATTTTTGTAACAAAAAAAAAATGTCGGCGCGAGCGTAACGATGCGATTGATTGACAGAGGAGCCGACGAGGCCGTTTGGAAAAGTCGGCTCCAATTTTTTCGCGCCGCGTTTCATCTTTAATGGATGATGTCGGCTGGCGAAAATACTCGGAAGAAAAAAAATGTGTCGAGAGTGCGAAGCCCGAGTATACTCGTCCGCGCGCGCGCACGCAAAACCGATTCCCCCGGGGGGTGTTTGCCGTCGGCCGACTCCGCTGTTTTATCGATCCGCCGTTGCCTTTTTCCTCCGTCAGTCTTGCCGGTAAATTGGACAGTTTTCCTGCTCCGCGACTGACGTGTAGCTGCGGCGTTGATCAAACTCGGGGCGGGGGCGCTTCTACTGTACACCCTCTGGGAGGCCCACACAAAGGAGCACCTCCCCAAAACAAACACCGTTACAAAAGCAGGATGGCGGATCAATAAATAAATATATCGCTGACAATGTGAGGGTTGACAGGTGAGAGCGTCTCCGTCACAGATTTCGCTTTCGGCATCTTTACCGAGGACTCGAGACGGACCCCTGAGGGACGCTCCCGTGTGTCGTGTCAGTGTAGGTTTCACGTGTGCTCGTTGAAACCCATTCCCCCCCTTCACTAATCCACCAACTCCCCGGTACCAACCGAGCCACGATGGCTAGTAAGGGGACCCGTGCTGGGGGGGGCGGGCTGGGTCCAAGCGTTCCAGGTTCAGCCGGCCTTGCCGTGTCTGCACACCGAGAGGAAAGCGAGGAGGACTAATGGCGGCGTCCGGATGCCGGATTCAAGGAATTAGACTGCGCCACCGCGGCTCGGAGGGATTTCCCTCTCGCTCTCTCTGGCGCTAATTAGAAATGTTTCGAAGTTGTGCGATTGCTCAACGACACGCGGGCGACATGACGGCACAAGCAGCGGTTTTTCAGATGCGCTCAAGTCCTTGTTTGGGGTATAAGAAGGGAATGATGGATTTATGCGGTTGTGGGACGACCTGCGCGGGATTCGGGTCCGGGGGGGAATACTTCTACCGACTGAAGACGCCTGACGCACGTTCGCTCGTCTGTCTGTTTTGCGTTTCAGCGTCTCCGACGGCCCCGCCTCTGCGCTCGGAGCACTTCAAGCCGTGCCACGACAAGGACTTGACCTACTGCCTCAACGGCGGGGAGTGCTTCGTCATCGAGACCCTCAGCGGACCTCACAAGCACTGCAAGTAAGCTCGAGCCCAGAACGAGATCCGCGCGAGCTCTCGGACGGCGCGGTGCGCGGTTCGCTAGCGAAGGGGCGATTCATCATTTTTCAAGAAATGCCAAAAACGATACCGGTGTTATTTCAGCGATGAGAGCAAGATGTCTTTGGTCAGTAGTTCGGACATACCGGGGGAGGTTTTGGGCACCGACGGCAACGAGATTTGAGATGAAAAGCGGCCGAGTCGGTGGAAGCTCAAAACTCGGCGGGGGCGAAATGAAGTCCGTGCGGGTACGGCTCGAGAAATTGGAATATTCTAGAAAGGCTGATCTATTTCAGCCCGCATACATAATGGAGGTCCGTTACGCACCTGGGAAAATATGTTTTCAAAGTGTGAATTGACACGTTGAAAATTATTTTCACGGTTTTGGGTTTTCGTTTGCTGTCATCTGCCCGTGCAGTTTTCACCCTTCTCGTCGTCATGCCCGCACGCGTGCAAGCAAAGACCCGCAACGCAGTCCCGACGGGAACGACAACAAAGATAACGCTGCATTCCTCGGAGCGCTGGCTGACGATTTCAACCGAATATTTCATCTATTCCTCTATTACAAAGCAAAATAAATTCCATACCGTGGCGGCGTCAAGTCACTGTGATTTGAAGGGCGGCGTCGCACTCGCAAATCTGCACAGTCGAGCGTGAAAAAAAATCACGCGGGTCAAACTTGTTACGAGTAGAAGTACATCGGTGTTGAAACGCGTCGTTTATTTTGTGTAGTCTTGACCAATGTTCCCTCGGAGCTGCGCCACTGCGCAATTGCGCACTTGTCGCGCACTCTCACCGCACATGAAAACCGATCCAGCGCAGTGAACCACTGCTGGACGGAAGCACACAGTCTCTCACAACGAGTAGCCGATGGAGCTGATTCTACCTCCTAGCTTACCTGACACCGCCCCCCTCCGCTCTTAAAGGGGTACACTCATAATTACAAACAGAACACACACCCGTAACTTTATATCTGCGGGCAGGACTGACCACACCCGTACATTTTTCAAACGTGAGCGACTGCAGTGTGATCATTCGCTGATGGTGTAGTGGTCCACATGCCTGCCTTTGGGGCGGGCAGCGTGGGATCCGATTCCCGCTCAGTGATGGTGTCGATATCTGCCCTGTGACTGACCGGCGACCATTTCAGGGTGGAGTCGACCTTTCGCCCGAAGCCATCTGGGCTAAGCGCCGGCTTTCCCGCAACCCTTGTGAGGATAAGCGGATTGGATGACATGACATTTTCCGAGTCTTCAAATACGGACTCTGTGACAAAAGAACCACGAGAACACTATGACTCGCATTTACACAGTGTCCCTGAAGGCACCTCGCGAAGCTGCAACGCGCCCGCCGCAAAATGTGGGCGTGGCCACGCTCAATGGGTCGCCAAATACGGCTTTTTATCCCCCGACATATAAAAAGCCGTCGTTGGTGGGTTCTGCCGGGTTTTTCTAGAAGTCCAAAACTCGAATATTGGTCCGCAATCCGCTCACGGACGCCATTCTGGATGGCGCTAACCGAGATGAACGCGTCCATTCCGGATTTGGGGGTCGTCGTTCATTTTTCTGGTGCAGGTCTTCTCCGTTGTCGATTCTTGCGGCGTCTCGTCGACTTTTCCTCGCGCTCACCTTCAACTTCACCTCCCTCCCAAAAACAAAAGACGGGCTCCCTATTTGACTCTGAGCGCAGATGCGCGAGGGCGCCGAGGTCAAATCCGCCGCCGGGCTTTGTGCGGCTCGATTCAAACGCTTTTAATCTGCACACAAGTCAAGAAAAGTCCGTCGCTGCGCCGACTTCGACTGTTCGGGGGTAGGAAAGGGTGGGGTGGGAGGGGGGGGGTCGGGTGGTCTCCGTGCATCTGGTCTTGCATCTGTTGCCATGGCGCCGGCATCATCCTAAGGACAAAGCTCTGCTCGAGTTCACGGAGCAGACAAGACAGCACTGCCGCGGTTTATTGATGTTTTCCTCAGCTGGTGTCTTTCTTACCTCCGCCGGCGACGTTGGGACACATACAGTGAAGAAAAGAAGTATTTGAACACCCTGCTATATTGCAAGTTCTCCCACTTACAAATCATGGAGGGGTCTGACATTTTCATCATGTCCACTGTGAGAGAGAGAATCTAAAAAGACAAATCCAGAAATCCCAAAGTATGAATTTTTCAACGATTTATTTGTGCGATACAGCTGCAAATAAGTATTTGAACACCAATGTCAATAATTGGCGCAGTAGCCTTTGTTTTCAGTTCCAGAGGTCGAACGTTTCTTGTAGTTGTTCACCAGGGTTGCGCACACTGCAGGAGGGACTTTGGCCCACTCCTCCACGCAGATCTTCTCGAGATCAGACAGGTTTCCGGGTTGTCGCTGAGAAACACTGAGTTTCAGCTGCCTCCAAAGATTTCCAAAAGTCTCCAAAGTCTGGAGACTGGCTAGGCCACCTTGATATGCTTCTTACGGAGCCGCTCCTTGGTTTTCCTGGCTGTGTGCAAGACCCAGACTGAGGGAAAGAGTTTATTCCCCAAAAGTTCCATTTTGGTCTCATCTGACCACAAAACTTTCTCTCATGACTCCTCTGGTCATTGGCAAACTTAAAACGGGTCTTGACATGTGCGGGTTTAAGCCGGGGGAACCGTTCCGTGCCTTGCATGATTTCAAACCTTGTCAGTTCTTAGTGTATTCCCGACAGTCAGTCACCTTTTCAGCTCTTTTCAGGTCATTGACCAAGTCCTGTCGTGTAGTCCTGGGCTGATTCCTCCCGTTTCTAAGGATCATTGAGACCCCCACGAGGTGATACCTCGCACGGGGCTCCGCTCCGATTGAGATTGACCGAGACCCCCAACAACCGTGGACCTTTTTCCGCCAAGCTGCTTGGCAATTTCTCCGTAGCCCTTTCCAGCCGTGCAGAGTTCTGCAGTTTTGTCTCTGGTGTCTTTGGACAGCTCTCTGGTCTTGTCCGTGTTACAAGTTTTGAGTCTTACTGATTGTACGGGGTGGACAGGTGTCTTTATGGAGCTTCTGACCTCACACCGGTGGATCCGATTCAAGATAATACTTGGAGTGGAGGTGGACCTTTAAATGCGGACTAACAGGTCTTTGAGGGTCAGAATTCTAGCTGGTAGACAGGTGTTCAAATACTTATTTGCGGCTTTGTCACACAAATCGTTAAAAAATGATGAATTTTGATTTTCCGGAGTTTTCTTTTTAGATTTCTCTCACAGCGGACGTGCACCTACGATGAAAATTTCACACCCCTCCGTGATTTCTAAGTGGGAGAACTTGCAACACAGCAAGGGTGTTCAAATACTTATTTTCTTCACTTAGGACTCGGTGGGGGTCTCGTCGGAAATACTCTTGAACCGTGTCGAGTTTTTTTTTCTGTCTACTTTTGGACTCGAGTGAAAATTAAAGTGATGCAGACGAGCAAGGTGGAAAAAAAAAAGTAATATAGACAAAACGGCAAAGTACGCGCTACACGCTTGCTAACACGGATCAATACATAATCGCGCGGCGTCGGAGACAAATTGAGACAAATCAGGTTGCGGCCATCGGATCAATGCGAAGGTTTAACGGGGATGAATCGGGGGGGGGGGGGCTTTATTTGCCACGCGATTCGTCATTCGGGCTCGACCGGGGAAAATCCGGCTTTCCAGTCGCCGTTTCCCGCCGACGTCCTGCGGGGGGCAGCGCGGAGTCGGGCGGGGCACAGTTCAAACGGAGACGGACTCCTCTGTTACCACGGTAACCCTTTGCTTGGCAGCCGCGGGTTTTCGCGAAGCTAACCGCTGCGTAAACATGCGTGCGTGCGTAAAGGCTTGTATAAATATGGCGAGGTAAAAGTCTACACACCCTCGTTCGAATAGCAGGATTTTGTGATATAAAAAAAAAATGAGACCAAAATACATTTCTAAATACCTGTGTATGTGTGTGTGTGTGTGTGTGTGTGTGGCAATAAGCGGCCTTTGGGATTCTAATTAAGTGTGTGTTGTAAATTTGTATTTCTATGTCGGAAATTAAGTTGCAATCAATCATTGAGTGAAAAGTGAGCGAAGTAATGCGATAGCAGCCAGCCGGCGAGTGTATTTACTCATGTGTTTAAACATTTGCCTTTCACTAAATAATCTCGTTTTTCTCCTCGGTGCGTCGCTAATTGTCTCTGTTGAGCCAAAGAACCAACAAATCTACACCCCCCCCCCCCCCACCACCACCACCACCACCACCAACACCCTCCGCACGCGGTTTTTAACCCCAACTATTTTCCTGGCCTCTCTCTCAACAAAATAAATTACACTGAAATAATACAACGTTTTTTTATTCCCCCCACCCCACCCCACCCCAATGCCGCCGCAGGGAAACGGTGACCGACCGGTTCAAATTACCGAACCGACTCCGCTCGTTAACCTCTTATTTAAGAATATTTTTCAGATGTATGAATTGCCTTTTATGCGGCACAGTGGTAGAGCATTGGCCTCACAAGTTCTGAGGTCCCGGGTTCAATCCCGGACCCGTCTGTTTTCTCCGGGCTATCCGGTTTCCTCCCACATTCCAAAAACATCCAACATTAATTGGACACTCTAAATTGCCCCAAGGTGTGATTGCTGTTTGTCTCGATGTGCCCTGCGATTGGCTGGCGACCAGTTCGGGGTGTACCCCGCCTCCTGCCCGTCGACAGCTGGGATAGGCTCCAGCAATCATCATCGGTTGCCGTTTGCGCTTTGCTGCACCTCGGACTTCAAATAATGTCCTCTTTTTGAAGAAAGGGTGGGCGGAAATTTGAAAATGTCATTTTTTGAAATTCTGATTTCATCACTTTACGGGGAAAGTAATCAAGAGTTAAAACGGGGATAATCATCATCGTTAGTCGCGCCGCTTGTCCGCCAGTCAATCCCAGACCAGATGCTGGCAAACGATGGACTGGCTGCCAGTCAATGTGGCACCGATTATTTTTTTCAGTTTTTTTCCACGCTCCCTTTTTCACTCCTGCCTCTCGTGCGTCGTCCACTTGACTCCCCTCCTCCGAATCAGCTCTTCCTCCTCACCACCCCCGACGTCGTAAAAAAAGCGGGACCAACGCGGTGGCACGTTCCGGGAGGCGGCGGTGAACGAAAGCGTGCCAAAAGAGGGAGCGCGTACGAAGCTCGTGCGCCTTTGTCGCCGAAGTCACGTGACCGGCCATGTTTACGGCCTAGCAAAGCGTTCTTCGACGCTAAGTCGGTCGGAGACGGCACGGAAATACGTCTTATAGCGGTCCGATACTGGAAAACATTGAGAAGGTAAAAATAAAGGACGGTACGTGGAAAAAATTAGATAAACTCGGCATGTAGGACCTGTATTCGATGTGTCGGCTCCTCCGTACACGGAAGCGCGTTGCGGTCACGCTTTAAACGTAAAACACTTTAAACACGTTAAACTTTTTTTTTTACTTCTCCGTGACAGGATTTTTATTTTTTAAATATACATCGTTCTCAAGTGAGTCCAATGCGTATTGAAAAAATAAATAAATAAACCGCTCGGATAGGCTTCAGCCTCCGTACACGGAAGCGTGTTGCGGCCACACGTTAAACTTTGGTAAACCTCTCCGTGACGGACTTTTTTTTTTTTTTTTTTTTTTACATGTGCATTGTTCTCAAATGAGTCCAATGCGTATTGAAAATAAACCGCTAGGATATGCTTCAGCCCCCGTACACGGAAGCGTGTTGCGGCCACACGTTAAACTTTGGTAAACTTCTCCGTGACGGGATTTTTTTTTTTTAAATATGCATTGTTCTCAAATGAGTCCAATGCGTATTGAAAAAAAAAAGAAAATAAACAGCTGGGATAGGCTTCAGCCTCCGTACACGGAAGCATGTTGCAGCCACACGTTAACCTACGTAAACCTCTGTGAGACCGACGGTTTATTTTCGTTTTTTTAAATACGCATTCGACTAATTTGCGAACAATGTATATTTAAAAAAAAAAAAAAAAAAAAAAAAACATCTGTCGGGGGGAGGTTTACCGAAGTTTAACGTGTGGCCGCAACGCGCTTCCGCATAATCCCTACTAGTGGATTTTATATAAGATAGTGTCTGTATGTGTACGACACTAGCTTAGCATTAGACACTGACAAAAACAGGGTTTTAAAATGGGGTGAGGGATTTCAGACAGACTTTGGATTTCAAAGGACGTTTTTTAAGACAGGGCCCAGGGTTAATATTTTGAATTATGGGTTCAAAGTTGTTTTTCGATCCGGTGTTCGGGTTTCACAGTCAGGTTTCAGGTCTAGATCAGCGTTGGGGGTTTTTAAAGGGGCGTTTCAAGCCAGAATTCGGCTTTCACGACAAGGTGAAAGCCGTGTTAAGGGAGATATTGTAGCTTGAAATTCCTACCGAGGAGCAAGCATTTGATTTTTCTATTCTCGTAAATCCCCATGGAAAGTTTTTTCCAGTGCGGAAAAATGTGTGACACGAGCACACCTTCGAACATCAGTAGCCCCCCCCCCACCCCCCCAAGCTGACGGGTTCACGTGTGATTTTTTTTTTTTTTAATTTTTATTTTTCCTGAGAGCAGCTCATTAATTTTAGTCCACATGCGTTCCATGTGTTAATGATATTCTCGCGCTCGCACGCATGTTGATTGGAGAAATAATTTGGCTTTTGTTGAGCGGGACTTAATTGCAGCCGCACTTCAAAGGCCGCCAGGCGTTCTGGAGCATGTCGACATGAATATGAAGATGATATATGCTATTATGAGAGCTCCTCGTATTGAAATCAAGTCAGCTGACGCCACCGGGGAGCACGAAATTCCGCGGTCATATCGCAAACTGAATTGTTGCCGCATGATGTTTACGTTCAAGTGAGAAAACGCGTTCTTTGATGACTTTATTTAAACGATATCATAATTCAAGCACAATTTCCGTTTCTGATTTTTGGAGATTCTCCAACGATCACATGTCCCGCTCGCCGCGGAGCTATTTTTAGAACAGACCCGCGAGCGCGGAAATGGTTTCGTCGGGAAACGAATTTGGGTTTCCGACGCGGGTTTCTTGGTTTTTCGCCGTGATTGTGGCGCCGCGTCCAAATTGCACTTGAATCAACGCGGCGGCGGCGGCAGCGGCGACCTCGCAACAAACTTCATCAACTCCTCATCATCTCGCCATCAACTCGCCGTCCTCGCTCGACCGCCGGGACGTGTTGGCAAGCGGTTGCCATGGCAACACTTCCATGCGGTAACAACAATTCTACGGTACGAAAACTTGTGCAGCGGCACTTTATCCGCATATAAAACTTAGGGCTGCACCTAACAACCTTTTTTTTTTTAAATTATGTAATAAATCCGATTTTTTAAAAACTTCTTATTTTCCATACCTTCGTTCAGAAAACATGACATTATATCATACTGGTGCACAAAGTGATTATGATTTTGTTGCTGGTTTGCTCCATGACATCCATGTGAAAATCTGAAAAGGTGTCAGTCATAATACGTCCATCCATCCATTTTCTTCACCGCTTATCCTCACGAGGGTCGCTAAGAGTGAGACCGGTGGAATATATGCGCCGAGGAAGGGAATTTTACCGGTTCAGCCCTGTTAGCGCTGCGCTAGCGTGTTACAGCCGTGTCTCTGATTTTTACCAGTACGTTTTTTTTTTTTAACCGGCCCTGTTAGCGTGCCGGTGTTAGAGTTTTTCGCGGCGGCGTTAGCGTGTGCGGTGCATTAGCATGTGTGGTGGGGCTAGCGTTAGCGTGTGTGGCGGTGCGCGCATTTGCGCGTGCGCTAGCATGTTACTGCCATGTCTCAGTGGTTTTTACTGTTTATTTTTAACCGGCCCTGTTAGCGCTGCGCTAGCGTGTTACTGCTGTGTCTCGGTGATTTTTACAAGTATGTTTTTTTTTTTTAACCGGCCCTTTTAACATTAGCGTTATCGGGGAGGCATTAGCGATAGCGCGTGTGTCGGCACTGGCATTAGCGTTAGCGTGTGTGGCGCCGCTCACGTTAGCACGTGCGCTAGCATGTTACTTCTGTGTCTCGGTGATTTTTACTGGTATGTGTATTTTTAACCGGACCTGTTAGCGTTAGCGTGGCGGCGCTACCATTAAACTCTCTTTGTAAATATCTCGTGTTTCAATGTGGGTTTCAATATGGGCAATTGCGGCTTTTACACAGGTGCGTCTTATGTATGTACCAAATGGTATTTCCTTTACAAATGTACTGGGCGAGGCTTGTAACCACGTTCGCTCTGTAGGCCGGGAATTACGGTAAGCTAAAGCGAATATTTGTACGTGTTAAATTTCTATAAGAAAAAAAAACAAAGCTTTCATGGAAGAGTCAATTTCAATTTCAATTAATTTAATAAATAATAATAAGCTAATAATAACTTAATACAATAATCACTAATAAACAACACCAATAAATTAATAACTTCATAAATTTAAATAATACATAATAATAGCTTAATAAATATAAATAAAATAGATAATAATAATAATAATAAATAAATAAATTAAGACATAAATTCAGTAAATTTAAATTTACGGCTGAGAGGCGGAGATTTCTGAGGATTCGGACAATTTTACAGGTAAACAAGCTCTCTAAATGATCAATCAATTATCAAATTTGTTTTGTCGATTATCGATTAACCATAATTCACATCAAATCCTGTTTCCCCATTGAAATGAATTGCAAAGGTGGTAATCCGTTCCTCCCCCCAAAAAAAACAGTATTATTTATTTTTAAAATCCACTTGTGACTGCGACTTAACACGTCTGAAGTTTAATGCGAGGAAGAGGAAGCAGAACTAGAGAAGGGGGGGGGAGACGAGGACGCCGAAGAGTAACGCGAGTGAAGGTCAGGGAGTAATTAATAATCAGGCTGTGTCCGAGCAAGGAGAGTGTCAGGCCTCGGGGAGGAGGAGTGATTACATGCGACTCGCAGGGTAATTGAATTCTGAAGGAGGGAAAAGGGGGGGGGGGGCAAAAAAAAAAAATTATCACTTCCTCGTACTCGTCGTGAAAAGATTCGATATGTTCGGCGCACATCAAAGAAAAACGCCTTCGTTTCCCTTCGCGTCGCCGCTGCTCATTAAGTCGAGCCAGATAACGAGTCGCGTAACGGCGGAAAGCGACGGCGCGTAGCTGTTGAATGGAGCGCCAAAGCTGTCCCGTCCAACGTTAAGCTAGCCCTGTGTAGTGCGTCACAGTGCCTTTTACCATACAGAGATACGGTACAATTGAACAATATAGTGTTTCACAAAGCCGCTTAACATACTTACATACAGCACAATGAAACATAACAAATTGTGTTCAATGACATAATGAAGCTATAGCACAGTGTAATGTAACACACACTACAGTGTAGTGTTTCACAACGCTTTTTACCCTACTGAGATGGGGCACAATACAACATAATATAGTGTTTCACATGGGCATTTGCCAGGGAACATATACACAATAGATGACACAATGTAACAACAGTGTAGCATTTCACATTGTCATTTGCCATGGTGAGATAAAGCGTAATGTAACCAAAAGAACGTTATAGTGTTTCACAATGCTATTTACCATACTGAGATAAGGCACAATGTAACATAATATAGTGTTTCACATGGACATTTGCCAGGGAGCATATACACAATAGATGACGCAATTTAACAACAGTGTAGTATTTCACATTGTCGTTTGCCATGGTGAGATACAGCGTAATATAACCAAAACCATGTCATAGTGTTTCACAATGTTATTTACCATACTGAGATGGGGCACATTGTATCATAATATAGTGTTTCACATTGTCGTTTGCTGTGATCAGATCCGGCGCGATGTAACCAAAAACATGTCATAGTGTTTCACAATGCTATTTACCATATTGAGATGGGGCACAATGTAACATAATATCGTGTTTCACATGGGCATTTGCCAGGGAACATATCCACAATAAATGACGCAATGTAACAACAGTGAAGTATTTCACATTGTCGTTTGCCGTGGTGAGATACGACGCAATGTAACCAAAAACACGTGATAGTGTTTCACACTGTCGTTTGCTGTGGTGAGATATGGCACGATGTAATCAAAAACACGTGATAGTGTTTCACAATGCTATTTACCATATTGAGATGGGGCACAATGTGACATCATATAGTGTTTCACATGGCCATTTGCCAGGGAACTTACACAATTACTAACACAATAAGCAATATAACAGCTATATAGTATTTCACATTGTTGTTTGCCACGGTGAGATACGGCACCATGTAACCAAAAACACGTGATAGTGTTTCACATTGTTTTTTACCATAAGCCAAGCGACTCACTATCAACATAATACTGTTTGCGTACAGTGTAGTAGTTGACATAGTTGCGCGTATTGATTTCTTGTCGGCGCCACGTTAGCGGCCCGCAACCCCCCCCCCCCCCCCCCCCGACAGATCCAAGGCTTTTACGGACCCCAGCTCGGTCCGTACGGGGGCCAAATGTGTAAATAGGACATTGATTTTCCGCAAGTGGAACCCCCCCCCCACCCCACCCTCCGTATTCATCCCTCCTTCCGTCCATCCGTCCTCCACCTCCGTCTCGCCGTCCCTCCGTCCTCCCCCCGGCTCACCCGTCAATAAATACGACTGATGAATTAGTGATGAGAGGAAATGGCCTGAGAGGGGCAATACTGGAAGCGAAGACAAGATCAGAATCCCGCATGAATGTTGTCTATGTACTCGAGTAAAATTCATAAGTCCCGCAGAGGAATATGTCGCTCTGTAGTATATCGCTGTAGTTGTAATTCTTGAATGTGCCGTTTGCTCGGTTTTTCTGTGTTGTTGTTGCGACGTGTGTCTTAGCGGGTTAAAATAACCGTAACTGGATGGATGCTGATTTCTGTTCGCCCGTCTATGGCCTTTCGCAGTATACTGTATATTAGCACCAAACTTTCATCCGCTGATTGTTTTGGTTTTTGTGAATATTTTGAAGAATACAATGTGTAATTCTCTTGTGTTTACAGTAAGTTTTACAGTAATTTTCAACCAGTAGTGACAAATACGCAGCTTCAAAAAGTTTTTTGTTCAAAGTAGTCCCCAACCAATATGGATTTCTGTTAGCCCGTCTATGGCCTTTCGCAGTATACTGTATATTAGCACCGAACTTTCATCCGCTGATTGTTATGGTTTTTGTGAATATTTTGAAGAATACAATGTGTAATTCTCTTGTGTTTACAGTAAGTTTTACAGTAATTTTCAACCAGAAGTGACAAATACGCAGCTTTGAAATGTTTTTTGTTCAAATTAGTCCCCAACCAATATAGATTTTTTTTTAATTTGGAAAATATAAACTTGTTTTTTTGGGGACCTTTAACGCTTAAAACAATAAAGATGAATTACAGGTGGAACATTTGACTGCTTTGCAAAACGACTTTAGTATTTTTTTTTTTAACTTTTACCACTGAGAGAAAAAAAAATAACAAAAGCCTTTTAAAGCCATTAATAAATATTATAATTAATAAATAATATTGAAAATAAGAATCGGGCGGCGACACACGATTGATTTGTGATTTTTCAGAAGGGCTAATTTGGGCCAATTAAATTGATTGTCCGAATAATCGGTCGGGACCTTGATTAAAGACGCCCGTAAAATGAATTCAGACATTTGTGCATGTGCGAAGATAATCGCAAGAAATGTGCAAAGACTGACAATTATGTATGACTGAATCGTGGAGAACGAAAATGAAACTAATATACAATTTCAGTGTTCCTGATTTCTTTTTATTGTTTTTCCGATGTTGCCTCCGGCCGAGGGGGCCTAAGAGACTTACGAGTGCGAGCTAGCGGTTGGCTAGCACCTCTCGTTGCGACTCGGTGGGATATAATTCCCGTTAGCGGAGGCTTTAAGTGGATATACGTAGAATATTTCCACACACCCCCCTCGCTTCCTCCCAACGTTCCACAAACGTTTCTAATCGAAGACTCTAAATTGTCCACAGTTGTAAATTTCGAGCGAGGGAAGGACCGTCTCCGGCTGACCGTGACGCTAATGAGGATAAGTCATTCCGAAAATGGGCGGGTATGTTGTCTGATTGTAAACAGCGGATCGCCGTTGGGTGAGGAATGCGTCCCTACAGATGAATTTTGAGTTTTAACTTTTTCACACGCTGCCGTATCATTTCATGTCGCTACATTGCGTATTCTATAGGCCGATTGTCGGAGTCTAATTGAGTCCGTACACGGTGTGGGGCATCCGTTTCTGCCGCAGTGCACCAATCGATGTCCCCGGTTCAATATGCCCTTCATCACGCCGCTACCTTCTTGCCGCTAACTGTTCTCGTCAAGCGCATTTCCGGCACCTTTTGTGCCGCTGCCGAGGGGGGGCTTTTGTGTGGGTGGGCGTGCTGTTCGGTTCTCTCGCTTTGTTCAAACATTTAACGTTTTGACCGCTGCGGAGATTGATGTTTGTCAACCGGAGTACAACAGTTAACTACCATCGACGTGTATACACGTCAAGTGTGTTTATTTTGGAGCCGGTGTCTGTGGAAGAGGGTCTTGCTGAGCTTGTCTTTGAAATGCGGGTCTGTAAACCACTGTAATGGTGATTGGACACCAGTAGATGGCGATGTTGCCGCGGTTTGGAGTTGAAGATAGTAATTTGCCGGTAAATCCTGGCTTGTCACGTCTATTACCAGGGAGAGAAATGCCAACACATAAGAAGCGGGACAAGTTTAAGGCCCCTCACGATCCAAAAAAGTATGTATATGAATATTTTAAACAGAATATGTGCTACAACTGTAAGAAAAGATGATGCAGTCAGTCACTGATTTGACGGGCGCGTACTCGCCGGCGCGCCATCGCACTCGCAAATCTGCACAGTCGAGCGCGAAAAAAATCACGCTTGTGAAATTTTTCACGAGTAGAAATACATACTGCAGATGTTGTTGAAAGACGTCGTTTATTTTGTGTAGTCTTGACCAATGTTCCCTCTAAGCTGCGCCACTGTGCAATTGCGCACCTGAAAATCAATCTAGTCCAGTAAACCACAGCCTGACGTCTTTTTTTAAAAAAAAATATGGAAGCACACAGTTTCTCACAACGAGCCGCTCCTCAGCCTACTTCTACTTCCTACTTTACCTGACACCGCCCCCCTCCGCTCTTAAAGCGGTACGCTCATAATTACAAACAGAACACACACCCGCAACCTTACATCCGCGGGCATGACTGACTACACCCGTGCATTTTTGACATATTTCTCTTCACAAAAAACATTTTCTCTTCTTGTTGTTCAGAAGTTCTATGTTTTGGGTGAAACGGACCCATGTTCAAGTGCTGATTACACAAGAACAGAAAATAGGTAGTTAGCATAGCTTAAAAAAATAGTTACGGTAACAACCTTTTTTTCTGTTCTTCAGTAATGAGCAGCTGCACATGGGTATAAGAAGAGACAACTCTTTCTTTGAGTCGGTTTGTCATGTAGGGATTTTCGAGTTTGGACCCTACGCGTGTTCACGAGTCGAGGAAGATATGACCAATGATTAGAAAAAGTTAACAGCAAATGGATTTATTACGAAGGAATGTGCAGTACAGACGTCCGGGTCTTATCTAGGTATCTGCCGCACACGAGACGTGTGTCGTCTGGCAGGATAGCCCCCCCCCCCCCCCAAATTGGTAATTTTACGGTCCTTATCTGGTGTCGTTCGTCTCCACGGCAACGCCTGGGAGAGGAGTATGGCACCAGCCGATTTTCTGCGTACAAAGATCAAGGACAACCACCGGCTCCACAACACATCCTTCGCTGATTAGCAAATGGGCAACACTTTATCCGTTGATTAAATGTATAAGGTCATATTTAAGCAAATAATGAAAGTGCAATAAAAGTAACGTAGTCTTCAGTCATTATTATTATTTGTTATTGTCCAAGAACACAATATTCTGCGTCAGTCAAAATGCTCTAAAACGGGTCCAAGCGGGGTGGTACAACTGGCGGAAGGTGTCTGGTGTCTTATGTGACAGAAGAGTCTCGGCTAAGGGCAAAGTTTATAAAACGGTAGTGAGGCCGGCCGTGATGTACGGATTAGAGACGGCGGCACCGAAGAGACGACAGGAAGCGGAACCGGAGGTGGCAGAAATGAAGATGTTGAGGTTCTCGCTCGGAGTGAGCAGCTTGGATAGGATTAGAAATGAGCTCTTTCGAGGCACAAGCAAAGTTGGATGATTTGGAGAGAAGGTTCGAGAGAGCAGACTTCGATGGTTTGGACATTTCCAGAGACGAGAGAGTGTGAGGAAATTGGTAGGAGGACGGTAAGGATGGAGCTACCGAGGAAGAGAGCGAGAGGAAGACCAAAGAAAAGGTTGATGGATGTGGTGAGGGAGGACATGAGGACTGTGGGTGTTCGAGAGGAAGATGCACGAGGAAAATATGACATGCTGTGGCGACCCCTAACAGGACAAGCCGAAAGGAAAAGGAGAAGCAGGAGTCAAAATGCTCTAAAATGGCTGACAATACTGAGACGGTTAATCAGTTCGATGCCCTTTTGTGGGGGGGGGGGGGGGGGGACTCACGCGTGCCAGAGAACCCACCGATTAAGTTGAGTGCGCGTTCCCCGTTGAAGACATTTTAACGATCACACGCATGACTTCTAAAATCTCACTCAGCGGCGCCCCCTGTCGAGTCAGAACGCATTATCAACCCTCGTCGGTTTCACTCACTGACACAGAATTTGGTGGCGATTGTAACAAGATGCATGGAAATGCTAGCTTGAAATTGAACAGCAAAGTTGACCATTTTGGTCGCCGTTTCGGGCAAATTTCAAAATTCATACTTTGGCAAACTCGAACTATGGAATTCCCTAATTGGGCGCAGGTATCCTCAACAGTTTAAATTTGACAATCTCTTGAAACAGATCATGAAAAACATAAATGTAGAAAAAGTTCAAACTTCGCTAGCTCCGCCTCCAATATTCCCACTTTTATCTTCCAATTTCAGACGAAGGCGGCCGGCGGTCCCGCCTACAAGCGTTCCGTTCTTCATTTTTTTTTCCACATTCTCGCATTAGCAGCAAATCCCACTTTTTATTTGCCTCCCCGCCTCTCACCTCCATAACACGCGCAGACTCCCCCCGGCTCCAGCATACGCTCTGTTGTTAAAACTTTTCCTCAACGAGCGAACCCGGCAACGCTTCCCACATAACGACGAACGTATGCAAATGTAACGACGCCGATAAAAGTGCGATTGTGCGCGCTAGCTTGTGTGCGCGCGTCTGCCGTCAAAGGCGCCCTTTGATAGCGGCAAACATTAGCAGTCAAACGGCAGCGGCCAGGAAGTCCAAAAAGCTCTTTGGCCGAAACTTCCGGACTTGGCAGGTGGACGGACGCCGGAGAGAGGCTGGACTCGAAGCCAAATGTTTCCTTAACCACTCGCGACCCTTTCGTGAGTATCCAAGATTGGCTGTTGTCAAAATGTCCGATTTTTCCTCATTATTTGAAGCATTTATAGCTAATATTTTTGACACGTTACACGTTAACCTTTGCCGGAATCCATCGATCTTTTCAGCTAGTATTCAATACAAATCGCAATATCTCAATAAATGAGCCCTGGTTTTACACAAACTCGCATTCATTAACTATGATTGAAAAAGTAAAAACAGGACTGAGTCGTCTCCACTGAACGTACACGGAAGCGGTTGCGGCCACACATTAACACACGTTCTATTTTTTTGTTTGTTTTAAATACGCATTGTTCTCAAATGAGCCAACTTGGCATTATAAATCCTTTTTAGTAATTTGAGAATGAGAAGAATAATTCCTGAAATGACGCTATCGCTACACAGGCGTGTGTGTATTTCAGACCGGCAATATGGCGCCGTGAAAGTGGTGACGTCACGTGCACGAGCTCAATATACAACAGCCATCGTGACAATATTTCCATGAATGAAGATGATTCGTTTTCGAAGCAAAACACGGTTTCCGTCACTTTCTGCTCTGTCGAGAGCTCGATTTTTTTTTTTTTAACTGCTTCAAAAAACGGGTCACCTTACGACAGATCGCTCACGTTCTGGTTCTAGATACAAAGGCGGCATTCAGCTGCAGTTGAGTGCAGGGGCGGATCTATTCTAGCGGGATACACGGCTGGAGGCTGCAGCCAAAATTTCAAAAATCCTATTTCTGTGTTGCCTTGAACAGAAATATCTTCAAAATAGCTCTATTGATTTTACGTAGCGTGTTCAATAAACTCAAAGAATTACAAAGTGGCCCCTTGCATTCCTTCGATTTTTCAGAAGAAGACGTTTGGACTGTCGAGTGAGCATTTTTTTGGGTTAAAAATGTTCAAAAAAAATGAGTGGGTGATTTTTTTTTGAGGATGTAGAACACATTAATTACATTTCCATTCATCTCAGTGGGGAATCTGCATTTGAGATAAGGATTTTGCGGTACGAGCGTGGTTATGGAAGAAATTCAAACTGTACCGGAAAACATAACTGTATATATGAAAAATAATGTTTTATTTTAAGGCCGTATCTCCCAACCAAATTGCTGTTTCACCTCTGACATATTATAGTGTTTCACAATGCTATTTACCATACTAAGATGGGGCACATTGTAACATAATATAGTGTTTCACATGGGCATTTGCCAGGGAACATATACGCAATAGATGACGCAATGTAACAGCAGTGTAGTATTTCACATTGTCGTTTGCCATGGTAAGATACAGCGCATTGTAACCAAGTACATGTTATAGTGTTTCACAATGCTATATAAATTACCATACTGAGATGGGGCATAATGTTATATAATGTAGTGTTTCACATGGCCATTTTCAGGGAACATATACACAATAAATGATGCAATGCAACAACAGTATAGTGTTTCACATTGTCGTTTGCCACGGTAATATACAGCGCAATGTAACCAAAAACATATTGTAGTGTTTCACAATGTTATTTACCATACTGAGATGGGGCACATTGTATCATAATATAGTGTTTCACATGGTCGTTTGCCGTGGTAAGATACAGTGCAACGTAACCAAAAACACGATGTAGTGTTTCACAATGCTATTTACCATATTGAGATGGGGCACAATGTAACATCATATCGTGTTTCACATGCCCATATGCCAGGGAACATATACACACTAGATGACGCAATGTAACAGCAGTATAGTGTTTCACATTGTCGTTTGCCACGGTGAGATACGGCGCAATGTAACCGAAAACATGTTGTAGTGTTTCACAATGTTATTTACCATCCTGAGATAAGGCACAAAGTATCATAATATATGGAATTCACATTGTCGTTTTCCGTGGTGAGATACAGTGCAACGTAACCAAAAACACGATGTAGTGTTTCACAATGCTATTTACCATATTGAGATGGGCCACAATGTGACTACATATAGTGTTTCACATGGGCATTTGCCAGGGAACGTATACACAGTAGGCCTGATGTCAATTTCTGCATCCATGCTAGGCCCCCAAGTGCCCCACCCCCATGACCCTGCTTGACCTCACTTGACCTCTCTTTCCCACGGCCCGCCCCTCCCTGATTAGTCCAATCGCCCGACACCGTTGCCACCAAGGAGCTCGGACCTTGATACTTTGCGAGCACGCAATCGATCAAATGTCTGTCTAGAATATGGATACCAATAGATGAACAAGCTCGTCTATTTAACACCGGTCAGGGTAAAGGTGGCGTCAACGTACGGTAATTATTTCTGATGTACTAAAATGTAGCTAACGCTATGCCTAAAATGTTAGCCAGTCCGTCTGGAAACTCTTTGTCAAATTCGATTTACGCCATCAGTGTTTAAACAACATCGTGTTGTCATGTGGCAGCGCCGGGAAGCGATCCGCCTCCCCATTTGTGTACGGCGCGGCCTCTATAGGCACTTAGGTTGTAATTAGCCTCGTTTACATATTTGCATTTTTATCTGCGTGTGTCGTTAGTCACACATGGTGGCCTGAGCCATTGCTAGCGCAAGTACAAGTCGCTAAAACACAACATTAGGCTTATGCTACAGAAATGGACAAAATGCTAACATGGCTAATATTACGATTGTCTGATAAAATCTGGCTAATGCCAAATGCTAGCCGACCAAAGACTAGCACAGTAAAAGTAAAAGTCGCTAAAACACAATTCTAAAATATTGCTAGTCTTCCAAATTTAGCCAAATCGGGAATTTGGCAAATGCTAGGCTACCAAAGGCTAACACATCTAAAAGTCTCTAAAACACAACATGAGGCTTATGCTACAAAAATGGACAAAATGCTAACATGGCTAATATTAGAATTGTCTGATAAAATCTGGCTAATGCCAAATGCTAGGCGACCAAAGACTAGCACAGTAAAAGTAAAAGTCGCTAAAACACAATTTTAAAATATTGCTAGTCTTCCAAATTTAGCCAAATCGGGAATTTGGCAAATGCTAGGCTACCAAAGGCTAACACATCTAAAAGTCTCTAAAACACAACATGAGGCTTATGCTACAAAAATGGACAAAATGCTAACATGGCTAATATTATAATTGTTTGATAAAAATCTGGCTAATGGTAGGCTAACAGGTTTGTACATCTGGGAAAAGCAATAATATAAGCTGCAGATTTACAAAATACGGTGATACACGTAGATGCTATAATGTTGCTAATGCTAAGCTAACGTGTGAGCCCGTTTTACTCCATAAAAGACAAAATCAGCCCCCCCAAAAAATGAACTGAAATGAAATGTAGCTCATGTTATCTGCGAGTGCCTGAACAGTATTTGAGACCAGTGGTCCTGAACTACTGGACTGCGGGCCAGTACCCGACCATAGCTTTGTGGACGCGGAGGAAATGTGGTTTCGACCTCGTACACTGCATCAGGCTGCAATATCTATCTTTTCTTGCGATGATACATAAAAGCCAGAATGTGTCAATCAAAAGTGAGCGTTACAATCTGACTTCCATAAAAAAAGAGCGCACGCGCTTATTTTAGCATAACGCCGTCGCCAATCTCCAATCGGCTTTACTCCACGGGCGAGGAATCCGCCGCGACGCCGACGTTATCGGCGCCATCGACGGCGGGGAGGGCCGCGCAGCTCGGCGTCACTTCCTAATTGGCGAGCGGCGAGGACGCTCCCCGCGGCCAAATCCACGTGACGGATTTGCGTAAAGAGATGCGGAGCGGGGGTGAATATTCGTAGCGGCTAATTGAGGATGACAGATGCGGATTGAGAGGAGACGCGACTGGACAATATTTGTCAACAATATATATTGTTATTGCAATATATACATATATATAATACATATAGCATATTGCTAGATGCTAATTAGTCTTCTGATTGTGTTTTGTGTACTTTAGGTGAAGGTCAAAAGTTCTAAAAAGATTCTCTTGCAAGACAATGCAATGGACGTTCTTAAAGGGCCACTGTCATGAAATGCAGGATTTTATGTTTGTTAATTAATGAAAAAAAACGGCAGCCGGTATGGACCCATACGTTTTTTTTTGTTTTTTTTACCACAAAAGATGATTTTGACGTATACAGCTTTTTGTAACTCCCGCCATGAAAATCCTCTCGAGAGACTTGTTTTTGAGAAGAAGCAGGAAGTGACATACGGGGCAGTAGCGCGCTCAAGCAGTCTCAGTTTTACCTGTTGGAAGGTAGCTCGTTGTACCTTCGTGTTAGCCAAAATGCCGGCTCGTTGTATTGCCGGATATTGCTCGAACACTCGGGAGGATGGATTCACCCTTCATAAGTTTCCAAAAGACCCGGTTCGTCGTGAAAAATGGATTGCACGGGTGCAAAGGACGAGAACTTGGTGGGTTCCAAATGACAGCTAGGTTTGTATACAACTACTAGTTGCGGGGGCGGGTAATCCGAAAATCGGGGGTTCTAAATGTGTTGATGTGCGCGTCGGAAGGCTTCCGTGCAGCAGCCGCTGACGGACGGGGTGGCTTGTCGCGGTGGCGGGCCGCGGTGTCTCGCGGAAGTGGTTCGGACGGCGAGGAGGTTCTGGCCGCGGCGTTGTCGTCGCTCGCGGGCGGCGTTGTTTTTATCACCGCCGCACAGAGGTGGATCGGGCTGGGAGGCGGTTTGGCCGCGATCCGCATATCATCTAAATATGTATATATATATATATATATATAATGTTTCACTCGGTTGTGAGATGTTCTCTTCTTTGAAAGGGTCACAGCGTGTTTTCAATGGGGTGACATCACGGGCAGGAGACGCAGCCAATATGGCGACCACTCGGATGTCGAATGACACTTCCGCTCATATTTATTTTTTCATATAGACCTTGAAGTGAATAATGTTCGACGTATTTTTCATTTCAATATCTATTTTACAATGTTTCTCGGGACGACACGTGGGCTTGAACTAGCAAGCTGTCCCCTTACGTGACCTTGATTTAAATGTTGGGCTGGGTTGATGTGGCACTAAAAGAAATAAAAATGATCACGTTTACCGCGCAATCTCGGTTATCGTCGCAATTTTTTGGCGGGGGTTTGTTTTTAAACTACCGGTAATAAAGCATCTTTTATCCGTGCTGACGTCGATCGACATCAGGGAGTATTTTGACATTTTCCGAACGTCTACTTGAATCACGTAGCGCCAAATTATTGTTATTCTCCTCAAACGGCATCTTTTTACGTTTTCTGGATTGTGCGGCTTCGCTGCCGGCGTACGGAGATACTGAACGCACACGATCGGCCTCAGTGAGCGAGAGCCACCGCCTCAAATTTTGGCTTCAACACTTTTAGTCATCAGGGAATTGTTGTACTTTTACGAGCCAGTTAAATATTTAAACTCTTTAATGTGAGGCCTCTTGTCCGAGTAAAATAAGTTTTTGTATCGAGAGTTTACGTTTGCTCTACACTGAATTAAACATGAGAGAAGTCCAACAAAACAACATGAAGTATCCAACTTTGGGTTAAAGGAGACGTACAGAGTGGCCTTTGCGACTGACTGGCGACCAGTTCAGGGTGTAGTCCGCCTTTCGCACAAAGTCAGCTGGGGTAGTCTCCAGCACCCCAGGATAAGCGATGTTGAAAATGGACGGACGGACGGACGGATGAAGACATACAGTTCTGTTTTTCCTCAGATGGAATGAACTACCGTAATTTCCGGCCTATAAACTGCGACTTTTTCCACACGCCATCAACCCTGCGCTTTATGCGGTGATGCGACTAATTTGTGCAATTTTTTTCTAACGGTCGCAAGGGGGCGCTCAAGCGTAAAAAAAGGTTAGAGTGAGACCGGTGGAATATATGCGCTGAGGAAGTGACTTTTATCGGTCCGGCCCAGTTAGCGGTTCGCTAGAGTGTTACCGCCGTGTGTCTGTGATTTTTACCAGTATGTTTTTTTTTTTTTTAATCCGGCCCTGTTAGCACAATGCTAGCCTTAGTGCGCAGGGCGGCACTAGTGTTAGCGTTAGCACCGTGGCGCTAGCGTGTTATTGCCGTGTCTCCGTGATTTTTACCAGTATGTTTTTTTTTTAACCGACGCTGTTAGCACGGTGCTAGCGTTAGCACGCACGACGGCGCTAGTTTTAGCGTTAGCACCGCAGCGCGAGCGTTAAACTCTCTGTGTACCGTCTTCCTTTGTAAATATCTCGTGTTTCAATGGGGGCACTTGCGGCAATTACACGGCTGCGGCCCATGTACGTACCAAATGGTATTTCCTTTACAAATGTACTGGTTTATAAGCAGGTGCACGCTGTAGGCCGGGAATTACGGCAATTAAACGTGTGGCGGTACCGCTACACATCACAATTTAAAAGTCAAATTCCAGAATATGTCCCTTTACAGAGAATTCGAACACACCGGAGACAGTCTGGAGTCCTCCCTCTCCCGCTGTTAAATATTCAACACGTGATCAGAGGTCACTTCCTGCCCCCTCAGCGGCTGCCGGCATCACAACGGCGGCGAGAGCGGCTTCCAGTAAGGAGGCGAGACGAGAGTCGGCCCCCGGGGGGGGGGACGCGACACGCGTGACCTCGGCCGTCCGAAACCTTCACCTTGTCTCGGCGGAGCGCTAAATATTCCCGGGAAGTGTTGAAGGCCGAGCGCGCCAGACGAGTCGGGAGCGGCGAAGCATGACAATGATCCTCCGCCGCCACCGTCGCGGCCCCCGCCGAGCTCCACTCGCGCTACAGACGTGAGCAAAATGCTAATGTATTGATTTACCGGCGACACGATGCCCCCTACGGGCGTCGAATGCAATTGCAGGACCTCGCAGGTGTCCAGCCCACTCAAGGTGGCGCGGCTAAGCTAAGCCTTTGTGGCGGCATCACAACGGCGCTAGCGTCCCGGCTCCTCAGACAACATTAATCCGCTTTCACGCTGATGTGTGGAAAGCCGCTCGAGCCGCCTCTGCCTTGTTAATAACTCGCGTTGCCAATTAATCTTCTCATTAGTCATTGCCACGCGCTCAGGCTACACGCTAATTCTGCGGCTCGCGGGCGACAGGTGGAGATGATCTATTGTACCGCCCACATAATCCTGGTTGTACCTCAAAGAATTCTCTCCCTGTAATGTAGTAAATTGCAGTTACAGTTACATGTAATTAGTTACTCCCAAATACCGCGTATAGCTAGTATTTAGTCTACCCCCCTCGACCAATGATGATACCATCCTTCATGAACCAAAAAGTTTACTGCTAACTAGCTAACGGCAAGCTAGGAGGCTTGTCCTTCGTAAACTAACATGGTAATTATGCCCATTTTACACAAATTATCCAAAGTCGTCGATGTCAGGAGCGCCAATCTCGTGCTAATCCGACACGGGGGCACAATAATCTGGGTTTAATCCGCCGTGTCGCGCTCGTCGATAACAATCGCCGGTCCGCGCAAAGTTTGCGTGCGTCCGTGTCGGACGAGCGAGACTAACCCGATTAGCCCATTGTTTCATTTAAGCGTTCACACGCGTCGCCGCCAACCTCATTTCCCCCAACTTTTACATCCGGCGTGCGCTAATCTCTCGCGGTAGCCTCAGGCCGCTAGCTCGTTAGCGTACGCGGGGAAGAAGAAGTGGGTGATGTTGATCCTGCATGTCCCATTAACGAGACAATTAAGATCTTGTCGGCAGCGTCGAAGTCATTCCGGGGTTACGTTTACTTTGCGCCTCAAAGCACTAACACGGCTAAGCTAATTGACTCCAACGGGATGAATGGGAGTCGAATTAAATTTCAAGCACGCATGGTGGCGAAATTGGATGACTCTTGGTACACTGCCCGGATTCTTTAGGAAATTCAGATTAATGCGACCGTAGACCCGCACGAAATCTTTCAAAAAAAATGGAAATCTGCCATTTTGTTGATGTCTCGAGTGGTCATTTTTAGCTGAGTTTTAGCGGTATTTTCTCCGTTTCCAGACGAACTCGTCCTCCGAGCCATTTTGTCCGATTCGCCACCGACATTGACCTACTTTTACTCGACAGATGGGAAAATTATGAACAGTTTGATATGTTCAGTGTGCGTGGGCGGAATATGCCGGAGATGCCGCGAATCCCTCGCGGAGGGCGGCAAAGGATGTGAGCTCACTCGTCGCCGCTTCTGTCATCTTGAATTTTTTTTTCGCGCTTTGGCCTCCAGCGGAGGTCCGCGTTCTGCCCGGGTGTCCCGACTAGTGCGCTGGTGTCAAACTCAAGTCCCGGGGGCCAGATCTGGCCCGCTGCGTGATTTTATGTGGCCCGCGGAGCCACATCTAGAGTGTCAGTTTCCGTGATTCTTGGAAAAATATGGACCAAAATTTAAAGGATGAGGTCCTGTAATATGAAAGATATTTATCGACAATGTGATGTTAAATTCTCTCTCATTTAATGGTGTTTTGAGAATATATTTATCAACAATTATACATTTTCAGGGGCGCTGCCATTTTCGCGAGTGACATGACCTACGTGCGCGGATCTGTTTAATCATCAAATGTTTAATCATCTCGTCGTATTTACATAATCAATTTATGAACGGGTTTTGGAATCAGAAATCAAGTGTAACGTGTTCGTCAACTATTCACATGTGTAATAACACAAAAAATGCTTGTGAGATCGCAACTTTCTCATTTATGATATATGACAATTTTAAAGGGGAAATCCAGTGCTTTGCATGAAGAGTGTATCCGATAGTTCATGTAATATGTACCCTATTTTGACAATAAGATGTTAAATCCTCTCTCATTTAATGGTGTTTTGAGAATATATTTATCAACAATTCTAAATTTTCAGGGGCGCTGCCATTTTCGCGAGTGACATGACCTACGTGCGCGGATCTGACGTGTTGTACCGTGCCCCGACAAAGGCTCGATTACAAGGGACACCATTTACGCCCAGCGCCGATTTCTTGGTTTTATCCTCATCTGATGAAGAAATAGCAGTATCGGTTGATCGGGAAGACGGAGGAATACTTCCATACAGGTTTGAACCTGTGGCTGGAATTAATGTTGAATATTCGGATGGTTCTTCGAGCAATATGACTATGTCTGATTACTGAATATGTCTGATTACTCGGAGGCCTACGCGTAGACATAAGTGCGTGAACAAAGGCCCCCGGAGCTCTGGGCCGGCAGTCGCGGATGGTTCTTCGGACGGGAATGACGCAGAGTCTGACGAGCGGGTTCCGGTGGCGGGCCACGAGTCGAGCTTCCAGGCGGCAGAGGCCGTTAGCCGAGCTTCGGCGGAGGCGGAGGCCTTCATCCGAGCTTTGGTGGAGGTGGAGGCCGCTAGCCGAGCTTCGGCGGCAGAGCTCGCTCGTCAGACTGCATTATTCCCGTCCGAAGAACTATCCGAATATTCGACATTATTTACATCCACAGGTTCAAATGTGTATGGACGTATTCCTCCGTCTTCCCGATCAACCAATACTTCTATTTCTTCATCAGATGAGGATAAATCCGAGAAATCGGCGCTGGGCATAAATGGTGTCCCTTGTAATCGAGCCTTTGTCGGGGCACGGTACAACACGTCAAATCCGCGCACGTAGGTCACGTGACTTGCGAAAGTGGCAGCACCCCTGAAAATTCGTAATTGTCGATTAAAAATCTTCTCAAAAGACAATTAAATGAGAGAGGATTTAACATCTTATTGTCAAAATAGGGTACATATTACATGAACTATCGGATACACTCTTCATGCAAAGCACTGGATTTCCCCTTTGAAATTGTCATATATCATAAATGAGAAAGTTGCGATATCACAAGCATTTTTTGTGTTATTACACATGTGAATAGTTGACGAACACGTTACACTTGATTTCTGATTCCAAAACCCGTTCATAAATTGATTATGTAAATACGACGAGATGATTAAACATTTTTGTTCCACAGTCGTGACGGCCCTCTGAGGGGCCCGCGAGGAAAAAATGAGTTTGATCACCCCCGGTCGTCGGTGCGGCGCAAAACTTCGCGTCAAACTGCAAACGCTGACGTTTCCTTTGCGATCACTTGGTTGGCCGTGTGACCTTTGACCCACTTTGCGTTCTTACACATGCTCGTCGGCCCTGGCGATGTTTCAACCAAGTCTTTTATCGTTTATGGGATTTTTGGAAGGTTACTTCTTTGATGTGTGTGCGTGTGTGTGTCTCTGTGTCTGTGTGTGTTACATAAGGCCTCACCTCGATGTGTTTGCCAAAGAGCACGTGTGACCTGGCTCCGTGTACGGCGTTACATAACGCACACATACGCAAACACGCAAGCTGACAAACAAACACAAACATCGAAAGACACACACACACACACACCGACATGCATACAGTCACACTGATGTGCTGAAATAAAAACACACACCTACACAGAATGAAACAAAAACACTGCCGTACAAACACATGCTTAAAACACACGAATGCAAACACACACAGGCACACAGACACACACAGACTGCAGACATCCTGAGAAACACACACACACAATCACAAATACATTGACACACATCGTCACACACACGCGTGGTAAATACGCACACTAATGCAAATACACGCACAAAAAACACGCACACATTGACACACAGTGTCATCCGCATGCTTAACATACACACTAATGCAAACACCTACACACACACACACACACACACACCGGAGACATGCTGAGAAACAGACACACACACTGAGTCACGATACATTGGCACACATCGTCATACACACATGTGCTAAACACGCATACTAATGAAAATACACACACAAAAAAAACACACATTGACACATAGTGTCATCCACATGCTTGACACACACACACACGCAATCACGGATACAGTGGCACACATCGTCATACACACACACGTGCTAAACACGCATATTAATGCAAAAACACGCACAAAAAAACACACACACACACATTGACACAAAGTGTCATCCACATGCTTGACACACACACACGCAATCACGGATACATTGGCACACATCGTCATACACACACACGTGCTAAACACGCATATTAATGCAAAAACACGCACAAAAAAACACACACACACACATTGACACAAAGTGTCATCCACATGCTTGACACACACACACGCAATCACGGATACATTGGCACACATCGTCATACACACACACGTGCTAAACACGCATATTAATGCAAAAACACGCACAAAAAAAAACACACACACATTGACACAAAGTGTCATCCACATGCTTGAAACACACACGGTGACATGCTGTAAAACAAACACGCACACGAGTACATACACATTGACACAAAGTGTCTCACACACACACACAGACGGCAACACACGTTTACATCTGTGACGTTTGTGTACCAAGTGCATGCGTGCTGTTATTACGTGATTTTTTATTTATTTTTATTTTTTTCAACAAATGTTTGGGGCTTACCGCAGTGCATTGTGGGATTTTCCCGCACGGGACCCGAACCCCCGGCGATGATGTCACGGCTGACCTCGGTGGCGTTACATCATCGCGCCCCCCCCGCGAGTGGGAAAACGGTCCTTCGTTTTAAGACGGCGCTCGCCCGGTCTCGCGGGAATTCTTTGAACGGTCAGCCCCCCCCCCCCCCGAAATCAGTTCACAGGAAAGATTGAAGAAGCCGTGCCAGAAAAGTCACCGGGAGTCGGCCATGTTGGTTCAAAACGGCCATTTCGGGTCATTTTGGTCTCGTCTTATTTCGAGTCAGAACTAATCGGAATTACACTTCGAATAAGACTCATTGCCGAATAAGTAACTTGTTTTTAGACTATTTTAATGTTTCAGTTGAAATAATCCGAGACCGTGGTCCTCAGTCGGAAAAGGGTGGCGTGGCCTCTCCGGGTCCCAAGTGGAGGAGTTCAAGTATCTTGGGTGTCTTGTTCAGCAGTGAGGGAAGAACGGAGCCTGAGATCCACGGACGGATCGGTGCGGCGTCTGCGGTGATGCGGACTTCGTATCGGACCGTTGTGGTAAAGAGGGAGCTAAGTCGAACGGCGAAGCTCTCGATTTAGCAATGAATCTACGTTCCTACCCTCACTTATGGGCATGAGCTGTGGGTCGTGACCAAAAGAACAAGATCCCGGATACAAGGGGCCGAAATGATTTTCCTACGCAGGGTGTCCGGGCTCTCCCTTAGAGATACTGTCAGAAGCTCATTCATCCTATATGACCCTGTTTCCGGAATACACCACGTTGAACATTATGCCTCTGCCTCGAAATCCTGCATTTGGGTCCGCCCCTGCACCAGAGGTTCTTGACAGAAGCTCGGTCATCCGGGAGGGCCTCAGTGTCGAGCCGCTGATCCTCCGCATTGAGAGGAGCCAGATGAGGTGGCTGGGGGATCTGATCCGGATGCCTCCCGGACGGGTCCCTGGTGAGGTGTTCCGGGCACGTCCAACCGGAATGAGACCCCGAGGACCACCCAGGACACTCTGGAGAGACTGTGTGAACGCCTCGGGATCCCTCCCGAAGAGCTGGAAGAAGTGGCTGGGGAAAGGGAAGTCTGGGTATCCCTGCTGAAAGCTACTTCCCCCCTGCGACCTGACCCGGAAAAGCGGTAGATAATAGATGAATAGACTTGAAATAAAAATTACAGTAATTTGCAATTAGAATAACAAAAAAAAAAGAACATACTACACTGACAATTATTTATACATTATTTTAAGTGAAAAATGATATTGAAACAAGTGAAAATACGTTTTACTCAACGTCTTATTTTATACGGTCGATGCCAGAACTTGAAGTTTTTTCCTCGTGACATTTGGATGGAGAAGTTTGACGACTCGTCATAGAACAGCGTGAAGTTCTTGTCCAACCTCCGGACCAACAAAAAAAAAAAATCTCAAGAAACAAAACGTCATTTTGGCCTCCTTCAAAGCCACATTTGTCCTACAGATTTGCGCCAATCGCTGCCAAATTTCGAAGCATGATTAATCGACAGATGGAAGAAACTAAATTGCCAAAAGTTTGAGGGGTTTTTTTTTTTTTTTTTTCCCCCTGTCTGGAGGAGTTTAACGACAACCTCTAAAATTGAAAACTTCCAAATCAGGTTCGGAATGTTTGGAACATTGACCCTCCGGAGCCATTTTGACTCGGCAACGTGAAAATTCAATAGCCGCCCGTTCGTCACCGAAGCTCTCAGCTTGAATGTTCTTTGCTCCGGACCGAAATACTTTGGCCTTGTTCGGAGGCTCGAGTTCCGCTGAAAAGCTTTTTTTGTTTGTTTTTTTTTTTTTTTTTTTTTGCTCTGTGTCCTGATCTCCCGCATCAGGTGGCCCGGTGGGGGGGCGGCGGGGGGGGGGGGGGAGTTTGAAAAAGCACCGACTTCAAACCTTTTTTTTTTTTTTTTTTGTGACTCACCGGAAAACATTCGCTCGCTCGCGTTGGCTCATTAAAATCGAGAAAAAGTTGACAAAAGGGGAAAAAAATGTCAAACGGTGATACTTTTTCCACACCAGTGGGGGTTGTCTGTTCACCGCCCTATGCAAAAAAAAAAAAAAAAAAAAAAAAACTCTGTACATCAAGGGTCTCAATAAATTCACCTTCGAGCCGCTGGAGGCGGAGTCTGACTGAGGTCGGGCCGCAGCCTTATGTTTTGAATTTAAATTAGAAATGGAAAAACAATCATATCTTCTCAAACAAAACAGAAAATGGGATAAAGAAGGACGCTGCTGTTTACAAGTTCTGCGCAAAACGTCTCCTTGGCAACGCTGCTGTAACTTTCTCATTGGAAATAGTTTTTCTGCTTGCATCAGGCAAGCCATCTACCCCCCACCCCCCTGTGATTGTTCGGCCCCCGCACACAACACTGCAAAAATGCCATCCGTATAAAACTCGAGGGACGCACCACCATTATACTTTCATATCGAGGTGGGGGCCACAAAATGTAATCTCGCGGGCCGCAATTGGCCCGCCGGCCGCCAGTCTGAGACCCTCGTTGTACATCAACTTTCATAGATTAAAAAAAAAATAATAATCTCTGGAATTTCAGGTTTTATGGAACTGATCAGCATCCAATATTGGGGGACACATTTCAGGTCAGGCCCGTTATGTTGTGTCACGAAGTATTTTGAAACGATTTTGCACAACCACCCCAAAAACGAAAATTCTAGCATGTTACATTTTTGCGATATGGTCTTTGTCGCGCGGCAAATCAACGTCGACCCTTTCACGTATCACTCGACGTCGACCAATAGGATTGCCTCCCTTGCTCGCCGTTATCAAACTTAGATTACCCCGCACAAACCGATATTTCCGAAAACACGAACTGACAAAACGTTGGCATATTTGCGAGCAATCGTTGGTGCTGGCGCGAGCTAATTATATTGTTAACGACGTGATTTTACGTTGCCTGCTTGCTGGCGGCAGTCACTCACATTTGAAAAATGTACAGGTGTGCTCAGTCATGCCCGCAGATGTAAAGTTATGAGTGTGGTCCACCAGTCATGCCTGCAGACATAAAGTTGCGAGTGTGGGTTCTGTTTGTAATTATGCGTGTACCCCTTTAAGAGCGGAAGGGGGCGGTGTCCGGTAAACTAGGAAGTAGAAGCAGGAGCTTGTTATAGTTATAGATGGTGTGTTTAAAAAAAAAAATGTCAGGCTGTGGTTCACTGCATTGGATCGGTTTTCATGTGCGCTGAGAGTTTGCGACAAGTGCGCAATTGCGCAGTGGCGCAGCTTAGCGGGAACATTGTCAAGACTACACAAAATAGGCTACATCTTTCAATATCTATGTATTTCTACACGTAACCAATTTTGCACGTGTGATTTTTCGTGCTCGGACTGCGCAGATTTGCGAGTGCGATGGCAAATGACAGTGACTGCCGCGGTATTAAAAGTGCGTCGACATGACCCGAAGCCCTCCTTTAATTGACGCTACCAAAATGGCGACAAACCGCTGCAATCAAAACTCGTGCCTGTTCTTGTCCCCAGGGTACCGTTTTTATTCGGTAGCGTTGACGCGTTTTCCATAAGACGACAGCTCGATTTGACTTGAAAAGCGTCGGTTTCAGCACGATTCGTATTTGATGGGGGACATTTTTAACGACTTTGAAGCTTTAAATTGTCAGAAGGGCTGGCCGTCAGCCGCCCTCGCCCTCGCCGGCGGTCGTGTGCGTGTTCCCGCTCGGAAAGTCCGCGCGCTCGCTCGTCGCCAGGGACGCCGAGGACGCCGATCGCCATGGAAACAGCACGCAGGCGGCGGCCGGCTTGAGTTGCCCCGCGGGGACGGAGACGGAAAAGAAGATGAGACAATATCGAGAAATAAATGGCGACCCCCGTAGAAATAATGTGAGGGAAGGGGAGAGAAAATAATAACAAATGGAGACACGAGAGGACATCAAAGTGGCAGGAAGGAGTCAATTGCCAGGGCGAGACGCGGCCGTTCGTTTCTTTCGCTCAATGTCAAAGTCGTCGTACGAATCGCACGCGCGGCAGAAAGAAAAAGCCCAGGGCGGAACGTCAGAAGGGACCTTGACGGACGGTCGAGGGCGCACGTGAGGGAAATGCGAACGGCGTGCAGGTAAAACGGCGTAAAACGTTGCGGCCACGACCTGCGTTGTCGCCGTTGCGAGTCGATATTGCCGCGTACATTGCCAGGGTGGAACTTTCCGTATTTATACATTGGATAATCTTTTCCAAAAAAAAAAAAAAGCTCTGATTTCTGTTAAAAAAAAAATACAAATTTGTATTTCCAAAAAAGATTTAGTTTTCTTAAAAAAATTATATATATATATGGATATATTTATATATATATATATATATATATATATATATATATATATATATGGATATATTTATATTATATTATATATGTGGATATATTTCCAAGAAAAAATCAACAAGAAATCTAAAAAAATAAAAATGAAGGTTTAACTTTCATATGTTCAAATATTTTTATACTTTTGGGGGGAAAAAAACGAGGAGAAAAAGTTGACAATTTCTTTTAAAAAATTGGAAATTATTTTTAAAAGGTTTATCTTTTGAGAAAAGGTCAAAAAGTATTTTATGGAAAAGAAAAAGTTGTGTGGTTCTAAATTTATCCGTGAAACATTTCCATGGAAAAAAAAGTTGGATATTTTCCATAATTTTGGGGAAAAATATGATGTATTTATAGAGCGAGCAAAGTTGTTTATTTTTTGAGAAAGAAAATGCACATTGGAAAAAAAAATTGTTGCCTTTGTTATGCTCTACTAAAAGGATGCGGTGTTGCGGTGTGAAAACTCTCAAGGTAGCTGTAATTTCCTTCTCTGTGTGATGGGCATTTTTAAAAAATTGATTTCCAGCTGTGACATATTTCCTGTTGATGTCTTGCGACCCTAAATGATACGTGACGGCTATTTTTCCGTCTTCTCTTATAAACAATAACGCTGTCCTGAATTTGCAATTGAGCGCCGATATGAAATGTGCGCGTAGTCGATTTCCGCCGTGCCGAGATGATTGCGCTAACCCGACACAACCCTCCGACCTATCGTCGTGTTCAGGGTTGGAACGCTTCGAGACCGTCGTCACGGAAACAATTTGGCTTTCGGCATACGCAAGGAGAACGTCATTGTGAATTATTATCAAATGTAATTATCATAATTTCCGGCCTACGAGCCGCAACTTTTTTCACACGCTTTCAACCTTGCGGTTCATGCGGTGCTAGGGTTAGCGCGGCGCTAGCGTTAGCGCATCTGGTTATAGGCCACAGTACACAGAAAGTGTTTAAAGAGTTTAACGCTAGCGCCGTGCTAATGCTAGCCCCGTGCTAACGTACACTTTCTGTGTACCGGGGCTTATAACCAAGTGCGGGTTCTCTAGGCCGGGAATTACGGTAATATTTTTATTGTAGTAAGCCTTCACGACAGGGCATGACAGGTGAACCACACCCGTAACGTTATATCCGCGGGCATGACTGACCACACGCGTACATTTTTTAAATGTCGTAGTTAAGTAGTGGCAGTAGTAATGGTATTAGAAGTACAAATAGTAGTAGTGGTGGTGGTAGTAGCAATCGGAGTCGTGGCGACAGCAATAATATGGCTTGTAACCCCCAGCTACTTTTTTTTATTTTTTATTTTTGAAATGATTTCACATTTCAAAGAAATACATCACACAAATCTGTCGACTACTTTTTAGTGTTTTGGATTTTTCCTTGCAGGCTGAAAAGTCTTTCGCGCTGTCATTCATAATTCATACGCGGCATATTTCCTTTCAGACTTTTAGCCGTTTGCTAACATGTCGGAGGCGCTTGAGGATGGAAGCATCTTTTTTTTTTAAAAAAAAAAAATCTTTCCTTCCTCTTAGAGAAGTTTCCTTTTGTACAACAAACTGTTTTTTTGATTCTTAGTTATGTCTGCTAACATTTTATTTTGTCATAAAATTGAAACCCTTTTCTATGAAATATTTACTACATACTGTACTTGTGTAAAATTCAAAATAGAATTGACTTGCTCATACTACATACTAAAAAATTAATACAATTTAATACAAATAAAAATACTTTTTATTTAAAGACATAAAGAAAATGCAATGGCATTTTTAATTTTAAAAAAATTCAATATATTTTAATTTTATGTATTATTGTATCATAAAGTAACTACCTACTAAGTACATTAAAAATTGAAAAACTAGTTTCTCTATTTTCCATCAAAAATAATGAAATTAAATAGTCTGTTTTAAGATAAAGACCTAAAGGTGTTTTATTTAAAAACATTTTAAAATAACAATACAATACAAAAAAAACATTTTTATGAAAGAAATATATAAAAAATATATATGAAATAACTACTTTTTCTCAAAGTACATGTTCAAAATTGAAAACCATTTTCTCTCTTTTCCATCAAAAATAATGAAATTAAATGGTCTGTTTTAAAATAAAGAGCTATAGGTGTTTTATTTTAAAACATTATAAAATAACAATACAATACAAAAAAAACATTTTCATTAGAGAAATATATAAAAAAATACATAAAATAACTACCTTTTCAAAAAGTACATGTTCAAAATTGAAAACTATTTTCTCTATTTTACATCAAAAATAATGAAATTAAATAGTCTGTAAACATTATAAAATAACAATACAATCCGAAAAAAAAAACATTTTCATTAGAAAAATATATAAATGCATTTAATATACACATTCGATAACATATTTTTATTAAACAAAAAAAATCCATTTAATAATCTAAATGAGATTGCAATGAATCACATTTTTATTCTTAAAATGCTGTATTGTTTACATTAAAATTTCATGTTGTCAAATTGTAAAATAGATTTGAAGAAATATTGAAATTAAAATAAATACATTTTTTTATTCATAACATTCCATTTCAAAATAAAAATTAAAAAAAGAGAAAAAGTAGCGATTAAGCATTTTCAACAGGGACAAAAAATACTCCAATAAAGTCGCGAACGTTGACGACGGGAAGCCGTCCCGTTGCCGTGGTTTCGAGGTCACGACCTAAAAATTCCAGGCCACCACGTGCGAAAGTGTTTTTTTTTTTTTTGGGGGGGTGAATAATTGAGGAGGCTCTTTGCTCTCCTGAAAGCTTTGCGAGACAGACGCCCGTGTTGGGCGCCATGTTTTATTCACGAGGTGCAACGCCGCATCTCGCCCGGCACACTTTGCCCGCGCGGCGGTCGGCAAAATGACACAAACGCGCAACATCACGCTCACCCGTCCGCCGCCTGACAGGTTGCATGAATGAATGAGGAAGGAGAGAGTTCAGCAAAAGGGTTAGAAAATATTTTTTAAAAATGACGTTATTGACAATTTCATATTGCTGTATTTTAAGTTTCCGCTCCTTTCGGCGGGAAACGTGACCTCCGCCGCTTGCCTTTGCCAAATTGCGCCCTCGTCGTAGAAGGTCGGAGCGCTAAATCCATATTTGATTTTTTTTGGGGTATCAGCGTACAATATTCACCCACACAAAGGCGTGCGTGCGTGCGTTGCGACGTACGACGCGTGGAAGCGAGCGCAAATGCGGCGGCACATGCTTGATAATTGTTAACAAGAATAAACGAGAAAAAAATGACAAACACAATTGTTATGGCCCAAAAATGAACAACAGTGTGTGTGTTTGTGTTGTCACTTTTTAGCTTCCCTTTGTGTATCATTGCTTTTCGGCTATGTTAGCATTAGCAAGATTAGCATTCGAGCTCAGTTATTTTTGTTCTTTTGTACATCTGTCAGGAGACGATCCGTGATAAAGTCTCAAGTACCGTAATTTCCGGCCTACAAAGCGCACCGGATTGTAAGCCTCACTGAGTACATTTGTAAAGGAAATACCATTTGGTACATACATAAAGCCGCAAGTCCCCACGTTGAAACACGAGATATTTACAAAGAGGCACCCAGAAAGAGTTTTCAAAGTTTTAATACCTTAGCTTAGCTTAACTTAGCAACAACATGGTAGGACAAACAGGCAGTAGCAACACGGTAGCACAGCACTAACAGAGTCGGTTAAAAAAAAAAAAAAACATACCTAAATCACTGAGATGTGGTGGTAACGCAGCAGAAACACGCTAGTGCAGCGCTAACAAGGCCAGTTAAAAAAAAAATACCAGTAAAAATCACTGAGACGGGGCTGTAAGACAGCAGAAACACGCTAGTGCGGCGCTAACAGGGCCGGTTTAAAAAAAAAAAAAAACATACCTAAATCACTGAGATGCAGCAGTAATGCAGCCGAAACACGCTAGCGCGGCGCTAACAGAGCTGGTTAAAAAAAAAATACCAGTAAAAATCACTGCGACGCGGCAGTAACACAGCAGAAACACGCTAGGGTGGCGCTAACAGGGCCTGATTAAAAAAAAACATACCAGTAAAAATCACAGAGATGCGGCAGTAACACAACAGCAACACGCTAGCGCAGCGCTAACAGGATTAAAACAAAAACAAAAAACAGACCAAATCACTGAGACGCGGCAGTAACGGAACAGAAACACACTAGCGCGGCGCTAACAAGGCCAGTTAAAAAAAACATACCAGTAAAAATCTCTGAGACGAGGCAGGAACACGCTAGCACAGCGCTAACAGGGCTGGTTAAAAAAAAACATACCAGTAAAAATCACTAAAACGCAGCAGTAGCACAGCAGAAACACACCGGCGCAGCAAAACATACCGATAAAAATCACTGACACCACAGTAACACAGCAGCAACACGTTAGCACAGCGCTAATGCTAGTGCAGCACTAACAGGGCCTGTAAAAAAAAAAAAAAAACATACCGGTAAAAGGCCCTTCCTCGGCACATATACACCGGTCTCACTCTTACCTTTTCCGCTCGAGTCCCCCCTTGCAGCCGTGAGAAAAAAAAAAAATGCGCAAATTAGCCGCATCACCGCATAATCCGCAGGGTTGAAAGCATGTGGGAAAAAAATGCAGTTTATATACCATAAATTATATATATAATATCTGCAAAATCTGCCATTCCTCCTCCCATTTTCCACTTTTTCCTTCCTCTCTTCTTTCCCTCCCCTCATCCGCCCTCCTTCCCGTCTTCCTCTTCCTTCTCCACGTCCAACTTTTTTTGTGTGCAACTCCTCTGCAAGCGCGGCAGCGCTAAGTGACGTTGTCATTCCTCCTTTCCTCCACCAGGTGTCGCGAAGGCTACCAGGGCATCCGTTGCGACCAGTTCCTGCCCAAGACCGACTCCATCCTGTCGGATCCGAGTAAGACCCTGCACGACGCCCCCGCCAAACGCCGTCATTCCCCGTCATCCTCGCCTTATTACAACACTATTATTGAATGCATAGCAAAAAAATATATATTTTCCATACGGCATCCAATTCATCAAAAGCTTCGACGTTAATTATAGTTGTTGAATTGACGGAAATATATCAACGGTGTCATTGATTACTCGACAGCCATTACATTGGCTCAACGTTCGTTCAACTCCCCGAGTCCTTCCTACACGGAGTTGGACTCTTGCGATCTGATCGGTTTTTGGACTTGTCAAATTGTTCCCACCCGCGGAGGAGGGTCTTATAAATGTATATTATTTATAAATATAAATGATGATGGAAGTGATGAAATGTTGATCGTCTGATGTGCTTTCTGAAAGCGTCCTCGTTAAAAAAAAAAAGATAGGCGGATCGTCCTCGTTAGCGTCTCTGTCGTCGTTAACGACGTGCTTATTGCCGGGCATCCTCTTGAAGTCTTTCTGTCAATAACGATGCTAATAATAATAACAATAATGATGATGATGATCATGATGTCCTCACGTCGTCAATATCTTACTTTATTGATGACCCGCAGCGTCACAGAATTATTAACAAAATAATAGGCTACACTCACACTTATTGACACGTCACTTACTTCGGCTCAGTCAGGGATCCTGAATGCATCACTGGGAAACCATGTGACTTCTCACAGCCAATCAGCAAAGGCTGCATTCATCGTTTTTCAGATGGTATTATTAGAAACTTGCAGATGATTCATATTCTGTAAAAATTGACGCGCATTATCAGTTGTCGCATGCGAGCTGATGTTGATTTTACTATACTAGCATTTAGCATTAGCGCGCTAGCAAGCCAGAAGAAGGCCGTTTTCCTCCTTCTCACTTTGTTTTTGTTTTTGTTTTCTCTCCTCACATTTGTTGTTTTGACTGCTTTTCGCCTCCAAAAAAAAAAGTGGGTAAGTGCAACACTGGAGAAGAAGAGCGAACGTATCCCTCTTCTTCTCTCCCACACCTCGTCTCAATCCCCCCACCCCAATCCCAACCCCCTTGAGTCAAGTATTTAAACTATACATGTATTTCTACGCTGCAGTTTATTATCAGGAAAAGCTTAAAAAAACAGTATTATTTTTTAGACTCGGAACGCATTATTTCATTTTCCATTCGTTGCAATGGAAAAACGCGCTTTGGTTTTCGAATGTTTCGGTTTTCAACCCGCCTTCTGGAACCGATTGCACCACTGTATTGTCCTTCTTTTTTTTAATTTTATTTTATTTCTTTCTTGTTTTTTTTTTTAAATTCTCCCTCCCAATTTCCTCCTAACATGCATCTTGCGCTCCCCCTTCCTCCCTGCCCATCCCCCTCACCCGCCTGCACTTCCTGTCCAGTTTGTCGGCTAACACTTAGCGACATGCTATCGGGCGCGAGAGGCGTTCATCGGTCTCGGCGGAAATTGAGTTGTCGGGAAGAGCTAATTGGGGGTGAACGAGGACGGGGGGGGGGGGGGGGGCATTTATGATACAACAGAACTACATGAAAGAAAAAAGGGGGGAAAAATTACTTGCGCGTTATTTAATTATCATAGCCATTTATTCTTCTCGACTGTTCAGTCGTCATTTTGACTCGTTCTCTGCTAAACAAAAATGTCCATTGACACCCACCACAAAAGCGCAATTTCCTCTCCTTTTTTTCATAATTGCAAACATACTATACCGAATGCCATAGATGGGCTACTACATTGCGGTAATCACGACGGTTCTTGTTATTATTTTGATTCCTCACAAGCGTACTCTGCTCGGTGGGTGCAACAACTCGCACCTTACAACAATTTTAGGAGACCTTCTCTGCTTCTTAGTTTTTTCGCCGCGGCTTCTCGTTCAGTAAAACTCAGTGCTGCCCAGCATGTTGTGGCAGAAAGCGGTACTACAATGAACGTGCTCACTTCTAAATGTCAACTTGCCAGTGAACGGTTAAAAAATGTCCAAATTTTGAAACGATACAGATCATTTGATTGGGAAGTGATAATCGCAATTGTCAAGCACATGGACATGGCTGGTCACAGTTTGACATCCTCGTTAGGGTCAAGGGTCAGCCGGATTCTAACCTCAGTGTGAGCGACGGGGTTCACCCTGTGCTGGTTCCTGACATTTGACCCTGGTGAGGATGAGTTGTAATGAAGCAGGTAGGATGCATAAATTACCGTAATTTCCGGCCTATAAACTGCGACTTTTTTCAACCCTGCGGTTTATACGGTGATGCGGCTAATTTGTCCATTTTTTTTCTCTGACGGCCACAACCTTGTGGCATTTGTGTGGAAAAGGTAAGAGTGAGACCGGTGGAATATATGTGCCGAGGAAGTGAGTTTTACCGGTCCGGCCCTGTTAGCGCTGCGCTAGCGTGTTACTGCCGTGTCTCCGTGATTTTTATTGGTATGTTTTTTTTAACCAGCCCTGTTAGTGCGGCGTTAGCGTTAGCCCGATGCTAGCTTTAGCATTAGCGCGGCGGCACTTGCATTAAACTCTGTGTAAAGAGATTCTTTGTAAATATCTCGTGTTTCAATGTGGGCACTTGCGGCTTTTAGAGCTGCAGGGTGTGTATGTACCAAATGGTATTTCCTTGACCGCAGCAATAGTGTTAGCCCGACGCTAGTGTTAGCGTGGCGGTGCTAGCGTTAAACTCTGTGTAAAGTCTTTCTTTGTAAATATCTTGTGTTTCAACGTGGGTTTCAATGTGGCCACTTGACGCTTTTACACAGCTGCGGCGTGTGTATGTAGCAAATTGTATTTCCTTTAGCACGGTGTTAACGCGGCGTTAGCGTGCCAGCGCTAGCGTTAAACTCTCTGTGTAAAGTCTTTCTTTGTGAATATCTCGTGTTTCAATCTGGGCACTTGCGGCTTTTACACAGCTGCGGCATGTGTATGTACCAAATGGCATTTCCTTTTGCGAGGCGTTAGCGTGAGCCCGACGCTAGCGTTAGTGTGCCACCGCTAGCCTTAAATTCTCTGTGTAAAGTCTTTCTTTGTAAATATCTCGTGTTTCAACGTGAGTTTTAATGTGGGCACTTGTGGCTTTTACATGGCAGCGGCGTGTGTACGTACCAAATGGTATTTCCTTTCCCGCGGCGTTAGTGTTAGCCTGACGTTAGCGTTAGCGTTAGCGCAGCGGCGCTAGCATTATACTCTCTGTGAAAAGTCTTACTTTGTAAATATCTCGTGTTTCAACGTGGGTTTTAATGTGGGCACTTGTGGCTTTTACATGGCTGCGGCGTGTGTACGTACCAAATGGTATTTCGTTTCCCGCGGCGTTAGTGTTAGCCTGACGTTAGCGTTAGCGCAGCGGCGCTAGCATTATACTCTCTGTGAAAAGTCTTACTTTGTAAATATCTCGTGTTTCAACGTGGGTTTTAATGTGGGCACTTTCGGCTTTTACACGGGTGCGGCGTGTGTACGTACCAAATGGTATTTCCTTTCCCGCGGCGTTAGTGTTAGCCTGACGTTAGCGTTAGCGTTAGCGTTAGCGCAGCGGCGCTAGTATTATACTCTCTGTGAAAAGTCTTACTTTGTAAATATCTCGTGTTTCAACGTGGGTTTTAATGTGGGCACTTTCGGCTTTTACACGGGTGCGGCGTGTGTACGTACCAAATGGTATTTCCTTTACAAATGAGGCTTATAACCAGGTGCGCTCTGCAGGCCGGGAATTACGGCCTTTACATCTTTCGCGTGCCCTTTTGAACTTTTTCCTCCTTTTTGAAAGCGCTTGCTCATCCGTCCGGTTTGCAAATCAAATGTGGCCTCCGCAAGTTGGCACGCGCCTGATTTGGAAGATTCCTGAAATATTTTTGTATATGAAATCGGGGTTGTGTACATGTAGCAAAGTATAATTGGCGCATGTGGCCATGAAAAAGAAGTTGTTTTTTGTTTTTGTTTTTCTTGGGCGTTCCCGACGATCGCGCCTCTCAGATCATCTGGCTCTCGTTGTGTTTTAGCTGCTCGTTGGACTAATTAGCGGCAGACTATATTTACTTTGTTGCTTTTTTTTTAATGATTAAAATGAAGCATCAGACACTTTTTCAAACCAAAAAAAAGTGAGCGCGTGCTCACTCATTCACTGGCGTTAACCCCCCCGCCCCGACTTGAATCCAAGCGTTTCCTCCCACTGACGTGCATGATCGTCAAGTACCTTTTTCAACAGAAAAAAGGTTCTTGGCCACCTTGTCTGTAAAATTCAACCTTCTACATGACTGTCTTCTTCTTCTTCTTTTCCTTTCGGCTTGGCCCGTACCGGGTTGCCACAGCAACACACTCCTCCTCGTCCTGCTTCTTCTTTCTTCTTCCTTTCTTTCTTTCTTTCTTTCTTCTTCCCCCCTCTTTTCTTCATTCTTTCTCTGTTCTTTTTCTTTTCTTCTTCATTCTCCTCTTTCTTCTTTTTTTTCTTCTTGCTTCTTCCTAAGAAGGGGGATGGGAGGAAGGAAGGAGGGGGGGAGGAGGGAGGAGGAGGGAGGAGGGAGAGGAAGGAGGGAGGAGGAGAGGGAGGAGGAAGGAGGGAGGAGGGGGGAGGAGGGGAGGAGGGAAGAGGAAGGAGGGGGGGAGGAAGAAGAAGGAGGGAGGAGGAGAAGAAAAGGGAGGGGGAGGGAGAGGGGGAGGAGGGAGGAGGGAAGAGGAGGGGGAGGGGAGGAGGGAGGAGGAGGGAGAGGGGGAGGAGGAGGAAGGAGGGGGGGAGAGGAGGAAGGAGGGAGAGGAGGGGAAAGAGGGAGGAGGAGGAGGAGGAGAGGGAGGAGGAAGGAGGGAGGAGGGGGGAGGAGGGAGGAGGGAGGAAGGAGGGGGGGAGGAGGGGGAAGAAGGAGGAAGAGGAGGAAGAAGAAGGAGGAAGGAGGAGGAAGAAAAGGGAGGGAGGAGGGAGAGGGGGAGGAGGGAGGAGGAGGGAGGAGGAGGGAGGAGGGAAGAGAAGGAGGGAGGAGGGGGGAGGAGGGAGGAGGGAAGAGGAGGGGGAGGGGAGGAGGAGGAGGAAGGAGGGGGGGAGGAGGGGGAAGAAGGAGGAAGAGGAGGAAGAAGAAGGGAGGAGGAGGAAGGAGGGGGAGGAGAGGAGTCAGGAGGGCAGTCTGCGGGACAGAGTATGTATCGGAATGGTGAGTGGCAATTTCCTTTCAGGATTGTGAGGGGCGGAGGGAGGAGGCCTATTCAGTTATTGGGTTAGGGTTAGATTGGAACCGACGGAAGAGTAAGACATCCTCTTTTTTATTAGTATTCCGCACCCTGATTTGGTATTTATATCCTTTTTCTTTTCTTCTTTCTTCTTCCTTCTTTCCTCTTCTTTTCTTTTTCTTTTCTTCTTTCTTTCTTCTTTCTTCTTTCTTCTTTCTTCTTCCTTCTTTTCTTTTTCCTTGTCTTCTTCTTTTTCCTTCTTCCTTCCCCTTTCTTCTATCTTTCTTTTTCTTTTTCCTGTTCTTCTTCAACTGTAGTGACAAATAAATCCCTGTAGATGGCAGTATTGCCTCGCTTTGGATTTTAGAAAACCACGGCTTTCGTGTCAAACTCCTAAGCGGTGACTCTGGGCTCCTTATGAGGGAGAGCAATGCCGACAATTCGCAAGTCGGACACGTTTCGGCCCCTCGCACGCCAACCGAGTACGTACTTGTGTGGTATAACCAATGTGTGCGCCACAATAGCATGCGTACAAGTTGCTGCGGTTCGTAGAGGAATTGGTCAAAAAACTGTTGGTTTGTTCAACTGGGGCAGCACGGTGGAGCAGCCGGAAAGCGTTGGCCTCACACTTCTGAGGTCCCGGGTTCAATCCCGGAGTGTGTGGAGTTTGCATCTTCTTCCCGTCCACTCCAGCTTCCTCCCACATCCCAAAAACCTGCAACATTAATTGGACAATCTAAATTGCCCCAAGGTGCGATTGTCTCTATGTGCCCTGCGATTGGCTGGCAACCAGTTCGGGGTGTACCCCGCCTCCTGCCCGTTGACAGCTGGCATAGGCCCCAGCACTCTTCCGACCCTTGTGAGGATAAGCGGCTAAGAAAATAGATGGATGGATGTTCAACTGGAGCCACGCTCTGTGTCGCTTTTGCTCACGTCGTGTTTTTTTTAACTTCATATCTTTGAAAAAAAAAAAAGAACAATTCTTTTGTCATCAAAAGTGTTTACTGAAGACCTTTTTTTGTTTATTTTAGAGTTTGAGGTGTCCAAAAAGCAAACATTAAAGCTCATTTTGCCTGCTTTTTTGTTCACTAACCGATGTTTGTCGTCTACTGCTAATTACTAAAGAACGGAAGAAGCTGCCAACAAACTTTTTCTTCTGCAATTTATTTTAATAGGTTTGTTGCTTATTTTGTGACAGAACGCAATGTTCTGCAGGTCCAAATGCTTTGAAAACAACATGGGCGAGTCATCGCGTAGAAAACAACTGGCAGGCAGTCCATGGTTTAAAAGTACGAGTAAAGTGCATCTGGGGTCGTTTTGGCCACGTACCGGATGAAAAATGCACTCTGGTCGACTTCAAGGCCCCGAAAACTCTCAAATGCATCCCGGCAAATGAGTCTAAGGCCAACGCTCCCCCCCCCCCCCCAAAAAAAAAAAAAAAACAACATTCAGGGCGTCCGCCAGCACTTTTCTGTGATTTGGAGTCACTCTGCCGCGGCGCCAAGCGTGGGCGGCCGCGGTTAAACGGAGGTGAAGGTTGCCGCTCCCGACGTCGGGACTTGAATTGGAATCGCGTTTTGCTTTTCAGCTTCTTTTTTCATTTGCATGTCGTCGTCTTCACGCGCCGACAGCCCGCCAACAATTGTTCACGCTCCGGCTGTCAAACACACTTTTTTTTTTTTTTTTTTGTTCCCCTCTCGAAAGAGAGAAAGACGAACAACACTTTGAAGTGAGAAGAACTTGAAGAGGAATTTAGACAACCTGGAGAAGAATGCATTGCATCAACCGGGGAAAGAAAAGAAAGGAAGAAGTACAAACTCGATAAGAAGAAGAGGCAAAATGCTGGGAAAAAATAGAAATACACGCAACAATACCAGAAGGACTGGAAGAACAGAAGTCGAAGCGCTAGCCTGAAGAAATAAGCGAGTGCACAATAAGAAAAAAGAAGAAATAAATGAGGAGAAAAGAACCAGAAGTAGAAGACAAGAGAAAGTTAGAAAGGACGACGACACCACCGAGTTTGGATGAGAAAAAAAGGTGCCCTCGACAAAAAGATGTCAAATGAACATTCATGAAAACGACGACACTGAATCAGAAGACAAAACCTGGGCGGGGTTAAAGGGGAAGTCCACTCATTGCAAATAACAATGTGTCAGGAATACGTCCATACGGATTTGAACCTGTGGCTGTCAATAATGTTGAATATTCGTCAGACCATCATTAGCCGAGCTTCGGCGGCCAGGCTAGCTGAGCCTTGGTGGCGGCGGAAGCCGCTAGCTGAGCTCTGGTGGCGGCGGAAGCCGCTAGCTGAGCTCTGGTGGCGGTGGACTCAGCTAGCTGAAGTATGGTGGCGGTGGACTCAGCTAGCTGAGGTTTGGTGGCGGTGGAGGCCGTTAGCCGAGCTTCGTCAGCCAGGGAAGCCACTAGCCAAGCTTCCGTGGCAGTGGAAGCCACTAGCTGAGCTTTGGTGGCGGTGGACTCCGCTAGCTGAGGTTTGGTGGCGGTGGAGGCCGTTAGCCGAGCTTCGTCAGCCAGGGAAGCCACTAGCCAAGCTTCGGTGGCGGCGGAAGCCACTAGCTGAGCTTTGGTGGCGGTGGACTCCGCTAGCTGAGGTTTGGTGGCGGTGGAGGCCGTTAGCCGAGCTTCGTCGGCCAGGGAAGCCACTAGCCAAGCTTCGGTGGCGGCGGAAGCCACTAGCTGAGCTTTGGTGGCGTTGGAGGTCGTTAGCCGAGCTTCGGCGGCCAGCCTAGCCATCCTTTGGTGGCAGCAGAAGCCACTAGTCGAGCTTTGGTGGCATTGGAGGCCGCTAGCTGAGCTTTGGTGGCGTTGGAGGCCGCTAGCTGAGCTTTGGTGGCGGCGGAGGCTGCTTGCCGAGCTTTGGTGGCGGCGGAGGCCGCTAGCCGAGCTTTGGTGGCGGCGGAGGCCGCTAGCCGAGCTTTGGTGGCGGCGGAGGCCGCTAGCTGAGCTCTGGTGACGGCGGAGGCCATTGGCCGAGCTTCGACGCTCAGGGAAGCCACTAGCCGAGCTTTGGTGGCGGCGGAAGCCACTAGCCGAGCTTTGGTGGCGTTGGAGGCCGTTAGCCGAGCTTCGTCGGCCAGGGAAGCCACTAGCCAAGCTTCGGTGGCGGCGGAAGCCACTAGCCGAGCTTTGGTGGCGGTGGAGGCCGTTAGCCGAGCTTCGTCGGCCAGGGAAGCCACTAGCCAAGCTTCGGTGGCGGCGGAAGCCACTAGCTCAGCTTTGGTGGCGGTGGAGTCCGCTAGCTGAGCTTTGGTGGCGGTGGAGGCCGTTAGCCGAGCTTCGTCAGCCAGGGAAGCCACTAGCCAAGCTTCCGTGGCAGTGGAAGCCACTAGCTGAGCTTTGGTGGCGGTGGACTCCGCTAGCTGAGGTTTGGTGGCGGTGGAGTCCGCTAGCTGAGCTTTGGTGGCGGCGGAGGTCGTTAGCTGAGCTTCGGCGGCCAGCCTAGCCATGCTTTGGTGGCGGCAGAAGCCACTAGCCGAGCTTTGGTGGCGTTGGAGGCCGCTAGCTGAGCTTTGGTGGCGGCGGAGGCCGCTTGCCGAGCTTTGGTGGCGGCGGAGGGCGCTAGCCGAGCTTTGGTGGCGGCGGAGGCCGCTAGCCGAGCTTTGGTGGCGGCGGAGGCCGCTAGCTGAGCTCTGGTGACGGCGGAGGCCATTGGCCGAGCTTCGACGCTCAGGGAAGCCACTAGCCGAGCTTTGGTGGCGGCGGAGGCCACGAGCTGAGCGTTGGTGGGAGCGGAGGCCGCTAGCCGAGCTTAGGTGGCGGCGGAGGCCGTTAGCCGAGCTTCGGCGGCGGAGCTCGCTCGTCAGACTGCATCATTCCCGTCCGAAGAACCATCCAAATATTCAACATATTTACAGCCACAGGTTAAAATCTGTACGGACGTATTCCTCCGTCTTCCCGATCAACCGATACTTCTACTTCTTCATCAGATGAGGATAAATCCGAGAAATCAGCGCTGACAATAACTGTGTAGGAACGGATCCAAGCACATGACACGTCGCATCTCTTCCTGTAACTCCCAAAATGTCAGCGACCGGGAGCATTCAAAATTGCCGATACAAACAACCTATATGATACATTATTATTTTCAACGTGTGGACTTCCCCTTTAAAGAATCTTGCATAATACCTACAAGAACGATATTTAGGAACGACACCGAGTATACAAAATACCGCAAGAATGACAAGCAGCCTCCAGGACTTGTGAGTTCCCTCATACTCATCTTGTAGCGCCACCTAGAGGATGTTTACAAAAGTTTATGGCCTTGGCGGTGGTCGTGTTTTCTTTCTCTTCTTGAAATTACTGAGGCCGGCGGCGGCCACCTTGAGCCCAGAGTGTCCACGCGGCATCCATCTTGTCCCTTTCTCGACGTGCCAGCGATTTTACGCTAAAGCTGAGCAGGAAATTGAGTTCGCATTTTAATCTTCATTTCCGCAGTGAGACTTTCAAAATGAAAAAAAAAAAAAAGACTTTCAAAACCAAAGACTCTGAACAACAAAGTTTGTTTTGGTAAAGTCGGCAAGACTCGGAATGCAAGATTTTGGTGTCATCGACAAGTCGGCTGTGCTAATGCTACATGCTAATGCTAACGTTCCGTCTCTGTCTTTCCTCCTTCCTTCCTTCCTTCCTTCCTTCCTCCCCCACTCGCCACCTGGACCACAGACCACCTCGGCATCGAGTTCATGGGTAAGATGGCCTCTTGTGTGTGTGTGTGTGGTGTGTGTGTGTGTGTGTGGTGTGTGTGTGTGTGTGTGTGCATAAATAGGCTGCAGTCGCCATGGAAACGACCAGAAGTCGGTTGTGGAACTGCCAACCCGACGTGCAAGCTTCATTAGTGTGTGTGTGCACGTGCACACACTTGGGATTTTTTAATCCGAAGTCCCGTAATGCTTTTTTAAATTAATAAATAGTAATTTACTGAATTCAAACTATACTTCTTCATTTTGTGTCTTTCTTATCCAGTAATCCAATTAACTACCGTGATTGTTTGATTGATGAATTGTAAAGGAAGATATTAAGGAAAAAATTGTGGAATTATTAAAAAAAATGTTCCGTTCGTTATGAACACATTAATTACAGATAACATTCAAATGAACATTGCAATTTTGTTGAACGCTGGAGAGGAATTCATCACAGTTTGTCACTTTGAAAGGTGAAATATTGTGAAATATGGCGCGTTAAAACGTGAATCTTTGATGGTTTTTTTTTTTTTTCCGAATATGGCATCGCAAAACTTTTTGATTAACATTTTCTCCACGCGAAGCTGCTTTATGCCCATATTTGGGCGTTCAACTGTTAGATCACACTTTGTTTTGTTGTTTTGAAATGTTGTGTTTTTGTTGTCGGCGGTGGTGTGTTTATTATTCAATATGTGATATTTTTGTGTGCGTGCGCGCGCGCGGGCAGAGAGCAAGGAAGTGTACCAGAGGCAGCTGCTGTCCATCACGTGCATCGCCATGGCGATCGGCCTCCTGGGAGCGCTCTGCGTCGCCCTCTACTGGCGAAACAAGTCAGTCACCGCGACGGACCGCCGCCGATTTAACGCGCTCGTGCGTGGGTGTCTGTTTGTGTACTTGTTTGCGGGGTGTGGGTGTGCGTGCGTGTCGCTCAAATCTTTTTATGCATGCTATTTTTTATTTTTATTTTATTTTTTTGCTGTGTGTGGGCATCTCAACAAAGCTATTTTTTTTTATCCGGCCTGTCAAAATGAAAGCTATCCTGCATGTGATTAATCACCCGAAAATGATGATATTAATCATACGTATCGTGGCCGCGAGGTCAGCGACGGGGTGGACGCCGGCGCCGGATGAGCGAGGGGATGCCGACTGTTGTGCTCGGCGGCAAATTTAGCTCCCGCCGTCGCCCTCGTGACGACTTCCGTAATCTGATTTTAAAAATGCAGCGATTGGCAGATCAATTTTTATGGCTGCCATTTTTTTTTTCTTGAATACTTGTGTGTATACTTGTAGGCGCCGGATGAGCGAGGGGACGCCGACTGTCGCGCTCGGCGGCAAATTTAGCCCTCGTGACGACTTCCGCAATCTGATTTTAAAAATGCAGCGATTGGCAGATCCATTTTTATGGCTGCCATTTTTTTTTTCTTGAATACTTGTGTGTATACTTGTAGGCGTCGGCGGGAGAAGCTTCACGCTCACCTGAAGGAAAGTCGAAGTGTGAAAAACTACACGACAAGCGTCAACAACATCCCGAACTCCAAGACCCGGAACAGCAAAGCTGACGTCAGAATGCACCAGGTCAATCATCATCATCATCATTATTATCATCATCATCATCATCATCATTTTTCTAACGCACGCTCTCGTTTCATTTTCTGCCGGCAGTATTGTAAACGTTCTCCGTCTTGTCATCACGACGACGTGAGCGAGTTCGGATTCCCGCCGACCAGAAGCAACGTGAAGCTCCTGTACGCACAAGCGCACACCCGCACGCACACCCCTATACCGTAATTTCCGGTCTACAAGCCGCTACTTTTTTCCCGCACGCCTACAAGTATACACACACAAGTATTTCAACCCTCCGGTTTATGCGGCGATGCGGCTAATTTCTGCGTTGTTGTTTTTTCTAACGGCCGCAAGGGGGGCACTCGAGCGGAAAAGGTAAGAGTGAGATCGGTGGAATGTATGTGCCGAGGAAGTGACTTTTACCGGTCTGAGCGCTCCCGGTGCTGAAAAGTCTTCTTGCGTATATTTTGTACATTTCCGGCCAGTCTGAAACATCCCCTTCCATGCTTCGACGCGTGGCATTCGAAAAGTTGTCGCCGATCGTTCACGTTCGCGACGGACGTCTCGGAAAGACGAACACGGCAAACGTACATATTTGTGTTCTATTTTTTTTTTTTATCAACTTTTGTTTTAAGCTTAGGGTTACAGTTAGGATATAACATGTTAGCTTCCTCTATGTAGAAGAACATAGAGTTCCCCTGTTAGTAACACATGTGCATTAATCACAAGGGGACTTTTCAGCACGGGGGAGCGCTCAGACCATCATACCGGCCCCGCTGCGCTAGCGTGTTACTGACGTATCTCAGTGATTTTTACCGGTATGTTCTTTTTTTAACCGGCCCTGTTAGCGCGGCACTAGCGTAAGCGAGGTGGCCCGAGCATTAGCGGGGTGGCGCTAGCATTAGCGTGGTGGTGCCAGCGTTAGCATTAGCACGGCGCTAGCGTTAGCTCAGTGGCGCCAGCGTTCGCGTGGTGGTGCTCGTGTTAGCGCGGTGGTGCTAGCATTAGTGTTAGCGTGGCGGCGCCAGGGTTAAACTCTGTGTACCGTCTTGTGGGTTTCAATGTGGGCACTTGCGGTTTTTACACAGCCGCGGCGTATGTATGTACCAAATATTTATATTTTTATATTACATATGTACTGGGTGAGGCTTCTAACTAGGTGCGCTCTGTAGGCCGGGAATGACGGTATACACACATTGTTGTCCTTTGACCCCAAGTCTTCCTTGTTGTTGTTTTTTTTGCACCAGCACGGAGCAAAGGACCCTGTCAGCCCATTGGTCGGCCACCCGCAGGACTCCGCCCATCCCCAGAGGACGCCCCAGAGCTTTCGGTCCGGCCTATCAGCACCTCCAAGAGGCGGAGCTTACCGAGAGGGAGGCCGACACGCGGCACGGGTGAGGAGGACCCCCCCCCCCGGCATATTTGCACTCGGGGAAATTTGGAGCAGGAAACGATCGCTTGGATTGGCTGATGTTGAAGTGAGAGGAGGAGCTTCATTTAGTCAAGCCGTAGCCACGTCTAATATGTCCTGAGTCCTGTGCGTCTGTGTGTGTGTAACAACGGCGGCGCGCCATTCCCGACCCGAGCCCCTCCCCCGTCTGTCCCCGCCGTCGCCCCCCGGCGGCCTCAAGCGTGAACCCGGCGCGCGTTTTCCCAGCCCGCCGCCGTCACGCGGCGCGGCGCGGCGACGTTATCTCGGGAATAATCCTCCGCCTCGCCGCGTCGCACCGTCTTATCGCCCTCCACGCCGGGAAACGATCAAACCGGGGCAATTCTTCCTTTTGAGCGTCAACAAGCTTCTCCTCCTCGGGCCGAGGAGGCGGCACGGGCGCGCCGCGTCCGCTTTTCCTCTAGGTGGCACTAATGTCTTTTATCTCTCGGGCGGACCGAACCACCCTTCCCGATTGTCGGTCCTGAATTTTCACGCCTCAACCGATCGCACAATCGTCACTCCGAGCTCGATCCTCCGCGTTCAGTCTTCGATGTTTTCCGCGCAATCGTCACTCCGCAATCTTTGCTCCTCCCGCCTTGAATATGAATATTGAATAATCGGCACACAAAAATTAAATATTCATTTGGTGGATCGCGGACTCTGCATCCTCGAGTCTTTTCTTCTTGATCTTCACTCCTTCCTGAACTCTTTTGCTCTCTGGCGATATTCGCCCCTTCGTCTTCCTCCTCGATCCTCGACCCCGGCGCCTGGAAACCGAAAACTCCAAACGGGCCTCTCTCGTCTCGGTCTCGGATCTTTGCGTTTTGATCTTTTGATCCTCGTTTGCTCGTCGATCTTTTGCTCTTCTCATCCTCCCTCCTTGATTCTTAATCTCCACTCCTCAATCTTCGCTCCCGTATCCGATCACGTAATATTAAGTACTCAAATATTTGGTCCTGACTCCTCGTGCCAGGATTTTGTATCCTTGCTCCCTGATCTTGACTTGTCCAGGAGCTTTTCTCTTTCATGCTCTCTCCGCGATCCTCGGTCTTCGTACCTCGATTCTCCCGTGCCGTCTTCCGATCCTTGATGCTCGGTACTTGTTCTGAGCTCCTTTGCTCACCCCTCGGACCTGGCCGGTTGGAGTCGAAAGGTTCGCCTAACCCAGGGGTGTCAAACTCCCTTTAGTCGCCGGGCCATGTTGTAGTTCCGGTTTGCCTCGGAGGGCCGTTATGTCTGTGAAACTGTAAAAAAAAAAAAAAAAAAAAAAAAAAGATTTACACATGAAATCAAGTAACCCTAGTTTCGGAATCAGAAATCAGTTTTTTTCAACCATTATTCATATTTGGCAGCACGAAAAAGTTTATAACATCTCAACATTCTCATTTATATGACGATTTGAAATTCTGCTCCCGATTTTCACGGGAATCACGGAAACTGACGATTTGCCTCCGCGGACCGCAAAAAAAAAAAATCACGTGGCGGGCCGCATCTGGCCCCCCGGGCCTTGAGTTTGACACCGGTGGTTTTGGTCCAATTGTTTTCTTTTCTCGTTTCCTGTCCAGTTACATCCATCAGGAGGAGCCTCAGCGGCATGAGCCCAGACCCGAAGCCCCGGTAAATATGCAAGCCGCCGTCGACGCGCCGTCCTGTTCGCCTCCCAGCGGCGTCACCCGGAGCCCGACCCGCCCCTCGGCCTCCGTCCCGACCGTCCAGGTCCAGGTCGCCGAGGTTTCCTGTATGCAAACTACAGTGATGTCATCAAACGGCGCCGGCGAGCGCTCCGCGGCGGAGGCGCGCCCGAGGCGCCGCGACGACGGGGACTGCGAGGACCTCCGGGCCGCGCCGCACGGCCGGCATGAGGATACCCGCGGCGCCCCCTGCGGTGGCCCGGCGCAGGCCAGAGAAACTGTTTGCTTCCTTAACCGTCACGTGGGCCCGGCGGGCAAGACCACCCACGTTCAGTTGCTCCGGGAGACGGACCGATAAAAAGATGGCGGCGGTCGCCGTCGTCGGATGAAAGCAAAATCGGCGCGGGAATTCCGTATTTATTTCCAAAACACGACGAAGAAGATACCAAATAGCCCGTCGCTCCATGGTTGGTTCTCACTGTACAAAGAATATATGAATATATATAAATATTATATATGGATATAAATATATGGAATTCAAAAAGTGACCAAGCTGAAGAACGACGGCAGGAATGATGTACGTCTTTTTTCTCCGACCCCCCCCACATCCTCCGTTTTATATGATGAACGGCGTCCCGATCGGCGACGGCGAAGGCGATGGCGGCTTGTCGGCCAACAATCGCACTTTGTGTGTGCGTGCGTGCGTGTGGGTGTGCGCGCTTCCACCCGTTATTTTTTTTAACAAAAGTTGCCAACGGTCACCGCGACGTGCACGACGACAAAACGACGGAAGGACACCGGGACAGAAGGAAGCACATTTCTGACTGTTTCTCATTTCATTTTGCATCGACGTGAGTTTGGTGAGTGGCGCCACCTGCTGGGCCGGCTGTTTGGCTGTTGAAACACAAAATAAATGTCTCTATGTTGTATCCTCACCGTGACGAGCGTTCTCTCTCTAAGAAACGCCGCAAAGTGTGATGCCGTGCTCCACGTAGATGATTTTATTTTAGCTTTATTTCCCCTGGCGACGCTGACCTGAGTCAATCTCCTTTAGTTACATAATTACATAATAACTGAAATTAGATCGGCGGGTCAGCTGGTAAAGCGTTGGCCTCACAGTTCTGAGGTCCCGGGTTCGATCCCGGCCCTCCCTGTGTGGAATTTACATGTTCTCCCCCGTGCTTTCGTGGGTTTCCTCTGGGTGGGCACTCCGGTTTCCTCCCACATCCCAAAAACATGCAACATTAATTGGACACATTAAAAATTGCCCCTTAGTGTGATTGTGAGTGCGACTATTGTCTGTCTCCATGTACTCTGCGATCGGCTGGCGACCAGTTCAGGATGTACCCCGCCTCCTGCCCGTTGACAGCTGGGATAGGCCTCCAGCACTCCCTTGTGAGGATAAGCGGCACAGAAAAATGGATGGATGTATCCGATAACAACAACAATCACAATCCCCTGAAGAAAAATTTTCCAGTTAAAGAAAACAGGAGGGGCTCCCGCTGTGAGCCTTGAGGCACACTACCTGTTGTCTGTGTTTGCTGTGCAACGAGTTCAGGGTGTACCCCGCTTCTTGACCGTTGACAGCTGGGATAGGCCTCCAGCACTCCCTTGTGAGGATAAGCGGCACAGAAAAATGGATGGATGTATCCGATAACAGCAACAATCACAATCCCCTGAAGAAAAATTTTCCAGTTAAAGAAAACAGGAGGGGCTCCCGCTGTGAGCCTTGAGGCACACCACCTGTTGTCTGTGTTTGCTGTGCAACGAGTTCAGGGTGTACCCCGCTTCCTGACCGTTGACAGGTGGGATGGGCTCCAGCACGCCGTGCGACTCTCATGAGGATAAGCTGCAAAGAAATTGGATGGATGGATAGATATTTAATGGCGATTTCCCCGCAACTTTCAGTTTTCGGGCCGGCCGAAGACGTCCGCACACGTCGTTGCAGTTCGGATTCTGTGAAGCAGCGGGCCGGCCGCCTTCTAGAAACGTTGTGTTCAGAAACGGGGTCACAACTCTTTGTGAGTTCAAAAAATGTTTTGCAAAATAAATAAATCAACAACAACCTGAAATGGAATCCGAATGAGACGCGTGTGTATCCAAAACCCTTTTGAAATGCCTCATCCCTCGCGGCTCGTTCAGGTCTTGTTTTTCTTTCCCCGTTCAGGTCCCTCCCACTTACACACGCAATAAACGGGGCAAATTTTAAGCATTTTTTTTCCCACCGCCTCCGTTGAAAGTCAGCACCGGAGGTAGTAATAACTGCAGCCGGAGTCGTACTCAAACGCACTTGCACACGAAGGTTTGCCGTCCGAAATGCTGAACAGGTCTTAGAAAAATCCCTCAAACGCTCTCACCCCACAAGGTAATCAGCCCGGATCATCTTTGGAGGCGTTTGATCATTTTGATTGCGAGGAAGGAACTGGTCCGAAAACAGGCCGATTATCAATTTGCCGGTGTCACGGGTTCAGCTGGTTTCTGGCTTTGTTGTACTGCTGTTTCCGTGGCAACCCCGCAACAGATATGCAAATTCTGCGGTCTTGTCACGATCGACATCATTCCACTTTCAGTCGATCGGACGAGAAACAAATAACTTTTATGGACAGAATCAGTGCCTCCAAATCCGAGACTATGGTCCACAGTCGGAAAAGGGTGGCGTGCCCTCTCCAGGTTTCCAGGAGTTCATGTATCTTGGGGTCTTGTTCACGAGTGAGGGAAGAACGGAGCGGGAGATCGACGGACGGATCGGAGCGGCGTCTGTAGCGATGCGGACTTTGTATCGGACCGTTGTGGTAAAGAGGGAGCTAAGTCGAACGGCGAAGCTCTCGATTTAGCAATGGATCTACGTTCCTACCCTCACTTATGGGCATGAGCTGTGGGTCGTGACCAAAAGAACAAGATCCCGGATACAAGGGGCCGAAATGAGTTTCCTCCACAGGGTGTCCGGGCTCTCCCTTAGAGATAAGGTGAGAAGCTCGGTCATCCTATATGACCCTGTTTCCGGAATACACCACGTTGAACATTATGCCTCTGCCTCGAAATCCTGCATTTGGGTCCGCCCCTGCACCGGTTCTTGACAGAAGCTCCGTCATCCGGGAGGGGCTCAGTGTCGAGCTGCTGATCCTCCGCATTGAGAGGAGTCAGTTGAGGTGGCTGGGCATCTGATCCGGATTCCTCCCTGGTGAGGTTTTCCGGGCACGTACCACCGGAAAGAGACCCCGAGGACGACCCAGGACACGCTGGAGAGGCTGGATTGGGAACGCCTCGGTATCCCTCCGGAAGAACTGGCTGGGGAAAGGGAAGTCTGGGTATCCCCTGCTGAAGCTACTTCCCCTGCGACCTGACCCGGAAAAGCGGTAGAAAATGGATGGATGGATGGAAAAGAAAAACAAAGGGCAAGAAAGAAGGATTTCATTGACCAATTGCAACGCAAGGTTACGGCGGGTCATTGGAAAAGAAGAACGCAAGCGGCTTCGGCTCCGTCACGGGCGACTTTTCCCATTCGACCGGCTAGTGGTCGTTTTGATGTGATGTTATACGACAAAAAAAAAACAAAAGATGTTCGCCAACATCAGACCGCAAAGCAAATTCATCGTTATCGTTTCGATGGTGAGCGTGAACCAAATTGCTTTCATCCTCAAATTGTCAACTTAAATATGTCTCGAGTCAAGTCATGTGACATAAGTTCTCCACTTCCTGTTTATCGTGCGTGACTTCCTGTGCGTTGCGTCAAATTTCCTGTTTACCGCCCAAGACTTCCTGTTTGACTTGTCTCCCGTGCGCAACTTTTTATTTTTCCTCAGACACTTCCTGTTTTATTTTTTATACCATACAAAAACGTCTTTTCGTGTCATCAATTCAAGACGTTCCACTTCCTGTTTGCCGAGCATGACACCCTAATCATTCTTATGTCACTTCCTGTGTGTCTTGTGTTTTGCGTGTCATCTCCTGGCATTAAAAAAAAACAAACAAAAGGAAAAAAGAAGACGACCGTTCAGAGGTGAAGGTTTTGCACCGTCGTCCGTCGTCGTCGCGCTAATGAAACGCTATTTATAGGCCGCTGACATTTTGTGACATTCAGCGGCGTCGCCGAGCTCCAATTACGAGACTCAAGCTGTGTGAAGTTCGCAGCGGACAGAAATAACGCGGCACGGCACTCCATCAGCGACAAACGCACAAATTTGCTTTCTGACACAAAACGTACGTTCGACAGACGTGAAATAAAACACCTTTGATTTTCAAATATGTCTGGCGAATGCGATCACGAGCCTCGCCGCGTGTGCCCAAGAACTGCTTTGAACTTTCGAGGTAGAAATAAGCATTGTAATTTCCGGCCTACGGAGCGCACCTGATTATAAGCCTCACCCAGTACATTTGTCAAGGAAATACCATTTGATACATACGTAAGCCACACCCGTGTAAAAGCCGGAAGTGCCCGTACTGAAACCCACGTTGATATTTACAAAGAAAGACGGTACACAGAGAGTTCAATGCTAGCGCCGCCACGCCAGCGCCGCGCTAACAGGGCCGGTTAAAAATATACACACCAGTAAAAATCACTGAGACAGGGCAGTAACATGCTAGGGCAGAGATTAACGCTAGCGCCGAGAAAAGAAAGAAAGACGGTACACAGAGAGAGTTTTCAAAGTCTCAATACCTTAGCTTAGCTTAACATAGCAACAACACAGTAGCAACACGGTAGCACACCACTAACAGGGCCGGTTAAAAAAAAAAACCTACTGTAAATCACTGAGCTGCAACATGCTAGCACGGCGCTATCGCAGCGCTAACAGGGCTGGTTTAAAAAAACATACCTAAATCACTGCGATGCGACAGTAACACAGCAGCAACATGCTAGCGCAGCGCTAACATTAGTGTGGCGCAAACAGGGCAGGTTAAAAAACATACCTCAATCACTGAGGCGCGGCAGTAACACAGCACAACACGGTAGCGCGGTGCTAACGCTAGCACAGCGCTAACAAGGTCAGTTAAAAAAAAAAACATACCGGTAAAAATCACTGAGACATGGCAGTAACACACAGCAACACGCTAGAACAGTGCTAACGCTAGCGCAACGCTAACAGGGGCGGTTAAAAAAACATACCTCAATCACTGAGGCGCGGCAGTAACACAGCACAACACGGTAGCGCGGTGCTAACGCTAGCGCAACGCTAACAGGGGCGGTTAAAAAAAACATACCGATAAAAATCACTTCCTCGGCACATATATTCCACCGGTCTCACTCATACCTTTTCCGCTTAAGTGCCCCCTTGCGGCCGTTAGAAAAAATGCACAAATTAGCCGCATCACCGCATAAACGGCAGGGTTGAAAGCGTGTGGAATAAGTCGCAGTTTATTGGCCGGAAATTATGCTATGTCATATCAATAGTAGAGCCTGACTAAATCAACCAGCCTATATTCACCCTTTTGCCATTTTTTTTTTAAATTCAACATATCACAATGTAAGACATAAATAATGGCATTCAAACTAGCGTTTTTAAAAAAAATTAAAAAATCATATATTTTTTACTGTGAAGTTAAAAAAATATTTTTAAACAATCAAATATTTGGTCAGTATTTCATGTTGATTTCAATAATCATTAAGACTCCAAAAAAAAAGGTATTTTGTTTGTTTGTTTTCTATTTTGGGGGTATTAATCTGTTTTTGGAATGTTATTCTTCCAAATATGGATGTTATCTTATTAAATAAAATGCTCTAATACAAACAGATTAAAAAATGTATGATTTATAAAACAATGTGCCATAAGTGCAGAGCAACTTCTACCCAAGAGATTTTTGATTTATGATTCCTTCATCGCCTCTAAAGTCGTACAAATGTCCACTTCTCTGACATTTCAACCTTTGATGGATTTATGACTTTTAAAAAATCCAATATTATTTCCATCAGACATAGATTTTTTTTATACCGATTTTTTTTTTCCGAAAAAAGTAGTGTATGAGCTCTTTATTAATTTTTGACCGTGTGTCAAAAAAGTCTGCATGTCTGATATCAAGATAGCCAAAATTGGCGTTGATGCTAACAAGTGGCGGCACGGTGGAGTAGCTGGGAAGCGTTGGCCTCACAGTTCTGAGGACCCGGGTTCGATCCCGGCCCTCCCTGCGTGGAGTTTGCATGTACTCCCCGTGCCTGCGTGGGTTTCCTCCGGGTGGGCACTCCGGTTTCCTCCCACCTTCCCAAAACACGCAACATTAATTGGACCCTCTAAATTGCCCCTAGGTGTTATTGTGAGTGATTGTTTGTGTCTTGTGAGGATGAGCGGCTAAGAAAATGGATGGATGAATGGTAACAAGTGAATCACAATCACAACGTTACTCCTTGTACTCTTCCCAAGTAAATACATATCAAGGCAAAATCCAATTGGACTGCAGTATTTGAAAACAATCGGACCTGTTTAAATCCTGGTCGCAGTTTTTAAGGGGTTTACAGATTTTGTCAGTGCAACGAAGAAGACACGATTTAGCTGGTTCTGACGTGGTCCTGCCGGTCCAGCCCTGGGTCCCAGCACACCGGCGCCGATCAGGAGGCGCACACCCGCGCCTCATCCTCGTATATTAACCCCTGTATTTATAGGACCCAGGGGATGACCGGTCTTCGCCAGATCGTCGCAACTCATGCCCCGTTCCTGCACTCCCGTGTTCTTGATCGTGAACCCTGGTGTACCGACCCCCGACTGATCCCGTAAGCTTGACGTATTTGATACTCCTGCCTTCTCAGATCGATCACAGAGCTTCTTTCAGACCGTTTACTTCAACCAGGATCCCTCACTGCATCGTGGCGCTGGCTAGCAACAAACACCAAGTTAGCTTAGCTGCTAGTTTGTAGTCGTAGTGTCTTGGTCTCCAATCAAGCTCACAGGCCAAATCCTTTCAAGTCCAGACCACGGTTGCTGCCGTTTGAAGATACCCAAAGCGGAGCCGGCGAGGATCTCTCAGCGTTTTCGTCAGCGTTTGGACTCACGAAGATGACGCCTGCTGTCGCGCCGCAACGGTGAGTCGCGCACAACGAAAAAAAACCCACTTGATTATTCTCATGTTCCTAGTGCGATACATTTCCCTTTTTTTTTTTTTTTTTTACAACAAAGCATTATTGATGTGTTGAATATTATTTTTCTTCTAAAGTCTACAAAATGAACGCCCCCGTTGATCGAAATGTGTTCTTTGTGCTTCGTCCTTTTTCAGAATCTTCACGGAATCTCGTCGCCGCCGCTCGTGTCTGGACCGGCAAGTACGGATAATCAATCACTGTGTCACTTTGCGCTTGCTCCTTTTCTTTTTTTTTTCCCCACAATTTGGTCCGAGGTGCCAGATTTTAAATATTTGTGACGCGCTTCTGTCGAAATACCCCAAGAATCAAAGATCGCAGGATGCTTAACGCTCAGTTTATTTTGTGGTGCTGAAACGAGCCTGTTTTGAGTGGGCGGTCCTGTTTCGTGTAGTCCCGCCCCCGCCCTCCTACTGAGGCCAGGGAAAGTCAGGGTGTTGCCACTAGGCGAGCGAGAGCGACGCACGGGAAGGGAGATAAAAGCGGGTGCAGTATTCGTAAAGACGGAAAAGGCATTTTCGCTGGCGCAGGCGGCGCTTCACACGCAAATATCAACGACCTCCGACGAAAATCAATGCAGCTCTGCTTACCTGTTGGCTTTTGACACGGTGTTGTTATTTCAAAGATGCTCCAGCGAGCCGTAGTCTGAGAAACTCGCCGTGAGGTTGTGTAAATTTGCTGTTTAAGGGGCGTGGCCTAATGAGTGTCGTCAAGTCCCACGGTTGCTAGGCGATGGCAGTTTTTTGAGGAGGCCACATCAAAGAGAAACTGGCTCCCAGGTTTTTCCCGACGGGCGGATGGGAGCGGGGGCAGATAGGCTCATGGGGGGGGGGGGATTTGGCCGGCTCGGCCCGAGTGTGATTCGTTGGGGGTGGGGGGTCTAGGGGGGGGGGTTACAAAACATATGCGCCGAGCAGCCTGTGATGAGATGCGACGCGACGGCCAATGAGATCCCCCGGGATCGGCGCGGAGGACGGCGTTGAACACACCCTCCCCGCATCCGCTCCAGAACTAGAAGACAAAGAATCCCCGCCAGCTCAATTTCACGTCGTGTGTTTACAACAACGACATTGTGATAGTCGGCCGTCTTAATGCTAACATGTAATGGGAAACGCCATAGACGGGCGAACTCAACCAGCCTTTGAGTTTCAAATTAAGGTTTCAAGCCTAACTAACTAATGTTGATGATATTCCACACGCTGGAGCGGGACGGTGGGTCAGCCGGTAAAAACGTTGGCCTCACAGTTCCGAGGACCCGGGTTCGAACCCGGCTACTCCTGCGTGGGTTTCCTCCCACATTCCCAGAACATGCAACATTAATTGGATGCTCTAAATTGCCCCAAGGTGTGATTGTGAATGCGTCTGTTTGTCTCAATGTGCCCTGCGATTGGCCGGCGACCAGTTCAGGGTGTACCCCGCCTCCTGCCCGTTGACAGCTGGGATAGGCTCCACCGCTCCCCGCGACCCTCGTGAGGATAAGCGACTAAGGAAATGGATGGATGGATTCCATACACCCTGCAAAACACCTTGGCAAAATACGGCCTGGGGGCCACATCTGGCCCAGCCACAGACTCTGTCCGGCCCGCGCAATCTTTATGAAGATATAAACAAGCTGAAAACATGACAAGAACATGATTTTTTTTGAAATCGTGAAAATACAGGAAAACACAGCTGAAAATGTATTTTGTATTTTCGCTTATACTCACAAGGGTCGCGGGGCGTGCTGGAGCCTATCCCAGCTGTCAACGGGCAGGAGGCGGGTTTACACCCTGAACTGGTCACCAGCCAATCGCAGGGCACATCGAGACAAACAGCCGTACTCACTATCACACCTTGGGGCAATTTAGAGTGTCCAATTAATTTTGCATGTTTTTTGGGATGGGCAGCACGGTGGATCAGCTGGAAAGCGTTGGCCTCACAGTTCTGGGGTCCCGAGTTCAATCCTAGACTGGCTTGTTTCGGATTTGCATGTTCTCCCCGCACCTGTGTGGCTTTCGTCCGGGCACTCTTGTTCTCTTCCCCCATCCCAAAAGCATGCAACATTATTTGGACACTCTCAATTGCCCATAGGTGTGCTTGTGAGTGCGGCTGTTTGTCCAGCAACCAGTTCAGGCTGTACCCCGCCTCTTGCCCGTTGACAGCTAGGATAGGCTCCAGCACTCCCTGCGACCCTTTTGAGGATAAGCGGCTAAAAAAGTGGATGGCTGGGTCATATCTGGTGCAAGTGTCCACTAGAGGGTGCTGTTTCTCCACAAATGATGTTCCTCCACCGCCACAGAAT